>NC_064628.1:305697506-306897506 GCF_023864275.1 Schistocerca cancellata | reverse complement strand
AGTGGGTCATACAAATGCCCTTCATCTTATTGTAAATTATACAATGTTGTTTTAACAATATAAAATGAAAGAATTGTATGATGTGGCTATAATTAAAATGCAGCTACTCACAGAGATACAGTGTGGTCTGTATTTATCCTATGGCTGCAAAACTTGGTAGATATTGTAATGTGAAAAAAATACAAAATAAAAAAATAAAATAAAATAAAAATTAAAAAAAAATGCTGGAAGAAATTTAGCTCCAATTTTTACCACCAGGTGCAAACCTGGCACTGTTGAATGCAAGAAAGACATATAGAAATGTTTCCACATATAATGGAGTAGGAATGGGATGCAGGCAAAAAAATGTCAAACAACTGAGAGAAGCATAATATTGATTTTATTATTAACTACACAGTTTGTTCAATAATTGCACTGGAGACATCGACAACATGCTTTAAGTGGCAGATTTGCACCTGGTGGCCTAAACTGGAACTAATTTTTTTCCATTGTAAGTCAGTTCTGCATTAATGCATTATCATATCTATCAAGTTTCAATACCATACAATAACTGCAGCCCACACCGGACCGCCGTCAGTAGCTTTATTTTAATTACAGAATTAGAGGGAAAGATGTGTTCCACTTATGCATTATGATTAGTATGTTCAGATATTCCTATAATTCATTCATTCAGTTTGACCCAAACGAGCACAACTTAATGTATTTAATTCATAAGTTCTTCTACTGCATGATTAAAATTGTGGACTTTCCCCATATCTCAACTCAATATCGATGGTTTCCGTCATTGTACTTCTCCTTTGTTGCATTTAGAATAGAATCTATATATCGTTCTTTTTTACATTTTTTTGTAAGCCGTCATATATATTGTCATGTTGTAACCACAGTGATGTTCACATCCAAAAACAGGGCCGTGAGTGAAGTACAACACAGCACCGGGAGCATGTTTTTTTTTTTAGACACACTATTGTATTGCCAGAGCAGAATTATCTCTTGGGTGGAGAGTGTTGCTGTTTACACAAACATCAAATATTCCAGAATATGCAAACATTACAAATGTAAGAAATTTTGAGAACCTCTTAGAAATGATAAATACTAAATAACAAATATTACTAGTGACAATATTATGAAGGAAAGTTGTTACTCACCATATAGCGGAGATGCTGAGTCGCAGATAGGCACAACAAAAAGACACACATTTAAAGCTTTCGGCCATTAAGGCGTTCATCAACAATAGATCACACACACACACACACACACACACACACACACACACACACACAAGCGACTGCAGTCTCAAGCAACAGAAACGTTGCCCTGTGTGTGTGTGTGTGTGTGTGTGTGTGTGTGTGTGTGTGTGTGTGTGTGTGTGCTATTGTTGACGAAGGCCTTAATAGCCGATAGCTTTAATTATGAGAGTCTTTTTTTTTGCAATTCAGCTTCTCCACTGTATGGTGAATAGCAACTTTCCTTCATAATATTGTTACATTCCATCCTGGATTTTCCATTGTTTGAAATATTGCTAGTGATCGGATGTGAACTGGCAACCTCGGCAGCATGCCGGCCAGTGACACTAAATGCAGCTACTCATTTTGTGCAGCACAGCTTGCAACTGTTGTCCTTTTACACCTTTGTTAGAACTATTCTGATTTCTTAACAAAGAGATAGAGGGGCTGGCCAGTACTTACCTCAGCTCAGTACAGCCGATAGATACACATAAAACGGAACCGAAAATTACATTCCTAGCTTTCGGAACAGATGTTCCTTCATCAGGGAGGAGAGAGGGGAAAGAAAGGGAAGAAGGGAAAGGAGATTCAGTTACTCACAACCCAGGCTATGAAGCAACAGGGAAAGGAAAATAGGGATCCCTATTTTCCTTTCCCTGTTGCTTCATAGCCTGGGTTGTGAGTAACTGAATCTCCTTTCCCTTCTTCCCTTTCTTTCCCCTCTCTCCTCCCTGATGAAGGAACATCTGTTCCGAAAGCTAGGAATGTAATTTTCGGTTCTGTTTTATGTGTATCTATCGGCTGTACTGAGCTGAGGTAAGTACTGGCCAGCCCCTCTATCTCTTTGTTAGTATTTGTTTCACATCTTTATATGAGATTTTCCATTAATTATTTATTCTGATTTCTTGTCTAACAAATTGTGCAGTGTTATGCTTCAGTTCCAGCCAACAATGTTGGAAGTTCACTGAGTGTGATATTGCTTTTTCCTTTCATTTGCTTACTCTTGAATTAGTACTGCTCACCTTGTTTTTCAGTTATGCATTAATTTACAGTGCCTGAGGAAAGGCAACAAACAGTGATGTTAATAACTACACTATTGTGGTCTGCCAGAGAGATGAAATCTGATATTTTCAAAACACCATAGAGTGGTAAATATTTCATACTCTCAGTGGCTAAGTACCATTTCCTGTTTACTATCTGATTTTTATTTATCTGTCAACTTCACATAGTTGAAATTTCAGAGAATTCATAAAGTTCTGGGTGGTGCAATGCCGATGATTTAAATAAACTGTTCTTCATTCCAATTCCATGGATTATCATTCTTCAGTAGCTTCTTTAATAGTGGATTAGGAAGACACTGATCTCCTGTAAGCCTTTGATAGAACCTGCACAGTGCTATAAAAGTTTTCAGTTGCTTTTTTACAAGTTGGAGACACACGTTCTCCAACGGCTATTAATTTTACTGGATCTGGGTTGATTAAATAGAATGAAATTAAACCCTCCACTTTTGATTTTTTTCCATGCATACTCAATTTTATTTTACTTTATAGTGACTTCTGAATTCTGAATAATTGTTAGCATATCATTCAGTATCTCAAGCTGCGCCTCCCATGCGACAGTACTGATTAAAATGCCTCCAATATAAATTGTTAGCTTTTCCAACATTTTATCTCCCGGTATCTGATCTAAGACAAATACAAATGGTGATGCTGAAATATTTAAACAAAGTGGCATGACCTTGAATTAGTAACATCTTCCATTAAATAAAAATGCTGTATCTTTGTGCCTTCTTCCGTCTTATTTCAGCTACCAGTAACAGTTAGCTGCACACAAATTCATTAGACACTGCACAACTTTGGATGCTTACAGTGGTTCTTCTAGGTTCTCTGGTTGGTGAGGTTGCAGCAGAATAATTCTGTTAACTACATCTGCATCAATCTCAACTCTTTACAGTTCATCTTTCTTGCTCATGATCTGTAGCAGCTTTAGAATAAGTACTGTAACATCTTTCACTTACATCATAATCGACCTTTTTTTTTTTATTTCTCCTTTTACTGCCATTGGGTTAAATGAAGGTATTGGATGTTTTTCTGCCAAAAATCAGCACCTAGCAAAAAACTCTTCATCTGCGTGAAACCACATGAACTCCTACCTATGTCAGGGTCTATTCACACACACACACACACACACACACACACACACACACACACACACACGGTGAGCTTATACAAAAGTGGATAATTACTTAAGTGTAATGTCCACCTCTGGAGTCTTTGTACAGTTTTGCCAGATCAGTAATAGTGTGTAATTTTGTTCTATAAAAATAGAAATGAAAATAGTCAATGCCATAAATTATCAGAAGAACTTCCTTTCATATTTGTGAATAGCCTCTCTAGCCAGATACAGAATCTGTAAGCCCTTGTAATCCATTGAGCGCTATGTTCAACTGCCTATTGATAGTTGGAAGTAGGCGTCAGCTAAATAAGTGTTGGAGAAAAAACTTCCCCCAGTTTTGTCATCAAGTATGTTGGAAATGGAGTTGGCTAAGTCTCATATCTTATTGAGAATTAACATTTTACCTGTGTAACACAGAAAATTAATTCTTCAAATCTATCTAAGTCTACTTTTACATTTTCCTTAAATGCAAATGTTTTTAGTCTAGTTAGATAAAATTGGGATTACTACTGATGTGTACTGTTTAGACAATTGGTTTATCATATCCTTAATTTGATAACTGAAACTCGTGCACACTTCCAATCCAAACAGAATTTCTGTTGTGGACAACACTACTTTGAAAATGACAAATATTGTCCAGGTTTTTAAAAAGAAAGATCTAATTTTATTTGATTTTCAATAAGAAACTTGTAATTGTAGATTAAAAAGGTATTTGTAGATTTGACAAGGTTTGGAGAATAACTCTGCCGTGTGTTTGTTTTCATGTTTAAAAGAAAATGGCTGTGTTTGTATGTAACGAAAATCAGTGACCTGTCCTGATGAGACAGAAGGAAATATGGGCTTGTATATTATTTTTGTTATGGGTCCAGTATTGGAAAGGCAGAATAGTCTGGTGGTTAAGACACTGAATTCTCATTTGGGAGTTGTATTGAAGTTCTTGTTAGGCCATACAAATTTTTTTTCTATGCCTTCCATAAACTGCTTAATGCAGATGAACTACAATTAAGATGAAATGAAATGAAGGCCTGTAAGCAGGCATAAATGCCAAATGATGGCAGTTGTGATTGGCTTTTGATGTGCATCCATAATCACACCAGTAAGAGTCTAGTGCCATATGTTCTGATGTCAGTACCTGGAGGCATCATTGTTGTGTGTAAATTGATGTCTCACATCAGTTTAGTAACAGAGTTTAAAGATAATATTTTTCTTCTTGTGATTCCGTATTTGTTGATGAAAACTGTAGTGTTAATTTATGATTGACTGCCTGTATTGTGCTGGAATGTAATGTAGCATACCATTGAGGGTCTTAACTTTTTGAAAATTTCTTTTTATAGTCTTTCGATGAGGGCAGCCTAGCAAGAAATAAAATGTCCTTTGAAGAAGCAGAGATTTCTGGAGTTACACAACAAGTAAGTGAGGTTACATTAATGATAATAGGAATTCATATTTATAGTTGTACTGATTACAGTAGTATTGTTGCTACAAAATAGAGCTTCAAAAACTCACACCAACAGGAAGTAATCAATAAAACAATAAAGCATAGTTAAAACAGGCAAAACATCTACACACACCCCACCAGACTTTCTGGGTGCAGGAATCTGCTGATGCTTGGAATGTGTGAATCAGTAGTATTCCTCTTGTATTTATTATTTATGATAGTGTTTCTGAAAATGGTCTTGTTTGTTGCCTTCAAAAGTCTTTTATTGTATGTGAAAGGAGTTAGAACAATGAAATCATTATTTTATTTGCTTAACTTGTTCAGTTGACAGAAAGGTTTTCTGCATGTGGCACCACCTCGTAATGTAGACCCAGAAGAAGGCCACTGCAACAGTGGCCGATATGTTTCTCTACTATAGTTTTTACACTATGATGCCGTACCATACTCAGAAAACTTTTATGTTAACTTACTCTGGCCTTAGAAGCTTACACAATTACATTAACCTGTTTAGATTAGAACAGTCAGACCATTGGATGAAGATCGTCTCTCTTTCTAATGTTTTTAATGTCTATAATGCCGCATCAACTTTTAGCTAAAGCAGGCTATTTCGAACGTGCACTTGCAGTGTATGTGGCACACAGACTGTGGAGGCTGCCCACCAGATAACTTGGACTTGTTGGAAAGTTTGTCATATACTGTCCAAATTTTGTGCTGTGCCACCAGCTCATTTGCCTTTTAAAATGTGAGAAAGGAGCAATGGCAACTAGGGTGACATCTATTGCTATTGTGTAGTATCTTGTTTACCAAAGTCAGTTTTCTGTGTGTTCTTTGTGTGGTAGGAAGTCTTACTGTTTACTAAAATGAAAGGAGAAAAACAGTTGTAATTTATTGATTACATATGGGAAGCTGACTTAGCCATTATGGATATAACGAGACCTTTAAATAATCTAAACATGTTACTACAAGGAATGACTCTGGCCCACTCAGATAGCTGCGCACATTAGCACGCTGTTTCTAGGATTCAGAGAAGTGTGCTGGCCCCATATTCAATCTACCCTGTAGATTGACAAGGACTTCTGTGTTGTGACAAGGACTTCTGTGTTGATCAGCTGCATGTGGTTTTTAGTTCGTTTCCCCACATCTGAGTAGGTGAATACTGGGCTGGCATACACATCCCGCCTCATTACATGATTTACTAACGTTTAGAAAACATTTGCACACTTTTGCAAGGGATAGAACTAGACATAGACAATTGGAGTACACAAATTCCATCCTGTGGAACAAAGGGGTGGTGAGAGGGAGGGCATCTGGTCACCCTCTACCACTAACACCACCATATCCGAAAATGAACATGCCAACCTTTTGAAAATAGGGATCATCATCATCAGTTATCTGCTATATTAGCAGGTCCTTTGCCTCTCCATTTTCTGTGATCCATTGCTTCCTTCTTAAGGCTGCTGTATGTTGTACCGTCCATCATGTCATCCAGTATCTGGAATCTCTTCCTTCCTCGCTTCCTTTTCCCTTCTACATAACCTTCTAAAACTGTTTTTATCAGTCCGTCATTCTTTCTTAATATATGCCAAATCCAATTTCTTTTTCTTCTCTTTATTACATCCAGTAACTGTCTTTTCTCTCCCACTCTTCTCAGTACCTCTTCATTTTTTACTCTGTCCATCCAACTTATTCTTTCCATCTTCCGCCATGTCCAGATCTCAAAAGCCTCCAGCCTTTCTCTGTATTTTTTTTCCTCATAGTCCATGTATCAGCGCCATATAGAAGAACACTCCATACAAGACATTTTATGAGTCTCTTTCTGAGTTCTCTGTCCAGACTGCTGCAGAAGATTCTCCTTTTCTTATAAAACACCTCTTTTGCCATTGCTATTCTTGTTTTAATTTCTGTGGTGCACTTCCGGTCAGTGTCTATCCTGCTTCCAAAATACTTAAAATTTTGCACCTGTTCTAGTGTTTCTCCATTCAGCATAATTTTTATTTCCTCATTTCCTTCTAGTGCCAATACTTTCGTTTTATTTGTGTTAATTTTCATTCCATATTTTTTCCCCGTTAGTTGCAATGGTGTGCACCAAATCCTGTAACTCTTTTTCCCCTGTGGCTAGAAGGACCATGTCATCAGCAAATCTCAAACAGCCTACTCTTCTTCCTCCAATTTCTACTCCTTTGTCATCTAATGAGCAGTGGTCAATCATATTTTCCAAGTAGAGGTTGAAAAGAGTAGGTGATTAACAGCATCCTTGTCTTACTCCTTTTCCTACTCTGATCCAGTTTGTACTTTCTCCTCTCACTTTAACTGAAACTTTTTGATTAAGATATAATGAGTTTATAAGTCTTCTGGTTTTCCAGTCCACTTTCTTTTCCCTCATTATAGTCGCCAGCTTGTCCCAAACCACATTGTCAAATGTCTTTTCTAGATTGATGAACCACATATATAGGTCTCTTCCTTTTTCAATAAACCTTTCTTCCAAGATTCGTAGGAGCCCTATTGCATCTCTGGTGCCCGTATTCCATCTAAAGCCAAACTGCTCATCGCCAAGATTCTCCCCCATTCCTTTTTCAAGTCTTTTATTAATTATTCTTAACATCACTTTGGCTGCATGTGAAATGAGTCTGATTGTCCTGTGCTCGCTGCATTTCTTGGTTCCTTGTTTTTTCAGTAATGGGATCATTACTGTTGTCAGAAAGTCCTCAGGCCATTCACCACTGTCATATATTTTATTACGTAACCTCAATATTTCTCTATTTCCATCGTGGTTCAAGCATTTTAGTATTTCTCCCGTTATTGTATCTGTACCTACCGCTTTGCCATTTTTCATTGCAGCTATGGCAGACTTTACTTCTTCCATTATGATGGTCAGTCCTTTCTTGTCATAACTTACACTGTTGTGTGATTCAAGTTCCAGAGTTTCTGGTATGCTATTTGTGTCATATAGCTCTTTTATATATTCTTCCCATCTCTGGAAGACATCGTCATGATCTTTGACAATACCTCTTCGTCTTTACTCAAAATTTCCATAGTAGCACTTCCTGCTCTGTTTTGTTCCTATGTCATAGTCTTTACTCTGTTGTATAGTAAGTTGTATCTTCCCTTCCTGTCCAGTTCTTCAATTTCATCACATTCCTCTTTTAGCCATTTTTCCTAGCCTGCTCGAGGGATTTTCATCAAATAGGAATAGAGGACAGGGAAAAGAAGACTCAAGGAATGGATATACCGATCATTAACATGTGTGATACGTGGGGAAAGGAAGGAATTGTTTTATTTTGTATCTAAATTTGGTGGTTTTTCTTACCAGATTCATTGTCATTTTAACTTAATTAGTTGTTATTTTTTGCCAGATATGGTTTTTTTTTGTTGCATTCATTGTAATTTTTTTCTTTTTTCCAAATTCGGTGCTTTTTCCTTTTTTCTCCAGTCAGGTGATATTTCTTGCAAGTTTAAAGTTTTTGCCAAATTTGGTGTTTGTGTGGTGTTCTGAGATACCATGCAAAAAGAGTTTACAACAGTGGGTAGCAGAAGTACTGTGGATGTCTGTCCTTAGTAACATTGCTGCGTGCATACCAGTCACATTGCCCTTAAGAATTGCCCCCTGGAGTGGCAGCGCCACCAGAAAGAGAGATGCGTGCTTACGTAACAGTCCACGAGCCAAAATTGTCAGTTGCAAGTTGTAAATCAGTCAGAGTCTTGCTAGCGAGTTCCTGCAGAACATTTGTTGTGTCTTCAAGTCGTTGAGTAAGATAGAAACAGAGGCTGATAGACAGACAGTGGTTAGTCTTCAGTAGAAACAGAACAGTGAATAGAATTATCATGTATGGACAGGGACCACCTGCCTAGAGATTTAACTGAGTACTGTTAGTTTGGAACTGTTCTTCAAATAATGCGTTGAGACAGAAGATAAGTTTTCTTTGAACTTAAGTTCAGAGAATGTTAATTAGTTCATGTTCATGGAACTGTAGTCAATGCAGAACAGATAGTCTAAACCTGCATTCTACTTTTGCTGTCACCAGCATTACCAAAGTTGAATAACATATTCACTATTCTGGGTTACTTTCATTGTGAGTGCATGTGCTGCCCTGGAACCCACACATCTGTCATACCAGGACACCTTTATTAGTCTTTTTCAGCGGCAATGGTATTTTCATCATAGAGGATGCTCTAAGTCCACAACATTTTTTGTTAAATTCTGTGTAATGTTGATGTTATGCTCTCTGCATTCTGTGCTGAGTGCAGCTTCGTTGTGGCTGTACTGCTTGCCTGATGCTGCTACGTGTGGTGAGACAGCATTCTGGCCCCTGTGGAATACTTCCATTTGATTTTAAGAAAACTATGTGCTGAAAAAAAATTGATTTCTGCCCATCTTACAGTATCATATCTTCATTTCTTAAAAGACTGAATTTCTTTTCGCTATGTCATAGTTACTGTGCTGCATCAAATTTAGTAAAACATTGCACAAAATTGTAAAGAGTTTGCAGAGGTGAAAATACATTGCATAAACTTTGTGTATGGTTGGTTTTAGTTCATACATTTCCATGTGTGAATTGTAGATACGCTATCGAAATTTTATTTACAATTGAGAGCAGAATGATATCTCATTTCATTCTTGAGTTATTGAATTTCGCATTCGACAGACAGCTGCACATAGCATGCCAATTTCTGTCCCTGCATATTAGGAATAATATGGTCATATTTCATAAATGGTTCAGGATATCAAAATGAAGTTATTTTGCAAATGATAGCCTGTAAAGAGGAACACATGTTGTATGATAAATACTCGCACTGGCATATGAAAGCAACTTGTCCGCAGCAGTGAGAGGTTGGTAGAAATGCACGTGTAAACATGTCAGTAGCGCATCAGCAAAACGAAATGGCATGGTATCAGCACTTGGGGAGCAATGGTGCATGACAAGTTACCTCATCCATGTAAGAGGGATGTTAATTTTAAAAATATTTTTATGAAAATTATTCATAAGGTTAAGATGTAGCCGACTGAGTTCACACGTTTTGCAACTTCTACATATTGTGGTAACAAAGGACTTCACAAGGGTAATTGGGACAGACAAAAGCTTGTAATTCACAATCTTTGATTTTTGGTGTTTTGTAATGTCTTGCATACAACACAGTCTCAATATTTTCCACCAGTATCCTGAGAAAACCTCACATCTGCTTATATTTTTTTTATTCCTGTGTAATGTCCTTAATTTCATTTGTCAGAATGGGAAAAATAAGTTCCTGCAGCAGAGTTAGGAACACCTAAATTATTTTGAGAAATAACGTTATTTGACATTTTTGCTGCATGTTTCCAAGGGCAGCCTTTTTCTCAAAAACGCTCTACAATGTATCGAAATGTAGCAACAAAAAGAAATCCATATTATGGTTCAGATTTTGAGTTTTATTCTATTAGGTGGTTAGATAAGTCAGAAGTTGCACATATGGAAATGGCAATCATTTTGCATACCAAAAAATTCATGAAGAGGACTAACTTGGCTCATAAGTGCAAGAGCTATAAAGTAAGCGTAGTTTTTTCTGATAATCCACTACTAAATGCGGAACTCACAATTTTTATTTAATGACATATATATGGAATGCTTTCTTCGTGATGTTGATGTGGCATAGTTCCATTTCTACACATTGCTGTAACCTTGATCTAGAAAATCTTATTGTAATGAATAATGGTGCCTGACGAATTGGAAAATACTTTATTTGGTAACATTGGTGGAATTTGGAACAGCCTTTGATTGCAGAAAGTATTTTTTAAATATTTGTTGTCGATCTATATTATCATTGTTAGATATCACTCTTTTTGCTGATATATTCGGCTTGCTTACAGTGCATACTGTCCTTTATGACTAATGTTTGCTTATTTTGACCAACTCCAGAAGCTATGCTGACCTGTTCGGAGCCTTCTGGCAGCATTGAGTGTGTGCCCACAACGACATTTTGAGTATCTGTTATGCATACATGATCTTAAAGCTGTAGCCTTGTAAGGAGACGCACCATGTGGCGAATTAAGTGTGTGATGATGTACAACTGATTGGTAAGCTCAGTGCTCGATGGTCTGTGTAGACCTTAGTAGGGTATCCCAGTAAATAGTAGTGAAGTCTTTTAAAGGCACACACTAACATCTTGATTTTGTTGGCTGAGTAAGATTTTCCACAGGACATTAAGAAATTACGTGCAAAACTGCTTGTTATAATTGTCTCATCTCTAGTCACATTTGGCAAACTAGAACAGGTATGCATCCATCATTAAGCCTTTGTAAAATCAGGGTGGTAAAACATCATTTCTCCACCTAGCTCCTGTTTTGAGGGTGTTGAATGTTCGCTGCTCCACTCCCAGTGGACGTTTACTTAACAGCCAGTTCAGTGACAGGTCATTTTAAGCCTGACTAAGTACAAACTGTTGCTTATGGACAAACACATATTTTTGGATTTGCCCAGTGATCAATTCCAGATCAAGATTTTCCTTCCAAATGCTCATTCCAATTAAGTGGTTATGTAGACTAACATTCTAATGAGCAACTTTGGCCCTGACACTCGGTTAAGAGCAGGGATAAAAATTCCTGCAGTAACATTTAATTCGAATGGTAACACTTTAAACTGGTAACTGTGTGCTACATAAATAAATATAAGGACATGACTCTGTCCAAATGACTGTCCCATTACGATATGTACAAGATTTGTAGCATACACCATAGAAGGTTTGCAGTTCTTAAAGGTTTTCTGAACATATTCTTGCCAGAATTATTGTCCTGTTCATCACTCAGACATTGAGCATCAACCTTACACTGTCCCCGAGATTTGTTGTTGTTGAGGTCTTCAGTCCAGAGACTGGTTTGATGCAGTTCTCCATGCTACTGTATCCTGCACAAGCTTCTTCATCTCCAAGTAACTACTGCAACCTACATCCTTCTGAAACTGCTTAGTGTATTCATATTTTGGTCTTCCTCTATGACTTTTGCCTTCCACACTTCCCTCCAATACTAAATTGGTGCTCTCTTGACGCCTCAGAATGTGTCCTACCAACCGATCCCTTCTTCTAGTCAAGTTGTGACACAAATACCTCTTCTCCCCAATATTACTCAGTACCTCCTCATGAGTTACAGGATCTACCCATCTAATCTTCAGCATTCTTCTGTAGCACCACATTTTGAAAGCTTCTGTTCTCTTCTTGTCTAAACTACATTTTGTCCATGTTTCACTTCCACACAAGGCTACACTCCATACAAATACTTACAGAAAAGACTTCCTGACACTTAAATCTATACTCAATGTTAACAAATTTCTCTTCTTCGGAAACACATTCCTTGCCACAGCCAGTATATATTTTATATCCTCTCTACTTCGACCATCATCAGTTATTTTGCTCCCCAAATAGCAAAGCTCCCCAAATAGCAAAACTCATTTACTATTTTAAGTGTCTCATTTCCTAATCTAATTCCCTGACCATCACCTGATTTAATTCGACTACATTCCATTATCCTTGTTTTGCTTCTGTTGGAGCTCATATTATATCCTCCTTTCAAAACACTGTCCATTCCGTTCAGCTGCTCTTCCAGGCCAATTGCTGTCTGTGACAGAATTACAATGTCATCAGAAAACCTCATAATTGCCTTCTGGTTTCTGTACAAATTGTAAATAGCCTTTTGCTCCCTGTATTTTACTCCTGCCAGCTTTAGAATTTGAAAGAGAGTATTCCAGTCACCATTGTCAAAAGCTTTATATATGTCTACAAATAATGTAAACGAAGGTTTGCCTTTCCTTAATCTATCTTCTAAGGTAAGTCGTTGGGTCGTTATAGCCTCACATGTTGCAACTTTTCTATGGAATCAAAACTGATCTTCCCTGAGGTTGACTTCTTCCAGTTTTTCCATTTGTGTTAGTGTTTTGCTGCTGTGAATTATTGACCTGATAGTTCAGTAATTTTCGCACCTCACAATGCCTGCTCTCTTTGGGATTGGAATTATTATATTCTTCTTGAAGTCTGAGAGTATTTCACCTGTCTCATACATCTTGCTCAGTAGATAGAAGAGTTTTGTAATGACTGGCTCTCCAACAGCTAGTTCTAATGGAATGTTGTCTACTCCTGGAGCCTTGTTTCAACTTAGGTCTTTCAGTACTCTGTCAAATTCATATCTCTCATTTCATCTTCATCTAAGTCCTCTTCCATTTCCATAATATTGCCCTCAAGTACATCACTCTTGTGTAGACCCTCTATATACTCCTTCCACCTTTCTGCTTTCCCTTCTTGCTTGGAACTGGCTTTCTGTCTGAGCTCTTGATTTTCTTACAGGTGGTTCTCTTTTCTCTCCAAAGGTCTCTTTTTCATTTTCCTGTAGGCAGTATCTATCTTACCCCTAGTGATACATGCTTCTACATCCTTAAATTTGTCCTCTAGTCATCGCTTCTACATCCTTACATTTGTCCTCTAGTCATCCCTGCGTAGCCATTTTGCACTTCCTTCCAGTCTCATTTTTGCGATGTTTGTATTCCTTTTTGCCTGCTTCATTCACTGCATTTTTATATTTTCTCCTTTCATCAGTTAAATTCAATATCTCTTCTGTTACCCAAGGATTTCTACTAACCATTGTCTGTCTACCTATTTGGTCCTCTGCTGCCTTCACTATTTCATCTCGCAAAGCTACCCATTCTTCTTCTATTGTATTTCTTTCCCCTGTTCTTGTCGTGTGTTCCCTAATGCTCACTCCGAAACCCTCAACAACCTCTGGTTCTTGCAGTTTATCCAGGTCCCATCTCCTTAACTTCCTATGTTTTGCAGTTTATTCAGTTTTAATCTACCGTTCATAACCAATAAATTGTGGTCAGAATCCACATCTGCCCCTGGAAATGTCTTACAATTTAAAACCTGGTTCCTAAATCTCTGTCTTACCATTACACTATCTGTCTGAAACCTTCCAGTGTCTCCAGGCCTCTTCCAAATATACAACCTTCGTTTGTGATTCTTAAACCAAGTATTAGTTAAGATTAAGTTATAAATTTAGAGGACTGTAATTTGGGCATTCCAGCAGTGTGCCCAGTCAGGTATTTATTTAATTTTGTTATTCACTTACGATTAGCTAGTGGTTCAATGCAGGGCACAAACATAATGCTTCATGAGCCTTCACTTGCAACATGCAGACAATTTTCTTTTAAGATTGTGAATTTTTCCTCAAACACACAGGAATACTGCATTAAGAGAGATCTTAACTCTCCACGGTTCTGATGGTTTAAGTCACTATCTTCCTCTGTCTTGTTAATCACTTCTGTCAAATTTATTGAACTTGTGCCATTGATGTTTTGTAGTGGTTAATACTCAATACCTACCATACATACGTTTACTTGCTGATAACATTTATCATGCCTGCATGGTGATGTGATTTAAGTTTTCCACAACCTCATGGCCCCGTACCTGTATCTCAGTTCTATCCCTGGGAAAGTCAATTATTCCTTCCTTTTCGCATAAAAAACCTCAATCCCTAGGACAATTCTGCTACCCCAGTAAAAGCATGCTCCACTACAGCATTGTGTACTGCCATTTCTTGGCAAACCTGCTACTTCTTATGCATGCTATGCTCTCTGGCTGTGAATAATACCTTCACACTGTTTATAGGAAGCTTCAAAAGTTTTTGATCCTCTTTTACTTTATAGTACAGTTCCGGCATTGTGACACTAAGATTGCACCCTTGTGGGAGGGCACAGGTTGTATAGGCTACCTGCCAGGTGGCCCTAGTGTAAGCATTCTGCACAGCCATAAATTATTGTGTCACCTCTGCCTGTGTATGCTCAGCCACTGCAGTAAGATCCTGTACACCATGGCCTGATGCAAGCCTGTTGCTAAGTTTGTTTGCCCACCTCTGCCCAGCTGCACCCGTGGGTGACCCCCCCCAACCCCTTCAGCTGCACCTGTACATGCATATGATCTATAACATCCTAGTCTAACTTACCCCTCCATGCTATATCATATGAATTGAATTTATTTGGAGCTGCTTTTACTTGTGTCACCAGCAAGTTGTTTGAGACAGCCAGTGGTCGCATTCAGTAGCATTGGATCACTTTTCTTTGGTATATTGGCATCCAGATCTGCGTAATCTTCCTTTCTTGTCCTAATAACCATATTTATTACTGTGTCTTTTGTGCCTCTCTTGTCCATTGGTCGGATTGCAGTAGCTGTTACACTACCATTCTGAATGTCTGTTATGGTACTCAGTGCGCGAAGCATCATTCGTGTGTCTCATATGGCTATTACATTCGTGGAGAGTCATCCTGCATCCTTGTCTGTATCAAGTATCACTGTTTCCGTTGGCAGCTTGCATAATTTGTCCCAACAATCTATCCTTTTGTTGCAAATTGAGGTTGTCTACTGCCACCAGAACTTCCTTAATATTTTTGTCAGGAATCTTGACAAGTTATCACAGTATTCAGTTTGTTTTGTAGTATCTGCAAGATATTTATCTGTGTCATCTCGCAGTCCCAGTACTTCACTTTAATCAGTTATTTTTTAATATACTGTCACAAACTACGTACATTTTGGGGTTAAATACATCATTGCAGGACCACATATGTATTTCTGCCAAACAATATTTAGCCAAGAACCCATGTTCAAATATTGCGTAATCTTGGTATCTTTTTGCAGTGTCATGCAACTGACTGGTGACAAACCAAATTCATTGCTCATCACTCCAGTAATTAAGCAAAACACCACAGAATGATTTTTATGAAAACCAGTGGATGGACATCTTTCCTCCCATTCATTCAAGTAGGGAATTGCTGGTAGCAAGACCTGCTGTCTTCTACAACTAGAACCTGCCCATCTAATTCTGCCCCCATGTTTATTCATACTGGAATGCATATGTTGCCTTGTACATAATTTGCACATTCAGCTGGAGCACAGGGATCTGCGAGTTCCAGGAAAAGATTTTCCACTACCATTCCTGCAGTGGTGGTGTCATACCTGTCAACTTCTTGAGTTCATAATTTTACTGCACTGACTTCCACTCACACAGTATGCAGTTCATTTTCTGAGCTGTGGCTATTCTCTGCTAACACACTGAACATTTACCCCATGGTTAAAAATGATGGGCATAGAGTTTCTATTACTGATGTGCGTAGACCAATCCAGAAGCAACAAAAATGCCAGTGTGCTTGCTCAACCTGTCCTTTGCCATCTAGCAGCAGTCAACTGTACTGACACACTCATATACTGGATCTACCATTATGCCTGAAACCACTAAAAATTTTAAGTTGTGCTTTCCAGGCACTAGTCCCATGTAAAAAAAATAAAAGAACTAGACTATCATGTAACCACTGCCTGGTGAAAGCCTATACTACGGCAGATAAGTAGTCACCACTTGCTTGGTTTTATGGACATTGTTTTTTGTTGAATGTTTGGTGTTTCCTTTTTACTACCTTCCTTATACCTTTCTGCTTTTTTATGTTTTATCTAATTAGATTCATTTATAGTGATTGAAAATAAAACAGAAATGGATTAGTACCTAATATTACAAATAAACATAAATTAACATACTAAATACTTTATATTTGCAGATTGTTGTGCTGTCCATGTTAATTTGTCTAATATAACATATTAGTGTTGAATCATTCTTACCTTCTTCCTAAATAGGCAGGTGGAGCAACTCATTTCTGAATGTAAAGTAACACAGTTTCATAGTAAGTAATTTACAGTTACTGTTCACTGGTTTTATTGGAAAAAATTCTCCCTTACTATTAACATGTCTGCATTGTTAAATGACTACAGGAAAGAGGACCCCATTTGGATTTTTATAATTTGTTTCATCAGAGATTACTTTCAACCAGTGACAACATTTTGTTTGTATATAAACACAACACTAACCTATTGAACTTAGCTTTCAATGATTACTAAGTAACTGATTTTAAATTAGAATGGTGGTGGCAATAATAATAATAATAAATAACAACAATAATAATAACAGTAACAGTAACAATAACAATAAACAGAGTTCAGAAAACAGAGAAAACAAAACTACTTCAGTTTCAAAGAGTGTAATATATCTCTTTAATAAATTTTTTTGGGGACTTTTTCCTCTTGAGCTATCTGTTGACAAAAGATGCAAATAGTGCTGATGCCTGCATGATTGTAACGTGTCCTGATTTGAGCAAGAAGTAGTTGGATAACTTTCATTCAGTACTTACAGAAAAGGACTGACACTTCATTACCATCGCATTTCCCACTTGCCTATCTGTTATTCTTTTGGGGAAAGAATGGCATTGTCGGGAGACTGATTGACATATTTTCGGGGAAAGAATGGCATTGTCGGGAGACTGATTGACATATTTTCATTAACACAATTCCAATAAGTTTCATACTGTCCACTGGTATTGAACACTATTGGCAATGACTAGAACAATTCAAGCAGGATCGGAGTGGGCTCCAAGTAATGCTTTGTCAGACGAAGTTGTTGTTGTTGTTTTGATGTCACACACAGTCAAGTCACATTAATGTGACCACTTGTCAAAAGCCTGGATAACAACCTTTTGGGATGCAGACTGCTGTGGGACGTATGGTAAGAGAGTCAGAGAGGTTCTGCAAGGTACTGAAAGTGTTATGGAACCATACCGACAACAGTGCCATAGCCAGTTGTGCTAAGTTTCTCTGCTGAGAACCCCTGGTGCAAACAGCTCAATGTAGGTGATGCCACAGATTCTCAGTAGGGTTTAAATTCGGGGTCTTCGGTGGCCAGGGGAGTATGGTTAACTCAAGCTGGTGCTCTTCAACCACACAGGTACACTGCAAACTGAATGACCTGTTGAATTATTGTGCTGAGGAAAAACAAACTGCTTAGGGGATGGAAGAGGTCACACAGCAAATACCACAAAAACATTCTGCAGCCCAGGGCTTCCCAATCTTTTCAGCTGGCAGACCCCTTTTTCAGTCGAAAATCCACGGTGGACCCCGAGACAGTCAAGAGCACAGTAACTTTAAATTTCAGAGCGAAACCCATGGGAACTGAAAGCTTCTTAATGCAAGTGCTATGTTCCCAATGACCCCCCCCCCCCCTCCCCCGAAATATCAATAGTCTTTGGTTTAGAGATGAATGAAAACAACTTGAAATTAACAATCCAATTTGAATTCCCGCTGTATCCAGACACTTACTAGTGGATTTACTCCCTTTGTTCAGCACACTATAGTCTGGTTAAACTTACTTGGTAATTGACATTTCACCCGTTGGAGCTGCCATCCTCTAAGAGCAATCAATGTCACCTCCAAACTGTTGGCTGTTGACAAGCTGCCTCTTGTGGTCTGTTCACTTCCACTGTTTGGGTACTGTTGTGTAAGGAGCATGCATATTTCGTTTGTGTGTGTGTGTGTTTTCATGAAATCCGAAGAACAATTTTCAGATGTATGTAAAGTCTATGGGACTTAACTGCTGAGGTCATCAGTCCCTAGTCTTACACACTATTAACCTAAGTTTAACTTCTGCTAAGGACAAAACACACACACACACACACACACACACACACACACACACACGCCCGAGGGAGGACTCGAACCTCCGGCGGGAGCGGCCGCGCAATCCGCGACGACATGGCACCCTAGACTGCGCAGCCATGCCGTGCGGCTGTGAAGAAAAGAGGCAGACCCATGATTCGGGATACAAGCACGTCACGAAAGAAAAGAGGCCAAGGAATTGCCTTTAAAGGACTATTGTTGCATCTGTTGTGCAATGTGTGGGAATACATTCACCCAGTGTACATGCGTTTCCAAAACCGGTTTTCGATAGCCGATGTCCCAGTTCCGCTTTCGGTTAGGCAGGTAAACACTTTAAAATCGATTCTGGAAATCTGCTTTTATAAAGCCGTTTTCCAGTTCCACAATCGATTTTCGTGCCCATGTAAACAGCTTGGAAAGTCTAGTTGTTTTTACATCTTTACGCATCTACTGAACGGCAACTGTCAGTCCATAGCCGGCAGCTAACAGGCGGCTTTGCAACAGTGTACTGTCAGTTGGTAGCTGGCAACTGGCAGGCGGCATGGCAACAGTTTAGCCACAGCTGACAGCTTCAACTACTACTTGGACACTATATCGTGGCAGTCAGCCTCGACTGTAAAAAAAAAAAATTAGGAAAACAAACAAACAGACTCTCTTATTTCTATATAAGAAGACAAAGCATTTCATAGAATGTAAGACTTTTTTTCTCAAAGGAAACAATTCTGGCTGAGGTGGTTTACCTTTTACAAGGTGGCACATGAAAAGTCCTCATTTGTTTACGCTCGCAGCCAGTTGCCACAATATAGTGTCAGAGTAATAGCAAGTAATTGTAATTGAAGTATAGGTAGGCCATATTTTTAACTGAGAGGATGGAATATATTATAAAGAAAAGAAATTAGCTTTAGAAATCATTTTAATTTTCGTAACAAAAATATCAATGCCAACAGAATTCAATTAATAATTATTTTGTAAATGATAGAAGACAGAAACAAAATTCCTACAGAGCTATAGTTCAGGCACGTTCAGTGAACATCTACGAAGAAAAATGCTTTCTTCTTTACTATAGATGAGTCTGTAGGACTAACAATGGAATCCTAATGTGATGGTTGAGGGTGCTTCTGCTGACACAATTTTGAAAAGTTGGGTTCAATTCTTGACAACTGGAGACGGATGTCTGGTTCTGCATCTAGACAGCTTCAGTACTTAGTTTTGCGGGCAGCATAGATTGAGAATCCAGATTCACACATGTATGTTGTGGCAAACGGAAGAAGTACGTTTTGCCTTTTCAACAAGGGGGTAGTATTTCTTGTTATCCAAAAGTGTGAGTAACCATCAATGTCAAAACTTGATTTCAAGGTAGGGTCTGTGGCAATTTCTATCAACAACTCGTATTCATTTGATGATGTTCGGCTTTTTGGATACAGTGAATGGGTTGACCACCCCTCCGTATTTCTGCAGCTTCTCATCTTTAGCTGTTGGGAAATAATGCTCCACCAATGTCATCAAGCTTCGGAGATGTTCCAGGATTTGATGAAACAAATTCTTCCCTAGTGCCAATGTTTTGTTTTTCAAAAACTCCTTGAGAAGAGGAAAACACTCGACCTCCACCTCCTCGACACACTCTGCCCAAAAACTGATTTTCCTCTTGAATGCTCAAACTTTGTCGATAGCAGTGACCTTTGTTTCACTTTGCCATTGGAGTGAAATATTCATTTTGGAGAAAATATCTGACAAATAGGCAAGTATACGCTGCCAATTTTCGTCATTAGTAAGGTCTGCTAATTTGATGTTATGGTGCAAAAGGAAAGCTAAGACTTCCAATCTTAATTCGTACAACCGAGAGAGTGCGAATCCATGTGAGAGCCACCTCACTTCTGTGTGGAGAAGCAGGGAACAATGAAGGCTTGCCATATCTTCACACAGTATTGTGAAAAGTCTTGACTTCAACAGCCTTGATTTTATGTAGTTAATGATTTGAATGGATTCGTCTAAAACTTTCTTGAACGAAACAGGCATTTGTTTCGTAGCTGAAGTGTATCTGTGGAGAGCACAATGACTACTGCTGCAATTCTTGGCGTTCTCTTTTATTTTTGTTATTGCTCCAACTGTAGGACCCATCATAGCTTTTGCACCATCTGTGCGTGCATCTATGTAACTAGACCATGAAACTTCGTTAGTCCTTAAAAAATCATCCAATAGATAGAATATTTCAGTACCTGTTGTGTTTGCAGGTAGTGGTCTGCACAATAACCGGTCCTCCTCAAAACATCCAGAATACTCACAACGGACAAAAGCCAATAAAATTGCTAATCCTGCAACATCAGTGGATTCATCTATCTGCAGAGTAAATGAATTGTGTTGTGTCTTTCACATCATTTGACATGTCAACAATGCATCTCTTGACAGTATTGTTTGATAATGGCACCGAACATACAAGCTTTACTGCCTTTTCGTCTAGCATGCAAGAAACATTATCATTAACACATGACTTTGTGAAATTTTCTGCAATGGTATGAGCTTTGCCTATTTTTGCCACTCAATAACTAACCAAGAAAGAAGCTTTTAATGATTTTTCATTAATTGTTTGTGCATGAGTTTTCATGCTATGTTGAGAAGCAGCTAGTTCAGCACTCTTCCTTTTGAAAAAAATCGATGTCTTTAGCCTGGAAATCTGGGTGAGTACCTTCAAAATGACGGCGCAATTTAACTGGAACTATTGAACTGTTCGGAAGGACTCGTGCACAAATTACACACTGAGCTTTACCCTCCTTTGTCTCCATAAAGCCTATTTCTAAATAGCTTTCATTGTTCTTATGCATCTTGGTTATTCCACTTCCACAGGATATTGCACCCAATGGAGTACTTGCAGTGTTTTCACATAATAAATCTGGCTGTGGAGCTTCTTGTGATTGTTCTTCTTTTGGTCATCCTCCCTCCTCATTCATTTCAACTGGAAACTTCCCTTGTTGTGAAGGCAATGGAGAAATTGCACCCTTCTTCAATGATCCTGACTTAAGCCCCCAAATCCATGTTAGAGGTAATAAACAGGTCAAAAATCGACTTATGAAAAAGGTAATGCACTGACAAAGCAAGTTTAACATTTAATGATGCCTGGGGTTGCATACGTGCCAGCGAGCGCTGTGATTGGTCGACAAAGCTCACTCCGCGCATGCGTAAAAGGTTTCAGCGCATCTAGTGCCATGAGCCGGTGCACAAAAGACCCCCGTATTGTTGCGAAACAGTCGATCAGAGAAGCCACATTCTCCAGCACTAAACTGTGTATGCGTTCTCACTTAGGAACCGTGAAGGCTGCTTGGGAATACGACCTGAAGTAAAAGTACACGTTTTTCACACGAAAGAAAAATTAAAAAAGTGATAAATTTGATTTTCTCATTTTTATTCAATAATTTTACTCATTTTTTACACGATTTGGTGAAAGGTGGCCACGGACCCCCTAGAAAGAGCTGGCGAACCCCTAAGGGGTCCGTGGACCACACGTTGGGAAGCCCTGCTCCAGCCCATTGTGCAAGCAGGGTGTTTGCTTTCAGGTATTTCGTGCCATATGTGTGAATGGCCATCTGTCCAGTTCATCTGAAAAGTCCACCTTTTGCCATTCAGTGGATGTCCAATTGTGGTATTGCCAAGCAAATTCCACCCTTTGTCGCTGATGAACAGCAGTTAGGTCCCTAAACAGCAACATTTAGTGAACGATCATTGAAGGTACAATGTTGGTAGCCCCTTGGTTCATCTGGGCAGCCAGTTGCTTGACAGTTGCACATCTGTTTGCTCATATACATGTCCATCATTCATCCCAGTCATCTATCACCCGTGATGCACTGCAGCTGTCTCGGCACCAGATTTGGGCAGCGCTGTTTTGCAAGGCTCAGTATACTTTAACCATGGTGGCATGCAAACAGTTTACAAACTTAGCTGTTTCAGAAATACTTCCACTTTTGTCCCAAAAAGCCAATGATCATGCTCATTTGGATGTCACATAAATCACTCTGTCTCTGCATTATGACAACAACTGCACCATTTTCCACGTCCCCATCCCGACATGCTTTATATACACTCCACCGCTAGCACTACCACCTGCTATCTATGAGTGGTTATCACATTTTATGTCAGACGTATACTGTGGTTACATTAACATGTGACTGAACCATGTGTAATAACCTCTGCTGGTGTCACTGAATTGTTAAAAAAAAAAATTATATGACTGTGCTAATCAATATGAACTGAATCTTTAAGGTCTGGATCATGATTACTACATGTTTTTATTTGAATAGTGAACACTATTTGAACTTAATCATGATTCTTTGAAAAACCAACTTTCAATGAAGTTCAGTGTGACAAAAAACAACACAAATGTGCCATTATTCTCTGTGTGTGTGTGTGTGTGTGTGTGTGTGTGTGTGTGTGTGTGTGTGTGTGTGTGTGTGTAGCCTCTAATTAAACAAGTGAATATAAGGAATTCTTCCAGTTACATGAAAGCCATCTTACCAAAATGAAGGCTAGGCATCAACAGCTACTTTCATATGCTTCACTAGCAGTCACACTGTAGAGCCAGCATTTTAGTTAAAAAATAATATCAGATTGTTAATAGCAGTTACTGGCATTGCTGGTGTGCTGCTATTTGTGGGATATTCTGTGCGCACAACATTAACAGGCATATAGTAACAATTAAATAAAGGGAGTAAACACGGAAAAGTATTTTGAGTATGGTATGCTCACAGGTTGCATTTCCGGTTCTCTGTCATGCAGTTATGAGTGTATGTCAACTCATATTTGTTTCCGTCTCCATCCATTTGGATTTATTCCTCAGACCAATGAGTTTTTTGCGGTGGCCGCTACAGCATTCTGCCCATCCAGCTCATTAGGGTGGCTAATGGTGAGCACTGCCACACCGATTTTTAACTATGAGCATATTATACTGCTTTGTGTCCCACATCTGACTGTGCTTGCATGCGACACATTAACAATGACTTCTTAAATACTTGATCACTGCCAGATATTATAGACTTTTCTTTCTTTTTACAATTGTATTTTGGCAACATTTATAACAACAGTTCATTTTCTGCAAACATCTATTTAATTACATTTCAAATACTTGTTTATTTAAAAATAGAAAGTATTGGAAATACCAAACACAAGCCGTATTTGATAAATTTAGAATACTATATTGCCAATAAAAAATTTAAGAAAGTAAATCTGTAAGTGGTATGTTACTACTTTCATTCTTTGCTTGTAATTTTTAAATAATATGTAAATTGAGAACATTCTGCAAACTTACTTTTCTGCCCAAATATGATTAGATGCTGCCATTTCCATTATTTGTTTCCTATACTCTACTAGACCAAGTCGGGTAATGAAATGTCCTTGTAGAAGTAAATAATTTAGGCGAAAGGTAAGAACTCACTGAATAATAGTCATTGAGACATTGAAAGGCACATAAACAAGTTTAAAAACTTTCCTAGCTCGCAGATGAATCTTCCTTTGAGCAAGTGTGTGTGTGTGTGTGTGTGTGTGTGTGTGTGTGTGTGTGTGTGTGTGTGTGTGTGTGTGCGCACGCGCGCCCTTTTTCTTTTCTTTTTTTTTTTCTTTTCTTTTTTTTTCTTTTTTTTTTTATCTGGAAGCTGGCAAAGTTTTCAGTTGGTGAGCTGTTACATTTACTTATAAAATATTTATACCTTGTTTGTTTAGCTGATTTTGACTTATCTACTTCACAATGTGTACTGCCATGTAATAGTGTATCTGCATCTGAATTGTGTTTTGAGATGTATTTCCTGTTTCAACACAATGATTTTGTTAAGAATTTATTGCATAGTGCTGTGGATTCATTTTCCAGGGCCAGCTGGCATTGTTTAAGCAACAACTAAACCACATGGCAAAGCAGCTTGAGAGCAAGTCAATGAAAGTTATGGATATGGCTATTCAGTCTGATCCACTGCCTCCAGATGAAAATATTGAGAAGGTAAATACAAACTATATTGTGCAATGTGAAAAGTTTTATTTTGGCTGTGTATTAAGTATTTACCTGAGACTAATTTATATTTAAGAGATTGACGATTGCTCTTTCCAGAGCAGTGGTAGTAGAAGATGAGTAAATTATTAGAGTTTCTGAGATTGTACGACAGAGAAGTGAAAAAAGAATATTTTTTCCTTCTTGTGAAATTCTGTGACAGTGACCATAGCCACTATTCTGATCATAATTGTTTTTAAAATTGAGTTCAACTATCTTACCATATTCCCCATGGCTGTTATTCTGATATTAATTGTTTTAAAAATTGAATTCAACTATCTTACAATATTCATCATCAAGGTGCAGTATCATCACACAGATAATAGATGCACCAGCTCCTGCAGAAGTTGCACATGCAAGGGGTACAGTAATTGGTCATGTACTATTCTTAACACAGGTGCTTTAACAGTTAAGGGTGCAGCTAATCTCTGAATATTAGTATTCAATGAGCATTCTGCTGCTGAATACAGATCTGCCTCCTCCACCGCAACTGTTGTGCGATGTCGCTGCCTACCAGCATTGACCATTACAGATGCCTAGCGACCTGTCTCTCTCAAATCATGCTGATCGAGGTGGTGCAGATTTGCATACTGGACTTCCATTCTTTGGACAACAGTTCAAATACATGTCCATCCATCTCGATGAAAGTTTCCCATATCCTGAACCTCCCATTCGAAATGCTGGGATGGTTGGTTTCAAAGAGCATAGCTGATTTCCTTCTCCATCTTTGAAACATTCCAAGCTTGTGCTCCATCTCTAGTGACCTCAATGTTGGTGGTTCATTGTACCCTAATTTCCTTCCTTCCTTTTGTATGACGAGTTAGAGACACAACTGTTCTTGGAGTGGGATGTTGTCCAACAGGAAAAATGCAACACACACATGGAAAGCAGCAGTAGCAGCAGCGTTCTGGTGGTCCTGATCATAAATCAAAACCATATCAATGAATTCATCATTACCACATTCCATTGTCTTCTTTCCACTACAGCAACTAACTGTCCGAATGTTTACATTCAGTGCTAGCATTCTGCAGCAGTGAGTTGCATTAGTGCTTACAGTACCAAGTTGCAATGACACTTTCAGTTTATTTGTTTAGTGCAGTTTCCACTAGTAACCTTTGTAGTCTGCAATTGAGGCACTCTAGAACAAGACTTCCTGAAATCAGTCAGTAACTTGTACATATTACACTATCACAACATGTATTCTGAAATCACAATAGTAGTTCGTTTATATTTGACTGAAATTTAGTCCATGTACAGGAGTTTAAAATGAACAAAAAAACAATTTCAGACATTTGATGCACTGTATCTCGATCTCAATATATTTCAATTAAGTTGTTCCAGAGAATGCCTTGATTATGGAGTACCTTGTTTATTAACCAATCATTATTTCTTTGTTTTTGGCTATTACAGAGGCCAATAGAGCTTCAAGATAATTTATAAATAGCTTAAAATCTCCTTCAGGTGCTGCGTTTGCAGTTACTGTTACAAAGAATTTGTTACAAAATTCAATCTTGTATTGCACATGCATCCTGATGCTGCTCTGAGTAGCAATGTTTGTTAATGAATGAAAGTTTTTGATTAATGTAGTGACTCTTCCTTGCTTTATACCGACACTACAGAAGTTAGGTGTTAACCTAAATCCTATCACACTTAACATATCTGTACAGGTGGACATGACATTCACAGGGGCAGATTGTCAAGTGAGTTTGACAGCTCTTAATTCACCACAGTTTATTAATTTTACTGTTCGTACTGTTTGTCCTATAATTAGGTAGAAATTAAAGTTTTTAAAAGCAGTTTACGTGATTGTCTTATGCTGTGATTATGCTGTTCAGTTACTTTCTAAAACTGAATATTTATTTCAAACATAATCTCTCTTAAAATTTTCTTTCTGCGCTTTCTACATTTAAAATACGCTGCTCTGGTATCTGTAACCACTGATATTATACAATTCATGAAAGAGGTCTTCACAATGCCTTAAGCTGTTTGCTGTTAGCCACTGTTCCTGTCACAGAACCTTAGACTTCTCATTTGATTTAAATTCATCAGTAATGTACAGTGTGAAAATACTTACCTATGTTTTCTTCTAGAACTTGACACATTTTCACATGCCCACTTGGAATGACTGTTTATTTCCCCTATAACTGTGTAAGTCATCATCCTTCATACTGATTTCATATCTGGTAGCATCATTACATTTTGCAGTCTGTCAATAGATCCTCCACTTTGGCAATGGCCACACTTTCTCAATATGAAAATTTCCCTTAGAGCCTCTGCAAGTCCCGTCAGCATGACAAACACTGCGCAAAGGTGTTGGGGGGGGGGGGGTGGTTCACCGCACCCTTTATCAGAAGTGAGTATCCTCCCCACAAGGTTTATTAACAGATCATTGCATACTCTACCTTTCCAGAGTCCTTACTTCTTGCACACACCATCTCTAACCAGCCAATGAACAATGAAGAGGCAAACACTTGGTGCATATCTCTTACATTTTCCACTAAGATATTATCTTTTCAGCCATTGTAAAGGCATGTTATGAAAAACGAAGTGGATGTTTGTTATGCCACAGAATATTTTAAAGATTGTTTTTACAATACTGTAAATTCCAATAGTGAATCTATGTATACAAAATAAGGAAAATCTCTCAGTCACCAGTCACTGATTAATGGATGACACACACACACACACACACACACACACACACACACAGTAAGGGTGGCACTGAATGGCTGCTCATACTTACAGAAGTGGGGCAGAAGAAATGAGTGTGGCAGATAGGATTAGGTATATTGGGGTAGAACAGGATTGAGAACAGGGCAGGAGAAGCAAAACGAAGACTAAATAAGATGACACAAATGGGGGTGAGGTGCAGGGGGGGGGGGGGGTGTAAAGGTATGTATAGAGGAAGGGAGATGGAAAAAAGATAGGTTAGTAATGATGGAACTATAAGATGTTTGGGACAGTGGTGTTTTTGGGGACTCGTGGACTTGATTCGCATACTTACATGAGCTCGAAGGCAGCATCATCACGTGTTGCAACAGCACCTTTTCTGGCACATAAAATCAAAATTAGGCATCCATGATGTTCATATTTGTGGACTAAGACACTGACATCAATGGCACCCCTTTTTTCTGCATACTAGCAAGTTCTCCTCAAAGACCGTGTTCTTGAGAGTACAGTTATTTCATGTTCACCTCGTCTTCTGATATTGACTTTGTTTCTTTACTTACGTTTTACAATGGCTGCATTATAAACTTCTGGTACACAATTGTGCATTGCTGTTAGTAACGAAAAAATGTTCAAGACACACAAATAAATTTAAACATCTGAAAATGGTTTGCCAGAGATATTGAAGTGTCATGATTGAAAAATAAACAGGTGACCTGACAACAGATAACTATTTTGTTCACTAACTAATTGTGTGTGTTGCCATTACTCAGATTGGCACTTTTCATGAGCAGTCAGGAATTTTTGTGCAATTATCACCCACTCCCAATGTTTCGTGATACATCGATGTGTAGGTGGTTAGTAGTAGATAACATTTGTATGTTGTCAGCACTGACCCAGAGGCAAAAATACATCCCTTGATGCTCTTTCAAGGTAGTTAGCTGTTTCCTCAACTCTCCACACACACATTTGCAATGGGCGTAACTTAGTGTTCACGATGGAAATGTGTTTCTCTTTGTTGTTCAAATACAGTGGTGGCAGAATGGCATTGCACTTCCACAGAATAAAGAAAACTGTAATTGGTCTGTGCCATGAGCTGCAAAACTCAGTGGAGTTCTGTGTTGAAAGAAATATCCAAAAATGCTCCTCGGATGGAGCACAATGCGAGCACCATGATCTCTCTCCCACAAATTTTTTCCGTGGGCTGGATTGAAACCATTGACAGGCTGGATCTGGCCTGTGGGCTGTTGGTTGCCCACCCGTGAGCTTGAGAGACTGTTCCCACCATCTATGTAATTGAGAGAAGGTGGGTGGGGGAGGTTGGGGGGGGGGGGGGGGAGATCAGTTGGAAAAGACAATTGGTGTGCTACATTAACTGCATTTTCAGCAAGTGGGTGGTTGAGTTTTTGTTTAGCTACAGTCTGACAGTGGCTTTATGTGGCTACTTTTGCAAGAGCCTCTATCTGTTACAGGATAGAAAATACTGCTGGCGGAACTGTGGTAGTAGGAGGTAGTTGTGACAGTGTATTGGCCAAGTCTTGCATCTGAGTCATCCACAGAGGAGTGACTTATGGGATGCAAGGATTGGGAGTAAGGCTGGGAAAGAGGTGGATGCAAGGATAGGGAGTAAGGCTTGGAAAGAGGTGGACGAAGATGATGTGTTGATTAGCCAAGCAGTTGGATAATACTGTGAGTTGTGAGGGTGGGAAAAGGGGTAGCATATTCTTTTAACCAATTTATTAGATTGCTACCAATATTTTCAAAAGACATCAGTCTTTTCCAATTCCATCAATCCTTAAGCCTTGCTTCTTTAATCCCACATTATCACTTCACTGAAGCTCAGACAAAACTGCAGTTCTGTCACAAAATCCTTTTACACGTAGAAGGAAATTTCTGCATCTCATATCAGAGATAGTGTTCTTCTCCAACAGCTGGCACAACATTGACAGCAGTACCTGAGAAAGCTGTCACAGCTACTGATGTTCCTTCAATTTTGGTGTGCCAGTTGCTCTTGATGATCAAATCTATAAACAGTTCTGCAGAACTGCCATGGATACTGACATGACACTACTCCATGGTATATTAGAAGAGTCTTCTCTATCTACCCAGTACCTAAAAACGCTTTTTTCTGGTTTAGATTAATTGATGACATTTTCCCGATTTAGACATATGATGAGGGTAGCCTTTGCTCTGTCCTTCAGAATTTCATTCACTCCCAAATCGACTTAACGATTATTCTCAACTTTATAAGCTACCTTTCTAGATGTTTATCTAAACATCTGCTTCTACATGTATTCTCCACAAACCACTGTATGGGTTGTGCCAGAAGGTACTTTGTGTATCAGTGGCACTTCCCCCTTTTGCTGCTTCATCGTATATGGTATGCAGGAAGAGCAATTGCCGGTAAGCCTCAGTGTGGACTCAAATCTTCCTAATTTTATCTTGATGGTCTTTTAATGAGATAATGTGAGGAAGCAATATATTGATTGACCCTTCTAGGAAGGTACAAATGGCTCTGAGCACTATGGGACTTAACTTTTGAGGTCATCAGTCTAGGAAGGTACACACTCAGAACTTTAACAGTAGATCATACTGTGATGCCTCTTTTTCATTGTCTGCCACTGGATTTGCTGAGCATATCTTTTATGCTTTCATGCTTACTAAATGAACCTGAAATGAAATGTGCAACTTCTCTTTAGATCTTCTCTATTTCCTCTATAAGTCCTACGTGGTACGAATCCCATACTGATGAGCAGCATTCAGCTATTGGGCAAATGAGTGTTTTGTAAGCTACTTCCTTTGTTGATGGACTACATTTCTTGAGGATTCTTCCAATGAACTATTCTGTCATCTTTCTTACTCGTGATTAATTTTATGTGGTTGTTCCACTTTAAAATACTCCACATGCATATTTCTAGATATTTTATGGAAGTAACTGTTTCCATTGATTATTCGGCAGTTGTCTAATTATTCAGTAAAGGATATTTCTATCTATGTATTTGCAATTTGTTTATGTTGAGAATCAGTTGCCACTCCCTCCACAAAGTGTTGATTCACTGCACATTATCCTTCATTTTGCTACAATTTACTAGCGCACTTCTGTCTGTTCAAAATGATGTGCTGTGTTCCGTTTGCTAGCAACTCTTCAATCCAATCGTGCAGTTGGTCTGATATTCTGTGTACACTTGTTTTGTTTATCATATAGTAGTGCGGAACTGTATTGAATGCTTTCTTCTACTATTTTCTGGGTCTCGTGGATGCACAGTGTGTGTTGCATTTCAAACAATTGCTGTTTTCAGAACCCATGTTGATTCCTACAGAGAAACTTGAGAAATGTCTTAATTCATGAGCATAAAAGATGTTGCAGAATTTTATGACAGACAGACATCAGAGACAGCCTTTCTTGAAAATGTGAATGATCTTTGCTTTTTTTCCAATGTTCTTGTAGAAACCTATAATACATTGCTTCTAGAGGGAGGTTAAATTCTTTCACATACTCCCTGGAGAATTGAATAGGTATCCTGTCAGATCCAGTGGCCTTTCCACTGTTGAACGATTTCAGTTGCTTTTCTGTTTCTTGGTCATCTGTTTTGATATCGGGCATTTATTTGTTTGTGCGATGATTTAAAGGAAGAACTACAATGCAATCTTCCTCTGTGAAACAGTTTGGAGAAAGATATTTAGTAGTTTGGACTTTTCTATGTCATCCTCTGTCCCAGTGCCAGTAAGATCACAGTGTGTCTGGACAGATGGCTTCGATCCATTAACTGATTTAACACAAGTCCAGAAATTCTTAGGATTTTCTGTCGACTTGGTAGGTAGATACATCAAACATTCCAGTTATCAGGAGTACTAAAATTTTGACAGCTGTTGACCATTACAGGTCAAAAGTTCCACCATGTAGCCTCAGGACCTGTGGGTTCCACATCTGCATTGGGGAGGAATTGTCTGCATATAAGGTTAAAGTGTTGAAAATACGCTGTCCAGGTAGACCAAAAATAGGTTTTGTGACTTGTAAAAAATAAGACCAAATGTGAAAGCAGGCGCGTTATATACCATTTGGTATACCTGCATTAATGATTACAGTAAAAATGTCATGTGAAGAGGGCCTGCTTCCCGTTGGGTAGACCGCTCGCCTGGTGCAAGTCTTTCGATTTGACACCACTTCGGCGACTTGCGCGTCGATGGGGATGAAATGATGATGATGATTAGGACAATACAACACCCAGTCCCTGAGCGGAGAAAATCTCTGACCCATCTGGGAATCGAACCCGGGCCCTTAGGATCGACAGTTTGTCGTGCTGACCGCTCAGCTACCGCGGGCGGGCAGTGAGTGCAAACAATTCATACTACACTCCGTTGTGTATTTAACCTTTCCCGTACTGTAGGAGGTGATGTGAAGCTAGATTTGAAAATGTTAACTGTTGTGGTGAATTATTCAGTTTCGCAGCTTTGCTCAGGAACAACGAACTGCCCGTCCATTGCCTTCAGGTATTCTTCCACGCAGTGTTTGCAGTTGTCATTTATGAACGACCAAGCACATGTTGTGGTTTGTGGTCGTGGTAAATATTTTCATGCATGGACTAGTTACTGATGATCTTGAGCAATTTCAACTAATGATCAGCAATTTAGACCCATGGACAACATAATTTGCTGTTGGACATTGTTGTGCACCCACAATGTCATTGAGGGTGCTGTGTGTTAATAGCTGAATTAATTGCTTGCTGCACCAAATTGCCAGACCAAAGGCTCAGACAAGTGCTTTATCAGGAAACATGTGGTGAAAAAACTCCTACAGAGACTTACAGAATAATTTATGGTTTTGGATGATGAGTTTTCACATATTTGGCAGCAGCGAATATTATCACAAAAGCAAGCAGTATTGGCAGAGCATGAAGATCAAGCAGTAATCAAGTTGCTGTACATGGCTGATACAATATACACATCATTGGAGATGCCAGCAACAATGGCTGTGACGTTATTTAGCAGATACTGCATCAGCTGACTCCAGCTGATGGACCGAACTGAACTGCAGAGATGACACCAGACTGCACCACCATCACTCCCCACCATCCCAAGCATTTCTGAAGAGCTTCATAGCTTAAACTTAACAATTCAAACACCAGCCAGACAGGGTCAAGTGCAGCAACATTGCGGAGGGACTAGCAAATAACTTTGATCCTGACACACTACAATGCTACAATGCCAAGATTACCAGCAGTCTGGCTATGAAAACTTTTATCACTTTTTGCTGGTACCACAGGCATTTTGGTTGACAATCATTGAAATGCACAAATCCATATGCCTATCCATACAAAAACCACGATCTGGATTAGGTTCAACATATTGCAAATCAGGCAAAAAGTGCCACCTGTCATGGATGCAAGATAAACAGCAGACATTATATCATTGTGCAGCAGTAAACAAACTGCATCACAACAGTGGGTACATCTGTGGCAGCAGTCCGGTGTCTTCATAAGCCCCACAAAAACTACAGCCACTAGCACACCCTACTGCTTGACAACGGTTGGACTTATCAGACAGCCATAAGGCCAAAATAACTTTTGAACCTGTAGGCAGTAAACAGTTCTGTGATTATCACCTAACGCTACAAGGTACTGGCTATTGACTTAGGCCCTCCTCTACGTCGGCAATTATAGTTGCTGAGCCTATATTACACTACTGGCCATTAAAATTGCTACACCAAGAAGAAATACACATGATAAACTGGTATTCATTTGACAAATATATTATACCAGAACTGACATATGATTACATTTTCACGCAATTTGGGTGCACAGATCCTGAGAAATCAGTTCCCAGAACAACCACCTCTGGCCGTAATAACGGCCTTGGTACGCCTGGGCATTGAGTCAAACAGAGACTGGATGGCGTGTACAGGTACAGCTGCCAATGCAGCTTCAACGCGATACCACAGTTCATCAAGAGTAGTGACTGGCGTATTGTGACGAGCCAGTTACTTGGCCACCATTGACCAGACGTTTTCAATTGGTGACAGATCTGGAGAATCTGCTGGCCAGGGCAGCAGTCTAACATTTTCTGTATCCAGAAAGGACCATACAGGACCTGCAGCATGTGGTCGTGCATTATCTTGCTGAAATGTAGGGTTTCGCAGGGATCGAATGAAGGGTAGAGCCACAGGTCGTAACACATCTGAGATGTAACGTCCACTGTTCAAAGTGCCGTCATTGCGAACAAGAGGTGACTGAGACGTGTAACCAATGGCACCCCATACCATCACTCCGGGCCATACGCCAGTATGGCTGTGATGAATACAAGCTTACAATGTGAATTCACCGCGATGTTGCCCAACACGGATGCGACCATCATGATGCTGTAAACAGAACCTGGATTCATCCGAAAAAATGACGTTTTGCCATTCGTGCACCCAGGTTCGTCGTTGAATACACCATTGCAGGTGCTCCTATCTGTGATGCAATGTCAAGGGTAACCGCAGCCATGGTCTCCGAGCTGATGTCAAGGGTAACCGCAGCCATGGTCTCCGAGCTGATAGTCCATGCTGCTGCAAACGTTGTCCAACTGTTCGTGCAGATGGTTGTTGTCTTGCAAACGTCCCCATCTGTTGACTCAGGGATCGAGACGTGGCTGCACGATCCATTGCAGCCTTGCGGATAAGATGCCTGTCATCTCGACTGCTAGTGATACGAGGCCATTGGAATCCAGCACGGCGTTCCGTATTAACCTACTGAACCCACCGATTCCATTTTCTGCTAACAGTCATTGGATCACGACCATCGCGAGCAGCAATGTCGCGATACGAAAAACCACAATCGCGATAAGCTACAATCTGACCTTTATCAAAGTCGGAAACGTGATGGTATGCATTTCTCCTGCTTACAGAAGGCATCACAACAATGTTTCATCAGGCAACGCTGGTCTAGTGCTGTTTGTGTATGAGAAATCGGTTGGAAACTATCCTCGTGTCAGCACGTTGTAGGTGTCGCCACCGGCGCCTACCTTGAGTGAATGCTCTGAAAAGCTAACCATTTGCATATCACAGCATCTTTTTCCTGTCAGTTAAATTTCGCGTCTGTAGCACGACATCTTCGTGGTGTAGCAATTTTAATGGCCAGTAGTGTAGATTCTGTTTTCCTTGCTCTTTAGGCACTAACGGCAGATTTGAGGACTACAATACACAGTTTGTCGACAGTGACAGTAACCAGTATATGGATACGCTCTACCTAAAGAACAGAACAGAGAGTAGACTCGGAATGATTTATGGATACCGTAATAGGTAGTGGCATCAAAAACAACATTGTGCATCACATCCATACTACACTGGACTACCTGTTTCACAGTGTGCCCATAGACTTGCCCGAGAACAGTGGTTCCCAACCTGGGGTTAATTACCCCCTTAGGGGTGGAATGAAATTTTCTGAGGGGTAAAAGCTAAACAATTTGATTCTGTTTCAGTCATTAAACTAAATTATTTTCACAATTTTGTAAGATTCTAATATTGATTACATAAGTTATCAATAATTACTTTTTCTCAAACAGTAGCATTAATGCTTTGGAGGTTACAGGTTCCTGACATAGTCCACCCACAACACACACATGTTGTCTTTTTCCTGTACATCACTGATGATAAAAATGAGACATATAAGTGACAGATACTAATTATCTCAAGAAAATGTCTTCTTCAAGTTGTAGATAGTACCTGCAGTAGTCCAAAAATTGCTTCATTACTCGCTTTCAAACAGATAAATGAATTAATTGACAGCTTGGCACAGCAGTAACTACATAAGGACTACTATAGTGCTGTGCACAGTATTATTGTTATTCTTATTACTATTACTATTGGTGGCTCTGGTCAGACACAAAGCTTTAACAGCCTGAAATCTTCCAACTTCTGCCTGTTCAGAATAAGGAGTGCAGCAATCAGTTGATTTATGAACAGCACACACACACACACACACACACACACACACACACACACACACACACACACACACACACACTAACTAAGCATCATTCACCTTTCATCATTTTAAAAATAAAAGTTTTCCAAGAAAAGTCTTCCATTCTATAGTTTAGTGGGGGAAGGGGGCAACGGATAGAAAGGGGGGGGGGGGGGGTACTGGGTACTAGCTAATGTCTTATTGCACTCAGGGGTAATGGTCTAATAAAGGTTGGGAACCAATGACTTAATAGAAACAGAAGCCATATCCAAAGAAATGCTCCAAGTGGGGACAGTCCATCATTCCAACAGCCTGTGGCCTCCACCTTTGTACCTCATTTGCAATAAATATGGCTCACAGTCATTATCGTGCTTCCCAGATAGGTACCCTACACCAAATATTCAAGATTTTATCTGGCGCAAAATTCTTCAGTGTCATGGAATGGCACAAAATGTGTAACAAAATACCTGTTGCACCTTGTGAAATCCCAAAGACTGCAGTAATTATGCTCTTTGTCATGTTTGAATTTTTAATTACCCCATTTGGTGTGAAAAATGCCACAGACACAGAACATTTTGTTGGTGGAGTGTCAAAGAGACTTCAGTTTGACCCCTGCCTCACCAAACTTCGAGCTGCAATAGTGACACATGCGGTAGGTGCATCAACAGCTGCACAACTATAGCATGGTATTGAATGAAGAGATGTGTGCAATGAGGAAAACTGAAGCAACCTTCGTGGGACTTACGGTTTTGGCAGATGGCATTTGTCCATTACCGTAGAAGATAGAAGCTCTACAAGCCCATCCAAAGCCAACGGATTACCAGGAATTAAAAAAAAAAAAAAAAAAAAAATGCCTGGGAATGGTTAGCTTTAATATCGCTGCACCTACTAGCAACAGCAGCTAATGAATGCCACTTACAGATGCACTGGAAGATGCTACATCATAGGTCGACAATCCCTCAAATTGATGCCAGAGATGGAAAAAAAAGGAAAAAACCTTTCCAAAAATTTAAAGTGAGCCTAACTAGTGTCATACTCCTTGCTCACCCAATACCATCTCCACCACTGGTGATAGCTGTAGGTGCTAGTCAATCAGCAATAGATGCAGCCCTACTTAAACACATCACCAACGTTGACAGATTTTAATTTTTTTCCAAAAAAGTTGCAACTGTTGTAGTAGCAGTAGACCGCGTATAACACAGAAGTATTTGCAGTTTATGAATCTGTTACAAATTTCTGCCCAAAAATCTAAGTTCATCCCCTAACAGTTGACATTGACCACAAACTGATAATCTGTTTTCCTGAACGCCAGTGACATACTTCCCACAACCCTCCATCCCCAATCCCAAATCTCCACAGTTCAGACATAAAGAGCTATTCAACTAGTTTATAACAGATTTGTGCCAAATAAAATGAGCAGATAATATTGTGGATTACTTTTCACACATCTGTGTTGTGGCAAATACCTTGCAGTACAAAGAACCTGGCACCGAGCAGACTGTCAGTCTATAACTACAGCATTTATTGGCTGACCCTTTCACAGGACTGTGACTTGCCTAAATCCTGAGACCAGGGGCAGAATTAACACTGTGTTGGGATGTTGCAATGTCTCTCAGCAGAAGCCAAGGCCCTACATTGCACGAGAACTCTGCAAGGCTGCTTTCAAAAGTGTTCATAATCTATCACACCCAGGAGCAGATATGACAATCAAGTTATGGACCAATCATTTGTATGGTCATTGATTAAAAATAGCAGTTTGTGCATGGGCGCATTGGGATATTCAATGCCAGTAGTCCAAAGTGGGACATCAAGTACACACTGACATTGGGCAATTTCAAGGCTCTCCACCAGTATTCGCTCACGTGCACATTGATCTCGTTGACCAATTTTCACCTGCATATGGTTACAGACAACTTTCCACAGCGGTGGACAAATGCACTCAGTAGCAGATATTTTTGCCGAGACAACAGTAAAGACCCTTGTCGCCACATGGATAGCATGATTGTGCACAGTGTACAGGCCGGAAATTATAGCCTCACTACCAAAAATTATGTACGGGGAGCCATTATGCAATCTGGCAGGTTATCTCATGCCTTCACCGCTATCCTCTGTAGCGGAACTGCCGCAGATGGTGCAACAGGTCTATGACCACATGGCCAAGAAACAATGCCCGCCTGCTTCGCGCCACAGTGGCTGTTTTCATGCACAAAGCAGTAGACAACTTTACTTTCATCATGCTGCGACAGATCTCATCAAATTGCTTCTCCCTCCACCATACACTGGACCATTTCTGGTATTGCGATGAGAACACCAGAACTTTGAGAATCTTTGCCCCTACAAGACACCATACCAATGCCACAAGACCCACCACACCTGGAGACACCCACTCGCAATTACCATCTCCCTCCATCAGTTTGCAGCCACACTGTTATTGCTAGCAGCAGCTGCACCTGTGGCATGGCAGCAATGCACACAAGAAACGGCCAGCACATAAAGTTTAAATTTCGTTCCATTCCATATGTTCTGCACCGGGCAGGGGGGGGTGCTATGAGCCACATGTTTTCACGCGCGTGTGTGTGTGTGTGTGTGTTTTGCTCAAATTAAAAGAAGATAAATGCTGTACACTTCAATTTCAGGTACTTTATTTTATGTGGAATATAAGCTTTACTCACTGGCGTACGATTAGTGTTCTTCTGTCAAATTTGTTTCTGTCATCACAAAAGCTTTGCAGTATTAACATTCTTTTTTAAAATAATAATGTTCCCAGTAACCCTAATTTAATGAAACAGAAACAACATATTTTATCCAGACTCAATATCATCACTACCACCCTCATACAATACATTTAAATCTTAAGTATAGTTAACAGTTGTTTCATCCACTGTAGTTGTCATCTTGTGTAATTAGAATGTTTCCACAGTCATGATGTAAAGATCTGTGCTTCCTACTTGTTAACTTGCATATGATCGACTTTAATGCACATAATGAAATCTTGATCAATAGGGCCGAAAATTTAGGAGTATGGGATGTCTTTTACTTGCAGGTGAGAAGTTGGATTGATTTTCATTATTCTGACCAAGTGTACATCTACATCAATACTGCTCAAGCCACCTGACAGTTTGTGGTGGAGGATACTTCTGGTACCACTGACTGATTCTGCACCACCCCCACCCCCTTTCTGTTCCAATTGCAAACAGTGTGTGAGAAGAATCATTAGCTCTAATTTCTTGAAGTCATTTGTGGTCATTTTGTGAGATGTATATGGGAGGATGTTGTCAGACTCTTACTGGAAGGTACTCTCTTGAAATTTCAATAGTTAACTTCCCTTTGATGCCTGTCTTTCAGCATCTGCCAGTGGAGTTCATTTAACATCTTTGTATCGCTCTCCTGCATGCTAAACAATCCCTTTATGAAGCATATATTGTCGGATCATCTCTCTCTCTCTTCTGTGTCATACCTGGTAAGTGTCCCAGATTGGTCAGGGTGTATATGACCCGGGACAACTGGGAGATCCGGGAAAAACCCGGGAATTTTTTCATCCAGGAGAAAAGCGGGAAAAATCCGGGAATTTTTTAGAATTCTGGTAATTTTTCGTTGTTTTAGTTTTCAGTTAAATTTTTATAATTTTGACTGCTAAGAACCGTTACTTTAACAAAGGATATTGCTGTATCCTGCTATTGTACCATTAAAACATGAATAAAACTTAAACCGCAAAGGAAATGCGCCGTATATAATAACACAGTGGTCGTACAAGCGTCTGCCAACAGCAAAATGTGTCAAAGGCTTTCAGAGGACTATGCAATGCTTTATAACAGCAAATTGCCTTTGATGAGTGTGACGTCACAACTGTTTACATTAGACTCATTTAATCAGTTATGAGTGGGCTCATGCACACGCGCAGTTGAGTCGCGTGTGAGTAGTACCTTCTCCTGCTTCTGGCTACAGAAATGTGGCTGTTGGCTGTGTAAGCAGCAGTAGCAGCAACCAGCCACATGGTACTCGGAAAAATTTTACTGGCGCGCCCAAGTTGCCAGATTCATGCGTGTGCAGCAGGCCTGGATCTACCGTATTTACTCGAATCTAAGCCGCACTTTTTTTCCGGTTTTCGTAATCCAAAAAACCGCCTGCGGCTTAGAATCGAGTGCAAAGCAAGCGGAAGTTATGAAAAATGTTGGTACGTGCCGCCACAACTAACTTCTGAAGTCGAATATATGTAGCGCTACGCACACATGCTCTGTAGGCACAAAGATAAATACTACTGGCGCCAAAATCTCTGCATCAGTAAATAAATTAAAAAAAAAAAAGTGGAAGACGAGTTTTTTTTCTCCGCCGCGAGTTTCGACCACTGCATTTTCATACATTATCCAACGAAGTAAATACAAATTCCGTATTGTTCATCTTCGAATGTAGCACAATTTCAGTGTACTACGAAAATCTGACTGGCAAGACTGTTTGGGATGTTTGTCAATATGGCCAACTCTACGTTCTGAATTTTTTCCTATCTGTGAGAAGAGATGGTTGCTAATAGGAACCTGATGAAATTTGAATCACATACAGTATTCTCTTCACCATAAGAATAATACGGATATAAACATGTTGCCATGTATTCTTTCGTGTTTGCTGCTCTCTCATTTAAATCCTGTCTGCCTAATAAACTACGAAACTAGAGTGAGACAACATCAAACGCGGAAGAATATACGTATCGTGTCATGTTTATATTCGTATTATTCTTATGCCTAACAGCGATACAGTCAGAAATGAAGCACGGCAAGTGACTAGATTTTTAAATCTAAGATGACTCTAATTTCTGTGCAGAATTTGATGTAATAAAGAAGCGGCCGCGAAGATTTTCAAACGGAGAAAAATTTTCGCCTAACTCTTGTTCAGAACATGTTCTATCATATGCAGTCTATTATTTGATTCTTGTTGATCATTATCAAAGAAAGCAGCAGTGCAAGTAACAACAAATAGCAGTCTCTTGCCATTGTTTCGCTAATGAGACGATTCCTCACTTTTTTTTTTTAATTGTACGCGGCGGTAGCGCGCACAAAAGCAAGCCATGCCGTGAGCCGCGACAGGCCGTAAACACGCACTATCAGAATGCAACAAACAATGCATGACACAGTGCAGTAATGCATTTTCAGCTTAAGAGTGACGCAAACACCTATAACAAAGAAAACGGCACTTGTCAGCTCAAAGCAAAATAAGCAATCGATTCAAACCAGACGAAGCACGTGAAAAAGGAAGGGCACCCGTATAAATACGGGCGGAGCGCCTGACGCATAGCAATGGCTACGTAGTAAAGCTTAACTGCTAAGCTTACGACTCGAACCAAACTACTGTAGCAGTATCGTCATTCATTCGACCTAAATTGTGTCTCATATTACAATGGACCAACTTTGTTTCGATTTGGAGGTGCGGCCTAAAACTTTTCTCTCCCCTTGAATTTCGAGTCTCAAATTTCAGGTGCGGCTTAGATTCGGGAAATTTTTTTTCCCTTTATTTCGAGTCTCATTTTTCAGGTGCGGCTTAGATTCGAGTGCGGCTTAGATTCGAGTAAATACGGTAGTGGGGAGTGAGGGCAAACTGGGGTATCTGAACCAGGCGGCAATTTCGGGGGGATGGGGCAAATTCATATTCTTGAGAAAAAAAAACCTTGTTTCACAAAGCACCTAGCATCCAGCACACGTCAGTCTATCGATTATTCATATGATTTTGAAATGCACCCCTGCTGGTTTTTGAACACATTCTAAGTTGATTTCTGAATGTTTATTTTTGAATGCGTGCGTAGTGTACGTGATGTCTCTGCCAGGGGAATCCTCGTCACATCTAGAAATTAACTTCCCTGCAGACAAAATGGGACGGGGCCATACGAGCTGAGCGGAACAAAGCCGAACCGGTGAGTGCCAAGTGCTGCTTGTTTATGTGGTTGATTCGGTTTGCGAATGTTCAGTGTTGTTATAATTACTATCAAAATACATAGATACAGACTACCAGAGTGGAAATAAATGACTAACAGGTAAGAAAGATTATGTATTATCTTCTCGGTGTATCCAAGAAAGTGAAGTTTTGACAGAAATTTTTTGGCCAGATCGCTACATGAGACAGGGCCATTTGTAGACCCCGGCTAGCAGCCGCTTAAGTTCCATTCTGAGAGTAGTGCGGAAAACGCGTTGTACGAACACGTAATAATGCCTAACCAGAGAATAATCGCTGGATAACTAAGCCGGTGATTGTGGCAGGGTTAGTGAAGTTAACCGGAGAATATGTTGTGACAGTTGTAGGAATAGTTACAGAATTAGTGATTACAAGACTGTTTGTTAGAACAAGGAAGGAGAAAGAAATGGGGACATCACACAAATTATGGTGGAATATGACAATTCCAAATTTATACAAAAATTTCGTTCTACTACTTTTTGGTCTCGTGCATGAGAAACTGGAGCTTATGAATGAAATGTGAAACTATTTCCTAACGTAAAGCTTTTTGCTTGTAGTAGGCCAAATAGGTATTTCGTATTGGTACTTTGTGAATTATATTCTGACATATTATAAAAATGATCATTATTGCCAAAACAGTCTTGCTTATTTGGAGTGTGTTACAATTGTTGAAATATTAGAAAGTCCCATGTAAAGCTTTAGCAAGATTAGAGAGAAAAACACTATGACCTAAGGATTGAAGAAATGTGTACTGTCTTGCCTGTCTCTCGTCTTTACTGGTTTTAGGTGTCCTATATTTAATTTTATGTCACAAAGTAGAGCAAGTTATTAGCTAACAGGCAATAAAGAGTCCAGTTTTTCTGAAGAGTTCTTGTTCTCTTGGTTACAAGTAATCCTATCCAGTATTAATTGCGAGGGGTTTTTTACAAAAGAAAAGGGGGGGGGGGGCAGGATGTCAAACCGGCTGATTGGGAGCAGGAGAGGCACTGCAGGACTTTTTAATTTCCACTGTCCTGAAATAGTTTGATGGCATCCATTATAAAATATACAGCGAAATACAGTAACGTGCGGTATAACAATGTTGTTTGAAGATGCGTGGCACCCCACTGCAAACATCAACATAATTAAAATACATCCACATAATTACGGAAGGGTAAACTATGTTACTAGTTTCAGATTTTATTTTATTTCCAACTTTCTGACAGTCAAGCATTAATCGCCTTGCAGAACAATGATGTTATTTTTGTCAGTTTGATAAACAAATTTTGCTTTTATTAAGCTTTCTTGCTGAGGCAGTCAATTTATTCCACACTATTGGCTAGTTTCAACTGTTCGCTGCATTACAGGTGCACATTTTCATTTTCTAGCACATATGGCATTATGCCATTATAAAGAACCAAACACGAGATAATACAATATTGGTACTCCAAGAAAATTTAGGTCCCGAAAACCACACTGAAAAGCTTCATATCTGGTCAAGGCCTACGTCATTGAGAATCTGGACATACAAATGTGCACTGTAAGATGAATTAAGCATTTTAGTATGGTTCACGAAATTCTGATGCTCGTGGAATGTCCTCTGATGTCTTGTTTCTTTTATGACATAATGTAAGATCTTTTAATGTTCTACACGTACAAATATAACGGGCTTCCTACTTCACCATAGCTGCGCAAGCGCGGTGACGCCTCTTATCTGGCGCTTTCTGACAACTGCTGAAATGAATCTATTTCTAACAGGTCACGGGAAAATATTACGAATTGTTGTTCGGAAAGTGTTATTTTCAAAGTAAATTTCCTTTTATGCAAGATGAACTATATGCGAGAATGTACGATGGATTTCTTAAATCACAGAGTGTTTGGTCTCTTTTAAAAATCAACTCTTTGATGATGAGCCATTTAGAAGAATTTCAAGCCCAGAAGATCAGAGATTTATGTTGGTATTAAAAATTTTGCTGGCGTATTTGTGTGATGTATCTTAAATTGTAACACGCGCTAAACAGATCAACATTATAAGTGACAGCTTTGCTTTTCTTGTAGCAACACTATGTATATTAATTTAAACCATTAACTTTTCCTGTTGGTGGAATTCGAATTTATACTTTCACGATACGAAAATATGCAGCCCACATGTTGCTGCACACCAAAGATCTTTCCAAAATGTGATTTTTCCGCCTGAGTATCGTTTTCTAAAGTGCCGGGAAATTCTACGCTGCTGTATAAAACCATATCCTATCAAAGGATAAGTTTTACAGTTCCGAGGGAAAGTATACTGTCACTTAACATGGCAAAAGCATATTTTCACCCGGGAGAAAATGTATTTTTAACCTGGAGATGCGGGAAAAATCCAGGAAGTTTTTCTCCTTGTCCACGTATACACCCTGTTGGTGAACAATATTCAATAATCAATCAGGCAAGCATCTAGCAAGCCACTTCTTTAGTGGATGAACTACATTTCCGTTAGATTTTTCTTATGACTCTGTCTGGCATCAGCTTTTCCTACTATTTATTTTATGTGGTTATTTCATGTAAGGTCATTCTGGTTAGGTACAGTAATGGATTTCTTTTCCTGTTTATGCACAATGTGTTACATTTATATATGTTCAAGGACAACTGCCAGTGACTGCATCATTCAGCAGTCTTTTGTAGGTCATTTTGCAAATTGATATTGTCTTCTGGCATTCATCTGCATCTCCATCTACACGATTACTCAACAATTCACAGTGAAGTGTGTGGCAAAGGGTTCATTGAACCACTTTCAGACTATTTTTCTTGAACATTGCACCAGAAAAATGAACACGTAAATATTTCTATGCAAATTCTGATTTCTCTTATTTTATTACAATGATCATTCTTTCCTATGTAGGTGGGCAACTGCAAAATAATTTCACATGCTGTGGACAAAGCTGGTGATTTAAATTTCATGAGAAGATCCTGCTGCATTGAAAAGCACCTTTGTTTTGGACTTAATGATTGTCATCTCAATTCATGTACCATATCCATGGTGCTCTCTTCCCTATTTCACGATAGTAATAAACAAGCTGCCCTTCTTTGAACTTTTTCAGTGTCCTCTGTCGATCCTATCTGATGTGGATCCCACACCTCACAGCAGTACTCCAGAAGAGGATGTACAAGTGTAGTGTAGGCAGTCTCTTTAGTAGACCTGCTGCATTTTATCAGTGTTCTGCAGTAAATCGTAGTCTTTGGTTCGCTTGCCCCTCAAAATTATCTGTGTGGCCATTCCAACTTAAGTTATTCGTAACTGTGATCCCTAAGTATTTAATTGAATTTACAGTCTGTAGATTTGTGTGGTTTTTTGTGTAACCAAAATTTCGTTGGTTCCTTTAGGTACTCAAGTGGATGAATTCATGTTTTCGTTATTTGGAGTCAGTTACCACTCTTTGCACCACACAGAAATCTTGTCCGAGTCATTTTGCAATTTTTTTTTGATCGTATGATTACTTTACGAGGTGGTAAATTATGACTGCCTCATCTGCTAACAATCTAAGAATGCTACTCGGATAGTCTCCCAAATAGCTTATGTAGATCAGGAACAGCAGATGGCCTATGATACTTCCTTGGGGAATGCCAGATATTACTTCTGTTTTACTGGATGACTTTCCGGCAGTTACTACAAACTGCGACTTTCTGACAGGAAATCATAAATCCAGCCACACAACCGAGGTGATAGCCCATAGTCACAGAATTTGATTAGAAGTTGCTTGTGAAGTATGGTGTAAAAAGCCTTCTGTAAATCTAAAAATATGGAATCAGTTCGATATCCCCTGTCACTAACACTCATTACTTTGTGGGAATAAAGGGGGAACCACATCATATGCGAACAGTCTTAAATTACCTTCATCTGTTCCATTAAAAGTGACGTGTTGAGTTTCATCTGCAGGGAAGTCCTGAATCCAGTTACAGATCTGACCTGCTCATATTTTTTTCACTAGATGGCATTGCATGATGGTGTCAAATGCCTAACATGGCATCAACTTGGTTGCTGATGTCTACTGCTCTTTGGATCTCTCAGAACAACAGAGCAAGCTGAATTTTGCAAGATCTCTGTTTGCAGAATCCTTGTCAATTTTTACAGGGGAGATTTTTATTCTCTAGAAACTTCACAATTCTTGATTATAAAACATATTCCATAATTCTGCATCAGACGCCTTCAGTGTACCGGCCTATAATTAATGCATTTGTCCTACAACCCTTCTTCAAAATTGAAATGATGTGCCCTTTTTTTCAATGTCTAGGTACCCTTCATTGCTCTAGTGACCTGCGATAAACTCCTACTAGAAGGGAAGCAAGCTCTTGCACATAATCTCTGTAGAGTCTTACAGGTATCTCATCTGATCTTGATGCCTTTCCACTATGAAGTGATTGTAGCTGTTTTCTATTCTGCTATCAGTTATCACAATATTTGCCATTTAGAAGTTTGTACAATGATTGACAGGAGGAGCTGTATTACGATATTCTGCGGTGAAAAATTTTTATAAGACCAATTCAGTATTTCAGCTCTCGCTTTCTCATCTTCCATTTTGTTGCCCTTGTGATCACTGAGTGAGTAAATAGATGATGATTTCGAACCACTTACTGATTTTATACGAGACAGAAACCCCTAGCATTTGTAGTCAGATCAGTTGAAAGAATTTTTCTTTGGAAGTCATTGAATGCTCCTCTCATTGCTGTCTTCATGCTTATTTTTACTTCATCCAGCTTTCTTTTGTTAACTTAGATTTTTTACTTCTTTTGAATCTGTGATAAAGCTCTCATTGTTTATGTAGCAGTTTTCTAACATAATTATTACAGGGTGTATACGACCCGGGACAACCGGGAAATCCGGGAAAATCCCGGGAATTTTTTCATCCGGGAGAAAACCGGGAAAAACCCGGGAATTTTTCGGAATTCCAGGAATTTTTCATTGTTTTAGCTTTCTGTTAAATTTTTGTAATTTTGACTGCAGTATTGATTCTCTAGCAAAGAATGTTATTGTATCCTGGCTTCTGGAGAACTGCAGCAATAAAATATAAACGAGAGGGAAAAAAATAAAACTTTAGTGGCAAAGGAAATGTGCAATTTAGGACAATAAACACCATGCACGCACAAGCGTTCGCAGATAGCAAAAATATGTCAAAGGCCGTAGGGCGCAGACTGCAATTCTTCGTAACAATAAACTGCTTGCTATGAGCATGACGTAACAACTGTTCACATTAGGTTCGTTTGACCAGTTGCCAGCGGTCTGTTGCGCATGCGCATTTGACTCGCGGATAAGCAGTACCTTCTACCGCTTCCCGCTACTTGAAGTTTGGCTGTTAGTTGTAAGCCAGATGCAAAGGAGAAAAATTTTCTCGCGTGCCCTAGCTGCTAGATTCGCGCTTGCACAGAGTTGTAGTGGGGAGGGGGTTAGTCCTACGTGACCCGTGTTCACGTTAAGTGATTTCGATGCTTCTCTTCGTGTACAGCTCCACAGTCAAATGAAAACAAAACGGATATCTGTGGCCGGGAGCTATCAAGTGAATTAAAATACATTCACATAATTACGGAGGGCAAAAATATATTATTAATTTCAATGTCTGATTTTATTTTCTTTCCAAGTTAGTAGCAGTCAAGCATTAATCGCCTTGCGGAAGAATGAAGTTATTTTTGCAAGTTTGCTAAAGAAATTCCACTGAGGCAATCATTTTATTTGAAACGAAGTGTTTCATTCTACAGTATTGGCTAGTTCCAACTGTTCGCTGAATTTCAAGTGCACGTTATCATCTTCTGCCATGTATGGCATTACGCCATAATAAAGAACCAAACATGAGATCGTAGAGTACTGGTACTCCAAGAAAATTTACATCCCAAAACCCACACTGAAAAGCTTAATATCAGATGGTACCTACTTCATTGTGAATCTGGGAAAAGCCAATTTGCACTTCAAGCCAAATTATGCATTTTAGTATGGTTTACGAAATTTCGATGCTCGTTGGAGTATCCTCTGATGCCCTGTTTCTTTCATGGTGCGATGTAAGCTCTCTTAGTGCTTTATACACACGAACATGCAGGCTTCCTACACCACTGCAGTTGCACACGCACAATAATGCGTTTTCTGGAGCTCTCTGGCAACTGGTAAATCGAACCTATTTCTAACAGTATTGCGAACGGTGGTTACAAAAGCGTTACTTTCAAAGGAAATTTCTTTTCACGCACGATGAATTATGTTACATGTGAGAAAGTGGAATGGACATCTAAATCACAGAGCGTTCGACACTGAACAGTTTGAGGAGCAGCCACTTACAAGAATTTCGAGCCGAGGCATTTATGTCATAATTTTAAATTTACTGGCACATTTGTGTGATGTATCTTAAAGTATAACACACGCAAAAAAAGATCAATATTACATGTGAAAGTTTAACTTCTATTGTAGCGTGTAAATCTTAGAGACCAATATTATTATATGTGAAAGCTTAGCTTTTCTTGTAGACATACGGTACTGTGTACATTACTTTAAACCGTTAACTTTTCCTCTTGTGTGTTCGCGCTATGTAACCAGTAATCTTGCTATTGGCTGACTATAACACGTGTCCTATGCTATGAATAGCTGCTGTCATCGGCTGGCTTGAGATATGACTCGCTTACAAAAGGACATAGCAACCTCGGTTGCATTGTTCCGGAAACTAACGCGCTGTGTTTGGTGCAATTCGAATTTATACTTTCATAATACAAAAATATGCAGCGTATATGTTGCTGCAAATCAAAGGTCTTTCCAAAACTTCTCTCCTTTTTTTTTATTAAAAGTCTCTCCAAAACTTCTCTGCTCCGCATTTTTTTTTTTTTTTTTTTTTTTTTTTTTTTTTTTTTTTTTTTTTTTTTTTTTGGGGGGGGGGGGGGGAGTTCTACGCGATTATATAAAACGTTAACCATTCAAAGGATTGATAAATTTTACAGTTCCGAGGGAAAATCTACGGAAAACCTACAGTGACTTAGCACAGAAAAAGTGTATTTTCGATATTTTTTACAACCGGATATCCGGGAGAAATCCGGGAATTTTTTTTCCTTGTCCCCGTATACACCCTGTATTAACCCTTGGAATATCAAGGGGTAAGGGGTACTTTATGCCGACTTTTCAAAAATATTATAGTTTACTTTGTATTTCAAATTTTGGAAAAATATTTACTGTTTATAATGATTTCTTGTATCAGATTCTGCTATTGTTTTAAATATTTCAGTAAAACTTAAGTAAAAAATTCAAGTCTTACAATTAGTAGTGAATGTGACTCTTTGCAACGATCATATTCGTATTTTCAGGTTTAGGATCCTTCTTACGCAAATGTATGTCTTTAAAAAGTAGATTGTGAATAAAAGTCAAGTGCTATTAATGAAATTGGTATTTCTTAAATTTTTTTGTGTGGTGGTCCTAAAGTATCCCTTCCCTTGGTGTACATATACACAGAAAATGTGTTTGTGTTGCCTCCTTCACGAGTTGGTTCTTAACTATCTGCTCAAAGTAATTTAGGACAAGACATTCAAAATAATGGCACATGAATCCTTGTCCCTGGCACCAGTTTCGATAAGATGACGCTGGTCTATAAAAGCATCCTATTATTTTTTTAAAAATTTTTTAAATCCGCTCTTCTTGCTTAAATTCACCCAGATTAAATCCTGAGTAACCTTCCTAGATATTATCGAATTCTTTACTGGAATAAATACGCCGGCACCATTGGTAACTAACCTCTCCTTCCAATAAGTATCCCAATCTGAATTCAGGATTTCATTGCTATTCACTTCTTGTTTCAACCAACTTTCTGTTCCTAACACTAAGTGGGCATTATAACTTTCAATAAACCATACTGATTCTGGGACCTTGCCATTGATGCTCCTGCAGTTTATTAATATTATATTAATGTCTTCCATTTTTGATCTGCTGGGAGGAGCATTCTCTGAGAATAATGTGACTGATGTATCTACCATTTCGACAGGTAGTTCAGCTCTGATCTCAAGGGGAGGGGCGTTCCTTTAACCTAAAAAAGTTCACATGTGTACACCCCACATACTCTGCTACTGTAGTAATTGCTCCCTGCTTCAAACCAGAGGATTGCAATAGACTCTGGGTAGGATGCTGAAAATAGTGAGCTTAGCCTGCACCCCATAGGCTGTGTTAGCTGTCTTCTCCAAATCAGCCTTTTGCCTTCAGGTACTGAAGATGGCCTCTGAAGTCAAGCAGCAGGCATTATTCGTGCTAGCATGAGCCACGATTTACAGATGATTCACCCATTTTGCTTGATAGCTGCTGTCAGAGCTGTCCACATTTCAGACGAGATCCCCGTGCAGACATACAAAGTGCCCACTGTGATTCTTACGTGGCCTGCACAATCTTTATTGCCTTAAATGCTATTTCCATTAGGGGCTCCATGATCCACCTAACTTTGGATCTCCCATTGACTAGTGTACTTCTTCTGCACTTGCCCAGACACAAATTGGAAGTAGTAGCAGCTTGCTCATGCTAACGAACTAGTCTGGTGTTGTCGGACTGCACTGTATGTACCGTATTGTCTGAGTTTAGCATATATGAAGAAAGACACAATACACAGAATTGACACATGAAACAGAGCTCTGCACAGTGAAGACAATACAGAATGTTGACAGCACTGCTAGTGTGCATTATACTGTAAGCTGTGCAACTGTTGGTAATGATCTGAAAGAAGTGAATGTGGGTCAAAGACATGCACTATAATGTGACTTCTGTTGATCCTGCTACTTCCATCACCCACCATGCTGATTGACTTCTTGGAGTCCATGAATGGTGTCCTTCATGGTATGTTGTTCACAAACATTAATGTGTTTCCTGTATTCCAGTGTCCAATTTTGCTCTGATTTTGAAGGCGGTACATTTTTAGTATACTGTTTGTATTTGGTAAAACTCACTCAAAACTTGAGAGGGTGCTTGCTAAATGCTACAAAAATGCACAGACATGCCTTTTGTGGCTGTTGTACACATCCTGTGGATTGTCTTAAGAAAATATGCACAGTGAGTCTGCAAGCTCTATTTTTGTCTAAATTGTAAGAACTTGCTAAATAATATGCATGAGTCCTTAAAGTTGTCCATATGTCTTCAGCTTCTAATTGTTTAACATGATGTCATAATAATTACAACCAGTGACCTTATGTACAACAGTGTGGTAATTCTGTTGCTCAACTTTAAATCTGGTATAATTTTTAGTTGCAGAAAGATCTTGCTGATAAAGATGTCATCATAAAAGACCTTCAGAAGCAAGTAGGACAGGAAACAGTTTTGCGACAACAATTGGATGAGAGAACTGTTCAAGGAGCCTCAATGGCTGCACAACTCCAGGTGGCTCAGGATGGATTAAAAGTGTTACAGGCAAATACTGCTGGCTACAAAACAAAATTGGTTGAAGTGGAAAAGAAAAGCCGCAATTTTTCTGCTACAATTTCAAAGCAAGAAGGTATCATCCAGCAGTTAAAACATGTAAGTACCTGCTCTCTCTCTCTCTCTCTCTCTCTCTCTCTCTCTCTCTCTCTCTCTCTCTGTGTGTGTGTGTGTGTGTGTGTGTGTGTGTGTGTGTGTGTGTGTGTGTGTGTGATATACACTCCTGGAAATTGAAATAAGAACACCGTGAATTCATTGTCCCAGGAAGGGGAAACTTTATTGACACATTCCTGGGGTCAGATACATCACATGATCACACTGACAGAACCACAGGCACATAGACACAGGCAACAGAGCATGCACAATGTCGGCACTAGTACAGTGTATATCCACCTTTCGCAGCAATGCAGGCTGCTATTCTCCCATGGAGACGATCGTAGAGATGCTGGATGTAGTCCTGTGGAACGGCTTGCCATGCCATTTCCACCTGGCGCCTCAGTTGGACCAGTGTTCGTGCTGGACGTGCAGACCGCGTGAGACGACGCTTCATCCAGTCCCAAACATGCTCAATGGGGGACAGATCCGGAGATCTTGCTGGCCAGGGTAGTTGACTTACACCTTCTAGAGCACGTTGGGTGGCACGGGATACATGCGGACGTGCATTGTCCTGTTGGAACAGCAAGTTCCCTTGCCGGTCTAGGAATGGTAGAACGATGGGTTCGATGACGGTTTGGATGTACCGTGCACTATTCAGTATCCCCTCGACGATCACCAGTGGTGTACGGCCAGTGTAGGAGATCGCTCCCCACACCATGATGCCGGGTGTTGGCCCTGTGTGCCTCGGTCGTATGCAGTCCTGATTGTGGCGCTCACCTGCACGGCACCAAACACACATACGACCATCATTGGCACCAAGGCAGAAGCGACTCTCATCGCTGAAGACGACATGTCTCCATTCGTCCCTCCATTCACGCCTGTCGCGACACCACTGGAGGCGGGCTGCACGATGTTGGGGCGTGAGCGGAAGACGGCCTAACGGTGTGCGGGACCGTAGCCCAGCTTCATGGAGACGGTTGCGAATGGTCCTCGCCGATACCCCAGGAGCAACAGTGTCCCTAATTTGCTGGGAAGTTGCGGTGCGGTCCCCTACGGCACTGTGTAGGATCCTATGGTCTTGGCGTGCATCCGTGCGTCGCTGCGGTCCGGTCCCAGGTCGACGGGCACGTGCACCTTCCGCCGACCACTGGCGACAACATCGATGTACTGTGGAGACCTCACGCCCCACGTGTTGAGCAATTCGGTGGTACGTCCACCCGGCCTCCCGTATGCCCACTATACGCCCTCGCTCAAAGTCCGTCAACTGCACATACGGTACACGTCCACGCTGTCGCGGCATGCTACCAGTGTTAAAGACTGCGATGGAGCTCCGTATGCCACGGCAAACTGGCTGACACTGACGGCGGCGGTGCACAAATGCTGCGCAGCTAGCGCCATTCGACGGCCAACACCGCGGTTCCTGGTGTGTCCGCTGTGCCGGTGCGTGTGATCATTGCTTGTACAGCCCTCTCGCAGTGTCGGAGCAAGTATGGTGGGTCTGACACACCGGTGTCAATGTGTTCTTTTTTCCATTTCCAGGAGTGTATATATATAGACACACACACACACACACACACACACACACACACACACACACACACACACACACTATTCGGGTTTCATACAGTATTGCAATAATAATACTGTAAATTCCTGATCGGATAAGTGACCTTTCATTACTTGTTTTACATTTCAGTAAATTTTTTTTCATATCTTAACTTCTAATGTTTTAACACTGTTTTGTGATACATACTCTGTATTGTCTTATTGGTAATTTTTTATTCTTTTTATGAGGTAGAATTTATCTGAATGGAAGAGGAGTTAGAGACTTACACAACATACTGATACTAGTAAACAGAGTGTTTGGGATGGGGGGAACTGTCTTCTAATTTTTACCTCCGATGCTCTCAACACTGCATGAATACATTAAAGTTGGATTTATGCTTGCCAACGCACGACACAGTATCACACACTCTTAGTGTTGCTATACCTGTTGAAAATTTGAACACAAAATGATTGTATGTGGAAGCAAAATGCCTTGCTCTAGCGAGCACCCACTGCAGAGTAAGAATGGTGAAAAAATGCAATAACTGAAGTTCATCAACTAAATAATAAATACTGAAGCATGGAAGGTATTTCATGCACAGCAGCCCAAAGAGTTTGCTACTTTGTTTACCTCTACCCATGAAAAACCATTGCTAATTCACAGTGCTATACAGACAGATGATGATATCACTGTACAGATGCAGAGGTGATGTGATCTGGTTGACAAGGGTTTGTGCATTGGAAAGGCTTTGTAAATGAAAGACTCAAGTAAAAAATAATAAAACCAAGTATATTCATTATACTCGGTACAGATGGGCACACCCAGGTCAGTCAATGAGGCTGTCAGCTAGTCTTGGCAGGCCATGAGGTAAAGTTAATTTTGTGTTAGAAAAAAAGACATAGGAAAGGAGTCACATCTTTGCTAGCTGGAAGCCGGGGCCAGAGTGTGTCTAGACTACAACTGAAGCTCCAAGTGGTGATTAACAGACCTCACGTGTTTTCTTTCCCATGTTTCCTATTAACTACCTACATTGGGTTCATAATGGATATGTTGTCGGCAGATAACTTTTTACAGTAACAACCAACCTCTGCTGAAGTGATGACCCTATTTGGCAGGTAGATGACGACGAATTACACTTGAGCATTACAAGAAAATATCAAAATGAAAAATTTGAAATAAAGGTTAGACTGGCTAGGCGACCTGCACACAGCTACATGTGCTACCCGTAACTGTTAATAAAGTGTTTGACAATTCCTATTACAGGCTTCTACAGTTTGTAGAGAGGACTTAGTAGATAAAGTTTCGATAAGGAAATGTACCGTTTGGATTTGCAATAAGTTTGAAGATCAGACCACTTTCAAAGTGCCTGTTTCACAGTAGGCACATGAACTGACAAGAGTTCACTGTCATCAGTCTCTGTTCTACCTGGGACATCACATACCAGTTTTGTCGAACTGCCACAGCTACAATAATTTGGCATGTTTGCAACTAGGAGGGTTGACAGTGGTGCTCCAAGGACATGCTGCACTATCAACTTTGAACAGGATTCCTTCATCACAAAAAAGAGAACCCGACAATGAGTAGTTGACAGATTGCCCTTGCCAAGAGCTCCTGTGCAGCAGCACACAGGTCAGTGCTCATTGTCTCTGTTGTGTGCATACCATGAAGCAGATACAAAAATGGTTTGATCTTCAAACTTATTTTACATCCAAACAGCAAACAGTACTTTCTTATCAATACTTTATCTACGAACACCCCTCTACAAGTCCGAGAAGCCTGTAGAGGTATTTTGAACTGTGAACAAAAGAATAAGTAAAAAAAAAGTAGGTCATTGACTCACCATTCAGCAGTAATGTTTCCTGCCATGTCCCATACCCTCCCCTCAAAAAGAAGAAAGCCTGTAGGTAAAAGAACACATGCTTTGAGGTAACAAAACTAATATATTTATTGTATGGCAAATTTCCTATGTTTGATGACACAGATTGTCCTGAAATGAAACTTGACAGACAAATCATAAAATGATAAACCTTCTATAAAGGTCTTGGTCTCATTACCAAGATGGAAAGATAAGATAAAATTAACCCTAAAATGGTCCCATTATTCAGGAGAATATGGATTGATCGGGAGGGGTGCAGAAGAATTGAAGCTCCTTGCATATGAAACACCTTAATGTTTTTGTCTCTAAGAGAGACATTTTAAAGATAGGGATTCACCTGTGTTATGGGGCTACAAGGAACTTGTTAGTGAGTAATCCAAATGTGGGATGATTCTTTTTACTAATGTTTTGAACTTCTCACCAATCCCACTTTCATTGCCTTTCTAACAATTAAAATCACTGAAAATAAAAAACTGTCACTGTGGTAAAAAACACATAGGACAAACAATATGCTGTGTACACGAACAGTGTCTCAAACACCCACCTTCTATGGCACAGCAAAAATGCAGAGGTGAAACTTAGTATTTCCACTGGCCATTCCATGGATCATAGAGAAGTCAAAATCTGGCCACAGCCTCATCCTACTGCGGTTCAGTGATCAAGGAAGCAGTGGAAATACAATTAGCAGGATTGCATCCTCAGAAGCTGCACTTCAGTAGATTATCACTCACTTGATACACTTCCATGTTGTTGTTGTGGTCTTCAGTCCTGAGACTGGTTTGATGCAGCTCTCCATGCTACTCTATCCTGTGCAAGCTTCTTCATCTCCCAGTACTTACTACAACCCACATCCTTCTGAATCTGCTTAGTGTATTCATCTCTTGGTCTCCCTCTATAATTTTTACCCTCCACGCTGCCCTCCAATACTAAATTGGTGATCCCTTGATGCCTCAGAACATGTCCTACCAACCGATCCCTTCTTCTAGTCAAGCTGTGCCACAAACGTCTCTTCTCCCCAATACTATTCAATACCTCCTCATTAGTTATGTGATCTACCCATTTAATCTTCAGCATTGTTCTGTAGCACCGCATTTCAAAAGCTTCTATTCTCTTCTTGTCCAAACTATTTATCGTCCATGTTTCACTTCCATAAATAGCTACACTCCATACAAATACTTTCAAAAACGACTTCCTGACACTTAAATCTGTACTCGTTGTTAACAAATTTCTCTTCTTCAGAAACGCTTTCCTTGCCATTGCCAGTCTACATTTTATATCCTCTCTACTTCGACTATCATCAGTTACTTTGCTCCCCAAATAGCAAAACTCCTTTAATACTTTAAGTGTCTCATTTCCTAATCTAATTCCCTCAGCATCACCCGACTTATTCGACTAAATTCTATTATCCTCGTTTTGCTTTTGTTGATATTCATCTTATATCCTCCTTTCAAGACACCGTCCATTCCGTTCAGTTGCTCTTCCAAGTCCTTTGCTGTCTCTGACAGAATTACAATGTCATCGGCGAACCTCAAAGTCTTTATTTCTTATCCATGGATTTTAATACCTACTCCAAATTTTTCTTTTGTTTCCTTTACTGCTTGCTCAATATACCTATTGAATAACATCGGGGAGAGGTTACAACCCTGTCTCACTCCCTTCCCAACCACTGCTTCCCTTTCATCTCCCTCGACTCTTATAACTGCCATCTGGTTTCTGTACAAATTGTAACTAGCCTTTTGCTCCCTGTATTTTAGCCCTGCCACCTTCAGAATTTGAAAGAGAGTATTCCAGTCAACATTGTCAAAAGCTTTCTCTAAGTCTACAAATGCTAGAAACATAGGTTTGACTTTCCTTAATCTAGCTTCTAAGATAAGTCGTAGGGTCAGTATTGCCTCACGTGTTCCAGTATTTCTACGGAATCCAAACTGATCATCCCCAAGGTCGGCTTCTACCAGTTCTTCCATTCGTATGTAAAGAATTCATATTAATATTTTGCAGCAGTGACTTATTAAACTGATAGTTCGGTAATTTTCACATCTGTCAACACCTACTTTCTTTGGGATTGGAATTATTATATTCTTCTTTAAGTCTGAGGGTATTTCGCCTGTCTCATACATCTTGCTCACGAGATGGTGGGGTTTTGTCAGGACTGGCTCTCCTGAGGCTGTCAGTAGTTCTAATGGAATTTTGTCTACTCCTGGGTCCTTGTTTCAACTCAGGTCTTTCAGTGCTCTGTCAGACTCTTCACGCAGTATCATATCTCCCATTTCATCTTCATCTACATCCTCTTCCATTTCCATAATATTGTCCTCAAGTGCATCACCCTTGTATAGACCCTCCATATACTCCTTCCACCTTTTTGCTTTCCCTTCTTTGCTTAGAACTGGGTTTCCATCTGAGCTCTTGATATTCATACAAGCGGCTCTCTTTTCTCCAAAGGTCTCTTTAATTTTCCTGTTGGCAGTATCTATCTTACCCCTAGTGAGATAAGCCTCTACATCGGTACATTTGTCCTCTAGTCATCCCTGCTTAGCCATTTTGCACTTCCTGTCGATCTCATTTTTGAGACGTTTGTATTCTTTTTTGCCTGCTTCATTTACTGCATGGAAATGTCTTACAATTTAAAACCTAGTTCCTAAATCTCTGTCTTACCATTATATAATGTATCTGATACCTTTTAGTATCTCCAGGATTCTTCCATGTATACAAACTTCTTTTATGATTCTTGAACCAAGTGTTAGCTATGATTAAGTTATGCTCTGTGAAAAATTCTACCAGACGGCTTCCTCTTTCATTTCTCTCTGTCAATCCATATTTACCCACTATGTTTCCTTCTCTCTCTTTTCCTACTCTTGAATTCCAGTCACCCATGACTGTTAAATTTTTGTCTCTCTTCACTACCTGAATAATTTCTTTTATCTCATAATACATTTCATCAATTTCTTCATCATCTGCAGAGCCAGATGGCATATAAACTTGTACTACTGTAGTAGGCATGGGCTTCGTGTCTATCTTGGCCACAATAATGCGTTCACTATGCTGTTTGTAGTAGCTTACCTGCACTCCTATTTTTTTTATTCATTATTAAACCTACTCCTGCATTGCACCTATTGATTTTGTATTTATAACCCTGTATTCACCTGACCAAAAGTCTTGTTCCTGCTGCCACCGAACTTCACTAATTCCCACTATATCTAACTTTAACCTATCCATTTCCCTTTTTAAATTTTCTAACGTACCTGCCCGATTAAGGGATCTGACATTTCATGCTCCGATCCGTAGAACGCTAGTTTTCTTTCTCCTTTCACTTTCTCCTTCCTTTCTCCTTTTGACTTTCATAGGTTAGGATATATCTGCATCACAACTGGTACAACATATCTCTTGGAAGTCTCCCATTTTGCAGCACCAGTGGCATGTTGAACCCCACTGGAGGCATGTGCTGCATACATTGTGAAGGAAGCATTGCTTAAAACCAGGCCTTAGCACTGCCACTGACATGGCACATTTTAACTGGTGAGGTTTTCACAAAATTATCCAGGTCATAAAGCTGGTAAAGGCCCCACCAGAGGTGGTGTGAGATCCTGTGTGACTGATGTGGGAGAGGTGACTGCTTGGAAGATATCCGTCATAAACAAACTCTGGGCATAGTGGAGAGTTTCATAGGCATTGCTTTCCTCATAGAGGAATCTGATTCCCACAGTACGTTGTTTCTCACTTCAGAGTCAAGGGTGAGACACACCATAACATTCCTGATTAGTGTGTCTGCCTGTACAAACATTTAAGATTGCAATTCCTTCTTAACTGATAGACTGGCGTACTTTTTCAGCTATCAAAAACCTAGCTGCAATAATATGTTTCTCCATTGGAAAATGTTCTTGATACGCCTTGGACACAGTGCAAGCTAACTTAAATCCGTATTCTAAAGCAATATCTAGCCCACACCATATCAAAGTTCTGCCTATGACAGAAGGAGTCCATGATACTAGCACCTGAACCAAATTGGTTGCACACTAGCTGTGCACTTCACAGATCACATCTCAACTGGCTTGAGCTGGCCCTTGACCGGCTTCAGCTGGCCCTTGACTGGCTTGTATACTGGATTGTGGCATGGTCTTGTCAAAGGGCATGTTTAATACCAAGTGCTCTGTAGGTTGGGGTGCCACAGCAGTCAACAGTAATGTTGTAACAACTACTTAGTTTCTACAGTAGCATTGGGCGTGCTTATAGATTATTTATTGTAAAGGATCTAAGCTGGGCAATATTCTTACTTGCTCCACTGTTTTCCTTGATTGTGGCTTCAAGTTGTGCATACCCGAGCAATTAACAAATTATGACATTAACGTGTGCGATTATTAAGGTGAGAACTCATTAAAGAAGAATATTTGTTATATTCTCAGACTCGTATCCACAAGGAGATAGAAAACCAAAGGCAAGAAAGACAGTGTTGTGCTAGTTGCCAGGATGTAGCAGGATAAAGGCAAATAATGCAGCCAACAAAGAAGCCATGACTTTATGCAAAGAAAGGACTGTAATACAGTGGCCCATTCCCACATGCTATCATCTCTCTGTTGAGTAAAAGAATAATGTGTCAGTGGGACAACTGCCAAATCAACAACCTCACCTCGACACAAAACTATTACTATTCATAGCGATTATATGATGTGTTGCTTCCTGGCGTAAGAAGATTCTATTGCACATATACACTCATCTTCCTTCCCCATCAAGTTGATCAGCTAATTTATAAACATTGTGGAGTATCACTTTCTGTATAACATATTTTAACAATATGTGCTTTATTTGATGATGTCAGTACTCATTTCATGTAGAGATTTCCTTCTTAATTTAGATGACTAGTGTAACACATCTTTTGCTTCCTTTTTGAAGGATTTCAAAAGTTCCCTTGAATTGACTGCCTTTCGCTCTCCCATGTTTTAAAATTATCATTAGTGATCACACCTGTACACCCATGCACACTGAGTAGTACTGTTTGTTTAACATCAGACTACACCTTAAGCATTGTTGTATGATTCATTTGTCATTTATAGTTGACCACTATTAAATTATGATGATTAAAGTGCCATCTATTGCTACATGTTGTAACTACTTATTTTTCTTCTGCCATACATTTTCCCCCTTCTCTGATAATATTCCACTACAAATTGATGTCATTCTGACCAGCGGTGTTACTTCTACAGCGTTTTGAAAGCTTAACTTTAATTATAGCCACCCTGTATATATTCCTCACTGTCATTTCTTGTTAAGAATATCAACTTATTCCCAAGAATAAGCATCTTTCATTCAGTTAATACTTGGTACAAATCAAACCTCCATTTGGATCGGTCTTCCCTAACTCTTGTGCAGAAAGGTGTGTAGTATGCTGCTGCATCCATTTTCAATGAGCTACCACAAAAATTCAAAAATCTTAGCAGTAATCCACATGCTTTCAAATCAAAACTGGGTCACTCCCGTTCTTCAAGAGTTCCTTGAAAAATGAAGCTGATTATTGTTGTATTGTTGATTCCGTTTACTTAAACTTATGGCTTGACTTTTTTCCGGTTCGTAAACATTTTACTTTTATCTGTTATTACTTTTATATTGTAATTTTATGTACTGACACGTTACATGACTTTGGAGATTTGCTCCTCAATTTGGTCCTGTGGAACTTGACATGTAAATAAAGAAATAAATAAATAAACAATACAATGTCATTGAGAAAGGTCAATGTTCTTTATTTTTTATTTGTAAACTTTAGTTCCTTTTCGAAATTTTTCTTTTACATTCTGTACTACTTGTGCTATGTACAGAATGAATAACATTGTGGATAGGCAAAAACTCTGCCTCTCCCCTTCTCAACCATTGATTTCCTTTCTTGTCCTTACTGCTGTCTGGTTTTTTTACATTTTGTGAAAATATTTTACTCCCTCTATTTTACCCCTGCCACCTTCAGAATTTCAAAGAATGTATTCCAGCCAACATTGATGACTGGCTCTCCAAAGGATGTCAGAGTATTTATGGGGGAATTTCGTGTACTCCAGGAGGCTTGTTTTGGCTTAGGTTTTTCAGTGCTCTGTCAAATACTTATCATAGTATCTTATTTCCCATGTCATCTGTATCTACTTCCACGTCTTTTCTTTCTTCCACGTCTTTGTCTTGAAGTTCATTTCCCTTGTTTAGCCCCTCCATATAGTCCTTCTTTGCTTAGCACTGAGTTTTCCATCGGAGCTCTTGATACTCATACTGCTGCTTCTCTTTTCTCCAAAGCCCTCTTTGATTTTTCTGGAGGTGGTACCCCTAGATATACGAGGGGCGTGCAAACTAGATTTTTAATTCTAAGATGACTAATTTCTGTGCAGAATTTGATGCACTAAAGAAGCGGCCGCAAAGATTTTCAAACGGAGAAACATTTTCGCCTAACTCTCGTTCAGAACATGTACTATCATACGCAGTCTATTATTTGGTTCTTGTTGATCATTATCAAAGAAAGCAACAGTGTAAGTAACAACAAATAGCAGTCTCTTGCCATTGTTTCGCTAATGAGACGATTACTCTCTTTTTTTTTTTTTTTTAATTGTAAGCGGCGGTAGCGCGCACAAAAGCAAGCCATGCCGCGAGCGGCGACAAGCCGTAAACACGCACTATCAGAATGCGACAAACAATGCGTGACACAGTACAATAATGCATTTTCAGCTTAGAGGGACGCAAACACCTATAACAAAGAAAACGGCACTTATCAGATCAAAGCAAAATAAGCAATCGATTCAAACCAGACGAAGCATGTGTGAAAAAGGAAGGGTACCCATATAAATACGGACGGAGCGCCTGACGCGTAGCAATGGCTACCTGGTAAAGCTTAACTGCTAAGCTTACGACTCGAACCAAACTACTGTAGCTCTATCGTCATTCATTCGACCTAAATTGTGTCTCATATTACAATGGACCAACTTTGTTTCGATTTGGAGGTGCGGCCTAAAACTTTACTCTCTCCTTGAATTTCGAGTCTCAAATTTCCGGTGCGGCTTAGATTCGGGAATTTTTTTTTCCTTTATTTCGAGTCTCATTTTTCAGGTGCGGCTTAGATTCGAGTGCGGCTTAGATTCGAGTGCGGCTTAGATTCGAGTAAATACGGTAGTAGTCCGAGGGTACGAAGTCTGCAGAATAAGGGGTATGTGAAATGATTTGGAATCCTATTTCCATTAATTTTGCGACCACAACAGTTGAGGTGTGTACTTGTGCATTGTCGTGATGGGAAAGCACTTTTTTGTGGTCCAATTACCGGCGTTTTTCTTGCAGCTCTGTTTTCAAATGGTCCAATAACGATGAATAATATGCAGCTGTAATAGTCTTATCCTTTTCCATATAGTCAATGAAGATTGTCCCTTGCGAATCCCAAAAGACAGTCGCCATGACCTTTCCGGCTGAAGGAATGGTCTTCGCCTTTTTTTGTGCAGATTCTCCCTTGGTAACGCAGTGTTTAGATTGTCCTTTGGTCTCAGGAGTATAGCAATGTATCCATGTTTCATCCACAGTAACAAAACAATGCTTGAAGTCCCATGGATTCTTCCTGAATAGCTGCAAACCATCCTTGCAACAGTTCACAAGATTCCGTTTTTGGTCAAGTGTGAGCGATCACAGAAACCATCTTGCAGATAGCTTTCTCATGTCCAACTGTTTATGCAAAATATTACGTACCCGTTCATTCGATATGCCCAAAGCACTAGCAATCTTACGCACCTTAACTCTTCTGTCATCCATCACCATATCGTCGATTTTATCAATGCTTTCTGGAGTCGTAACCTCCACAGGGCATCCAGAACATTCAGTATCGTTTGTGCCCATATGGTAACTCCAAAAATTTTGAAACCACTTATAAACTGTTCTAATTGAAGGTCCAGAGTCACTGTGATGTTTATCAAGCGTCTCTTTAATCTCCTGAAGTATTTTGCCTTTCATAAAGTAATGTTTAATCACCACACAAAATTCTTTTCATCCATTTTTTGACAATCACTCGACTTCCTTGATTCACACGAATGCCAAATACAAAGAAATATACCAATATGGCTGAAACTTGGTGTGCGTTCTTTCCAAAGATGCTACTAACTAAACACAACCTCGATACGTTGTGAAGACGAATATAAACATGACACGATACGCATATTCTTCCGCATTTGCTGTTGTCTCACTCTTGTTTCGTAGTTTATTAGGCAGGCAGGATTTAAATGAGATAGCAGCAAACACGAAAGAATACATGACAAAATGTTGATATTCGTATTATTCTTATGGTGATTCACATTTCATCAGGTTCCTATTAGCAACCATCTCTTCTCACAGGTAGGAAAAAATTCAGAAAGTAGAGTTGGCCATATTGACAAACATCCCAAACAGTCTTGCATGTCGGATTTTCGTAGTACATTGAAATTGTGCTACATTCGAAGATGAACAATACGGAATTTGTATTTACTTTGTTGGATAATGTATAAAGTGCAGTGGTCGAAACTCGGGGCGGAGAAAAAAAAGCTCGTCTTCCACCTTTTTTTTCTTTCTTTTTTTTACTGACGCGAAGGTTTTGGCGCCATGCCTGTGTAGCGCTACATATATTCGACGGCAGAAGTTAGTTGTGGCGGCACCTACCAACATTTTTCAGAACTTCCACTTGCTTTGCACTCGATTCTAAGCCGCAGGCGGCTTTTTGGATTACAAAAACCGGAAAAAAAAGTGCAGCTTAGATTCGAGTAAATATGGTACTTGCTCCCCAATGTGAAGAAATAGCTGGTGGGACAAAGATTTTATTCAAATGAGGTGGTGATTGCAGCAACTAATATATATTTTGCAGACTTGGACAATTCCCATTATTCGGAAGGGATCAACAAATTAGAACAGCATTGGACGAAGTGTATAAGTCTAAAAGTAGACTATGCCGATAAATAAGAAAGGTTTAACCCAAACACATAAGTAGTTTTTATTTTTGCATGGACTTTTCAAACGCCCCTGGTACATGCTTCTAAAGATTAACATTTGTCCTCTAGCCAGTCCTGCTTAATCGTTTTGCACTTCCTGTCAAGCTCGCCCCCCCCCCCCCCTCCCCCGCCCTCTCTCTCTCTCTCTCTCTCTCTCTCTCTCTCTCTCTCTCTCTCTCTACCTGCACCATTTGCTGCCTTCTTTTAATTTTCTACTTTTGTCAGTTAAATTCAGTATCCCCTATGTTATCCAAAGATTTCTCCTAGGCCTTGTCTTTTAACACTTTTGATTCTCGACTGCCTTCACTATTTCACCTCTCACAGCTACCCATTTTTCTTTTACTGCATTCCTTTCCCTGTTCTAGTCAGCTGCTGCCTAATGCTCCTTTTGAAACTCTTAGCAACCTTTGGTTCTTTCAACTTATTCAGATCCTGTCTCCTTAATTTTCTAACTTTTTGCAAATTCTTTGGTTTTAATCTACAGTTTACAACCAATAAATTACAGCCAGAGCCAACATCTGCCCATCAAAATGTGTTACAGTCTAAAATATGGTCCCAAAATTTCTGTCTTACCGTTGTGTAATCAATCTGAAACAACAGTCCAATGTGTCCAGGTCTCTTTCACATAAACCACCGTCTTTTGTGATTCTTAAACCAAGTTAGTGGTGATTAAATTATGGTTTGTGTAAAATTCTACCAGGTCGCTTTCTCTTTCACTCCTTTCTTCCAATCCATATCCTCCTACCATGTTTCCTTCTCTTCCTCTTCCTACAATTGAATTCTGGTCGCCCGTCAAAGTTAAATTTTCCTCTCCCTTAACTAATTGAGTAATTTATTTTATCTCATCACACATTCTTTCACTCTCCTCTTCAACTGCAGAGCTAGTTGGCATACAAATTTGTATTACTGTGGTGGTTGTTGGCATTTTGCCTCTCTTGGCTATGACAGTGCACTATTCTGCTCATAGCAGCTTACTTTCATACTTATTTTCTTATTCATTACTAGACCTACTCCTGCATTATTTCTTCATCCCTTCACTGAGCTCCACTGATCCCCACTGTATCTAACTTCAAACTATCCAGTTTACTTTTTAAATTTTCTAACCTCTACTCGATTCCTCTTTCTTCTACCACCCATGTTAAAAATTAATTTACAGAATAAGTGTTCACTTGCAGAAATATATACTCTATGTAAATTTAATGTTTGCCATGATCTAAATTCACTGGCTTAAAGATTCATAATACTCTTTGAACAACTTCTGTGAAGTTAAAATACCCTTTTTCATGTTCATAGTTTGGAAATTGACTACTTTCTTATTTTTATTTGAATTACTATAGATGCTGGATGACATGCAACGTCGTCTTGAGCATGCTGACCTACAAATAAGGAATCTGCAGCGCGATAATGAAATATTGCGGAATGTGCAGATTCGCTCTGCAGCCCAACAGGAATTGCTAACTGTTGAACGACAAAGAACTGACTTGTTATTCAGCCATCTAGAAAAACTACAAAGTAGTATTAACCAGTCTGAAGAGGAGGGTCGTTTACATCTGCAATCCTCACTTGAGAAATATGTAGCTGAGTGTGCGGAATTGAAGTTGAAATTGCAGGTAAGATTTCTCAAAAATATCTGATTTTGCTATTGAGTTCTTTTCTTTAATATATTTTCATTTGTCTGTTGCTGCAATTTTGGGTAAAATTTACATCCTGCCCCACCTTTATTCTTTTGTATATTTTCCAGGATTCCTCCTTTCCATATTATGATAATTTCAACATAAAAAAATTTAACAGTTTACCTCATACAGGAGATGCCATGAATATCAGTGACCGACATAGGAAACAATTAGCGACACTAATAGGAACACACAACAACAAAAAACATATCTTTAGTATCCACAAACTGCAGATTTTTGATTGAAATAAAGGCAAGTTGTAGAAAGAAGGATAAGTGGAGAAACTAAATTACAAATCATGAGGGAAAGAAGTTGTTAATAATTTTTGTATTTTTTGGCAGGTGGGGTATTGGTGTGATGTCTGTCTTTTTGTCTCGAGTGTGTTACAACGACCACGTTTCACCTCCAGTCACTGTAGAGCTCAGAAAACCTTCAAATTCAAGCTGCTTAAAAAACTTGTGAACACTATTGGCCTGATTTTTCTTGTGCTCCTGTGTCAGCTATTTTAGGGTCCATCATGTGCACAGTTTCTGGTATCCCAGTGTTTCTGTGAGTGAGTGCCTTGTATAAGAGAGATAAGGAAAGTTGTGAGAACATCACAGAAATTTCATCCGATATCAGTCAGTGGTCTTCACAAACGTTTTCCTCGATTTTTTTTTTTTTACACAAACTTATCAGTCAAAATGGAAGATCTTCCATTCCTCTGTTCATCATAAACATTTGTTCTCTTTCCAGTAAACTCACTACACTGCTTGAACACACTTATTCTGTTCATAACCCATTTGCCGTAAACTGTTCTGATTCCTAAAAAAAAAAAAATGTGGTAGGTGTCATTCAAAATAAGAAGTGGATCACAGCATGTGGCTTGCACATGGTGGGATTTCTTACCAACATTTTTCATGCAACTGGACAGTGCAACATGAGTTACATTCTGCCTTGCTCATGTGATGCTCATTCTGATCAGGGACACCACCTCTACCACTAACAAGGGAGTGGTCCAATAATAAGACACGTCGAAATGTACCCTGAAATATTTTACACAGGAAGAAGACAGTGAAAAAATGCACTGGCAAAATTTTAGCTGCTAAGAGGCACTGTGAGCATTTGAAGAAGAAGAAGAAGAAGAAGAAGAAGAAGAAGAGGAAGAAGAAGAAGCTGAAAATTGCCAAATTTGTAGTGCACCAGGCAGCGGTAGAAATTTACACCACTGCTGGTGCTGCAGCAACTGACATGCACAACTAGGCTCACACACAGCAGAGGTCGGTGGTACCTTTGTAAACAGGAAACACTATACAACCTGATTGTAACTTGTAAAGGATGTTTCAGGTTACCATTCGTTGATACTCGTAGTTTCTCTGACACTACAGTACACAGTTACTATTCTCTTGAATTAACCACTCGGGTAACATCTAATACAAATTATCAGTTGCTTTTTGCAGTATTGGGAAGTAAGCTGAATTAATATTTACTGTGCTTTTGTGAGATATGCCTGCCAGTTGTACTTTTCTTTTCTTCCAGTTTCATGGTAATGTGGAATCGAATTAACGTTCTCAATTTAATAACGATGAAATATGAAGAATGTGGTTTCCAGCCAAAATCACGTACTTCTCCTGAGGACGTACATATGTGTCATTTGTTAGTTGAGTTCCTTGACATTCATTCGAATGTTATTGACATTTGGTTTGAAATTGTGGATACATTAGAAGAAATACGAAATAACTGTGATGATTCCATGAATTGTGGTTCTGAAGAACACCTTCAAAGTCTAAAAAAGGATATGTACTGCAATAGCTTTCAGCAGCAAAGAAAAGGCAGTGAAATATTTGTTAAACAAAGGAGGGAAAGAATTCTTGAAGTTACGCAGTATGCAAAGGCATTTTTGTTTCGTAAAATCAGAGCATGAACTGTACAAATAGCAGAATGAATTTTATGAAGTGAAAAATATGCTCCAAATGGAAACCAGAACCATCTGAATGAAAAACTGTTCGAAAGATTTAGAACTGCTCGTGAGGGGCTACGCACCATTGCCGATGGAGATCTACGAGGCTGAGCCCTTCGAATTGCATCTGACATGAATGTTGATAATTTCTAGGCTTCGGTGACCTGGTTATGCAGGTTCAAGAAATTGTACAGAATGGGAAGTCGCAAAATTACCAATTTTACGTGACGTAAACGTGTAGAGCAGCTGACAGTGATAGTGCTATAGAGAAATTCATAGCTGATGTGAATAAAGACTAAACTTGCTGTTATCCCCGCAGCTGCTGTTTATAATGCTGATCAGTCAGGTTTCTTGAAAGGACTGTGTGTACACTGCAGTGATAAGTATGAGTGCTTTACTGTTTCCACAGCTTTATATCTGCCGTCAAGAATCACAAGGCAAATTAGGACCAAAAATAAAAAAAACGGATTGTTTAGTTGGAAACATGTTGTAATCGATGTACCAAAATCTGTAAAAATGGGAAAGAATAATTTTCAACATTTCGTTTGAAATGTATTCCTACCAGCTGCAGAAACTAATTCATTGCTTTTGTTAGATTCATGATCTGGCTGTAATGATGCCTCTGTTTTTGTGGAGGATGACGAAAAATCTACAGATTAATGTGGATTCCCCCTGGAACTACTAGAATTTTTTCAACAGTGTAAAGTATTTTTCAGGAAATAATCAGACAACATAATTTCCGACACCTCTCTCTCATTTCAGGTTTGTCAGTGGAACAGTATTCTTAAGCTCCAGTCATTTGTGGATGACCAGTTTCTTTCACCACGTTATACGAATTTGAAGTATGCCTGGTATACAGTTCAGTAAGGAGAACAACGGCTGGGACCATTTTTGACTCCATCCCACTTCTGTCTAAATAAAAATGGTGGTTACTGCGAAGTGCCTGACTGCAATTTTTCCTTTGTTCTGTGTGCCTGGTGCAAGAAAAATGTTTGTTTTAGTCTTTCAGTAGACACTTCACATTTTTGTGGCAACTACAGTGAATAAACAAAGGACTGTTTCACTGATAGTCAGATTTACAGCACTCAAGCATTATTATAAGGAATGGCGTATAAGAATTTTTGTAAAATGTAGTACTGCAAGAGACATTTCATTTCAACAAATTACAAGTCCTCGTTGATGGAAGTCGTCTGTGACATCAAAAACTGCCATGATTTTATTTTCTCTGCTAGCCACTTTTATCAGAATTACTTGTGCAAGAATTGAACTGTCAATTTGAAGTTATTCAAAGAAAATGTTTGTATAGTTTAATCCAGGATTTCTCTGGAGAAAACAACCTAACAAGCATGAGCAAAAGAGAATTGTGTCTGGTGTGCCCAGTAGGCCTCTTGCAGGTCTTTCAACTGGACACCACTGCAGCTGCTTACGTGTCCCTAACCTTCCCCAGTCACTTAATAGAAAAATGGAGACCTACAGTTTAATGTGGAATCCGAATCGCATGTCTTTCGTGGCCACTCCAAAAGCTATGAGAAGTGAATACTCGGTTAAAAATCATGTTGTTGTTGTTGTCTTGAGTCCTGAGACTGGTTTGATGCAGATCTCCATGCTACTCTATCCTGTGCAAGCTTCTTCATTCCCAGTACTTACTGCAACCTACATCCTTCTGAATCTGCTTAGTGTATTCATCTCTTGGTTTCCCTCTATGATTTTTACCCACCACGCTGCCCTCCAATGCTAAATTTGTGATCCCTTGATGCCTCAGAACATGTCCTACCAACCGGTCCCTTCTACTAGTCAAGTTGTGCCACAAACTCCTCTTCTCCCCAATTCTATTCAATACCTCCTCATTAGTTAAGTGATCTACCCATCTAATCTTCAGCATTGTTCTGTAGCACCACATTTCAAAAGCTTCTATTCTCTTCTTGTCCAAACTATTTATCGTCCATGTTTCACTTCCATAAATAGCTACACTCCATATAAATACTTTCAGAAACAACTTCTTGACACTTAAATCTATACTCGATGTTAACAAATTTCTCTTCTTCAAAAACGCTTTCCTTGCCATTGCCAGTCTACATTTTATATCCTCTCTACTTCAACCATCATCAGTTATTTTGCTCCGCAAATAGCAAAACTCCCTTACTACTTTAAGTGTCTCATTTCCTAATCTAATTCCCTCAGCATCACCCGACTTAGTTCAACTACATTCCATTATCCTCATTTTGCTTTTGTTGATGTTCATCTTATATCCTCCTTTCAAGACATTGTCCATTCCGTTCAACTGCTCTTCCAAGTCCTTTGCTGTCTCTGACAGAATTACAATGTCATCAGTGAACCTCAAAGTTTTTATTTCTTCTCCATGGATTTTAATACCTACTCCAAATTTTTCTTTTGTTTCCTTCACTGCTTGCTCAATATACAGATTGAATAACATCGGGGATAGGCTACAACCCTGTCTCACTCCCATCCCAACCACTGCTTCCCTTTCATCTCCCTCGACTCTTATAACTGCCATCTGGTTTCTGTACAAATTGTAACTAGCCTTTTGCTCCCTGTATTTTAGCCCTGCCACCTTCAGAATTTGAAAGAGAGTATTCCAGTCAACATTGTCAAAAGCTTTCTCTAAGTCTACAAATGCTAGAAACATAGGTTTGACTTTCCTTACTCTAGCTTCTAAGATAAGTCGTAGGGTCAGTATTTCCATAATATTGTCCTCAAGTGCATCACCCTTGTATAGACCTTCCATATACTCCTTCCACCTTTTTGCTTTCCCTTCTTTGCTTAGAACTGGGTTTCCATCTGAGCTCTTGATATTCATACAAGCGGCTCTCTTTTCTCCAAAGGTCTCTTTAATTTTCCTGTTGGCAGTATCTATCTTACCCCTAGTGAGATAAGCCTCTACATCGGTACATTTGTCCTCTAGTCATCCCTGCTTAGCCATTTTGCACTTCCTGTCGATCTCATTTTTGAGACGTTTGTATTCTTTTTTGCCTGCTTCATTTACTGCATTTTTATATTTTCTCCTTTCATCAATTAAATTCAATGTTTCTTCCATTACCCAAGGATTTCTACTGGCCTTCGTCTTTTTACCTACTTGATCCTCTGCTGCCTTCACTACTTCATCCCTCAAAGCTACCCATTCTTCTTCTACTGTATTTCTTTCCCCCATTCCTGTCAATTGTTCCTTTATGCTCTGAAACTCTGTACTACCTCTGGTTTAGTCAGTTTATCCAGGTCCCATCTCCTTAAATTCCCACCTTTTTGCAGTTTCTTCCGTTTTAATCTATAGTTCATAACCAATAATTGTGGTCAGAGTCCACATCTGCCCATGGAAATGTCTTACAATTTAAAACCTAGTTCCTAAATCTCTGTCTTACCATTATATAATGTATCTGATACCTTTTAGTATCTCCAGGATTCTTCCATGTATACAAACTTCTTTTATGATTCTTGAACCAAGTGTTAGCTATGATTAAGTTATGCTCTGTGCAAAATTCTATCAGACGGCTTCCTCTTTCATTTCTCTCTGCCAATCCATATTTACCTACTATGTTTCCTTCTCTCTCTTTTCCTACTCTTGAATTCCAGTCACCCATGACTGTTAAATTTTTGTCTCTCTTCACTACCTGAATAATTTCTTTTATCTCATAATACATTTCATCAATTTCTTCATCATCTGCAGAGCCAGTTGGCATATAAACTTGTACTACTGTAGTAGGCATGGGCTTCGTGTCTATCTTGGCCACAATAATGCGTTCACCATGCTGTTTGTAGTAGCTTACCTGTATTCCTATTTTTTTTATTCATTATTAAACCTACTCCTGCATTGCCCCTATTTGATTTTGTATTTATAACCCTGTATTCACCTGACCGAAAGTCTTGTTCCTGCTGCCACCGAACTTCACTAATTCCTACTATATCTAACTTTAACCTATCCATTTCCCTTTGTAAATTTTCTAACATACCTGCCCGATTAAGGGATCTGACATTCCACGCTCCGATCCATAGAACGCCAGTTTTCTTTCTCCTGATAATGATGTCCTGAGTAGTCCCCGCCCGGAGATCTGAATGGGGGACTATTTTACCTCCGGAATATTTTACCCAAGAGGACGCCATCATCATTTAACCATACAGTAAAGCTACATGCTCTTGGGAATAATTACAGCTGTAGTTTTCACTTGCTTTCAGCCGTGTGCAGTACCAGCACAGCAAAGCAGTTTTGGTTAGTATTACAAGGCCGGATCAGTCAATCATCCAGACTGTTGCCCCTGCAACTACTGAAAAGGCTGCTGTCCCTCTTCAGGAACCACACGTTTGTCTGGCCTCTCAACAGATACCCCTCTGTTGTGGTTGCACCTACTGTATCGCTGTATTGCTGAGGCACGCAAGCCTCCCCACCAACGGCAAGGTCCGTGGTTCATGGGGGTAGGTTAAAAATCATAGTGAAATAGTTATGGTCTGAACAGGATTTGATCCAATTTGATCTCTCGATCACGAAGCATGTGCTTTGCCACTAGACCATTTTTTTATTTTATTTTATTTTATTTTCTTTATTTTACTTTTTTTTGTAGGGGGAGGGGGGGGGGAAGAATATTACTATTAAACCTTATACGCTATGCGCTAGCTGCATCACCTGTTGAGATGATGCTTGATATCAGTAATTAGTGTTTTGTTTATAAATTTTGCCTAAAAGGTAATGAGAAGCCAGGGAAAAATGGCAGCCGACATACAAGGAACATTTTGGACCAGTGCAAAGGAGAGATGGAGATGCAATTTTGTATAAAGTGCATGATCTCCATGCATGTCATGCTTCCATACAAATTGAGACACTTAAATTCTCCTTCCCTGCACCATTTTGCATACTCTGTCAAGAGCAGTGTGCTCGCCATGCAAAATAATCATCACTGAATAGTAAAGTATCCTGTATGCTGAATATTAGCTCCAAAAACTAAAAACTAATAACACAGCATTCATGGGCAATGTCCACTACCTCATGTTCTCTTCTATTCCCTATAGTATAAACAATTCTACTCGTATACAAGCGAGGGGACGTCCTCCGCTCGTGGTCTCGCGGTAGTGTTCTCGCTTCCCGAGCACGGGGTCCCGGGTTCGATTCCTGGCGGGGTCAGGGATTTTCACCTGCCTCGAGACGACTGGGTGTTTGTGTTGTCCTCATCATTTCATCATCATCCAGGAAAGTGGCGAAATTGGACTGAGCAATGGTTGGGAAATTGTACGGGCGCTGATAACCACGCAGTTGAGTGCCCCACAAACCAAACATCATCATCATCACACAAGCGAGTGGTAGTGAATTTTCTGCAGATGCTCATTCGCACGTGTTCGCTTCCATTCACTCAATTGTAAACCAGGTTTTAGGTGGTTAGATGATTGACATGTCTTATTGGACCATTCCCTTGTAAGTGTTGCCAAACCTTTAAAAACAAAATGCCACAACTTGCTACGACCACAGCAAACTTGCTTCCTCAACATGCTTTGTATTATTGAGTTTTACAAAATGAGAATTCTGAATTCACTTTGGAAGGGGGGGGGGGGGGGGGGGTGTAGGATCACAATGAGCCAGAATGATTGGCCATTGTTTACCTTTTAGGAAGTGAAATTCCAGTATGGCCATCAAACATTTAAAACTAAAGTAAACTGTTCCTAACTTTTGGAACTGCCAGTTCTTTCCACAGGGAGGAAAGAGGTTTGAGAAGAAAAGGCAGTCACTCAGATCACAAATTGAGAAGGGGCCACCCACTGTGAAAAGATAGGGAGACAAAGAGCAAGAAGTCAAATATGGTACATTGTCAAGGACTGTGGTAACTTCAGCCCTGAGATAAAAGGGGGACAAAGGGAGAAGCAGGGATGGATTAAGAGGAAGAGAAACTAGAAGTGAAATGAACAGTGCGATTAAAAACTTAAGGAGGAAAACAGAAAAGAGAGGAAGGGGTAAAAACCTAAAATGAGGAAAGACGATGATTTGATTCAGTAATGGTGGCAGTTCATGTAGGTCAAGCCATGGACAGGATTTGCAGTGTTGCCGGTTCCAAAAAACAGTTGTAGTAAATGCCTACGTATGCTTTGTGCATGATGAAAGCATGTCTCCTAAAAATTAGCCCACTCGCTTGCATCTGTAGAATTTTATTACTTACCATCACTGACAGCGATGATAACCCACAGCAGATGGAATAAAAATTCACTGAATAACTTGCTGTGATTGTATTTAATGCTTCATTGGCTACAACATTCATAGCAGAGTGTTCAGAACACTACTGAACAGTCATTGGCTGTCGGAGATTGGATGACATAGGTCTGCAGAAAAAAAAAACCTGAGCTTAGCCGCCATTGTCTGTGACTCTGAGTGGTTGGTGAATAACATATGTGGTTTCACATTTTGCTCTACCTTCGATATTTTCTCTACCCCTAACATGAAAGATGACGGTGACAACAATCAATCAAAGAAAGGCGACTTCACTTCCAAAGAGCAGAAATTTATTATCTTGTCCTTTTTGCCTTCATAAGTGTTACTCCTGTTGTGGATTTTGTGACACCTCTGAGTTCAGTAATGAAGCTATATTTTTAAACTGTAAAATGTGTGTGTGTGTGTGTGTGTGTGTGATATGCTAATAGTCAGAGCTGCAGTCATTAAATATTTAGGTGAGCAACCTGACACCAAAAATAACATTCATATTCTAATTTTCAAAAACGTCGTCTACTATACGGTAATGGTTAGCAGCATTTTGTGAATGCAGCTAACCAAAGCAATTTAGAATATTGCTTTTCCTACAGACTATGTTTTGTGTTATGAATGCTGCTAAGAGCATTTACAAACAACTCATATGAGTTGTTTATCTGAACTCCCTTGCCAATAAGAGTTGCTTAATGAATGTTATACAGCTGCTGCTGCAATGCGGCTTACATTCCCCTAAGTCACTGAATTCCTTAATTGTGCTGATTTATGTGATAACAACTGAGAGAAAGGAAAACTTTAAAAGGCTGTAATGTTATCCAAATCAAATACAAGTAATGTGTAATATTATACCATTGAGCATAAAATAAAACCACTGATTATAGCTTTACAATAATGGAAGCCCCATTAAAGTAAAGCAAGCCACAATATAGTGAACTGTTGTTATTAATAGAATAGAATATTTGTCATTTGAAGATCACATGAATACTAGAAACTGGTCTGGTGAAACTTCACAAGAGATTGAATATTTTAGGGATACCTCTGTGACTTCTTATGAGGTGCTTAATGTTCATAAAGATCGTTAAATGTTCACACTATTCAGCTGTACTATCAACTTTTAGTAAGAGAAAGTGCTAATGCAGTGTTGGAAATGTGTACCACTATTACCAGTCCTATGAAAATACACTGCCTGACAAAAAAAAAAGGTGAAGCACTCATAAGGAAAGGGAAAGGGTAATGAAACCTCATCGGTAGAGAGATTATGTGCTGTTATGTCAGTGAGTGTAAAATCAAGTCACACTTACAAAGAACATAGTGTATAAGCCCACTTACCAGTATAACTTCCCTCTTAGCATGGATGGATCCAACAGTTTGGTTGGGAAGGGTGTCATAAGGCCATTGTATTCTCGCTTGAGCTGGCCCACAACTGTTGTAACTGGATCTGGAAATCCCAGATACTAATGCCAGGACAGAGATGACATCAGAGCTTGTCCCAAACATTTTCTGTCATTGATAAATCTGAAGGTCTTGGTGGCCCCAGGACATCCACATATCCCGGGCAGTTCATAGAGACACTTGTGATATGTGAATGAGTGATGTCCTTTTGAAAAATGGCAACAGGATACTGTCACATGAGAGGTAGCACATGAGTACGCAAGATGTTCGTGACATGCTGTTGTGGTGTCAGAGTTCTCTGAATCACTACCAGCTATGACCTGAAGAATTATCCAATGGCTCGCCAAATCATAATGCCAAGGGTAATACCTCTGTACCTCTGTAAAACATTGGAAGAAGGAGACCTCTTCACTTGTCACCAACATACTCTCTGAAGATTCTCATCCTGGGTAGTGTAAAACGGCTCTTAATCACTGAACACAATGCTTTATGGTCATGACATCACTCTAAATGCAACCTTTTGTGTTGTGGAGTTAATGGCAACCTTCATGTGGCATAGTAATTCCCTATTCCAGCTTCTGCTGTCTCTGACCAGGGGTGTGGGATGACACAGAATGTTGCAGAGCACCCATTACTTGTTATCAGATGGCAGGGGCAGATGTGAAGGTGCTTGGTGCACATAATGGTTATCGTCCCATATGGTTAGATATGGTCGGCCACAACATTGACAATGAGTTTGCCTGCATTTTTTCCTCATGCAGTCCAACATCGGGTCACTATCACATCTGAATTCCCCACAAATATGGATACTGCATGATTCAATCAACTGGCCACATCGAGATTCACAATGGTGCTCCTTTCGAGCTGTGCCAGATGCTGATAATGTTCTCACATGAGAGTGAAGCACTTCCGTGTTCTTTGTAATGATCACTCAACATCTGATACTGTTTACACCACTTATATACTCTACCAAGCTTGGTAACAACACTAAACACAAACAACACTAATGTGCTCTGGTGGCCATTCTACCTGTCACAGAGAATCACAACTCCATAATTATTTACATAAACACTGGTGAATTGTGCATGTACAAAGTACAAAGTTACAGAAGTCAGTTACTGAAGATTTGGTTTGACTTTTAGTTGATATGAGATGCATTATAAACCTTGTGTTGCAGCATTATTTTGTGCACCTTCATTGTAAAGTTGTTATAAATTCAAATGTTACATTTATATACTATAATGCCTTACTAGTCACACTTCTGTTGGAGGTGGTAAGCCTTTGTCAGGTTTTGACTTCTGATGTGGCTTACTTGATTATGGAGCAATTTAAAATTCACTGTTGATTAAAACCTGTCCTGGGACAGGAACATAGTCTTATTGGCAAAAACACATGAAAAACTAGAAAACTTACTGTATTGTGATTATATCAAACTTTGAACATTTGGATATGTGGTTTGATGCTTTTACATACATCCACGATGTCAGATTAACATCTTTGCAGTAAGATAATGAACCTGGTTTTCTGACATGTACATGCTTGTACATGTAATGCATTTGATGAACGATAGGTCTGAAGTCAATGACTGTTTCATTTTTAGAATAAGTGTCATTCATAATTAAATAGTCTGTTATAAAGCAAATTGACAATGTCAAACTATGTGATTAACAATTAATTCAAGCCACATGTTTGGCCCCAACCAGCGGTCTTCCTGTGCTGGAAATATTCTTCATTTTCTGAAGCATTACTTAAGAAATGTAGTTATTTCCCATATTGAAATTCTAAATTTGTGCTGATAACTATTAGTAACTGATCAAGTCTTCAGCAGTATATTTTAATACAGATTGTGAAATGCTTCAGCAGCAAGTTCAGTGTATTGTACAGGGAGCACTGTTTGCAGTGTCAATTGTTTAACTGCCCTACTTTTTTTAGGTGGAGTGGAATGTGAGACCTTGTTAACAGTAGTAAAGTCTGCTTCCCTTGCAGATTGGTCATCACGTAAGACTACCATGTGGTGGACCCGGGTTTGGTTCCCGGTAGTGTCAGATATTTTTTCCTTGATCTTGACTGGAAGAGATTCTACACAGCCTCGTGATGTCATAGAGCTACTTGAATGAGAAGTAGTGACTCCAAGGTCTGGAAAATGGACAACGGCCAGAAGAGCAGTGTGCTGACTGCCATGCTCCTCCATACCACGTCCAAATGACGCCATATGGAAGAGGATGACACAGCAGCCAATTGACATTGCTCACAAAGGAAACTCCCCATTGCACCCCCTCCATACCATGTCCAAATGATGCGATATGGAAGAGGGTGACACAGCAGCCAATTGACGTTGGTCACAAAGGAAACTCCCCATTGCACCCCACTCAAACTTAGCTGTAAGATGACCCATTGGATAGCCTATCATAATCTTTAACACAGATCAAGCATGGAAACGGGAAGAAGGTGTACAGAACTGTGAAAAAAAGGAGTAAAATCGAAACAGTGAACAGTCAAAGCACAAGATGTGCAATGTGGAGTGCATTTGAGTATCCACGTCATCTTAGTTCTGTGGTCCCAGTGGTAGACTGTGAAGGGGGAGATCCATGTTCAAATCTCCCCTGTAATCCCCCCCCTCCCCCGTTCACAGAATTATTAACTGTCTGTCTGGTCATTGACATGTCTGTTTGCTGTCTTTAAATTTGTGTCTGAGTCATGGTGCAGTGTCCGTTTGCAACAGTGAGGTGTAAGGAGGGGATCTCCAGGTGTAGTGAACTTGGTATGACTCATACATTCTGTTTTGGAAGTTTTGCCTCTTGAATTCCTTTGTTGTAACATAGTTCACACCCGCTTATTTGTTGTTTTCCATTTCTGTGAGAGGTCTATGCAGTATCTTGCCTGCTCTGATTATTCATCACATTTACGTGTGATGGTAATATATTCTTACCACACGACTCCTATTCTATAATTATACAACCAGTGTATAGTATGACAATTGCCAAGACTACGGGAGGGGAACAAACATGTCAATGACCCGGTGGAAAGTTCATAATTTAAAAGGTGCCATGAGGAAGATTTGAACACAGATCTTCTGTTTTGTAGTCCAGTATAGTGGCCACACGACGATAATGCCATGATTCGTGCACTTTGCTTGATGTTGAACGTCCTGTGCTTGGACCGTTCACTGTTCCTATTTTGCTTCATTTTTCACCCTTCAGTACAGCTTCTTCCTGTTTTCAAGCTTGATCTGTTTTCAGTTTTTGACGGGCCACCCAGTGGGCCACTTTCCCAATAAATCTGAGGAGCTGCAATGGGGAGTTTCCCATGTCAGTTTCCCATGTCCCATGTGATTGCAAAGTTTAGTTTTTTATTGACTACTGCTGGCCAAAACTGGATTCTTATTGGAATCTTTTGTTGTGACAAAGTTCATTTGGATACTCCCACCAATTTATGGCATTTATCTTTAGGTAATATATTGGTGTATAAAATGTTCATACTTAGTAAATTATGTGAGCCTAATTGGCAAAACAAGTTGTTCTACGGCTATTGATAAACCACTGTTATTTTTCTCCTCAGTTCTTCTGCAGAACTAGTAATCTGTGTAGAGACTAAATATGTTCAAACTTTGTTTTGAAGAGCTTCATACAGGGCTGAATTTGGCATCCATTGTTTACGAATGTAGGTTATAACTTGACATCACCTTCATATGTTGCCCATCCAGAAATGAGTAGCTAATTAGTCACGTTCAGCATTCAGGAGTGAATTTATTAAAAACAAACTTAAGACGATATTATGTGGTTGTATTTCAGAAATCACAAGAACAATCTTCCGAGGATTCTAGAAGGCTGCAGAAAGAAGTGGAAAATTCAAGAAAAGAATGCACTTTGTTAAGTCAGCAAATTGAGTCCCTTGAACGGCGTCTGACAGATAAGGATGTACAGATAACTGAGCTTTCTTCAGTGATTGCAAAAAGATCTGCTGAAATAACTAAACCACAGAGTAGTGAGAAAGATAAAGTACTTACAGGAAAAGGTATAGTTGTAAAATAATTTTAAAAAATAAGTTTAATTTGGAAAAAGTGCTGTGTCCTGAAATTGTTTCATAAAAAACGTTATCCAAATTATGTTCATCCTGGGAATTTATTTATTCGATTAAGTTTGATATTGCAAACTATGGTTTTGTTTTCTTTTTTGTCCTGTTGTTTGGTTTTATGACATGTGTAGCAGTAATGCTCAGTTTTATATGATGCTGTTCATGTAGTTCTATGGAACTTTTAGAGGCATTACTGTGCCATTCAAAATAATACATTCTTCATCAAACAAATCTTCATCCATTCTCTTGATATTAGTTAATACAGTGTTGAAACAACACAACCACATTTTATAGGTGCTTTCTGTTTTATTGTAAAGTAAGGGCTTCCTTAAATTTATCAGATTAAGTACATAGTGTAGTGTAGAGCACATGAGTCAGTATCACTTGTTAATTATGTGTTAGAATTTTGTGTTTAAGTGGAAATCTGGGTTTTATTGTCAGTAGATGAAGTTACAGAATTTCTTTCACACCTCGCAACAATCTTTGAATTATCTTCAGAACATCTTCTAGGTATCCAAAACTAATATTATGGGGAAGAGAATGTTATAATGGTAGTTTAGAAAGCACCCTTGTTTAAGTAATATGTAAAGTTTCCAGAAGTGCTACGAGATGTTTATGCAGTTAAAAAACAACTGGTAAGAGAGAAGTAATTATTAAAATGTTGTGATTGCTTGTATATATTGTTAACTAGCTAGCAACCCGGCCGTAAGCATGTATTCGAGTCTCCAACACCCCCTTCACACCCTTTGTTGTTTTCATTCTCCCCTCTCTGTTCATCAGCTCCTTCCTCCTTCCATCTCTTCCTCCCCCCTCTCTCCTGGCCCAACTCCTCCTTCCCCCTTTCAGTGTCCATTACCTTCTCCCATCCCCCTTACTGTATATCTCCTGTACCGCGTACGTCTACTCTATCCCGTACGTCTCCTCTCCCCCGTACATCTCCTCTCCCCCCATTCCCTCTCAGACTTTCAGCCTTGTAAACATTGGTATTACAACAAAACCTGGTTTGTGATTTGAAGGCACGTAAAATGAGTGGGTAAATCGGTTGGGATCATTGGTATGCAGGGTATGAGGGACATCTCTCCAGCTCCTGGATCTGTGAGGATAGTAGTTTCAGTGACAGTGTTTTGCGTAGTTTTATTCTGCAAGTGGGAAGGATTTCAAAGTTTCAGATAATTCAGATTCCATAATAGTATTCTAATCATAAGCCAATAAGCTATAAATACATCTTTCCTGTTTTCTGTTGAAACTGGCTGCACGGAAGAAAACAAAACAGCACATTGTTGTGTATACAATTTTTATCTAAAATTATATATCAGAATAAAGAACATATATGGAAACAATTTGTCTAATAGTTACATGTCCTAACATCGTAGTTAAAACTCAATGCAAGAAAGAAAGCTAAACCACACATTTTCACATCACAGCACAACATTCTCTTTCCATCTGTTAGTTAAACAAAAAACCTGTACACTGTGGTTTAAAAAAATTCAAATAGCCTATGTTCATTTGAATATTTATAAGAGTGGCATGTAAAAATTGAAGTAAATCAGTCAAGAACTTTTTGAGATATTTGGTAACAACTTTAAACAGTGTCTTGTCTTTTGGTACACCTGCCTAATATCGTGTAGGGCCCCCGCGAGCACACAAAAGTGCTGCAACATGATGTGACATGGGCTCGACTAATGTCTGAAGTAGTGCTGGAGGAAATTTACACAATGAAACCTGCAGGGATGTCCATAAATCAATAAGAGTATGAGGGGGTGAAGATCTCTTCTGAATAGCGTGTTGCAAGGCATCCCAAATATGGGCAATAATGTTCATGTCTGGGGAGTTTGGTGGCCAGCAGAAGTGTTTAAGCTTAGAAAAGTGTTCCTAGCGACACTCTGTAGCAATTCTGGTCGTTTGGGGTGTTGCATTGTCCTCCTGGAATTGTCAAGTCTGTCGGAATGGACAATGGACATGAATGGATACAGGTAATCAGACAGGATGCTCACATATGTGTCACCTGTCAGAATTATATTTAGACATATCAGGGGTCCAATGTCACTCCAACTGCACACACCCCACATCATTACAGAGCCTCCACCAGCTTGAACAGTCCCCTGCAGGGTCCATGGATTCATGAGGTTGTCTCTATACTCGTCCATCCACTCGGTACAATTTGAAACGTGACTCACTCAACCAGGCAACATGTTTCCAGTCATCAGCAGTCCAATGTTGAACTTGACAGGCCCAGGTAAGGTGTCAAGTTTTGTGTCGCGCAGTCATCAAGGTTAGATGAGTGGGCCTTTGGCTCCGAAATCCCATATTGATGTTTCTTTGGACGGTTCGCATGCTGACACTTCTTGATGGCTCAGCATTAAAATCTGCAGCAATTTTGCAGAAGGGTTGCACTTCTATCACTTGAATGATTCTCTTCAGTCGTCATTGGTCCCATTCTTGCAGGATCTTTTCCTGGCCACAGCAATGTCGGGGATTTGCTGTTTTACCAGATTCCTGATATTCATGGCACAAACATGAAATGATCTCAAGGGAAAATCCCACTTCATCACTTCCTCAAAGATGCAGCATCCCATCGCTCGTGCACTGACTATAACACCACATTCAAACTTGATTAAATCTTTATAATGTAGCAGAGTGACCGATATACACTACTGGCCATTAAAATTGCTACACCAAGAAGAAATGCAGAAGATAAAATTGTATTCATTGGACAAATATATTATACTAGAACTGACATGTGATTACATTTTCACGCAATTTGGGTGCATAGATCGTGAGAAATCAGTTCCCAGAACAACCACCTCTGACCGTAATAACGGCCTTGATACGCCTGGGCATTGAGTCAAACAGAGCTTGGATGGAGTATACAGGTACAGCTGCCCATGCAGCTTCAACATGATACCACAGTTCATCAAGAGTAGTGACTGGCGTATTGTGACGAGCCAGTTGCTCGGCCACCATTGGCCAGACACATTCAGTTGGTGAGAGATCTGGAGAATGTGCTGGCCAGGACAGCAGTCGAACATTTTCTGTATCCAGAACGGCCCGTACAGGACCTGCAACATGCGGTCGTACATTATCCTGCTGAAATGTAGGGTTTCGCAGGGATCGAATGAAGGGTAGAGCCACAGGTCGTAACAAATCTGAAACGTAACATCCACTGTTCAAAGTGCCATCAATGTAAACAAGAGGTGACCGAGACGTGTAACCAGTGGCACCCCATACCATCACGCCGCATGATATGCCAGTATGGCGATGACGAATAGACGCTTCCAATGTGTGTTCACCGCGATGTCGCCAAACACGGATGCAACCATCATGATGCTGTAAACAGAACCTGGATTCATCCGAAAAAATGAAGTTTTGCAATTCGTGCACCCAGGTTAGTCGTTGAGTACACCATTGCAGTCGCTCCTATCTGTGGTGCAGCATCAAGGGTAACCGCAGCCATGGTCTCTGAGCTGATAGTCCATGCTGCTGCAAACATCGTCAAACCATTCATGCAGACAGTTGTTGTCTTGCAAACGTCCCCATCTGTTGACTCAGGGATCAAGACGTGGCTACACGATCCGTTACAGCCATTCGGATAAGATGCCTGTCATCTTGACTGCTAGTGGTATGAGGCCGTTGGGATCCAGCACGGCGTTCCGTATTACCCGCCTGAACCGACCGATTCCATATTCTGCCAACAGTCATTGGATCTCGACCAACGCGAGCAGCAATGTCACGATATGATAAACCGCAATTGTGATAGGCTACAATCCGACCTTTATCAAAGTCAGAAACGTGAAGGTATGCATTTCTCCTCCTCACACGAGGCATCACAACAACGTTACACCAGGCAACGCCGGTCAATTGCTGTTTGTGTATGAGAAATCGGTTGGAAACTATCCTTGTGTCAGCACGTTGTAGGTGTCACCACCGGCGCCAACCTTGTGTGAATGCTCTGAATAGCTAATAATTTACATATCACAGCATCTTCTTCCTGTCAGTTAAATTTCGCATCTGTAGCATGTCATCTTCGCGCTGTAGCACTTTTAATGGCCAGTAGTGTAACAGTGAAGAAATAAAAACTTTGAGGTTCGCCGATGACATTGTAATTCTATCAGAGACAGCAAAGGTCTTGGAAGAGCAGTTGAATGGAATGGAGAGTGTCTTGAAAGGAGGATATAAGATGAACATCAACAAAAGCAAAACGAGGATAATGGAATGTAGTTGAATTAAGTCGGGTGATGCTGAGGGAATTAGATTAGGAAATGAGACACTTAAAGTGGTAAAGGAGTCTTGCTATTTGGGGAGCAAAATAACTGATGATGGTCGAAGTAGAGAGGATATAAAATGTAGACTGGCAATGGCAAGGAAAGCGTTTCTGAAGAAGAGAAATTTGTTAACATCGAGTATAGATTTAAGTGTCAGGAAGTCGTTTCTGAAAGTATTTGTATGGAGTGTAGCCATGTATGGAAGTGAAACATTGACGATAAATAGTTTGGACAAGAAGAGAATAGAAGCTTGTGAAATGTGGTGCTACAGAAGAATGCTGAAGATTAGATGGGTAGATCACATAACTAATGAGGAGGTATTGAATAGAATTGGGGAGAAGAGGAGTCCGTGGCACAACTTGACAAAAAGAAGGGACTGGTTAGTAGGACATGTTCTGAGGCATCAAGGGATCACAATTTAGCATTGGAGGGCAGCATGGAGGGCAAAAATCGGAGAGGGAGACCAAGAGATGAATACACTAAGCAGATTCAGAAGGATGTGGGTTGCAACAAGTACTGGGAGATGAAGAAGCTTGCACAGGAGAGGGTAGCATGGAGAGCTGCATCAAACCAGTCTCAGGACTGAAGACCACAACAACAACAAGAACAACAACAACAACAACAACAACAACAGTGTAACAGCTGCACCAGACATAGGTGTTGCCGACTGCAGTGCTGTATTCTGCTTGTTTATGTATCTCTGTATGAATACAAGACCATAACAGCAGAAGGAAAAGTTTTGTAAATTACTAATTTATTTCTTTGTATCGAAAGGAAAATTCTCTTAAGAAAACATTAAAGTTATGAAACAGAATTCCTGTTCAGTACTTACGTTCAAAAGGTGAAATTGTTAGTACTACCGATACACATATAAAAGAACAAAAACTTACCGTTTTGGGAGTGGAGAGGGGTATTTTGGGTGAGGCTGAAAAGAGGAGCAAGCCATTCAGATCCCAGGGATAGGAGAGTCCCAGCTGTTGTGAGGATAAAGGGAAATACAGATGAAGGGGGAGGCATCAAGGAGAGTAGGTGGTAAAAGATAGTATATTGGTAAGCCCTATGCCAACTTCAGCCTAGAGATTGTGAGCACAGAACGAGAAGTAAATGTGAATTAAGAGGAAGAGAATGAAATGAATAGTGCAGTGTGTGTAAATCTTATAGTATCAAAATTAGAGGAAACTGCTAAACTGTGCACATTAGTTTACCAGGTAGCATGTGTCCACTGCGAAGCTTTTTATACAGGAATGATAACAGCTAAACTGGCTTAGCACCTGAGTGGATCTAGAACAACTACCTGCCTGTCTATCTTGGGGACACCGAATACCTATTGCTGACTAAGCACTGCACCATGACTTAAGGGACTTAACTGCCAGCAACACCACATGGCTGTTTGAAACCACCTTTCAAACACTACTTTCAATGAACATGGCCCCCAGCTTATCCTTGCATCCCAGTACCCACCGAGGCTTGACCTCTATTAGAATAGTATCTCCCATCTTTTTTTCATTATAATAATCATTTATATAATTAAAATTTATTATATAATTTATTTATTTATTATCTCTTACTTAATTATTTTCTATTATTACTTTTTAGTCTTCATTCTTCTCCACCTGACCCATCTCCCTCTTAAGTTCTCCGCCCATCTCCTTTTCCTCCTGGCTCTTAATTGCACTATTCCCTCAGCTTAACTCACCTTTGCTTATCTCTTTACCATCATCCTTTCTGGACTGAAGCTAGCACAATGCTTTCTTTGCCAAAGTACTTCTTGGTGACCTCTCTTCCTTCATCTTTGTCTCTCTTTTGTCTTCATCCTGGAGTCTTAAATGACCTTGAGTGACCTGACCCTCTTTTCTAACCTTCCACAACATATCTGTCTCTCCTCCTCCAGGAAGGAACTAGTAGTACTGAAAGCTAAGGATTAGAGTTTTCAAGTATAATTGTGTTTATTGCAGCACTGTCAGTATTCAGCAGTGAATAGTTACCCCAACAAGAAGCTGAACAGTGTAACTTATTCTTTGTCAGTGTGCACAGCTAATAAACTCGTTGATATGCCTTTGCATGTTTGAGTGCATATGCATGTGCACCCAAAAGTGCGAGTGTGCGCGCTCACACACACACACACACACACACACACACACACACACACACACACACACACACAAAATTTAAAACTGCTGTTTCAAATAGCTGTTAAATCCAACAGCACACAGTTAACACCCCTGCTGCATCTTAGTTGCAGCCTTGTAAATTTTCCCCTTAATTTTATTGGTCCCGATTTTACAAGTAGTATACGGTGAGAAACAGTCAGTACGTAATTATCGTGCAACATATTGTATTATAAATTTCACTTCTGCAACTACATCTACATCCACATTGTTGCAAAGCACTGTGAAGTGCATGGCAGAGGATACTTACTATCGTACCAGTTACTAGGGCTTCTTCCAATTCCATTCATGAATGGAGTGCAAGGAGGAGATGTCTTTAGAAGCCTCTATGCATGCTGCAGTAAGTGTAATCCTGACCTCATTATTCCTAGGGGAGCGGTACTCAGGAAGTTGTATATTTCTAGAGAATCTTGTTCTTCTTCCTTTCTCTCGCTACAGCCCATGAAGGGTCTGTGCCTTGTTGACTACCTTTCTCTTCCAATCCTCTCTTGAATTCATCAGCCTCCTCCAGTTCCGTACTCTGTCTCTACATCATCCAGCCATTGCAATATTGGTCTCCCCACTGATTGGCTCACTTTGGCATTGCAGTTGGCACTTCCTTTGGAAATTACTCTTATTATTCTTTCTTCCACTATTTTGTTCCTCAATAGCCATCTTGCAGTCATCCTCATACCACTCACTTCGTCTTATCCTGTTTTCCAGTTCCAGCTTGACTTCCATCGTTTGCCCTATTGTTCTTTCCAGTAATTGCCACTGCTATTCGGGGCCAGCTTCCTCCTCAGTGGCAATCACTTTCACCCCTTCATTCATCTCCGTTTGGAATTTTGCTCTTTCCGTCTTATTGATGAGGACTGGGTTCACATTATACTTCCTTCCCTTTCTACATGGTTTTATCCTCTGCCTATACTTGACCATCACCATATTGTGGTACAAGTATGTATCAGGCCCTTCTCATCACCTTAACATACTTAATGTCTGTGCCTTGTGTTCTTTGAAATATGGTGCTACTTATCGAGAAGTTTTTGCCTACAGCAAAATCAACCAGCCTCAGTTCGTTGTCATTGTACTCTTCATGTAGACTCTACATTTTCGCATTTGGTCTAAACAGCATTTCTCTTCCCACCTTAGCATTCGTATTTCCTAGAATCACTTTCATTTCATTTTCTGCTATTGTTTCATATGTGCCTTCGAGGTGTTCATAAAAGGAGCCTTTGCCCTCGTCATTCGCTTTCTCTGTTGAAGCATGGGTTCAAGTCAGTACCATATTGAAGAATTTAATTTTTATTCTCAGTGTGCATATCCTGTCATTCATGACCTAAAAATTTGATATTGCCAACTGGCATGTCCTGTATGCTAGGAAAACGGTACCAAGATTATCTGTATTGCTACTGAAAATAATTGTGTAGTCACCAGACTCAAAAATGCAGGCATCCTTCCACCTAATCTCCTGGAATGCTGCTATTCTTGTTTGGTACTTTAGTTGGTCTTTCAAGTTTCTGGATGGAGTGCATTCCAAGTAGCTATGTGTAGATCAGTCCATGTCCATTGCTGGGTTGTCATCTTGGGGCTGTCCTTTTTCCACATGTGCTCAGCATTTTCATGACTATGAGTGGGTGTCAAAAAATAACCGGAATCATTTTTTTGCATTTTAATGTGCCTGTGCTTGAGATTGGTGTTGGTAGTATCAGAGAGATCTGATCTTGTGTAACGTAATACCACATGCGTCATTCGCATGGTGGTATGTAGTTGGAGGAAAGCAGTGAAAGTACACAGACGTACTGTACCCATAATGGATCTAAAGTTGCAGCAGTGCATGTCAATTAGATTTTGTGTTCTTGACTAAACACCATCAGAAACACTGAAAACGTTCAAGCCTACAAAGAGCACACGGTGGGTAAAACACAGGTTTTTCTGTGGCCAAACTGATTTCAGGAGGCAGGGAGGAGTAGAAAGACTTTGTGGATGCTCCACACACCAGAAGATCATCAACTTTGAAGACTGAAACCAACGACAACACAATTGATCTCATATCGCAAGAAGACTTGTTTATCGTTAACAGAGATTGCAGAGATAACAAATCGTTAACAGAGGTATCGTATGGATCAACTGAAGACATTGTACGAAAAGTTCTAGGGTATAGAAAAGTTGCAGCAAAGTGGGTGCCTCGTATGATCAGTGACAAACAGAAGGCTCGCCATATGATGGCATGGCAACAATGGAAGGGAAGGCTTCAGCATGAACCAGATTTTTTGGGAAGTCCTACATGCAGCAAATGAGACAAAACAAGACAGTGTCTGATGGAAACACCCTTCATCTCCAATACCCAAAAAGGCCAAAGTTCAACCAAGTGCAAAAAGTTATTTATCTTGTCTTCTTTAATAAACAAGGCATTGTGTACAGTTGTATGATGGATGAGCAACATACTGTTACTGCAAATTACTATTGTGATCTATTGAAGAGGCCATTAAGGAGCAAAATTGCAACAAGAAGACCATATGTTGCCCAAATGAGATGGATCCTTCATCAGGATAATGCACTGCCTCATCATTCCATCAAGACTCAGGAAACAATAACAATCACTGAATTAGGCATTGAGGTGATGCCACATCATCCTTATTCACCAGACCCAGCACCATGTGACTTCCAACAATTTCCTGCAGTGGAAAAGAGCTTCGGGTGTGTTATTTTCAGAGTGATTGAGAACTAAACAATCAAATTTTTGGTGTACTCAACAGACTATAAGAAAGTATCTTCAGTTAGTGTTTTGAACATTGTTGTGTTGTGTTCGAGGGAGATTACTTTGAAGGTCTGTAACAGAATTTGAATAAAGGTGAGCAGTATTTTTTGCTAAATAAATAATTCTGGCTATTTTTTGATATCCCCTCATACATACTTTTTACGTGGCAGAGAAGTCACCCCTTCACACTACTTGCTGACCCTTCACAGCCTCTTTGGTGGCTGCCTTTTCTGTCAGGGATGGTCCCCTTAGCCTTTGAGGAGCCCTCCTCTTCATACAAGGCAGTTGGTTCCTTCTATTATCCTCAGCAGGCAAGTCCCCCATCGAGATAGAAAAGGAAAAATGAAAGACACCCTCAAGCCTCAATACCTAATACCAGTGGGATTGAGAAAGCCAAGAGTTGCCCAAAAGGGGCCGATAGGAAAGAAAACAGAAAAAGTCTTATACAAGTAAGTGACGTAGCTAAGGCTCATGTGGTTGCCACCCCCATCCTCCCAAGAAAGGAGGCTTCTGTGGAAATGCACTTTGTCCATTGTCCTATCAGCTAACAAGTCTGGCAGGAACATTATTTGTCACGCCATATCTCAGTGGATCATTGAAACACACACACACCTTCCTCACCAATGTTAAGGCGGTAGTCCATGGGGAGGCTTTCTCAGGACAGCTTGCATTTTTCTTGAAGTGTCTTGACATTTCAGTTCCTTCTGCACCTCTGTTACAGTCCCCCATGGATCAAATAAATCTGTGACTGTTCGTGCTGCCCTTCTGAGTATATACTCAATATCCCCTGTTAGTCATATTTGGTATGAGTCCCATACAGTTGAGCAGTATCCTAGGATGGGTCACGTGAGGGACTTGTAACCAATCTTTTTTGTAGACTGATTGCGTTTCCTCAGTATTCTACCAATAGACCGAAGTCTGCTTCCTGCTTTACCCATGACTGTGAGTGAGTCTATGTGATAATTCCATTCCATGTTCCTACAAACTGTTACACCCAGGTATTTGTATGAATTTAGTGATTCCAACTGTGACTCATTATTACTGTAGTTACAGGATACTATTTTTTTTCCTTTTCTGAAATGGCAAAAATTTTCATTTCTGAACATTTAAAACAAGTTGCCAATTTTGCACCTATTTGAAATCTTATCAAGATATGATTCATTATTTTTGCAGTTTCTTTCAGACTATATTTCACAGTAGATAACTGCGTCATCTGCAAAAGGCTGAGGTTACTGTTAGTATTGTCTGCAAATGTCAGTAATGTACAATATGAATAGCAATGGTCCAGAGACCCTTCACTGGCGCACACCTGAAGTTAACTTATACATTTATCAGTGATTATCCATCCAAGATAACATTCTGTGTCTTCTTTACCAAAAAATCCTTAATGCAGTCATAAATTTCACATGATGACTGATACAAGTGTGCTTTTGATAGTAAGTGTAGATGTGGTATTGAATCAAATGCTTTTGAAAATTAAGGAATATGATGTGTGCATGACTACTTTGATTCATGTCTTACAGTATGTCATTTGAGAAAAGTGTTAGTTGGGTTTCACACGATCAATGCATGCAGCAGCATTGGCATGCAGGAGGCCATTCCATTCTATATTTTTTTAAAAGAAGCTCAGAATATGTTCTAAGATTCTACAACAAATGGATTTCAGTGATATTGGATGGAAGTTTTATGGATCAGTTCTGCTCTCTGTCTTGTAAATACGTGTGAACTCTCCTTTCTTCCAACTACTGGGCTTTTTTTTGTTCACAGGATCTATTGTAGATTATAATTAACAGTTGCTTGATTCTCATATTTAAGTTGGTGGTATGTGAACGTACCCTTAAAGCACAAAGTTCCTTTTTTGATGTCACCATTTTCTAGAAATTTGCTGTCTCCTCACTTTCATTTTGTGTTAATTATGATTGTGTTTCTAGACATTATAAGCTGCATATTTGTGCCATTTTAGTGATATTCCTTGTGACACACATCCATAAAAGGTATGCCATTAACAGTGATTTCTGTGATGTTACCTTCCCTTCATTGCTCTGAACAGGCTATCTTTGCTTTTTTTCCTTCTTGCGTTTCTATTTCTTTGTGTCAACTGTACTGTCTTATATTCTTTGCACACTATTTTTCCCTTAATACCATTTTGCAACCATCTTCTGTAGAGCTGTGTAAAGTACATATAAAATTCCCTTCATTAACTTTGAATTTCATTTTCTTCTGACATTGCTGGTACTCATCTATTTATCTGTATGATCATCAGAAATTAATAATTATTTCATCTCCATGGAGCACTATGGGCTTTTTTTACAATCACTCATCAGACAGATTAGTCTGTTCTGTATCAACATTTGTGATACTGCTGCAGAATGATTTATGGTTCCTTCTGCTATTCTGAGCAACCCTTTTACGACGAGCAACCCTTTTCCAATTATCTCACAGTGTCAGTTCACTGGACAGTCTTTGAATTTTGCGGTAGTAAGATTCCTGTTGCAAGGCATGACTTTTATGAATCAGCTTTGTTTTATAACATAGCATACAAACTCCTGTTACATTGGTTTTGTTACAGATGATCAGGCAGACACACTAATTAGAAAACTTAAAGAGAGTGAGCTTGAATTGTCGAACTGTAGATTAAAGTTACAAACTACAGAAGAACTTTTGGAAACATCAAGAACACATTCAGTTATTTATAAGGATTCATGTCTTAAACTGGAGAAGGATCACCAGAAGCTGATTGAAGATTTTAATTTATTCAGAGATAATTCAGCAAAGAGGTTGGTGCAGTACATTGTACAGTTTACTATTACATAATAATGAATAACAATTTTAGAGCTGATGCAGAGAAGATATAAAATTTAGAATGGTATGTTCGCTACAAGAAGACATTTTGTAAGTACATTTGCTATCGGTTCGCAAAATAATGCACAAATTCTTCTGTTGAAGTTGTGGAAAATATATGTATCTTACTGCATTTGGAAGCCACACGTACCGCTCAGAAGGGAGTTGCACGTCATACAGTTATTTGTATTCTTACTTCAAATGACCTGCTGTAGCTTCTTCTTTCATAGTGTAAAACTAGTGAGATATTCTATAAGCCTTGTAGAGAAACACTCTTTGAGTAGTAGTCATTTGTGGCATTTGTAAGCTATCATTAATGTCCAGTTGCACAAATTATTTAGTGTAAAACACACTATTTACCAAGTGTTGCATATTTGCATACGTGAAGATACTACTATAAACTGAGCATGCTTGAATTTAATGTTAATTGGTAAAACTCTTACATTCTTCTTTTGTGGGGCCACATTGTTTGTAGTTGCTTTACAATTCCTCAGGGTATTTTTGTTCAGTCATTACAAAAAAAAAGCTCTTTTTCACCAGAAGCGTTTCACTTTATTGAGGTAAAGCATCATCAGTGGTCTGTAATTAAAGATATTTACAATTTGATTTGCTTTTAAGATAGAAAATAGTTCATTAACAATATGTCAGTTCTTACTGGCGATTTCCCCTTGGTTTCTCACCTACATCGGGAAATGCCATCTGCTAGCACATCTTCAGTGTCTTTCTTCATTAAATACGATACTTAGTCTAATTTTTCATTGCTCCATAGAACTATGCATTTCTTATGTTTTACACAACACACTTTTTCATGCGTCACTGTTTACTGTTTATTTTTATTCTCCTAAGCGTGTATTGATTGTGAAAAAATATACATTGGAGTGACTGGCAGGACTTTCGACACAAGGTATAAACATGTCAGAACACTGAAATACGGTACAAACTATTCAACATTTGCAGATCATCTAAAACAGGAATACCATAGACTAAGCAATATTGAAAAAGATGTGAACATCATAAGATTCAGGGAAGACAGAAACCTTCCTTCTTGCCAAGAAAATTTCCACACACACAAAGCATTAACACAAAATATATAGTTGCTCAGTGACCAGATAAAGATTGGAAACCAGACACTATATAAAATAATGGAAAAAAATCACGTGAAAAAGAAGAGCCTTTTCCATCCTTCACCCTCTCAACCCCCACGCCCTTTCCCAGTTTCATTTTATTTCTTGCTCCTCATCTTTTCCTCCAACCCACACTCCGTCACACTACTGTACACTTATGCCACTCATGTTATATTGGCAACACTAAAAAGCACAATAAATGCTTAGAAGTATAAAAATAACAGCAATGTGTGAAAAAGTGTGCTACATAAAGTGTAAGAAATGCATAGCTCTGCAGAGCAATGAAAGATTAGACTGCAAATGTCAGTATTTAATAAAGAGAGAGACCAAAGATATTCTAGCAGACTGTGTTTGCCAATGTTGGCAAGAAACCAAGCAGAAATCACCATAAGTAAAAATCACCATATTGTTAACAAATGGTTTTTCTATCTTAAAAACAAATCAAATTGAAAATATCTTTAATTACGGACCACTGATGATGTTTTACCTCGATAAAGCGAAATGCTTCTGGTGGAAACTTGTGGTTGTAATGATGGAAGAAAATACCCTCAGGAAAGCTCCTAGAACTTATTCAGGGTGTATATGATACAGGACAACCGGGAGATCTGGGAAAAACTCGGCAATGTTTTCATCTGGGAGGAAACCAGGAAAAACGCGGGAATTTTTTAGAATTCCAGGAATTTTTTTATTGTTTTAGTTTTCAGTTAAATTTTTGTAACTTTGACTGGTAAGAACCAGTTAAGAATATTACTGTATCTCGCTACTGCAGAATAATACTGCAGCAATTAAAAACAAACGAGAGAAAAAAAAAAAACGAAAATAAAACTTAAGTTGCAAAGGAAATGCACCATATATAACAACAAAACACAGTGCTCATACCAGCGTTTGCCAACAGCAAACTTGTGTCAAAGGCTTTAGGAAGACTATGCAGTGTTTCATAACAACAAATTGCCTCCGATGAGCGTGACATCACAACTGTTTACATTAGATTCGTTTGAGTGGTTTTATGCGCATGTGCACTTGAGTTGCGTTTGAGTAGTACCTTCTCCCGCTTCTGGCTATAGAAGTGTGGCAGTTAGCAGTATAAGCAATAGCAGCAAGCAGCCAGGTGCTATCCAGAAAATTTTACTGGTGCACCTAAGCTTCCAGATTCACGTATGCGCAACAGGCCCGGAACTAAGGGGTGGGGGCAAACAAGGGTATCTGCCCTGGGTGGCAGTTTCAGAGGGGCGAGGAGGGGGGGGCACCAAATTCATATGATTGAGGAAATAGACCTTGTTTCACAGAGGGCCTAGCATCCAGTGCATGTTGGTGTATCGACTACTTGTATGACTTTGAATGCATCGCTGTTGATTTCTGAAATAATCGTAAGATGATTTTTGCATGCGTGCATAGTGTACATGATGTCTCTGCCAGGGGAATCCCTGTCACATCTAAAAATAAACTTTCCTGCAGACCAAAGGAGATGGGTCTATACGAGCTGAGCGGAATAAAGCCGAACGGGTGAATGCCCATTGCCATTTATATGTGGTTCATTGGGTTTGCAAATGATCAGCGTTTTATAACTACTAGCAAATTCCATAGATTCTGACTACCGTATTTACTCGAATCTAAGCCACACTTTTTTTCCGGTTTTTGTAGTCCAAAAACTGCCTGCAGCTTAGAATCGAGTGCAAAGCAAGCGGAAGTTCTGAAAAATGTTAGTGGGTGCCACCACAACTAACTTCTGCAGTCGAATATATGTAGCGCTACACAGGCATGCTTTGTAGGCACGAAGATAAACATTGGCACCAAATCCTCTGCGTCAGTAAATAAATTGGAAAAAAAAAAAAAGGTGGAAGACGAGCTTTTTTCTCCGCCCCGAGTTTCGACCACCGCATTTTCATACATTATCCAGCGAAGTAAATACAAATTCCGTATTGTTCATCTTCGAATGTAGCAGCATTTCAATGTACTACGAAGACCGTTTGCGATGTTTGTCAGTATGGCCAATTCTACGTTCTGATTTTTTTTCTACCTGTGAGAAGAGATGGTTGCTAATGGGAACTTTTGTGAATTGTGAATCACATGCAGCATTCTCTTCACCATAAGAATAATACGAATATAAATATTTTGCCATGTATTGTTTTGTGTTTGCTGCTATCTCATTTAAATCCTGTCTGCCTAATAAACTACGAAACTAGAATGAGACAACAGCAAACACGGAAGAATATACGTATCATGTAATGTTTATATTCATATTGTTCTTATGCCTAATAGTGATACAGTCAGAAATGAAGCACAGCAATTGACTAGATTTTTAAATCTAAGATGACTCTAATTTCTTTGCAGAATGTAATGTACTAAAGAGGCGCCTGCAAAGATTTTCAAACTGAGAAAAAATTTCGCTAAACTCTCATTCAGAACATCTTCTATTATACGCAGTCTATTATTTGGTTCTTATTGATCATTATCAAAGAAAGCAGCAGTGTAAGAAACAACAAATAGCAGTCTCTTGCCATTGTTTCCCTAATGAGGCGATTCCTCTCTCTTCTCTCTCTCTCTCTGGGGTTTTTTTTTAAGCGTTGGTAGTACGCACATAAGCAAGCCATGCCGCGAGTGGTGACATGCTGTAAACACACACTACAGTAATGCATTTTCAGCTTAGAGTGACGTAAACACCTGTAACAAAGAAAACGGCACTTATCAGATCAAAGAAAAATAAGCAATCAATTTAAACCAGACGAAGCACGTGAAAAAGGAAGGGTACACATATAAATACGGACGGAGTGCCTGACACATAGCAATGGGTACCTGGTAAAGCTTAACTGCTAAGCTTATGACTCGAACCAAACTACTCTAGCTGTATCGTCATTCATTCGACCTAAATTGTGTCTCATATTACAATGGACCAACTTTGTTTCGATTTCGAGATGCGGCCTAAAACTTTTCTCTCCCCTTGAATTTCGAGTCTGAAATTTCAGGTGCGGCTTAGATTCGGGAAGATTTTTTTCCCTTGATTTCGAGTATCATTTTTCAGGTGTGGCTTAGATTCGAGTAAATACACTACCAGGGTGGAAATAAATGACTAAAAGGAATAACAGGCAACAAATATTTTTGCATATTGTCCCCTCCGTGTAGCCAAGAAAATAAAATTTTGACAGAAAATTTTTGGCCAGACCCCTACACTACTAAGGGCCAATTATACAGCTCTGGCTAGCAGCAGCTAAAGTTCTATTCTGGGAGTAGTGCGGAAAACGCGTTGTACAAACAAGTAATAATGCATAAGCAGAGAATAAATGCGGGATTACTTAACTGATGATTGTGGCAGGGTTAGTGAAGTTAACCAGAGAATAAGTTTTGACACTGGCAGGAATATTACAGAATTAGTGATGACAAGTTTGTTTGTTAGAACAAGGAAGGAGAAGAAATGGGGACTCACGCAACAAACGAGAAAGGAGAAGAAACGGAGACTCTCACAAATTATGGAAGAGTATGACGATTTCAAATTTATATAAAAATTTTGTACTACTACTTTTCGACCTAATGCTTCGGAAGCTAGAGAGTATGAATGAAATGTGAAACTATTTCCTAATATAAAACTTTTTGCTTGTAGTAGGCCTAATAGGCATTTGATATTGGTACTTCGTGAATTATATTCTGTCGTGTTATAAAAATGACCATTTGTGCCAAAACAGTCTCGTTTATTTGGTGTGCGTAACAATTGCTGCAATATTAGGCAGGCCTATTTCATTTTATCTAGCAGTGACAAAATACACGTAATCAGATCGAGAAACCACACCAGTCTTGGGTATAATTTGTATTAACAACTTTTATGGTATTAGGCAACAAAATTTCGTTTTTTCAAGTGGCAAAACGTTTTATGAAGTTTTATGAGATAATAGATCCTTTCACAGAAAGGAAAGGACACCATGTAAAGCTGCAGCAAGATTAGAGAGAAAAAAAGCTAGGACTTAAGGATTGAAGAAATGTGTACTGTCTTGCTTGTCACTTGTTTTTACTCATTTTATGTATCCTATATTTAATTTTATGTCACACAAAACAGCAAATTATTAGCTAATAGGCAGTAAAGACTGCAAATTTTCTGAAGAGTTCTTGTTCTGCCAGTTACAAATAATCCCATCCAGTATTAATTGCGAGATTTTTTTTAAAGAGGGGGCAGGATGTCAAACCGGCCGACTGGGATGGAAGCAGGAGAGGCACCACAGGACATCTTAATTTCCACTGTCCTGATTATAGTTTGATGGCACCCATTACAAAATATTATGTGTTTGAATTCCACAGATCGAAATACAAAAACGTGATAGAAGAATGCTGTGTAAAGAGGCGTGGCACTGCACTTTGGCACACTTAAGACTAAATAACATGTCTTAGGTTCCCTCGAACATATATGTTTTATGTATCAGACTCTTCAGAAAGATGTGCACTACAAAATGAAGATATTTTATAAAAGTCGATTTTTAAAAATTTTTTAGTATCCAACCTCAAACCCTCAAGGGAGGGGCAGCGCCACTACCTATTATTGCCCCGGTTTGGAAATGTCGTAGATCCAGACCTGATGCACAGAGCAGTCTGAGTTGTAGGCTGATCAGAAAGCCTCCCCGGTTCATCTGACAAACAGGTTTCAGGCACTGTCTCTGGCTGAGCCAGATGCAACTGTCCGCCCTGTTTCAGAGGATGTTTCTCAGCCTTCAAGGTCCGGGCAGTCGCGGAGGGTGGGCTTATTGGTAGTTGGGAGCTCCAATGTTAGGCGCGTAATGGGGCCCCTTAGGGATATGACGGCTAAGGAGGGGAAGAAATCCAGTGTGCACTCCATGTGCATTCCGGGTGGAGTCATTCCTGATGTGGAAAGGGTCCTTCCGGATGCCATGAAGAGCACAGGGTGCAGCCAGCAGCAGGTGGTGGCACATGTCGGCACTAATGACGTGTGTCACTTTGGATCCTAGGAAATTCTCTCTGGATTCCAGCGGATATTTGATTTGGTGAAGGCTGCCGGTCTTGCTTATGAGATGAAGGCAGAGCTCACCATCTGCAGCATCATTGACAGAACCGACTGCGGACCTTTGGTGCAGAGCCGGGTGGAGGGTCTGAGTCAGAGGCTCAGACGGTTTTGCGAACGTGTTGGCTGCAGATTCCTTGACTTGCGCTATAGGGTGGTGGGGTTTTGGGTTCCGCTGAATAGGTCAGGAGTTCACTACACTCAGCTGGTGGCTACACGGGTAGTGAAGGCTGTGTGGCGTGGACTGGGCGGTTTTTTAGGTTAGAAGGCCTCGGGGAAGTACAGGGTGGGCTGCAATCTCAAAGGGTGCATGGCAAATACAGGACGTGCTTTGATTAACGAACAGTTGGAATTGTAGTTGTAAATTGTTGTTGTTGTGCTGGGAAAGTCCCTGGGCTTCAACCGCTAATAGAAAGCACAGAAGCTGAAATCGTTATAGGTACAGAAAGTTGGCTAAAGCCTGAAATAAGTTCTGCAGAAATTTTTACGAAGTCTCAGACAGTGTTCACGAAAGATAGATTAGGCAGAATTGGTGGTGGAGTGTTTGTGTCTGTCAGTAGTGGTTTATCTTGTAGTGAAGTCGAAGTAGATACTGTGTGCAAATTGGTATGGGTGGAGGTTATACTTAACAGCCGAACTAAGTTAATAATTGGCTTCTTCTACCGACACCCAGACTCCGATGATATAGTTGCTGAACAGTTCAGAGAAAATTTGAGTCTCGTAACAAATAAATACCCCATATGTTGGCAAGAATACTTGTTCAGAACCGGTGGTAGGCAGAAAACATCTTCCGAGATTGTCCTAAATGCTTTCTCCGAAAATTATTTCGAGCAGTTAGTCCACGAACCCACGCGAATTGTAAATGGTTGCGAAAACACACGTGACCTCTTAGCCACAAACAATCCAGAGCTAATAGAGAGCATCATGACTGGTACAGGGATTAGTGATCACAAGGTCGTTGTAGCTAGGCTCAATACCGTTTCTTCCAAGTCCACCAGAAACAAATGCAAAATAATTTTATTTAAAAAAGCGGATAAAGTGTCACTAGAAGCCTTCCTAAGAGACAATCTCCATTCCTTCCGAACTGACTATGCAACTGTAGACGAGATGTGACTCAAATTCAAAGATATAGTAGCAACAGCAATTGAGAGATTCGTACCTCATAAATTGGTAAGAGATCGAACTGATCCCCCATGGTACACAAAACAGGTCCGAACGCTGTTGCAGAGGCAACAGAAAAAGCATGCGAAGTTCAGAAGAACTCGAAATCCCGAAGATTGGCTAAAATTTACAGACGCGCAAAATTTGGCACGGACTTCAATGCGAGATGCCTTTAATAGGTTCTACAACGAAACATTGTCTCGAAATTTGGTAGAAAATCTGAAGAAATTCTGGTCGTATGTAAAGTACACAAGCGGCAAGACGCAGTCAATACCTTCGCTGCGCAGTGCTGTGGTACTGTTACCGACGACTGTGCCGCTAAAGCGGAGTTATAGAACGCAGTTTTCTGAAATTCCTTCACCAGGGAAGACAAATGGAATATTCCAGAATTTGAAAGACTAACAGCTGCTAGCATGAGTTTCTTAGAAGTAGATACCTTAGGGGTTGCGAAGCAACTCAAATCGCTTGATACGGGCAAGTCTTCAGGTCCAGATTGTATACTGATTTGGTTCCTTTTAGATTACGCTGATACAATAGCCCCCTACTTAGCAATCATATACAACCGCTCGCTCACCGATCGATCTGTACCTACAGATTGGAAAATTGCGCAGGTCGCACCATTGTTTAAGAAGGGTAATAGGAGTAATCCATCGAACTATATCATTGACGTCGGTTTGCAGTAGAGTTTTGGAGCATATACTGTATTCAGACATTATGAATCACCTCAAAGAGAACGATCTATTGATAAGCAATCAGCATGGTTTCAGAAAACATCGTTCTTGTGCAACGCAGCTAGCTCTTTATTTGCACGAAGTAATGGCCGCTATCGACAGGGGATCTCGAGTTGATTCTGTATTTCTAGATTTCCAGAAAGCTTTTGACACCGTTCCTCACAAGCGATTTCTAATCAAGCTGCGGGCCTATGGGGTATCGTCTCAGTTGTGCGACTGGATTCGTGATTTCCTGTCAGGAAGGTCGCAGTTCGTAGTAATAGGCGGCAAATCATCGAGTAAAACTGAAGTGATATCGGGTGTTCCCCAGGGAAGCGTCCTGGGACCTCTGCTGTTCCTGATCTATATAAATGACCTGGGTGACAATCTGAGCAGTGCTCTTAGGTTGTTCGCAGATGATGCTGTAATTTACCGTTGTCATCCGAAGACCAGTATCAGTTGCAAAGCGACTTAGAAAAGATTGCTGTATGGTGTGGCAGGTGGCAGTTGACGCTAAATAACGAAAAGTGTGAGGTGATCCACATGAGTTCGAAAAGAAATCCGTTGGAATTCGATTACTCGATAAATAGAGCAATTCTCAAGGCTGTCAATTCAACTAAGTACCTGGGTGTTAAAATTACGAACAACTTCAGTTGGAAAGACCACATAGATAATATTGTGGGGAAGGCAAGCCAAAGGTTGCATTTCATTGGCAGGACACTTAGAAGATGCAACAAGTCCACTAAAGAGACAGCTTACACTACACTCGTTCGTCCTCTGTTAGAATATTGCTGCGCGGTGTGGGATCCTTACCATGTGGGATTGATGGAGGACATCGTGAGGGTGCAAGAAAGGGCAGCTCGCTTTGTGTTATCATGTAATAGGGGAGAGAGTGTGGCAGATATGATACGCAAATTGGGATGGAAGTCATTAAAGCAAAGACATTTTTTGTCGTGGCGAGATCTGTTTATGAAATTTCAGTCACCAACTTTCTCTTCTGAATGCGAAAATATTTTTTGAGCCCAACCTACATAGGTAGGAATGATCATCAAAATAAAAGAAGAGAAATCAGAGCTCGAACAGAAAGGTTTAGGTGTTTGTTTTTCCCGCACGCTGTTTGGGAGTGGAATGATAGAGAGATAGTATGATTGTGGTTCGATGAACCCTCTGCCAAGCACTTAAATGTGAATTGCAGAGTAGTCATGTAGATGTAGATGTAGATGTAGTGGGGAGGTAGTAGTCTCCACATGACCCTTGTTTACGTTAAGTGATTTTGCTGTTTCCTCTTCGTTTATTGCTCTCACGTGATATGAAAACAAAATGGATGTCTTGACCGGGAGCTATCAAGTGAAGTAAAATACATTCACATAATTAAGGAAGGCTAAAATATGTTGTTAGTTTCAGATTTTATTTTGTTTCCACCTTTCTGACAGTCAAGCTTGATCACCTTGCAGAACAATGAAGTTTTTTTTGTCGGTTTGTTAAAGAAATTTGACTTTTGTTAATCTTTTCTTCTAAGGCAGCCAATTTGTTGGAAATGAAGTGTTTAATTCCACACTATTGGCTAATTTCAACTGTCAGCTGCATTTCAAGTTCACGTTTTCATCTTCTAGCACATATGGCATTATTCCTTAATAAAGAACCAAACATTAGATAATACAGTACTGGTACTCCAAGAAAATTTACATCTGAATCTGGACATACGAATGTGCACTTTAAGCCGAATGATGCATTTTAGTATGGTTCACAAAATTCCCATGCTCTTGGAGTATCCTCTAATGTCTTGTTTCTTTTATGACATAATGTAAGATCTTTTAATGTTTTACACGTATGAATGTACGGGCTTCCTGCGTCATTGTAGCTGCGCAAGCGCGGCGACACCTGTTATCTGGCGCTCTCTGGCAACTGCTGAAACGAATCTATTTCTAACAGGTCGCGGGAAAATATTCTGAATGGTTCTTTGAAAAGCGTTACTTTCAAAGTAAATTTCCTTTTACGTGAGAAGAACTCTGTGGGCGAATGTCCAATTAATTTCTTAAATTACAGAGCATTTGACTCTCATTCAAAAATCAAATCTTTGAGGAAGACCATTTACAATATTTTCGAGCACAGAAGATCAGACATTTATGTTGTTGTTAAAAATTGTACTGGCGCTTTGTGTGATATATCTTAAAGTGTAACATGTGCAAAAAAAATCAACATTATGTGTGAAAGTTTAGCTTCTCTTGCAGCTTATTAATCTTAGAGACCAATATCATACGTATAAGGTTTTCTTTTCTTGTAGCAACACTATGCATGTTAATTTAAACCATTACCTTTTCCTGTTTGTGTGTTACTGCTACTTAACAGTAATGTTTATTTTGGCTGACTACATCGCATGTCCTATGCTGTTGAATATCTGCTGTCATCGGCCGGTGAGATTGTTTGTCATGAGCTATGACTGGCTTACAAAAGCACTTTGCAATCTCTATTTCAGTCCTTCGGAAAGTAACGTTTGGTGGAATTGGAATTTATGCTTTCATAATATGAAAATATGCAGTTTGCATGTTGCTGCGCATCAGAAATCTTTCCAAAACGTGTTTTTTCCCCTGAGTTTGGTTTTCTAAAGTGCCTGGAAATTATACGCTGGTGTATAAAACCACAACCCCTGAGAGGATTGATAAGTTTTACAGCTCCAAGGAAAATTATACTGTTACTTAATATGGAAAAAGTGTATTTTCATCCGGGAAAACCGGGAATTTTTTTTTTTTTTTTTCTTGGCCATGTATACACCCTGTTATTGATGCCTGATACGTAATAGCTGCCGGCTGCGTATAAAAGTGTAATCATTTCTTTTGAGCTTGTGTTAGTGCACATCAATTGTTTGAGGTGCAACCTGCACTGCTACGATACTTGTGCGTATATCTTTTTTTTTTATTGTTCCAGTACTGGCTATTTTCATCTGAATCTAACAACTTTGGTATACACACTACTGGAAAATGAAAAAAAGAACCCAATGAATTCGTCACTCCACCAGTACGATATTATTTTGATGCACTCTTGAGGACATATACAACAAGTAATCACACTGACTGAGCCATACATGTAGAATACAGTCGATAGGGCATGCGAAACGTCAGCCCTAGTACCCTTTGTGCCCTACTTTCTCATTAATGCTGGCTGAAGTTATCACATGGAGATGTGCATTGTCATGTCGGAAAAGCCTACCGCCTTGTAGGCACACAAACAGTAGCACAACACACTGAATGATGTTTTGGATGCACTGTACACTGCCCAATGTTCCCTCAATGATCACTAGAGGAGAATTGCCATTGTAATACATGGCACCCCCCACCATTATGCCAGGTGTTGGCCTTGTGTACTCCTGTCATATACACTCCAGACGTTGGCACTCACCTGTAGGATGCCACATATGCGTGTGGCCATCACTGACCCAAAGCTGAAGCAACTCTCATCACTGAAGGCAAAAAGTCACTAGTTGTTCCATTAGTGCCTTCTCAACACCACTGGAGGGGGCTGCACAACATTGGGGCATGAGCGGTGGACGGCCAAACGGCAGGCAGGAATGTAGCCTGCTTCACAGAGATGGTTGCAAATGGTGTTCGGTAATACCCCCAGATTAACAGTGTCCTTAATTTGTTTTGAAGTCGTGGTGCGGTTCAGTACAGCATTTCGTAAGATGGCGACATCTTGGTGTGCATCTGTGTGATGCCACTGTCCGGACCCAGGCTGAGGGCATGTGCACCTTCTGTTGACCACTGGCCACAACATCAGTGCACCGTGGAGACCTCTCGACCCATGTCTAACACATTACTGTGGTATGATCACCCAGCCTCCTGCAGACTCATTAATCCCTGTCGCTCAAACTCAGTCACTTGTGCACAAACGGTTCATGTCCATATTGTCACTGCTTGCTACCAAAGTTGCAGGCACAGAGGGAGCTTCGTATGCCACAGCAAACTGACCGCTTGTGGCTCTGAAGGTGAATAACTCCCACAGAGCTTGCAACATTCCACAGCTGATAATGCACTTCGCAGTTTGTCTGGAATGCTACGCGTTTGTTCATTGCATTAACTGCCCTCTCATTGTGTCCCATGCAAGTATGGTGGCATGCCTCAGTCACTTGTGTCAAAGTGTTCTTTTTTCATTTTCCAATAGTGTATATGAAAATGAACAATCTGGCTGTAGATAATAGGTTAGTAAGAACAATAACTACGAAGATACACTCAAGTAGAGGTAGCAGCAGAATGCTTTAAGGGAAAACTAAGTCAACCAAGGCCCTTTCTCAGAATATAAATACCGTGTAAATGGGTAAATGTATAATAAGTAGAACAATGGAAGATTCATAGTTTAGGTGAGTCAACCATATGCTTCTGGAGGGAGAGAGAGAGAGAGAGAGAGAGAGACTGTGTTTGCACACACTGTGTTGAAGATATTTTTCTGTAGCGTGATTACAATTAGGCTGATTTATTCCAAGGGTGTACCACCGATTTATACTTGACTATGGCTTAGTGTGAAATACTTGTAACAAATCTTTCATTTATGAAGGGACTATTGTTTGAACTGTTTACATCACTTTATTACCTCCAATATTATTTCTTTTATTTGCAGAGAGGAAGAAGCAGCAGTGCATATAGCAGCACTTTCTCAACAGATTGCTGATCTGAAACAAGATCTTGAAGCTGCTCTTGCATTTGAGGTCAAACTTCAGGACTGCTGCAAGGAATTGGAAAATACCAAGATAACAATAGAAAATTTAAAATCTGAACTGCAAGAGCAACAGGCTAGAACCCTTGCTGCTGAAGTAAAGTATTCACAGCAATTGCTTGCACATCGGGATGATGAGAAGGTAATTTCTGTTACTTCTTCTGTAAGCAAAGTTCATGCCAGTAATAAATAAATGTTTATAATATAGTATAGGAAGCCAGCCTCGGTGGCCGAGCGGTTCTAGGCACTCATTCCGGAACTGCGCGACTGCTACGGTCGCAGGTTCGAATCCTACCTTGGCCATGGATGTGTGTGATGTCCTTAGGTTAGTTAGGTTTAAGTAGTTCTAACTTCTAGGGGACTGATGACCACAGATGTTAAGTCCCGTAGTGTGCAGAGCCATTTGAACCATTTTATAGTGTAGGAGATAAATTCGATAAAATGTAACAAAAATAATCTACTTCCTGCAGTGTGTGCCATGGTAGAGCCACAGCAATTTTATTAAATCCTCAGACTTTCAGCACTAGGTTTCTTTCAGAAACTAAACAGATGTTACATCAGTTCATTGTGTACAAGAACACAAATGTTAACACCATATGTGTACAAACATGTTATTGCTGTTAATTTTCTTCTGTCAGTTATAGGGAGGCATGTGAAATGTACAATATTTGTGGTTAAATTTTTTTTATGTTTTACTTTATTTTAAATATTGCAACAGCACTTGTGTTATGTTTGGTAAGGAGGGGATTGGAGAGGAATACACTGCATGTTACACTGTGTGTGTGTGTGTGTGTGTGTGTGTAGACATGAGAAGAGAGGAAATGCGTGCTGTATGCAGTGATTTTAATCATTATCATGATTTTTTTTTTAAATATGTGAAGGTATTTCTGGATGTCATATTTGATTGTGAAGTGTTTGAATAACAAGATCCCAAGTTATGGGGCACTGACAAAGACTGTATGGTTCAGCCTTACTGGGTCTTTGTGCAACTCTGGCTGAATTATTGGTGCACACTGTACAGATAGCAAAGCTATATCAGGGAGTATAAACCTTGGGAAATCTGAGTTCCGGGAATTTTTCTTAGAGTTCTGGGACTTTTTTTAGAGTTCTGGGAATTTTTTTTAGAGTTCTGGGAATTTTTTTTAGAGTTCTGAGAATTTTAATTGTTTTAAATTTTGACAGAGCACTGAAAAACCTAAGTCGAAACAAGGCCTCGGGAGTAGACAAAATTCCATTAGAACTGCTGACAGCCTTGGGAGAGCCAGTTCTGACAAAACCCTACCATTTTGTGAGCAAGATTTGTGAGACAGGCGAAATACCCTCAGACTTCAAGAAGAATATAATAATTCCAATCCCAAAGAAAGCAGGTGTTGACAGATATGAAAATTACCGAACTATCAGTTTAATAAGACACGGATGCAAAATAACAACATGAATTCTTTACAGACAAATGGAAAAACTGGTAGAATCCAACATCGGAGAAGATCAGTTTGGATTCCGTAGAAATGTTGGAACACGTGAGGCAGTACTGACACTATGACTTGTCTTAGAAAATAGATGAAGGAAAGGCAGACCTACGTTTCTCGCATTCGTAGACTTAGAGAAAGCTTTTGACAATGTTGACTGGAATACTCTCTTTCAAATTCTGAATGTGGCAGGGCTAAAATACAGGGAGCAAAAGGCTAGTTACAATTTGTACAGAAACCAGATGGCAGTTATAAGAGTCGAGGGACATGAAAGGGAAGCAGTGGTTGGGAAGGGAATAAGACTGGGTTGTAGCCTATCCCCGATTTTATTCAAGGTTATTCAATTTCTATATTGAGCAAGAAGTAAAGGAAACAAAAGAAAAATTTGGAGTAGGAATTAAAATCCATGGAGAAGAAATAAAAACTTTGAGATTCGCCGATGACATTGTAATTCTGTCAGAGACAGCAGAGGACCCGGAAGAGCAGCTGAACGGAATGGACAGTGTCTTAAAAGGAGGATATAAGATGAACATCAACAAAAGCAAAATGAGGATAATGGATTGTAGTCGAATTAAATCGGGTGATGCTGTGGGAATTAGATTAGGAAATGAGACACTTAAAGTAGTAAAGGAGTTTTGCTATTTGGGGAGCAAAATAACTAATGCTGGTCAAAGTAGAGAGGATATAAAATGTAGACTGGCAATGGCAAGGAAAGCGTTTCTGAAGAAGAGAAATTTATTAACATCGAGTATAGATTTAAGTGTCAGGAAGTCGTTTCTGAAAGTATTTGTATGGAGTGTAGTCATGTATGGAAGTGAAACATGGACGATAAATAGTTTGGACAAGAAGAGAATAGAAGCTTTCGAAATTTGGTGCTACAGAAGAATGCTGAAGATTAGATGGGTAGATCACATAACTAATGAGGAGTTATTGAATAGAATTGGAGAGAAGGGAAATTTGTGTCGCAACTTGACTAGAAGAAGGGATCGGTTGGTAGGGAATATCCTGAGGCATCAAGTGATCACCAATTTAGTATTGGAGGGCAGCGTGGAGGGTAAAAATCGTAGAGGGAGACCAAGAGATGAATACACTAAATACATTCAGAAGGATGTAGGTTGCAGTAAGTACTGGGAGATGAAGAAGCTTGCACAGGATAGAGTAGCATATAGAGCTGCATCAAACCAGTCTCTGGACTGAAGACCACATCGACAACTTGGACTGAAGTTAGGATGAACAAAATGTTGCCGCTTACTTTGTGAGTGGGACAGCTCTGACTGGAGATCACGCTGCAGTGGTGTGGTGGTTAGCACACTGGACTCGTGTTCAGGAGGACAATGGTTCAAACCCGTGTCCGGCCTTCCAGATTTAGGTTTACTGTGATTTCTGTAAATTGCTCCAGGCAAATGATGGGATGGTTCCTTTGAAAGGGCACAATCAGTTTCCTTTGGGATCCTTAACACATTCCGAGTATGTGCTTCATCTCTAATGACCTAGATGTTGGTGGAATGTCAAACAAAGTCTTCCTTCTTCTGAAAAATCTAGCCTGAAAAGTAAATGGTGGAGCCTGGGAAAAAGAATATAAAGTACAATACCTTAATTACCTGACATAAAATCTTACTACCATAAGACTATGGCTTGTGCAAAAAATTAGTGAAAGCAAGGAGAAGTTTTCAAGTATTTAAGACAAAATTTCCAGATTTTGTTGATGCTAAGATCAAAGAGGGAATCTTCATTGGACTACAAATTTGAGAACTATTTAAGGACGACACCCAATACGGTCATCGAAGGGAAAAATTGTGATAAGCACAGAGAGTACTTCCATCAAGAGATTACAGCACTGGAAAGTTTTACGTGTGCAAACAAAGTTGATACTCAGCGTGGTGGCTGGTGGGACCGACTGTAAAGGCATTTCCCATTTTCAGTCGATCCCATCAGCCACCGCGCCGAGTGTCAACTTTGTTTGCACGAACAATAGGTATCTTGTAAAGTAGAACTCATCTTGCTTGTGGACTATTGGTGGAATGTTGTGAGAGATGCCTCAAAAGTAGATTACAAAAGAGACCAAGGGAGAAATTCCATACCTACTTGTTTAAATATGAATATCTTTGAACCAAAAGCTAAAAAAACAAAATTCTGGTGTCTTATTCTTGTTCTTCAACCTCAATTTGGTTGTAATAGACTATTTTTGTAAAGAGTCAATACACCTTTAATTTTTTTGAAGACCAGTATTATAACATTGTCATCAGAAGTCATAAAGCTATACATTGATTAATAAAGTCTAGCAGTGTACAGCATTAAAAAGAATTTGGTAATTTTGTATAATCATAGTATCTGCCTTATCCATAGAAAAGATATCAGAAAAGAAAAAGTGTTTTTAAAGTGTGGGCTTCTCAAATTTAGTAAATATTAAAATACTGAATCACAAAGCCATATTAATTTAAGCTTAAATCTTGAAGCCATCAGGTTTATGGTGTACAGTTGTAACACCTTTCTTCTTTGTGTATTTTGTCCCCAGCTAAATTATTGGTGTGAAATTATTCGGTGAGCCCTCATTGGTGGTATTTATAAGTTCATGAAAATCTATATAAATTTCTGACATGCTGTAACTGTTTTACTTCAAATGGTTTCTCCCTTGATTTCACCACTCTTCTGCCTATCACATTTTGCCCCTGTTCATGCTGTGAGTGATTTCATGTCTGGGACATTTTCATGCAGTATAATTTCAACAGCATTTGCAAGTGTTGATGCCTCTTCTCTTCAGTGAATTGTAGCTTATCTTTTTCTTTTAATTCACAGTGTATTTATAAACCATAATGATGACATTTGTCATTTTCTTCCGCAATATTGCTGTGAGTGTTATTAATTTTTTCCCTATCCAAATAAATAAAATAAAGAATTTAGAAAAAATTCTTGTCACCAAGTCTTTTTTCATTTCATCACATTTTGTGAAGAAGGTTTGTGTCTGGTTTTTATGTGTCAGATCACTCATTAAGTTGCTGAAATTGTGCTGTGGCAAACTTGACCATGTCTACTACACGGTGACACATGACTTCCATTTTCCACTTTGGTACTCATATGATTATTGTTTTACAAATTAAGTTGAGGGAAAAAAGCCACTTTGTAACATGTTACCTGTTGACACCTATCTATGCGTCTTCACCCGAAGACCCTAAGAAGAGTGCCAACAGGCATCGTGCACATACACCATATTTATCAAAAAGTACCACAACTTGTTTTGATAATAATTATAAGAATCTTAAGTTTATTCTGAGCTTTCTGAATTTCAGATTATCACGAGTCTAAGAGAGAGAGTACAATCCTTGGAAACAGAATTATCAGATGTTAGACTGGCTAAAGTAAAAGCAGAAAATTTATTACAAAATAGAAATGAAGTTTGGCAGAGAATGGAAGAATCCTGGAGACAAGAACTACAGTCATTGGAAAAGCTTATAGACACCCTCAACAACAGAAATGAAAACCTGTACAAACAGCTAGGGGAAGTTTCATCTAGGGCACTGACATGTGTACAAATGGTATGTGTTAGTATTTTTTATGATCCTGTCCAGGCATTTAACTGAAAAAGAAGGTTTTTTTCATTGTATTTCATGAGTTAAACTTATTAAATTTGTGTTCTTGTGTGTTTAAGACAACAAAGCACTTTCTTTATTAAAAAATTAATAACACTATCTTTAGATAGTAGGTTGGTTATAATTTAACATCTCATTTACAGGAACGACAACATTGTGTTTTGTTAACTCTTATTGTGTAGCATGCTGATATAAATACTTTCATATGCCATTGTGCTTTATTTCTTGAGAGTGTATAGCTATTGTTGATAAAAATTCAAGCTGTACCATACTGTTGAAGCAAGCTGGATTCAGATTATCACCTTACAATAGAGAAGCTACCTGCAAGCTGTCCAAGAAGTTTGTTTTGTGAACTGTCAATTTGTTCACAATAATTGTATTCCACTAGTTCAGCTTTTCTGAATTGTGCATGTGGGAGTTATCCTTACAAACACATTCTCCACTCCTGCAGTTATTTCAGCCTCAACCTATGATAACCACACAATATCACACTCTTAACCCAATAGTTTCTGCCCCCCTCTGTCCTATCACCTCCTCCCAATTCACGTCCCTTCACCCTCATTGTACACCAATCTCTGCCAATGTATTTTCATAATTGTTAATATTCCAACATGGACTTTCCATTGTTCAAATTCACATAAGATACAGATCCCTATAGTGTGTCTCAGTACACCAAAAATCTAAGTAGGACAAGAGTAGTGTAATTTTTTTTTAACAGATTAAATTTTCCCGTTTATAAGCAGCTTTGAAATTACCATAATTCCGATGTTGTGGTGACCCTTCACTGCACATCGGTCTACTGGTCTAGCCCTGTTCCAGGTTTGTGTAGCACGTTACAGCTGTCGGTTAATGCAGTGACGTTCTTTCTTTGTATGTCCACTTCAGCCAACAGTTCTTGATTCTGCTTTCCACTGTATGATTAGACACTTGTCCACTGCGGTCACTGACTAATGGTACCTAGACAATAACTCTGGACCTAACGAGGATTCCGCTGGCCTAACCTTGTCCTCAGTTCATAGCTTTGCTTTCTGTTGTGAGCATTGGATTTCAGTCACCATGTGCATGTGCTATGATGGACACACCATGTGGCGATGACCTTTTGTATCCAAGATGCTTGTAGTAAAGTGTTGAGACTGACCTAGGCTGCACTGCCTCTACTCCTGCAGTGCAACTCAGTATGTAAAACAGTGATCGCAATACAAAGCATTCACCCTGACCAACAAACATTTGTCCCCACCTGGGTACTAACAGAGTTTCAAGCTTCCGCCTGTCACACTTGTGTGATAACTGTATTCTATTCTTTCCTATCTTGCTCTGACCATTTCTCCAATGAGAGACATTTAATACCACACTTCGTGTTGGCCAAAATCATGTTTATGGTGGCAAATACTTGGCCACGAGGTCTTGAGTTGCTTCTGTGTCCTGTACGCCTGTGGAACGTGTATTGCGTGTTTATTTTTGGGGTGAGTCTGCACCAAGGACATTATTCCTAATGTATTGCTATTTTATATAATGTCAGCAAGTGACTTTTGCTAAGAACTATTAAATTTGAGATCATTCCGTGCTCCCTGTTTTAATTTATTTATCTGAATAAATTTGTTGTTTGCATAACCTCTTTTCAACATTATTAATTGTGCAGTACCCAACATGCCTGTTCTCACGTCCTCAACTGCAGGTAAATTTTTGTGATTATTTAAGTTAGGTAGGGATACTTTCCTTCTGTGCCATATCTCAAAAACTTGATCTTGCAGCAAAACTTGTTTGTCCATTGATTGCCAAAATACCTGGCACAGCAAAAAATACTTTAAAATTTTCGTATTGCATTGTGTTTCCTATATACGAGGTTTGATCAAAAAGTAACGGGAATTTTTTAATTTTGTGGCCTTTATGCACCTGATATTCATTTTTTAAATATATATCTTGTTGGTATATATGTTCCTGATCTATGTTGGCAGTTTCAGCTGTTTTGAATACTTTGTTTATTGTTGACAGTCGAAAAGGTTATATGTTTTAGAGTGCTTGGCAAACTTTTACTTTCAAAATATATGATCAAAGAATTTGCGTGAAATTGTTCTTGAAAAACAATAAAGTGCAACATCGTATTTGAAATGTTGACTGTGGCTTTTGGCAAACCTGCCATGAGTAAGACAAGAGTTTATGACATTTCAAAGAGGGTTGAGAAGACTTTGAAGATAGCGACCACCCTGAACACCCTAGCACATCAATTACTGATGACAAGAAATAAAGAAATTTTTTCAGGAAAATCTCCAAATCACAATCAGAGAGGTTGCTAATGATGTTGGCATATTCTTTGGCTCACACCAAGCAGTTATTATTATTGTTATTATTATTATTATTGTTATTATTATCAATATCATTATTATTAATATTAGGCATGAAATGTGTAGCAGCAAAGTTTGTTCTGAAATTGTTGAATTTCGACCAAAACTGACATCATGTAGACATCACTCAGGAATTGCTGAATGAAATTGACAGCAATCTAGAACTTCTAAAGAACGTTGTAACCCATGATGAAACATGGGTATATGGGTATGAAATTGAAACCAAGGCCCACTCGTTCCAATGGAAACTGGTTGAAGAGCCAAGACAGGGGTAAACAAGTTCAGTAACATGTGAAGGCTTTTCTCACCGTTTTCTTTGAGTGATGGGATAGGGCTTCATGAGTTCCTGTCTTGTGGTTGCATGGCCAATAAGGAATACTACTTGCAAATTGTGTGCAGTTTGTATGAAGTAATCCAAAGAAAATGATCAGAAATGTGGTAAAGCCACTCATGGAAATTGGGTCATGATGGTGCTCATGCACACTCCTCAATGCTTGTTAGTGAGTTTTTGGCAAAAAACCAAATCATTTTGTTGCCTCAGCCACTATATTTGCCTGAAATGGTCTCCTGTGACTTCCTTGTATTCCCAAGGCTGAAGAGAACCGTGAAAGGAAGTAATTTTGCCACCGTTGATAACAACAAAAGTTGCTGAAGAAGCTGAACACGTCAATGAAAAGTTAGTTGAAGAAGTGCTTCCGAGATTGTAAAAAGTACTGGCACAAGTATATTATTTCTGAGAGTGTTTACTTTGTGAAGGGGGCAAAGATGATGTAGATGAATAGATAATGGTTCTTTAAGAGAAACAAAAATTCATAGTACTTTTTGATCACACCTCACATAAACTTCTGAAAATGGCCTTTACATGCAATTGTGTCCAAATTTAATTTGTAACAAGTACGAAATTTAATGTCTCTATATCCTACAAAACTAATATAGAAAATTTGAAATTTATGCATAATATTGCTCTCAGTAACATATCTAAGCACATAAAAAATCTTTTTGTGATTTTTAATTATGACTGGCATGATATTGGTTATTGAAATAGGAAAAATTGTATTGCCTTGCCCATGTGTGTCAATTGTTCCGAAGCCCATCCGATTTTGGAGCAAAGTGTGTCCTGTTCTTGCAGAAGAGAAGAAAATCCAGATGATTAAAGTAAATTGCTGGAGTGCCTCTGATGCTCAGAGGTGAAAAGACAATAAAGGCCTCATAGCTGCCTACTTCTGTGCATTCGTTTGCCTCAATGTTGAAGCAGCCAGTGCAGAGAGCTAATGCTGGAACCCAGACCTTGACAGTTGATGAGGCACCTACACCTGCACCTGTAAATGCAGCTGTAAGCTTGTATTGGTCATTCAGCAACCTAGCCTACCAACCAAAGCAAAAGTGGTTGCTACAGAGTTTAGTGTCTGAGAGGATAACGGACTCTCATGGCAGACAGATGACGAGACCAGGCTAACTGTTCCTGTTATAATGGCATTGCCACCATTTCCAAAACCCAATCTTAGAACAAAAACCATCAAGGCAAAACTTTGAGATCTGAAGCCATCAGACCATGCGGCCTTGATCCTGTCTGATGGATCGGATGATGACCATACTTTTGATGGTACGTGCGTCAACATCTGCCAGAGGGAACTGGCTATTCCGCCAAGTCCCTCAACCCTCCTCTGATGCAATCTCACCATTCATATGGCTTCCATACTGCAGTGGAACTAAAATGGTTTCAGGACACATGTGGAGGAACTACATCTATTAACTTAGGCTAGACCAAAGTGTATCTGTATTAAAGAGCCACATTTTAAATTCTCTGTGCTATGTGGCTGAAGAGAGATAAAGGAGTGGTGGCCCGTTTTTGTCAACAACAAGTACTACACCTTGCTTCTCTTCTTCACAACCACCCTGCAAGCAGTTGCTGTATCAATACATGTGCATCACCAGTTGAGAATATGTTCACTTTACCTGCCACCACATGAGGTGCTAGAAAAAAGGCTCACCATGCTCTCCTTATTCAGCTCATCCATCTGTTCATCCTGTGTGGTGATCTTAATGCACATAGTGGGCTTTGGGCTCTGCAACCACCTCCCCCAGTGGTAGAGCAATTGAGAGGCTTCTCTTGTTGTCATGTGCGTGTTTGTTGAACATAGGGTGGAACACGCAATTCAGCAGTGCTTCAGGGTTGTTAACTGACATCGATCTCTTGATATGTTCCCCAGCCATCACACACACTGCTCTATGGGAAGTGGTCGATGACTTGCACTCAAGTGACCACTTCCCATTCTGGATTCACATGCTGGACAGAGTGCTGCCCAAAAGACATCCACCACAATGTATGCTTCATAGGACAGACTGGATGTTTTACAGCCAATTTGCTGTGTTTGAACACTATGATAACATCCAGGAATGGGTTGATCATACTACCCAGACAACCCATGATGCTGCCGAAGCCTCCGTTGTTCAGTCTTCAGGCTAGCTGGAAAGGCAACCTGTTCTTTGATGGAGTGACAAATGTCGCACTGCTGTCAGGTCCAGGCAGGCGGCTCAGTGTAGGTTCAAGTGCCGGCCAACTGGAGAGAACCTTGCACCCTTTTGGCTAGTGAGGGCGAATTATTGTCAAATAATTTGTGAGAGCAAGAAGAGAGCGTGGCAACAATGTCTGATCACTATAAACCTTTCCACTAAAAGTGCAGTTGTATGGGAGGCCATCAGAATTTTTGGGAGAGATGGGAGGTTTCCAGTGGCTGCAGTAATAGGAAATGGAGTCATTGCCCAGACTATAGTTGCCTGTTTTATCATGGTTACTGCCTCATTTGGACGAGAGGCCATTTTAATTCTAGTTTTAAGACCTGGGAAGGACTGAACATACTCGAATAGTTACCTTAGTGTTGCTCTCACTAGTTGTGTGGTAAAGACATTGGGGTAGATGATCAGTCTGGATCTTAGAATCCAGACAGCTTCTACCGTATCTTCCTTCGCCGTCGGCGTTGTCGTTGTTACCGTGAGACACCGTTATACCAAGAGGAAAGGCGCGTCGATCTTAGAGCATGAGATATGATGACCTTAAGCCATTGACAACACACAACGGTCACGGTAGCACCTGATTCCAGAATAGCTGCAGTAGTTAAGATCTACGAACTATCCCCTGTTGACCAGGTCCCCAAAACGTAACTCGTAACGAGATCCCTTCAAAGCAAATTGTCATAACGATCGTCTATAAAGGCTTCGTACAACGAGAAGAAATGTTACGGTTGATGGAATAATAACAGATACGACCAAACTGTCTTGTCTCTTCTGCTTTATTTAACATAACTTCGTTTACAGTTTCATTTCGCATTCACCACTCATTCACCGAAACCCTTTGATGAACAGTTTTGGTTGCTTAACACCAACAGTCAATGATAATGATACAGCTTTTCTCCTTTTTATAAATTGAAGCCCGCTCTCCATGATATTATTAAAAAAAACTGGTCTCAATACCGCGTCTCTCGTGAGATGCGAATAGACTTATCCCGGAATTGACCGCCCTGTAGGTGTACTCAATTTAATGACCACACTTCGCTGTCCGCTATTTTGCGTAACTGAATGTCCATTTGTTAGTCTGATTATAGACTGTAGCTATTTAAAATTCGCCCCTATATTTTTCACAACCTACAATTAGCACTTCGTTATTTATTTGTTTTTTTGTTTTCTCAGAGTAAACGGGAAAAAAGACGCCGTATCATGGGCTTAGTCGACATAAAGCAAAACACCTTAATATGCCCAATTTCACCTCTTCTTATAGCATCGGCTACCTTCCTCATTAATTTACTACATATTGTTCCCAATAACACTAAACAGGTATCGCTGTTATATTTTAATTGTATTCAAAAGCATGTTACTACTATTATGACCAAACAAATCGTCAAAAATCGCGCGGCGTGTGTTTTTAATGATAACTTTACGCCATTCAATTAAATCGCGCGGCGTGCGTTTTTAATGATAACTTTTCGCTATTCAATTTCCGTTACAGCTATCTTGACTCGTAATGTTACAAGCTCTGTTGTCACTTTCACCTTTAATAACCTGACCCTCCTTGAAGTGGCTAAACAAAAGGCTTTCCTGCACCAGCATCATCTCCAAGGTATATTTTTTGACTTTGGGAAGGCCTACAATACTACTTGATAGCATGTTATCCTCGAGCAGTGCCATGAATGGGGTTTTTGAGGATGCCTTCCCATTATTATATGATCCTTTTTCTCACCCCACTATTTTAGACATTGAGTGGGCACCCCACTATTTTAGACATTGAGCGGATGATGTCCTCTCTGACCACTTTCAGCAGGAGAACAGTGTCACTCAATGTAGTGTTTTAAATGTAACTGTCTTTGTCATAGCTATTAATAGTACCATGTCCATTGTTAAATGTAGTGTCCAGTGTTCTCTGTTTGTTGACAACTAGTCTGGTCGTATTTTGCTCTTATTCGAGCCTTGCAATGATGACCCATCAGTTGCACCTGACTCTTCATCAGTTGGATGAGTGCGTGAAGAGTAGGGGTTCTTAAATTCTCAGCTAAGAAGGATGAATGTATCCTTTTTAATCATTGCAATTCAGTTTGAAACATTCCTACGTCGTGGATTAGGGACACTGTTCATAGTTTTAAAGACTGAGTGGCGTTTCTGGGCCTCATATTTGATTCAAAACTTACATGGTTTCCACACCTTAGGGGGCTGGAAAGACACTCCCTGAAAGCACTTTAAAACGTCTTAGCCACAATTCATCCGGAGCAGACAACTGTCTGCTCCGACTTTACAAGCCTTTGTGTGATGTTGACTTGATTATGGCCGCACGGTGTAGGGATCTGCGTAAATGTCTTATTTAAAGATATTGGTGGGCACTGGGGTCTTTCGCACCAGCCCCATACTGGGCCTTTCTGCTGAGATTGGTAAACTATCCGACAATGATTCCTCATGGTGTGACAGGCCAATGAAACATTGTCCATGCTATACACACCTGATTACCATAGTGATTCTTGTTCACCAGTGGAAAAGCTTTTTGATTCTCAACACAGAGCAACTACGTCCTGTGGGATTTGTGCGAAGGATTGCCTTTTCGAGTTGGATGTGAATGGCTTTAACTTCTACACCAAGGTTGAAGCAGATCTCCATCTTGAGTCCTACAGAGGCCCAGAATTATTTTAGATCTGACCAATTTTAAGAAAGGTTGCACTCACAATCTTATGTTTCGATATCTCTTTCTCAAGATTTTAGATAGGCCTCATGGCTTTACAGTTGTGTATACAGATGTCTCCCAACAAGGGGCTCCCTTGGCCATTCATTCATCTTGCCCGACCATGTCTTCAGTTCCGAGTTCCCCTTAGCCATACTGTATATTCTGCTGAGATGCATGTAATTCTGAAGGCATTGGAGTAGATGAGTATCTTCAGGACACACATTTTCTCACCTTCTTCAATTCCCTTAATGCCATACAGTTGTCACAGCATGTGTACCTGGTGGAAAAATTAGTCAGGACCAATTGTACTTCCTACAGTGGTGGGATAAGAAGGTATCATTTTGTTGGATACCAGGGCATGTGGGAATGTGGGGAAATGAACAGGCCGACAAAGCCACCAAGGAGGTCTGCAGGGTACATACCATTACAGAATGACCCATTTCCTTGTAGGTTGTCATTGCGCTGGTGGGTCACAGATCCATACAGTTGTCGGAGGAGGACTGGCTAGCAGAGACAGACTACCGTATTTACTCGAATCTAAGCCGCACTCGAATCTAAGCCGCACCTGAAAAATGAGACTCGAAATAAAGGAAAAAAATATTTCCCGAATCTAAGCCGCACCTGAAATTTGAGAATCGAAATTCAAGGGGAGAGAAGAGTTTTAGGCCGCACCTCCAAATCGAAACAAAGTTGGTCCATTGTAATATGAGACACAATTTAGGTCGAATGAGACGATACAGCTATAGTAGTTTGGTTCGAGTCGTAAGCTTAGCAGTTAAGCTTTACCAGGTAGCCATTGCCATGCGTCAGGCGCTCCGTCCGTATTTATACGGGTACCCTTCGTTTTTCACGTGCTTCGTCTGGTTTGAATCGATTGCTTATTTTGCTTTGATCTGATAAGTGCCGTTTTCTTTGTTATAGCTGTTTACGTAACTCTAAGCTGAAAATGCATTACTGTACTGTGTCATGCATTGTTTGTCGCATTCTGATAGTGCGTGTTTACGGCCTGTCGCCGCTCGCGGCATGACTTGCTTTTGTGCGCGCTACCGCCGCTTACAATTTAAAAAAGGGAGGAATCGTCTCATTAGCGAAACAATGGCAAGAGACTACAGTTTCTTGTTACTTACACTGCTGCTTTCTTTGATAATGATCAACAAGAACCAAATAATAGACTGCGTATGATAGAACATGTTCTGAACGAGAGTTAGGCGCAAATTTTTCTCCGTTTGAAAATCTTTGCGGCCGCTTCTTTAGTACATCAAATTCTGCACAGAAATTAGTCATCTTACATTTAAAATCTAGTCAGTTGCCGTGCTTCATTTCTGACTATATCACTATTAGGCATAAGAATAATACGATTATAAACATGACACGATACGTATATTCTTCCGCGTTTGCTGTTGTTTCATTCTAGTTTCGTAGTTTATTAGGCAGACAGGATTTAAATGAGATAGCAGCAAACACTAAAGAATACATGGCAAAATGTTTATTTTCGTATTATTCTTATGGTGAAGAGAATACTGTATGTGATCCACATTTCATCAGTTTCCTATTAGCAACCATCTCTTCTCACAGGTAGGAAAAAACTCGGAACGTAGAGTTGGCCATATTGACAAACATCCCTAACAGTCTTGCCAGTCAGATTTTCGTAGTACATTGAAATTCTGCTACATTCGAAGATGAACAATACGGAATTTGTATTTACTTCGTTGGACAATGTATGAAAATGCAGTGGTCGAAACTCGGGGCGGAGAAAAAAAAAAAGGTTTTGGCGCCAGTATTTATCTTTGTGCCCACAAAGCATGCTTGTGTAGCGCTACATATATTCGACGGCAGAAGTTAGTTGTGGCGGCACCTACCAACATTTTTCAGAACTTCCACTTGCTTTGCACTCGATTCTAAGCCGCAGGCGGTTTTTTGGATTACAAAAACCGGAAAAAAAGTGCGGCCTAGATTCGAGTAAATACGGTATAAGCTGTGGTTGGTGAAGCCAACTATTTGACCATGGCGATCCTCATTCTGGTTGCGCCAACGAGATTACGTGGCCCTAACCTGCCTCCGCATAGGGTAGTGTCCCCTCACAATGGCTTTTTACTCCAGCGAGAGGACCCCACTGTCTGTAATGCCTGTGGTGTGCAAGTCAGTCTATACCACCGAGCGAGGTGGCACAGTGGTTAGCACACTGGACTCGCATTCGGAAAGACGATGGTTCAATCTCGCGTCTGGCCATCCTGATCTAGGTTTTCTGTGATTTCCCTAAATCGCTTCAGGCAAAAGGGCACGGCCGACTTCCTTCCCTATCCTTTCCTAACCCGATGGGACCAATTTTATGATACTCCTCCTCGCTTATCTCATTACATTTTAGTATGGGTGCTAAGACTTCATTGTTTTGCAGCCACAAAACCTGATCACCACCACCACCACCACCACTACCACCACTATCATCACCACCAAATAACTACTGCAACTTCCATCCATTTGAACCGACTTACAAGTTATTCTATACAGAAAATTACCATTTTTAATTTGATTATCTCTAATTTTCACAAAATTTGGTATGTTCATTGCACATGTCAAGAGAATTAAAATGCCAAATTTCAGAATTTTAGCACAATAACAACAAAAGTAATGGATGTACAAAGTTCTAAAAAGTCTGGAAAATTTGACAAAAATGGCTGTAACTTCTGTTTAATAGAGATATAATTATGAAACAGGTGATTCTGGAAAGGGGTAAGAACAAGGTTTCAAATGATACCCTACATGGCCGTATTCAAATGATGAAAATAATGAAGGTCAGGGACCATGACTTTTATCTGGAATATGTCAGAATATGTCATCTTCAAAATTAGTGAAAAAGAATACACTTGTTCTTCATGATACACTACACTGCATAGTAAAGTAATTGGGATGACTTTTGGATCAGTAGAGGTAAATAAATATCTACATCTACGTGATACAATAATGCAATACAAACTACTCTGGCTGCCAGAGACTGTGGTCGTTTGTGCGTGCGCGTGCGCGCGCGCGCGAGTACGCACGCACGTACATCGTGTACTTGTAGTAGCAGGTTGCGCCGCCAGAGGGTTGTAGTAGGAGCTCTGTTGAGTCATACTGCCACGTGGCAATACCCAACAGTGAGAAGTGTGGTTTCTTTTCCAGTTCTTTGAGTGTGCGTACAGCGCAGACGTGACACGAGGAAATGGCTAGCTCTTACGAACAACGTGCAGCAGTGAAGTTTTGTTTCTTGTTCGGCAAGAATGCAGCAGAAACTGTCGCGATGATTCAAACAGCCTACAGAGACCATGCTCTAAGTAAAACGCAAGTGTATGAATGGTTTTCTCGGTTAAAAAAAAGGTAGAAATGGTGGTTGAAGATCAGCCCCGTTCCAATTGACCTTCAACTGCTCGAAGCGAAGACAACATCAACAAAATCCGTGATCTCATCGGTGAAGATCGACACAGGACAATTGTCCAACTCGAGAACTTGTCCGGGTTGTCCTGGAGCTCAATTCAGTGCATCTTGACCATCGATTTGGGGATGCAAAGAGTGGCAGCAATATTCGTGCCAAAGCTTCTTACAGGAGATCAAAGGGATCGTCGCGTTCAAGCCTGTCTTGAAATGAAGGACGCTTTCAAAGATGATCCACATTTTTTCAACAAAATCATTACAGGTGATGATGAGTCATGGTGCTATGAGTATGATCCAGAAAGTAAACAACAGTCATCGCAATGGATGTCACCTGGCTCACCTCAACCAAAAAAAGCTCCATAAGTGAAATCGAATGTGAAAACGATGTTGATCTGTTTTTTTTGACATCAAAGGGATCGTAAACTCTGAATTTGTCCCTGAAAACCAGACAGTAAACCAACAATTCTATTTGGAGGTTATGAAACGGCTTCGCAGAAGTATGTCGCGAAAACGTCCGGCTTTGTGGGATTATGGCGTGGTTCCTGCATCACGAAAACACTCCCGTGCACACGGCTCTCAGTGTTCGCCGGTTTTTGGCCTCAACGAAGACGACTACCTTGACCCATGCGCTCTATTTGCCGGATTTAGCATCCTCAGACTTCTCCCTATTCCCGGGGATGAAAAGAGACTTGAGAGGGAAGCATTTTGTGGATGTGGAAGACGTAAAACGCAATGCCATGAAAGTGCTAGCAGGTATCAAAGACAACGAATTTAAAAGGTGCTTCAAACACTGGAATGATGGTTTGGACAAGTGTATAAATGCTAATGGAGAGTACTTCGAAGGAGATTGACGTTATATTTGAAAACAATAAAGTATATGCTTTCTAGAAAGAAATTCCAGTTTTTTTTTTGCCCCCCCCCCCTCGTGTGTGTGTGTGTGTGTGTGTGTGTGTGTGTGTGTGTGTGTGTGAGAGAGAGAGAGAGAGAGAGAGAGAGAGAGAGAGAGAGAGATACACGGCAACAGATGCATCAGGACATAGGCTGCAACTATGAGTTGTGTACCTGACGTCGAGGAACCTTCTTTTAACTTGATGTAAGTATATTCACGACAAAGATGCTTGCCTGACTGAAACTCATTCTATAAATAAATGCATATTACAGCAGATGTTTGTGTTGCATGATCCTTTTTTTAAATATAACTGACTTGTTAGTACTGTACTACTTCTCTTTCTTATCCTTGAAGAGATGTGTTTCGAAACGCCTAAACATGACGTGGAAACACTAATATGAAAATATAAGCCACAAGCATGCCATCATCCCACTTTCTTCTGATAATTTCAAACCCCTCACTGAAGTAACATATTTTGTTCACAACAATTTTTGATTCCAAGTTTTGCAAATTGGGCGATATGGACTAGAAGACATCCAGTCACAGTGTATATGGGGCTCCAAATGTTTGCTGTGTTGTTGGTTTTTTACATACATGTGCATCCTTGTCACATCCAATATGTTGCCCAAGTAGGAAGGGGACAGCTTTTTTACTGTTGCCTCTAAGGTTACGACTATCATGTAAGTGAAACCTCTACTGAAATGAAGCCATGTTTGAGATATGTGCAAAGTGGATTTTGAGTCTTATCCAGGAGACTATTTGAGCCAAAGCTACTTGGTCATGGAAGGAGTCATATATATTTTGAAGAATGCTGTTAGATAAATAACAAGTAACACAAATTAAAGAATTAAAACAATTGAGAAACAACTGTAAGAGTGTACACAAATAAATAATACATTACAGAGGAAGGTTCTCAATTACTGTGAGGTACTCCTACTCATGCCACAAAGAGATCTTTCAACTTAGACTTTAAGATTTAGGGTGCGCCACTGAAGTTTCCTGTTCTGCTTGAAGCTTACTACAAATGAAATATGCTGGATAGTGTTGATAGAAGTGAGGGATGGAAGGATATAAGCAGGGAGGGATGAGGAAGAGAGTGAGGGATGGAAGGATGGAAGCAGGGAGAGAGCGAGGAGTCGCGTCCCAAGCATGTGTTTCGCTTAAGGTCAAGGGACACAGCTTAGCTGATTAGTGCTAATGAGAGGGAGACTTTTGACCTAGCTAAAGTTACAGAGTCTGGTGTGAAGATAGTAAGTCTGGGATATAATTGAAGTAAGTCTCCAGAAAGTTTAACAATCTGAAGTATATTCACAAATACAAAGAATGAAATCCTAACTGCTCTGGCTGAGACGTTTCCAATGAGTGACCAAGTCTGATACAGAGACGGCAAATGACAATCACCGTTCCGTCAACTCTTAAAATGTGACCCATTCAGCTAAGTCATGAGTGGCGCCTATCTGACCATCAGCTTAGGTTGCTGACTCTGCATCAAACCCTGCCTCTCCCTGCAGCACCTTGCGTCAGACCTCTCTCTAGCGCTCTCCTACCGATCTTCTCCTTTTGTCGGAGTGTCTTACTGCAGAAGTTTGTGTACCTTTCTCCTTTGACCCCACTGGCTATTACCATGATGTAATGTCGAGTGCTACTTGCCTCCTTATTGGCTGTAATTGTGCACTATTCATCAGTGGTTCTTCGGAGGCTGGGGGGGGGGGGGGGTAGAGACACCTCTCATAATATGGTCACACACTGCTTTCTAAATCCTGTATTGGTTTCTCATGACATAGTGGTGTTGCCACCAGAAGGCCCTTTCTCTTTCTCCCTCTCGTCCCTCGCTCTCTCTCTCTCTCTAATCAGAAGAACTGTTTGCCTATTAACTTTAATTCCAGCCCTTATCTAGGACCCCATTGTCAGATGAACACAGAGCCCTCTTTGTGCCTTTATAGCTTTTAGCTCATTATCAAACGCAGCTGCCCATCAGCCTGGCATCGGCCAACCAGCCCGCTTCTGGGTCTGTTGCCTGTTTTGTTATTACAGTTCCCACTTTTGTTATTAACAATGCAATTACGACTTGGCTTTACTCAAGGCTATAACACCTCCCCTGCCAGCAAAATTGGCATTTCTCTTCAAAGTAGCATCAATTGTGAGTCTTTAATTCACTTTTAATAAAATATATTACAGATTTTACATTTGCTTTGCTTTTTTGCATGTGTTCATTTACATGTACACTTTGACATTAATACATTTACATTAAAACAGGAAAACATTGACATTTAACACCTTGTTTGTTTTGCACAGGTACATTTGTTTCACTTGTTTCATCAACTTATATTTTTATTTAACAATTACATTTTACATACATACCTTACAAATTCCTTTCATTTAATGTCTGTTTCAAAATGATATAGACTAATCTTGGTCCTTTGCACACCTTTAGTAAATCACCACACCTTCAGTCTTTCTAATGAGCTGTCTCCTATCCAAACTGGTTTCGGGATACTGGTTCAAATGTTCAAATGTGTGTGAATTCATCAGGGACCAAACTGCTCAGGTAATTGGTCCCTAGACTTACACACTACTTAATTTAACTTACGCTAAGAACAACAACAACAACACCACACACACACACACACACACACACACACACACACACGCGCATGCTGGGGAGGACTCGAACCTCCGGCAGGAGGGGCCACGCAGTCTGTGACATGGCGCCTCAAACCGCGTAGCAATACTGGTTCACAATAGTGTTTCTTATGCATTTTTTTTTTCCCCCGCAACAATCAGTGTTCTCAAATATTTCCATATACTTTTAAAACATTCTGTAAAACATATACACTGTTTGCATCAAAATGTTACAATAATTAGGGTAATTAGTGCTACGGCTACCTATGTAGTTATTGAATAGTGTGTAAAAAACCGGAAATATTTCTAACCTTCCTCCTGTATCTCTGCCATTTTCTAGACATCGTCCAGTCATTTGCTTGTGATTTTTAAATCGTCCAATGTGTTACTACATGTTCTGAAGGTAAATCTAAAGTTAAAACTGAAATGTTTTTCTTTTCTTCACTCACAACACAACAATCAGATTCTAAATTTATTTGTGATATTGTATCCTTTTTTGTTACGTTACTGTGGATTACTCAGTCTGCTTGTATAATACTCTTGTTCCACACCCTTTGCACTTACTATAAAAACTTATTTTACGTATGCCCTTCATTACTAGATTCTTAGGAGCTTCTCTTCCACGTAAAATGTTTAAGCCTTCTTCTTTTGGAGCTACATTTAACAATTCATCACATATTTAGATATGTCCAAATGCTTCATTCAGTGTGACTCTTCTTTGCACACAATCATCTGAATTTCTCTACCCTTTTAAACCCCACGTCTGTGTCTTTCACATATTCTTTCAATGCCTGTCTTTAAGACATGTTCATTTGACTCAAATGTGTAAACAGTCCCATTCACTCGTGCAAATGGGGCCCTTACCACTGCCACTTCTGCTTCATCTGATGTGGTGAACAGTGTTTTACTTACCAGGCCTACAAAGTTAAAGACTCCTCTTTTCCTTCTGGTCTTATGTTTTGTCAGCTGTTGTACTAATCTCGCTGCAGACCTGTGATTTTTCTCTATGTGATGTGTCACCTGTTGGTCTAGTAAATGACAGTGTAGTAAACCTAAATTTAGTTGTTGTTGTTTGTCTCGGCACCTTTGTACCACTGCTTTACTGTATCTTTCTCCCTTTTGAAATCTTTGTGTTATTGCATCAAAATTTACATAAGTAACATTTCTCCAAGTAGTGCTGTATATTTCTACTTGTCCGGCGTTGACATAATACACGAAGTTGGAAACTGTGTCGCTTGAAAGTCATTCGGTGCATATTCTGACGCAGATGTTTTTTATGTTGCTGTCACTATGAGGAGCTGGACAATTCTCCACCTGAATGCCATACCTGAAATTTAAAAGAATCGTTTCACTCTGTTTACGTGTACTTTTCTTTCTTTGTTTCTTTTGATCTTTATGACTACATTTTACTACTTCATATGGCCCTCATCATTGTGAATCTAGTTTTCTAGATCTACTACATTGTGCAGCAACAGTTTATGCCCTACCTTGAATTCTTTTATGTTGTCATTCCTATCATAATGTTCCTTGCTAGCTTTCCAATGTGTCACTAATGACTCTGTTGCTATTCTGTGAGCTTCTTGAATTCTCACTTTTAGCCTGTTAACATACTATTCGTAGTCGTAACTTAAATGCATTGATTCCTGTTGCAGTACTCCCAGTATATTTACTTTTCTCCTGTACAGTAGTTCAAATGGATTGTGCCCTGTACTGCTGTGTGGTGTGCTGTTAAAAACTAAAATTGTGTACGGTACCCACTTGTCCCATGAACTTTGATCTCCAGTGACAGTGTCTTAGATATTCAACATGTGTTCTGTGACTTCTTTCCAAAGTACCGGTAGAGTCTGGGTTGTAAGCTGTAGTCTGTACAAGTTTAATTCTTGAAAATTTACGTACTCTTTTAAACATATCACTTAAGACATTTCATTTGGTCACCTTCCATTAGGAATGGGGGTGCACTCAGTGGCTGTGACATGATTTACAACCGATAGAGAACAGCAATAAGTCGTCCTTTTTTGCAGGTTTTATTTCTCAATTCTAGATTTCAGCTAGTGCCTAGCATTATCAATGCACTATTTCATAGTATCAATACATGTTGGTTCCCTGTTGTTCGGGCATCTGTCACAGTTCTTTCAAGGGTCTTGCACTGATACTCCGAAATAGTGCATTGATAATGGTTAGGCACTAGCCGAAATGTATATTTGCCAAAGAAAACCTGCAGAAAAGGATGACTGATTACAGTGCTCTATCATTCGTAAAACTTAAGAAATTTGATCCTTGGTTGGTTAAAAGGACTGGTGGAATTCCATATCTTAATTTGTATGTTCCACAAATGCTTCAGCTACAGTTTCGGCATCTTGCCTTTCAATTGGAACTGCTAGGGTTAATTTACTTAAATCGTTCAAAATGTTCAAATGTATGTGAATTCATAAGGGACCAAACTGCTGAGGTCATCGGTCCCTAGACTTACACATTACTTAAACCAACTTATGCTAAGAATAACACACACATCCATGCCCGAGAGAGGACTCGAACCTCTGGCGGGAGGGGCTGCACAATCCCTGACATGGCACCTCAAACCACGCAGCGACTCCGCGTGGCACTTAAATCATCTTGAAATATTAACATGTACCTCTTACCCACACTTGATACATCTAGAGGACCTACAGTGTCCATAGAATATTTCTCAGACACAATCTCCACTGTGTTTGTAATTTCTAAAGGCATTCATGTTTTTATTTGAGTGTGTGTATTTTTCTGATGGGATGGACACTGCCAAATGTAATCTTCTGACAGGATGGACACTTCCAAATGTAATCTTCAATATCACACTTCATCCCATGCCACTGCTTTGTAAGCCTTCATTCTTTTTTAATGTCAGATGCATTCCCTGGTGCCCTCCCAAGGGGTTATCATCCAGTATGTTCTCCTTCCCCTCAAGACTGATTTCCTCTTCGCTATATGTTGCCTTTTCTGTTTCTGGTGACACTTGGGCTTGTCGCACATTTACGGGATTATGTTCCCCACTCACTTCTGGTACAGAGATCTTCCTTATCTTCAGGCCTTACTCGGCTCAGAGCATCTGCATTACTGGTTAACCAACCTGGTTTTTATACCACATTGTAAGTGTATTCTTTGAGGTTCAGCCTCCATTTCAGGAGTCTTGAACTCCGGTCCTTGACACTGAATATCTACATTAATGGCTTATGGTCTGTTACCTCTATAAATCTTTGGCCATATATGTATGGTTGGAACTGTTTCACTGCAAATCTTATAGCTAACAATTCCTTTTCAGTAGTGGTATAGTTCAGTTCCGCCTTATTCGGTGTTCTTGATGCACATGCAGTGGACAAGCCTTCACCCACCTTCTTCCCAGGTGACAACACTGCATCTAAGGCCGCATTGTTAGCATCAGTCATGACAATAAACAGTTTCGTGAAATCTGGCTACTGAAGTAACGGAGGATTTATCAGCTCTTTGAATGCATTGTTCTGTCGTTCACCCCATTGGTACTCCAATCCTTTCTTTAATAGCTCATGGAGTGGCTTTGCAATTTTGTTAAAGTGTGCAATAAATCGTGGGTAGTACCCTATCAACCCTAGAAATCCTTTCAACTCTTTCATTGTTTCTGGCTGTGGGAAGAACTTTACCTTCTCCACATTTTCCATATTTGGTGACATTCCATTGTCAGTAATATAATGACCTAGGAAGATTACCTCCTTCCTCAGAAACCCACACTTTTTTGGTTACAGTTTCAAGGTATGCTCTCGCAACCTTTCAAAGATTTAATGGTGCTTCTCAGTATGCTCCTGCAGGTTTCTTCCATAGCATACCAAGTCATCTAGGTAGACAAAACATTTTATCCTTTGCAGACCTACCAAGACTGTGTAGGTCACATCTGTCACTGGAAACATCCTGGGGCTCCCTTCAGTCCCATTGGTATTCTCCTGTGTTCATAATGCTGATAATTCGAGCTGAACGCCGTTTTCTTTCTGTCCTCATCCATCAATATTTGATAGTATCCACTTGCAAGATCAAATGCTGAGAAGAACTTTGCATGCCCTAATTGGTCCAAAATGTCGGAGATATTTGGTAGTGGAAATGCATTGCCTACAGTAATATTGTTCAACTGCCTGTAGTCCACTACGATTCTCCACTTTCGTTTCCCAATGGTGTCTATCTTTTTCGGAATTAGGAGCAGTGATGTTTTCCATGCACTCTTACTTTCGTCTGTTATGTCATCCTTCAGCATTTGTTCAATTTGCTCTTATAAAACTTCTTTTTGAGTTTCATGATGTATTCGATATGGTCTCACATTCAATACCTTCCTGGCGTGTTTTGACACTATCAGAATTTTGCGCTGCATTGCAGTTCTATATGACAATTTGTCTCCTGGTAAATTGAACATGTCTCCATACTCAGTGTATGCTTCCACTAATGTGCTCCTTTCCTCGGCATTTAAATGCTCTACTCTTAGCTGTTTCTGTAAGATACTAGCATGACTTTCAGTTTTGCTCGTGGCTTCCTTGCTGCTTTTTACTTCATGTATTTTTACTAGTGGTTCCAGTTTCTCTGGCCGTGATCTGACATTCTGCAGCTGAACTCTGTTCTCCGACACATTCAATGCACTCGCTAGGGTTTTACCCTTTCGAAGCTTCACTAGCAATTCAGATACATGCACTCCTTGTGCAGTTTCCTGTCTTGAAATAACCATTTCCCTTTCACTCTGTACTGGCACCTTGCCTTCCACTCTTAACAACATTTTCTTTTATTCTCGTGGACCTATTTCCCCATCGCATTCTTGATCCATTTTGAATTCATAACCTTTCGTTTCTTCCTCTACTATTAGAGGTGTGTTCGCCCTTGTAGTCATACAACCTTCCTCGCATAGTCTAACTTGACCCTATGCTCAGTTAGGAAATTTGCACCTTTTACTCCATCATAGGGAATGTCTGGTCCTGAGCTATACACATGAAATTTCTGTCCAACTTTTCCAGCATCTTCCACACTAAGTGTATTTGCCCTGTACCTATTGTACACTGCAACTGCAACTGCTGTGTTCGGATGCAGGCTGAGTTGGCATCCCTTCGCTCCCAGCTTCAGGCAGTGTTGGCTTCGGTTACACAGCTTGAGGCTGTTGCCAATGAGCATCACTGTGGGGGTCTGGAGGGGGTTTGTCGGGGACGGCCAGCTTGTCCCACACATCCCCCGATCATACTACGACTGTGGCTGCCCGGGATACTGCCCCCATTGAGGCTGATCCTTCACCTGTGGTAGAGTGGGAGGTCATCTCGAGGTGTGGCAGGGGGCGAAAGACATTCCGGAGGGCTGAATGGAAGGCCTCTCCAGTTTGTCTGAGGACCCGGTTTCAGGCTCTGTCTCCGGCTGATACTGATCTTCGGCTGGACATGGCTGCTTGTCCTGTTCCAGAGGTTGCCCCTCAGTCTGCAAGATCCAGGCGGTCGCAGAGGGTGGGCTTACTGGTAGTTGGGAGCTCCAACGTCAGGTGCGTAAGGGGGCCCCTTAGGGATATGGCAGCAAGAGAGGGGTAGAAAACCAATGTGCACTCCTGTGCATACCGGGGGGAGTCATTCCAGATGTGGAAAGGGTCCTTCCGGATGCCATGAAGGGTACAGGGTGCACCCATCTGCAGGTGGTCGCTCATGTCGGCACCAATGATGTGTGTCGCTATGGATCGGAGGAAATCCTCTCTGACTTCCGGCGGCTATCTGATTTGGTGAAGACTGCCAGTCTCGCTAGCGGGATGAAAGCAGAGCTCACCATCTGCAGCATCGTCGACAGGACTGACTGCGGACCTTTGGTACAGAGCCGAGTGGAGGGTCTGAATCAGAGGCTGAGACGGTTCTGCGACTGTGTGGGCTGCAGATTCCTCGACTTGCGCCATAGGGTGGTGGGGTTTCGGGTTCCGCTGGATAGGTCAGGAGTCCACTACACGCAGCAAGCGGCTACATGGGTAGCAGGGGTTGTGTGGCAAGGACTGGGCGGTTTTTTAGGTTAGATGGCCTCGGGCAAGTACAGAAAGGGCAGCAGCATCAAAGGGTGCGGGGCAAAGTCAGGACATGCGGGGGCCAAGCAGCAATCGGTATTGTAATTGTAAACTGTCGAAGCTGCATTGGTAAAGTACCGGAACTTCAAGCACTGATAGAAAGCACCGAAGCTGAAATCGTTATAGATACAGAAAGCTGGCTGAAGCCAGAGATAAATTCTGCCGAAATTTTTACAAAGGCACAGACGGTGTTTAGAAAGGATACCGTATTTACTCGAATCTGAGCCGCACTTTTTTTCCGGTTTTTGTAATCCAAAAAACCGCCTGCGGCTTAGAATCGAGTGCAAAGTAATCGGAAGTTCTGAAATATGTTGGTAGGTGCCCCCACAACTAACTTCTGCCGTCGAATATATGTAGCGCTACACAGGCATGCTTTACAGGCACAAAGATAAATACTGGTGCCAAAACCTCTGCGTCAGTAAATAAATTTAAAAAAAAGATGGAAGACGAGCTTTTTTCTCCGACCCGAATTTCGACCACTGCATTTTCATACATTATCCAACGAAGTAAATACAAATTCGGTATTGTTCATCTTCGAATGTAGCAGCTTTTCAATGCACTACGAAAATCCGACTGGCAAGACCGTTTGCGATGTTTGTCAGTATGGCCAATTCTACGTTCTGATTTTTTTTCTACCTGTGAGAAGAGATGGTTGCTAATGGGAACTTTTGTGAATTCTGAATCACATACAGTATTCTCTTCACCATAAGAATAATACGAATATAAACATTTTGCCATGTATTCTTTCGTGTTTGCTGATATCTCATTTAACTCCTGTCTGCCTAATAAACTACGAAACTAGAGTGAGACAACACAAACGTGGAAGTATACACATATGTCATGTTCATATTCGTATTATTCTTATGCCTAATAGTGATACAGTCAGAAATGAAGCGCGCGCGGCAATTGACTAGATTTTTAAATCTAAGGTGACTAATTTCTGTGCAGAAAATAATGTACTAAAGAGGCGTCTGCAAAGATTTTCAAACGGAGAAAAATTGTCGCTAAACTCTTGTTCAGAACATCTTCTACCATACGCAGTTTATTATTTGGTTCTTGTTGATAATGATCAAAGAAATCAGCAGTGTAAATAACAACAAATAGCAGTCTCTTGCCATTGTTACGCTACTGAGACAATTACTGTTTTTTTTATTGTAAGCAGCGGTAGCACACACAAAAGTAAACCATGCCGCGAGCGGCGACAGGTCGTGAACATTCATTATCGGAATGCGACAAAGAATGCATGACACAGTACAGTAATGCATTTTCAACTTAGAGTGACGAAAACACCTATAACAAAGAGAACGGCAATTACCAGATCAAAGAAAAATAAGAAATCAATTCAAACCAGACGAAGCACTTGAAAAACGAAGGGTACCCGTATAAATAAGGACGGAGCGCCTGACGCATAGCAATGGCTACCTGGTAAAGCTTAACTGCTAAGCTTACGGCTCGAACCAAACTACTGTAGCTGTATCGTCATTCATTCAACCTGAATTGTGTCTCATATTACAATGGACCAACTTTGTTTCGATTTGGAGGTGTGGTCTAAAACTTTTCTCTCCCCTTGAATTTCGAGTCTCAAATTTCAGCTGCGGCTTAGATTCGGGAAATTTGTTTTTCCTTTATTTCGAGTCTCATTTTTCTGGTGCGGCTTAGATTCGAATGCGGCTTAGATTCGAGTAAATACGGTAGATTGCATGCAACCAGTGGTGGCGTGTTTGTCACCGTTAGTAGTAGTTTATCCTGTAGTGAAGTGGAAGTGGATAGTTCCTGTGAATTAGTATGGGTGGAGGTTACACTCAACAACTGAGCTAGGTTAATAGTTGGCTCCTTTTACTGACCTCCCGACTCAGCAGCATTAGTGGCAGAACAACTGAGAGAAAATTTGGAATACATTTCACATACATTTTCTCAGCATGTTATAGTCTTAGGTGGAGATTTCAATTTACCAGATATAGACTGGGACACTCAGATGTTTAGGACGGGTGGTAGGGACAGAGCATCGAGTGACATTATACTGAGTGCACTATCCGAAAATTACCTCGAGCAATTAAACAGAGTACCGACTCGTGGAGATAACATCTTGGACCTACTGATAACAAACAGACCCGAACTTTTCGACTCTGTAAGTGCAGAACAGGGAATCAGTGATCATAAGGCCGTTGCAGCATCCCTGAATATGGAAGTTAATAGGAATATAAAAAAAGGGAGGAAGGTTTATCTGTTTAGCAAGAGTAATAGAAGGCAGATTTCAGACTACCTAACAGATCAAAGCGAAAATTTATGTTTCGACACTGACAATGTTGAGTGTCTATGGAAAAAGTTCAAGGCAATCGTAAAATGCATTTTAGACAGGTACGTGCCGAGTAAAACTGTGAGGGTGGTTCAACAACAAAGTTAGAAGACTACTGCGGAAGCAAAGAGAGCTTCACTCCAAGTGTAAACGCAGCCAAAACCTCTCAGACAAACAGAAGCTAAACGATGTCAAAGTTAGCCTAAGGAGGGCTATGCGTGAAGCGTTCAGTGAATTCGAAAGTAAAATTCTATGTACCGACTTGACAGAAAATCCTAGGAAGTTCTGGTCTTAGGTTAAATCAGTAAGTGGCTCGAAACAGCATATCCACACACTCCGGGATGATGATGGCATTGAAACGGAGGATGACACGCGTAAAGCTGAAATACTAAACACCTTTTTCCAAAGCTGTTTCACAGAGGAAGACCGCGCTGCAGTTCCTTATCTAAATCCTTGCACAAACGAAAAATGGCTGACATCGAAATAAGTGTCCAAGGAATAGAAAAGCAACTGGAATCACTCAACAGAGGAAAGTCCACTGGACCTGACGGGATACAAATTCAATTCGACACAGAGTACGCGAAAGAACTTGCCCCCCTTCTAACAGCCGTGTACCGCAAGTCTCTAGAGGAACGGAAGATTCCAAATGATTGGAAAAGAGCACAGGTAGTCTTCAAGAAGGGTCGTCGAGCAGATGCACAAAACTATAGACCTATATCTCTGACGTCGATCTGTCGTAGAATTTTAGAACACGTTTTTTGCTCGCGTATCATGTCGTTTTTGGAAACCCAGAATCTACTCTGTAGGAATCAACATGGATTCCGGAAACAGCGATCGTGTGAGACCCAACTCGCTTTATTTGTTCATGAGACCCAGAAAATATTAGATACAGGCTCCCAGGTAGATGCTATTTGCCTTGACTTCCGGAAGGCGTTCGATACAGTTCCGCACTGTCACCTGATAAACAAAGTAAAAGCCTACGGAATATCAGACCAGCTGTGTGGCTGTATTGAAGAGTTTTTAGCAAACAGAACACAGCATGTTGTTATCAATGGAGAGATGCCTACAGACGTTAAGGTAACCTCTGGCGTGCCACAGGGGAGTGCTATGGGACCATTGCTTTTCACAATATATATATATGACCTAGTAGATAGTGTCGGAAGTTCCATGCGGCTTTTCGCGGATGATACAGAGAAGTTGCAGCATTAGAAAATTGTAACGAAATGCAGGAAGATCTGCAGCGGATAGGCGCTTGGTGCAGGGACTAGCAACTGGCCCTTAACATAGACAAATGTAATGTATTGCGAATAAATAGAAAGAAGGATCCTTTATTGTATGATTATATGATAGCGGAACAAACACTGGTAGCAGTTACTTCTGTAAAATATTTGGTAGTATGCGTGTGAAACGATTTGAAGTGGAATGATCATATAAAATTAATTGTTGGTAAGGCGGGTACCAGGTTGAAATTCATTGGGAGAGTCTTTAGAAAATGTAGTCCATCAACAAAGGAGGTGGCTTACAGAACACTCGTTCGACCTATACTTGAGTATTGCTCATCAGTGTGGGATCCGTACCAGATCGGGTTGACGGAGGAGATAGAGAAGATCCAAAGAAGAGCGGCGCGTTTCATCACAGGGTTATTTGGTAACCGTGATAGCGTTACGGAGATGGTTAGCAAACTCAAGTGGCAGACTCCGCAAGAGAGGCGCTCTGCATCGCGGTGTAGCTTGCTCGCCAGGTTTCGAGAGGGTGTGTTTCTGGATGAGGTATCGAATATATTGCTTCCCCCTACTTATACCTCCCGAGGAGATCACGAATGTAAAATTAAGAGAGGTTAGAGCGAGCACGGAGGCTTTCAGACAGTCGTTCTTCCCGCGAACCATACGCGACTGGAACAGAAAAGGGAGGTAATGACAGTGGCACGTAAAGATCCCTCCGCCACACACCGTTGGGTGGCTTGCGGAGTATAAATGTAGATGTAGATTTAGATGTACTTACCGCTTCACTCATTATGCCTTTTAACCAAAGCCTTTTGCGTAGTTTAATTGCACTGTTCACCGGAATATTTGTTCTCTTAATAAGCACACTGTGCTCCTGTATCTATTAATAACTTTAAGAACTTTTTAAAATTCTATACAGTATAACACTGGAACATCTTTCTCCATTGCATAGTCGATTACCCTAACTGGGGGGGCTTGCTTACTGCGAAAATGCCCGACCGTGCGACCTTGCCACCCTTTAGTTTCCCTGTACCACTTTATTGGCCGTTGCCCATATTCTGCCCTCTGGCTTGTTCTTTCTACATTCGCTTGCAGTAGGACCTCTCAGACCGCGAGTAAAACATTTTAATTCCTTAATCTCTTTTGAACCCTTTACCGTTTCCCTTCCATGGTTAAACATTTTCTTTGAGGCCAATCCCCACTCTTTCATTGATAATATCGCACTTTCCTCTTGCAGGGCTGACTCCACTGCTGCTGCCAAGCCTTTTTCATCGCCTCAACTTCGCACTATTGTTTGAATTCTGTCATTGCTTTGGCCACGAATGAAACAAATTCTTCTTAATGAATCAATCAATTCTATGGCACCTTTTATGTTCTCCTGGCTTGTAACCCAACTTACGGCTTTCCTGATACCTCTCTGCATTTCATAAATTCTGCTTGCCCACAATGAGATCAGCTCACCTTGTCCTTGCCGTGCCTGAAATATTTCGCACGTATAGTAGCTTACAGTGTGTTTACCCACGTAATTCTCTTCTAGAACATGCTTCACTTCTTTCCATGTACCTGTTTTTTCCCTTACTTGCAGTCTTGACCTGGCCTCACCAGTTATCTTAGCTTTTACAAATTTCAATAATGTTTCGTGTTCATCTGGCTTGACTAATTCAAATGCTACATCCACATTCTCGATAAACTCCCTGAGAGATCTTGTTTGTTCCCTTCTAACACTTTTGAAATGATAAACAAAGCTTCCGTAACTGACATTTTACCACCACAGGAGGACGAAGGAGCTTCATTAGTCTGGGGCATTTTACCAATTTTAACAATGTTAGCACTATGAAGATACATTATAATTAAAATCAGCTTGATAGGTATTGCTTGTTGTAGTGCATCATTTGGTGCTTGCTTGCCACCCGCGCGTCTGCAAACTCGTGATGCATCAGCCGCTGTACTCCACTGCACCGACCATGTCACTCACCTCGGCTGCCGCCGCCGCTGCTGCTGCTGCCGCCGCTCTGGAGCCCAGACCCTTGATCTTGAACGTGCAAACCTCTCTGGCTACTGAGGCACCCCTGTGCCATGCTGCTCTGCACCATGCTGTCATATCTCTGTGCTGCCCTGCACCCACTTGGACTTCTTGAACTCTACTGTTCTTGAAGATGATCGCCTACTTGCTCTGAAAGTTGTGAGTCACCACAACTTTCTGCAGGTTCCTACAGTCACTGTAGCAATATCTTCTGGCTTCCTTCAGCGGATCCTACCTCTCAGTTGCCTAAGTGCCTTTGTGGTACCCCACAACTGGCACCAAAATTTATTTATGTCGCATCCCAAGTGTGGGTTTTACTTGAGGTTTAGCGATATGGTTCGTAACCACAGCGTAGCTGGTTGGCCGTAATAAGACGGAGACTTTTGCCCTAGCTAAGAAGTTACAGTCTCTGGTATGAAGATAGAAAGGCTGGGAGATAATTGAAGTAACTCTCAAGATAGAAAGGCTGGGAGATAATTGAAGTAACTCTCCAGAAAGCTTAACAACCTGAAGTTTTTTCAGAAATACAAAGAATGAAATCCTAACTGCTATGAGACATTTCTAATGAGTGGCCAAGTCTGATGCAGAGATGACGAATGACAACCCCACATCAGACCTCTCTTTAGTGCTCTCCTACCGATCTTCCTCTTTTTCTCGGAGTATCTTGCTGCCGATTTTTGTGTACTTTTCCCCTTCATCTCCATGGGGTATTGCTGTGAGGTAATGTCAAGGACTACTTGTTTCCTTATTTGCTGTAATTGTGCACATTTCTTCAGTGGTTCTTCAGAGGCTGGGTGGAAGGGTAGAGGCGCCTCTCTTATTATGGTCACACACTGCGCCCTAAGTCCTGTATTGGCTTCTCGTGATGTAGTGCTATCCCCACCAGAAGGCACCCTCTCTCTTGTCACATGCTCTCCCTCTAACCAGAAGAGCTGTTTGCCTATTAACTTTAATTCCAGTCCTTATCAAGGACCCCCATTGCCAGAAGTACACAAGAGTCCTCTTTGTGGCTTTATAGCTTATAGCTTTTAGCTCGTTATCAAACGCACCTGCCCATCATCCCAGCGTTGGCCAACCAGCCCGCCTGCATCTGGGTCTGTGGCTTATCTCGCCACACCTAAATATGTTACTGTTGCCTGTTTTGTTATTACAGTTCTCAATTATGTTATTAACAATGCATTAACAGTTCCCCGTTTTGTTATTAATAGTGTAATTCAGACTTGGCTTTACTCGTGGATATAACAGAGGGATGGAAGGATGGAAGTAGGGAGGGAACAAGGGACAGAGCGGAGTGAGGGATGCTGAGAGTGTCGGAGCGAGCGAGGGAGGGAAGGAGGAAGTGGTGGAGGGAGTGAGATTGAGCAAAGAAGTGGTGTTCGAGGTAGGGAGGGGTGTTCAAGGGAAGAAGATGGGGTCAAGGGAATGAGGCAGCGTTCGTTAAAGGGTAGGAAGGGGGTTCTAGGGAGGGAGGGATTGGGGAAGGGAGGTAAGTGGGGCTCTAGGGAGGTAGTGAAGGGATGATCAAGGGAGGGAAGACAATTTGAGGGAGGAGAGAAGGATGGAGGAGCAAGCAACGGGGGGAGGGGGGGGGGTGTAGCAGGAGTGAGGAAGTGATGGAGGGGTGTGAGTTGGGGAGAGAGCAGGGATCAAGGGAGGGAGAGAAGGAGTTAGGGAGGGAGGGAGGGATGGCGGATGTGTCTATGCATTTGAAGAAATAAGTTTGAAAGACAAAGTACGATCATAAACTATTTCTTTTATGTATTTACCTACTGCACAGCTCTTACTGTAGAAAGCTGTGACTTCACGTATATCATTGCTTGTATTCCTCTTAGTTTTTCTTAATTGTTGTAACAGTTATAAAGTGATAAGAAGAAACATTTGGTACTTTATATGGCAATGGTTTCATTAATGCTGTTGTTTTATAGATATGGAATGCAGCTATTTACATGCTAGGAAACTAGTTTCTGCCAAAAAAGTTCTAAAGAAAACAGAAAGGAAGAAATAAAAGTCAAGATTAGTTTCCTATTAATATTTATATTATAAGAGATAGTTTGGATTGGATATTGATGCAGAAGAAACACTTTTGGAATTTTTGTGAAGTGATACACAGAAATCACAGAAGATCTAAATCAGAATAACTTGACAGCAATTTGAACCTTGTTCCTTCCAGATACAACTTCAGTACCTAAAATGCCACAGTACCTCACTCATAGAGTTCTTAAGAACTGGTATCTGTTTTGCTTTCTAAATATGTGCTGCACTTTTGAGAGGAATTTTCATTGTTTACAGATATTCTTTACACCGAAGTGTAGAATATATTCATGATCATGAAGGCAAGACAAACTGTACGCCAATTGACATATTAAAATGCACACATGTTCTTTTCAGTTTCTTATATTGTGGAAGTGACCTACGCTACTTTCCAATCATCTGGATCTTTCACTTCACAAGGAATTCGTAAAAACATAAACTATAAAAAGGGCTAATTCAACAGCATAGCTAATGTAAAAAAATAATAGGTATTTTGTAAATGCATTGAAACATATTTGTTTTCAGCAGTTTCACTAGTTTTTCAGAAACAGGTGCTTTTATTTTAAAACTGTCATTTGAGAATACCTAACACTATATATTGTAACCTCCAGTGAAACCCACTGTTAACTCCTCACAGCACCCAGACACTGTCTTTGCTGTCTTTCCCAACTGGCGCAACCCCCGAAACTCCCTCCCAGTGTACCATAAAACCCAGGACCCAAACAAATCCAAAACTTTGCCGTCAGCCTGTCTAGCAAACAACTTAATCCTATAGAAGTTTCAGTTGTGTAAAAAAGATCTTGCCTTCAGTCCCACACTCAAATTCAGTTATGCTGGATTTGTCAAAGACCTATTTTACTTCTCCAAATCCCTACAGTGGAAACACTTGTCTCTCACTTCCTACAGAAACCAGCCGAAATCCAGAACTGAACATTGCCTCTCCAGTTTGTTTCCTCCCAACTCCACCCACCTCACCATAACTTAGATTACTTATCATTGTGCCCAGAAATGAGAAACATCCTTCCCACCTCTCCTGAAGTGGTATTATGCTGCCCAACCAATCTATAAACTATCCTAATCTATCCTTACACCAAGCTCACAACCTAACTCGATTGTCACGGGTCCATACAAGGAACACTCAGGTGCAAAACCTGTCCAACACTCTACCCAGAACGCCCTACATTGGAGCTGAGCAGCACTTTTTGCAGAAAATAAGTGTATTATAGTTGGGAGGAGGGTAGTTAAATCTCCTGACCTGCAGAGAATCATGAAAACACTTTGTGTGTCAGAGAAAGGAATGAGATATTTAGCCGTAAGGTCTTTGTCCTCTTTCTCAGTGGTGTATTTAATGTAATAGATAATAAAAGTAACTTCAATTGTAGCTTAAGGCAGTCATATAAATTATCAACAATGTACATTATTTTTGATTGAGAAAGTGTAGTAAAATTGTAAGACATTTTTGTTCTGTATCACGGTGAGAATCACAAGTATGATCCTCAAAACATGCAAATAACTAACTTTATTTGCGTGAAGTAAATTCTAGAAGAGAAGTAAAGCTGTCACACACACAAAAAAAAATTTAATGCACCAAATTAAGAACTTCATCATTTAAGTGCAGTTAATCCAGCATATTTTCATTTCTTTATTATGGTTCTCATAACTTTAACTTTTGCCATCTAAAGTGGATGTAAGTACCACAACTATTTGAGGTACTTTTTTTTCATTTTCCTGTGCTCTCTCTCTCTCTCTCTCTCTCTCTCTCTCTCTCTCTCTCTCTCTCTCTCTTTTTTTTTTTTTTTTTTTTTTTTTTTTTTTTTTTTTTTTTTTTTTTTTTTTTAAAAAAACCAAGAGTAGATTGATAACTAAGTCATCTGTGTATCATTTACACTTTTGTTATAGGGGGCCCCTAATCCTTCAAAAAGAAAGAGGAGTGATTCTGAAGAAAGAGCACATGAAGTTTCAGTAAAGGTAGTGTTCGTATTTTTATGTATAATAATGTATATTACCTATAATAATTCTTTTATAGATAGTGGGGAGATTTAGTGGGGGGGGGGGGGGGGAGGAAGAGGGAAACAGGTAATAATAGAGCCATTCCACGCCAAGTGGTCTAATTTCTGAAAAAGTTCCCTCATGACCTGAGTTTTCAGCACCTTTGAGATATAATATCTGTGGCAACATTTTCTTGAAAGAAACGAAACTCGGCCATCATGCACAACTTTCTGCGCTCTCTTAAGTGGAATAATAATTTTAAAAAGGTTTCCTGAATGATTTACATATGAATAATTTGAAGCACAGTCAGCCAAAAAAATATACGCTTGGAAAAAAAATGTGAAGTTCTGCTTTTATATCTCTGAAAGTAACTGTGTAATTAACCTGAAACTGTGCAAGTAAAACCTGAAACTGTGCAAGTAACAACTTGCCAATATAAGGTCTAAGAATATGTAATTTCATGCTGCCACTGCTTTTTGGTAGTTTATAAGTTGAGAGCAAACTTGAAGATTTTTCCAAAAGTGCCAAAAATTACTATTTGTGGCCCAGTCTTACAAAATAGTGTCTTCTGCAGACTTTTAAAAATTGTTTTCATTAGAAAGATCTAGCTCTATACCACATAAAAAACTACATTTGATTGTGCAGTGTGAGCATATAAGGCCCTAAAAAACAAGAAGGTGAAGCAAAGTCAATCAAAAAACTAGATGAAAAAATGTGAAGTTTAGTTTTTTATATCTCCGGAAATAAGTGTGGAATAAACCTGAACCTTTGCATGTTATAGCTTACCAGTATGAGGTCTTAGTGTATAAAATTTCATCATCCTATTGCTTTCAAATAGTTTAAAAACTGAAGATTTTTCTAAAAATGTAAAAAAGACTATATTTGGCCCACTTTTACAAATAGCCTTTTCTGCAAATTCTTTTAAATGATTTTTGTTAGAAAGGCCATGTTCTAAAACACCTAAAAAACTTATATTTCTTTTCCACTGCAAGGATATAATGCTCTAAAAAAGGAGGACTAGTGCATTGAAAACAGGCCCAAATTCCACTGGTATTCAAATTAAATCTTATGTTCTTTATTAGGTTCTACAGTTGTTTAGTATTCTGTGTGGAAAATAATATCAGAAGTCCTAATGACTAGGAAATGAGCCTGAATCAGAATAACTGCTAGTAAGTAGTCTCATACTGTGTGTTACATTGTACCTTAAACCAGAATTAAACTAGCACCTCACTAGCATTACACAACAAAAAGATACACTAATCATTATCAATAACATGAATCCATTCTAAAAAATGCCAGGAAGATAGCTGTGAAGAAATTCACCAAAGTTTATTCAATGTGACAGTGGTGTAAAACCTGCTGGCTATTTATACAATCTATACTGCAGCTGTTACTCAACACTTCTACTACCATGGTCTGCACTGCCTTGGTAATACAGAGTTAGATGATGAAGTTTATAACCAGTTTGAGATGATGAAGTTTATAACCAATTTGATTAAAATAAAAATATTTAAAAAAAGTTCTGAAATACAAGGGTCAGTCAAATGTAAACCTTAAATTTGTAATAACAAATCGAAATTTCACGCCGTTATCCTGTAAGTTGGTAAGCATGCTATAGACGGTGTGCAGTATGACCTGTAGGTGGCAGCATAGTGCAGATGCACACATACCGTCGCAATATCAGTATAAAGGTGGCCGCCCCACTTGCGACTTGCACCAGGGAAGAACAGAATTATGTTTTTCGGTTTTTGCATAGTGAAGGTGTGAAACCTATTGAAATTCATTGACGAAGAAGGTTCAGTATGGTGATGCATGTTTGTCCCAGCAGCAAGTCTATGAATGGAGTAGGAAGTTCGCAAATGGTGTGACTTCAGTGGAAGATGCTCCTCGTCCAGGTCAGGCATAATGAGGTGTGACTCCACAGAACATTGGAGCAGTTGAAGCCATAGTGGAGGAAAACTGCTGAGTGACACTGAATGGCATTGCAGCATGTTTAGATTAGTCATGGGTCAGCACACCACATTGTGCATGATGTGCTCCAGTTTCACAAAGTGTCTGTAAGATGGGTGCCATGGCAGCTGACTCCTGAAATAAGAGAATGACATGTTGATGTTTGTGAAGAACTTCTGCAGCGCTTTGAACGAGAAGGTGATGGCTTCCTTGCAAGAATCGTTACTGGGGACGAAACCTGGGTTCACTTCCACCATCCGGAAACGAAGAGAGCGAGCAAGGAATGGCGCCATTCCTCATCACCAAAACCAAAGAAGTTTCAAACAGAACCATCAGCAGGGAAGGTTATGCTGACTCTCTTTTGGGACGAAAAAGGCGTCATTTTGGAGCATTACGTGTCACCAGTGCACCATACACAGATCTCCTAAAAAATTGTCTGGCCTGCAAACAAATCAAATTGCCATGGATTGCTGTCAGCAGGTGTCCTTTTGCAACATGACAATGTGCGGCCCCACATTGCCCATACAACAGTTGCAACAATCACAGACCTGCATTTTGAGTGTCTTCCTCATCCACCATACTCACCAGACCTTTCTGATGAAGAGGTACGCCACACGGTGCATGAGTGGTTGCGCGAACTACCAAAAGAATTGTTTTCTAAAGGAATTTATGCACTTTTGAAGTGCTGGAGGACTTCCATTGCACGTGGGGGGAGATTATATTGAAAAGTGATACAGCTTTGTACTACTTCTGCACAATAAATAATATTTAAAAAAATATTTAAGGTTTTCATTTGACTCACCCTCGAATGTCTCGGCGAGTCATGACAACTTTTTTTGGAGTTTTTCAAGTTACTCAAACCTTACCTCACGTTGTAGTCATAAAGACTTTTGATATTGACTTCCCCAGAGAGTAATAAATAGTTGTAAAATGCAGTAGGATGTCAGGTTTAACTTGAGTGCCAGTGGAATATGGTCTCATTATCAGTGCACTTGCACTTTTTTTTTGGGCCTTATATGCTTGCATTGCAAAACCACATATAGTTTTTAGGTGGTTTAGGATGTGATCTTTTTAATGGTAATGGTTTAAAAGAGATTACAGAAGTCTTAAAAAGGACTTGGCCAAAAATAGCCATTTTTGGGGTTTTAAAAAAATCATCAACTTATGCCCTCAGTTTGTAAACTAATGGAAAGCTGTAGGAGGATGAAGTTTTATCTCCGGAAGTAGTGAATTAAGTAGTTAATAGGGAACATGTGTGATTGCTCATACAAAATTTCATCAAAATCTGTGTTGGTCAAGGGGAACCTCTAGACCACTTGACACTGAAAGACACTATAGCATTGTCTAATAATGTATTTGTTTGTTTCCAAGGAACTTGTAGTTTATTTTGTTGAAATAGAGCGCTGTTGTGATAATCATACAATTTCTCCCAACTGTATCGTGATCTGTTTGTATCTCACACCACCAATCTCTGAAAAAATTGTTTGTTTTGTGCACTGTACCAAGAATATTTAGCATTTCATATTATGTTTAACTCTTTATAATTTATTCAGAGAACTTAACAGCATGATTATTAATACTTCTATAGCACACAATAGATATGTAACATAGGCTATCTGATTTAATCTGCTGATGTGGATGTTGACAAGCTACTTGTGTTTAGCAGTAGATGTTTAAGAAAGAAGCCAGAGGCTGTGCAGTTAATGTAGATCTCTGTTATTGAGACTGATGCAACAGGAGCTTTATTTTGCAACTGATTTGAACTTTTTATAACCAAATAGAAAAAAAATGAAGTAGATGTTTTCCACCTCTTGATTATTGTTTATTAATGCAATGCGTTTCCTGACCGTTACCTCATGTGATCTTGTTGTCTTCAGTTATGGCTGTTGAACTTTACTTTGTGCAGGAGATTGTTTAAAACTGAAATTACATGATTAAAAATTAACAGGAGGCAGTTTATTTTGTTTTAAGAAACTCTTCAAATAGGGTCAAAAATTAAAGCAAGTGTTTTGAAAAGTTTTAACTGTTTTTCAATGTTATCATTATGGTGAATATAGCATTTGTTGTAATGGTTCAGCAGCTTTCGTATCCTTTCTGGGAAGAGTCTGTCATCTCTTTATTATGCTGCGCCAGCATGGTACCTTACATTTCTGCATTTTTGTAAACTGAGGTATTGGTCGCTATCTGGTCGGTGCACTATCAGATATATGCACCACCATAGTGTGTAGAAGTAGAAAGTGCGGTCCTCTCATCTCCAGTATCATGGCCTGAATAGCGTTAGTGTGGTAATCTCCCATTGCACAGAGCTGCAATTTTTTTGCGCCCTGTGTTGTCTGTGTTTATAAACATTATATCATGTGCTTTGTTGCTGATTTGTGGATATTTTGAGATATATATGTGCAATTTTGCAGCGGTACAGATTTTTATTGGTGCTTGATTATAAACTAAACTGAAATACGTGGTATTTCAATTGAAATTAATAGTTGGGTCAGCAATCTCCTAAGCTGATATGATGATACCTTTCTGTTTTGTGGCTGGTTGCAAGTCAGTTTATAGAAATTGCAAAGAGGTAAGATGCTCAAGCTCCCAAAAGACGTAGATAATTTTAACAAATGGAAAAAGTTATCCCAAGAGAAGACAAGGAGCTAACAAGAAACTTGTATATTTGTGATGCTCACTTTGCTGAAAATTTAATGTTAAAATCAGACAAATTTGTTATTGATGAAAAGGAGGTAGAATTGCCCAGAATTTATCAGCACTTGTTACCAAATCCAGTTCCTTACATTTTCCAGAATTTGCCCAAGTATTTGTGTACCCTATTGAAGATAAGAAAATCTCCCACAAAAAGGAAAGCTGCTTGCAAAATTGTGAATAAAACTTCCACCAAATGCTTAAGAATTTGTGACAGGGACACCACTTCTGTCGCAAGGACAACTCATTTGTTTGATAGTTGATCCACTTGATGAAGTAACTGTATTGAAACTGCAAATAAAAAAATTAAAAAGCAGCTTTGCTAGGACAAACAATAAACTCAAATTGGAAAAGGCTAGAGAATTATGCTGCAGTCATTGTAAATGTAATGAAAGCTTATCTAATAAGCAAAAAATAATTTCAGAGACTATATTACAGAAGTGCCAGAAAAAGAATCCATAAGGAATGAGATACAATAGCGATTTATTCTAGATAGTTTTTATTGCATATTAAAATCTTATAAGGGTTATGGGCACTGCTTGAAACATAATCTGTTACCTCTTCCTTCACATCTGCATTTGAGGAAACACTCAAAAGGTTTGAAATGCACATATGCCATTAACAAGACAGCTGTAGACGCTACTAAGGAGAATTTTAAAGAAGAGCCTGATGCAAACAGAAAGACAGGGGTAGTTATTTTTTATGAGGTTAAACTGAGGGAGGGTATTCAGTTCAGTGGGCCCTATTTACTCGTAGATTTATTTATTGACTTTGGCAGTATGACACCTACAGTAAAAAATAAAGACTTACCTGATCATATCCTGTTTCCATGTTCATACATCTACTACACAATTGGGTACAGCCAGTTGCTACGCCAGTGAAAATGTAACTTCGGGAGAAGTGTTAGTAAAATTTTTAATTTAAGTTGTAATGCAACTGGAGCAGGCAGGTTGTAAAATTGTGCTGTTTACATGTGGTGGCAGCCAATCTAACAAACAAGCCTGGAAACATTTGCAAATATCAGGAAATAAGGGGAATACTAAATGCTATTTTCAAAATCCTGTTGATGAGAACAGATAAGTTTGGGCTTTTTCAGATGCAGTACATATTTGGAAATGCACACGTAACCATTTTCGTGGTAAACATACTGTGCTGTTTGGTGCTGACATCATGAGGAAAGGATTTTGTGGAATGTTTATGAAGTTGACAATTCTATAGAGTTTACTGGTGTAAAGGCATGTAGTAAATTGACGTGCACACATACACCTAAACTCCTTTTGGTGAATGAATTCTTGCCTTGCTTTCCGTTTGTTTAGTGCATCGTGGCAAAAGCTATATATAATATAGGACAGGTATACACTCGCACGCACACACACGCAGATCCATCCGCACATATTCAGACACATGCAGACATAATGTCTGCCTGTGTCTGTATATGTGCGGATGGATATGTGTGTGTGTGCGCGCGTGAGTGTATACCTGTCCTTATTTCACCCTAAGGTGAGTCTTTCCACTCCCAGGATTGGAATGACTCCTTACCCTCTCCCTTAAAACCCACATCCTTTCGTCTTTCCCTCTCCTTCCTTCTTTCCTGATGAAGCAACCTTGGGTTGCGAAAGCTCGAAATTTGTGTGTGTGTTTTTTATTGTCTCCTATCAACATACTAATGCTTTCGTTTGGTAAGCTACAACATCTTTATTTTTAGATATATTTTTCCCACATGGAATGTTTCCCTGTATTATATATATAGCGGTTGCTTCATCAGGAAAGAGGGAAGGAGAGGGAAAGACAAAAGGATGTGGGTTTCAAGGGAGAGGGTAAGGAGTCATTCCAATCCCGGGAGTGGAAAGACTTACCTTAGGGGGAAAAAAGGACAGGTATACACACGCGCGCGCACACACACACACACACACACACACACACACACACACACACACACACACACATATCCATCCGCACATACACAGACACAAGCAGACATTTGTAAAGGCAAAGAGTTTGGGCAGAGATGTCAGTCGAGGCGGAAGTACAGAGGCAAAGATGTTGAAAGACAGGTGAGGTATGAGCAGCGGCAAATTGAAATTAGAAATTAGTGGAGATTGACGCCTGGCGGATAGCGAGAAGAGAGGATATGCTGAAGGGCAAGTTCCCATCTCTGGAGTTCTGACAGGTTGGTGTTAGTGGGAAGTATCCAGATAACCCGGATGGTGTAACACTGTGCCAAGATGTGCTGGTCGTGCACCAAGGCATGTTTAGCCACAGGGTGATCCTCATTACCAACAAACACTGTCTGCCTGTGTACATTCATGCAAATGGACAGTTTGTTGCTGGTCATTCCCACATAGAAGGCTTCACAGTGTAGGCAGGTCAGTTGGTAAATCACGTGGGTGCTTTCACACGTGGCTCTGCCTTTGATCGTGTACACCTTCCGGGTTACAGGACTGGAGTAGGTGGTGGTGGGAGGGTGCATGGGACAGGTTTTACACCGGGGGCGGTTACAAGGGTAGGAGCCAGATGGTAGGGAAGGTGGTTTGGGGATTTCATAGGGATGAACTAAGAGGTTACGAAGGTTAGGTGGACGGCAGAAAGACACTCTTGGTGGAGTGGGGAGGATTTCATGAAGGATGGATCTCATTTCAGGGCAGGATTTGTGAAAGTCATATCCCTGCTGGAGAGCCACATTCAGAGTCTGATCCAGTCCCGGAAAGTATTCTGTCACAAGTGGGGCACTTTTGCGGTTCTTCTGTGGGAGGTTCCAGGTTTGAGGAGATGAGGAAGTGGCTCTGGTTATTTGCTTCTGTACCAGGTCGGGAGGGTAGTTGTGGGATGCGAAAGCTGTTTTAAGGTTGTTGGTGTAATGGTTCAAGGATTCCGGACTGGAGCAGATTCGTTTGCCACGAAGACCTAGGCTGTAGGGACGGGACCGTTTGATGAGAAATGGGTGGCAGCTGTCATAATGGAGGTACTGTTGCTTGTTGGTGGGTTTGATGTGGACGGACATGTGAAGCTGGCCATTGGACAGGTGGAGGTCGACGTCAAGGAAAGTGGCATGGGATTTGGAGTAGGACTAGGTGAATCTGATGGAACCAAAGGAATTGAGGTTGGAGAGGAAATTCTGGAGTTCTTCTTCACTGTGAGTCCAGATCATGAAGATGTCATCAATAAATCTGTACCAATCTTTCGGTTGGCAGGCCTGGGTAACCAAGAAGGCTTCCTCTAAGCGACCCATGAATAGGTTGACGTACGAGGGGGCCATCCTGGTACCCATGGCTGTTCCCTTTAATTGTTGCTATGTCTGGCCTTCGAAAGTGAAGAAGTTGTGGGTCAGGATGAAGCTGGCTAAGGTAATGAGGCAAGAGGTTTTAGGTAGGGTGGCAGGTGATCGGTGTGAAAGGAAGCGCACCATCGCAGCGAGGCCCTGGATGTGCGGAATATTTGTGTATAAGGAAGTGGCATCAATGGTTACAAGAATGGTTTCTGGGTGTAACAGACTGGGTAAGGATTCCAGGCGTTCAAGAAAGTGGTTGGTGTCTTTGATGAAGGATAGGAGACTGCATGTAATGGGTTGAAGGTGTTTATATACGTAGGCAGAGATACGTTCTGTGGAGGCTTGGTAACCAGCTACAATGGGGCGGCCGGGATGATTGGGTTTGTGAATTTGAGGAAGAAGGTAGAGGGTAGGGGTGCGGGGTGTTGGTGGGGTCAGGAGGTTGATGGAGTCAGGTGAAAGGTTTTGTAGGGGGCCTAAAGTTCTGAGGATTCCTTGAAGTTCTGCCTGGACATCAGGAATGGCAAACTTTGTATGTAGTGTTGTCTGAAGGCTGACGCAGTCTCTCAGCCACATACTCCCGACGATCAAGTACCACGGTCGTGGAACCCTTGTCTGCCAGAAGAATGACGATGGATCGGTCAGCCTTCAGATCACGGATAGCCTGGGCTTCAGCAGTGGTGATGTTGGGAGTAGGATTAAGGTTTTTTTAAGAAGGATTGAGAGGCAAGGCTGGAAGTCAGAAATTCCTGGAAGGTTTGGAGAGGGTGATTTTGAGGATGAGGAGGTGGATCCCGCTGTGACGGAGGACGGAACTGTTCCAGGCAGGGTTCAATTTGGATAGTGTCTTGGGATCATTAGGAGTAGGATTAGGATAATTTTCCTTCGTGGCAAAGTGATATTTCCAGCAGAGAGTACGAGTGTAGGACAGTAAATCTTTGACGATGGCTGTTTGGTTGAATCTGTGAGTAGGACTGAAGGTGAGGCCTTTGGAGAGGACAGAGGTTTCGGATTGGGAGAGAGGTATGGTGGAAAGGTTAACTACTGAATTAGGTTGTTGTGGTTCCAGATTGTATTGATTAGAATTTTTAGCTTTGGGGGGAATGGAGTTTGAAGTGGGAAATTGAGTAGATGGGAGAGACTGGGTCTGTGTGTAATGAGGGGAGGTTGAGGTTTGCTGGAAAGGTTGTGAAGGGTGAGTGAGTTGCCTTTCCGGAGGTGGGAAACCAGGAGATTGGATAGTTTTTTGAGGTGGAGGGTGGCATGCTGTTCTAATTTGCGGTTGGCCTGTAGGAGGATGCTCTGAACAGCCGGTGTTGATGTGGGAGAGGAAAGACTGAGGACTTTTATTAAGGATAGGAGTTGACGGATGTGTTCATTGGCTGAGTTGATGTGTAGGTGAAGGATTAGGTGAGTGAGGGCAATGGATTGTTCAGTTTGGAACTGTTATAGGGACTGATGGAAAGAAGGGTTGCAGCCAGAGATGGGAACTTTAAGTGTGAGGCCTTTGGGGGTAATGCCAAATGTCAGACAAGCCTGAGAAAATAAAATATGGGAGTGTAATCTGGCTAGGTCGGAGGCATGTTTGCGGAGGAAATGTAAATAAAACTTAATGGGGTCGTTGTGGGGATGTTGTGAGGGTGACATGGTATTAGAAGGTGGAATGTGTAACATGAGGCTGAAATGAAAATGAAAATAAAAATATATGGGGAGAGATAAAGGTGAACTAGAAAGCAACTGGAGATCTGGTATGAAAAAAGGCGAAAATGTGTCGGTTAAAGCTGGGCTATGTTGATCCTTTGGTGAACTTGGGTTGGTAGACAACGATGTGCACAAAGGTTAGGTGGTTGTGTTGCCACCAAAACACATTAAAGGGTGGAGCAATTCAGGAAAATTTCGAAAAAACAGCGTGTAAATGTATTAAAAGGAGTGGTTTTGTGGTGGCAGATTGTGAAAATGAGGCTAACAATTGTCTGACGAAGAAATAATGGCGTTAAAACCTGTGGGAAGCGGCTAAAAATGGTCAGTGATGTGGGAAAAACGGAAATGGAAGAAAAGCGGAAGTTATTAGAACTAGCCAAAATGGCTGTTTAATAGGTGAAAGGAACTGTTTGTGAACTGGAAATGGTGAATTTTATAGCAGCGGTGGTGTTGAAAGCGAAAAAAAATTTTTTGGTTATGGTTTGGAAGTGGGTTACCTATTATTGAGTATATATAGGCGGGATAAAATTGTATGGTAGATTCGGTAAAAAGGAGAAGGTGAATACAAAGTGAAACTACTTGCAAAAACAGAAAGAGAAAATAAGATGACAGAAAAGATTTCGAAATGCAACCGTGACAGTAACAAACGTAATTGTTGGGTTCAAATTAATGATATGAATATAATAGAGGGAAACATTCCACGTGGGAAAAATATATCTAAAAACAACGATGATGTGACTTACCAAATGAAAGTGCTGGCAGGTCGATAGACACACAAACAAACAAACACAAACATACACACAAAATTCAAGCTTTCACAACCAACGGTTGCTTCATCAGGAAAGAGGGAAGGAGAGGGAAAGACATAAAGGATGTGGGTTTTAAGGGAGGGGGTAAGGAGTCATTCCAATCCCGGGAGCAGAAAGACTTACCTTACGGGGAAAAAAGGACAGGTATACACTCGTGCACACACACACACACACACACACATATCCATCCGCCCATACACAGACACAAGCAGACATTTGGGCAGAGATGTCAGTTGAGGCGGATGTACAGAGGCAAAGATGTTGTTGAAAGACAGGTGAGGTATGAGCGCCGGCAAATTGAAATTAGTGGAGATTGAGGCCATTCCACATCAAACGGTCGCTTCCCTACAGCCTAGGTCTTCGTGGCAAACGAATCTGCTCCAGTCCGGAATCCCTGAACCATTACACCAACAACCTGAAAACAGCTTTCGCATCCCGCAACTACCCTCTCGACCTGGTACAGAAGCAAATAACCAGAGCCACTTCCTCATCTCCTCAAACCCAGAACCTCCCACAGAAGAACCGCAAAAGTGCCCCACTTGTGACAGGATACTTTCCGGGACTGGATCAGACTCTGAATGTGGCTCTCCAGCAGGGATACGACTTCCACAAATCCTGCCCTGAAATGAGATCCATCCTTCATGAAATCCTCCCCACTCCACCAAGAGTGTCTTTCCGCCATCCACCTAACCTTCGTAATCTCTTAGTTCATGCCTATGAAATCCCCAAACCACCTTCCCTACCCTCTGGCTCCTACCCTTGTAACCGCCCCCGGTGTAAAACCTGTCCCATGCACCCTCCCACCGCCACCTACTCCAGTCCTGTAACCCGGAAGGTGTACACGATCAAAGGCAGAGCCACGTGTGAAAGCACCCACGTGATTTACCAACTGACCTGCCTACACTGTGAAGCCTTCTATGTGGGAATGACCAGCAACAAACTGTCCATTTGCATGAATGTACACAGGCAGACAGTATTTGTTGGTAATGAGGATCACCCTGTGGCTAAACATGCTTTGGTGCACGGCCAGCACATCTTGACACAGTGTTACACCGTCCGGATTATCTGGATACTTCCCAGTAACACCAACCTGTCAGAACTCCGGAGATGGGAACTTGCCCTTCAGTATATCCTCTCTTCTCGTTATCCGCCAGGCCTCAATCTCTGCTAATTTCAATTTGCCGCTGCTCATACCTCACCTATCTTTCAACAACATCTTTACCTCTGTACTTCCACCTCGACTGACATCTCTGCCCAAACTCTTTGCCTTTACAAATGTCTGCTTGTGTCTGTGTATGTGCGGATGGATATGTGTGTGTGTGTGTGTGTGTGCGAGTGTATACCTGTCGTTTTTTCCCCCTAAGGTAAGTCTTTCCGCTCCTGGGATTGGAATGACTCCTTACCCTCTCCCTTAAAACCCACATCCTTTAGTCTTTCCCTCTCCTTCCCTCTTTCCTGATGAAGCAACTGTTGTTTGCGAAAGCTTGAATTTTGTGTGTATGTTTGTGTGTCTATCGACCTACCAGCACTTTCGTTTGCTTTTGAACTGATTCTAATACTGGACCCAGTATGTGTTCCATCTCTTTTTCTATCATGTCATCTGACAATATATAGAAAATGGCTTTGTGAGATTTGAAGATAGTAAGCCAACTGTAAAGTTTACTTCGTGTAAAAACTATGCTTTCGATGCTCTGAATTCGAAAACACTATCATGTGGTATGAGGAAAGATTTAGATCACCACAAAATTCTGCAGCATATTTCTCATGTTCTGATCACTTCAGACAGTACTTTTGCTTCAAACAGAACATTGGAATCGCTCAGAGTAACCGTACAGAGCACATTAGGAATAGCTTGCATACCTGTGGAATAGAGGGTTCAGATATGTATTGATGTCAAAGTTCAATCAGGACCCACTAGAGCAACATTTTGGTATTATTAGATCATTGGTATGTGATGGCCATATTTTGTCAGTAGGCATTCTACATTTACATATGCTCTAGTGTTTATTTGTGTGTCAAGCATGTTTTATCAAAAGGAGGGAATTGTGAATTGGGCAGAACCCATCTGTCTGCCTTGTGGGTTGACTTGTTCTGTGACTGTTTGGAATTGGAAAGCATTGAAAAATAAAAATGAAGACTTCAAGCTAAGCTTGTAGTGCAGAACGTGCCCTGGAGGCTGTACCCAACCTAATTTTTTACTACATAAAATGTCGATCCTATTTCAAGATAAGGAACTTAAGAAGGAATGTAAGTCAACAAAAATGAGTAAATCAACAAGAAAGCTTTCCAAAAGCATCCAGCAGCTAAAAGCTAAGAGAAAGTACATTTTTAATTTTTTATTTTAATATGAGAATTTTCTTCTTTTCAACTGTAGGCACACTCCTTTGTGGTCACTTTTGGGCAAGCAGCATTTGTTTTAAGAATACTCTTGTTGTGCATTGTGAGATATAGGTGCTGATTCAATCTTGGCTGACTACTGGTCAAGAAAATTTGGATCCAGACTAAAAGGCTGGAAAGTAACACAGTAGTTGAAAACACAATATTGGGAGGTGATTAAAGATCAACAGTGTTCTACAATACATATTACAGAATTGAAAACTTTCACAACAAATGACTTCTATTATTATAACTCTAGTTTATTTGCAGAATTACTAAAAGTGAGTTGTTAATCTGTTATATTTTGTAGTAGACTTAACGGTCGTTATCTAGTTGGTCAGCTGAAGAAATATGAAGTGACGTGGTAAGAATAAAAATTAGTGTTGCCATGTAACATTCAAAGATCCTGCTTTTTCGTTTTCTTGTTACTTTTAATACATTGATAATCCAAAAATCAATTACTGTGTGCAAAGTCACATAGTTTATACACTGTCATGTTCTCCTGTTTCCAAGCCTGAACAGTTAAAAGATTAGTTATTAGTACTGAATCTGGCCTTAAATAGTCTAGTTTAAGCCCAGACTTAAACATGTAAAATAGAGATACTATTGTGAAAGTTTAATTCGACTGCATAGGAGAGTAGCACTTAAATCGGAGCTAGTGCCGCCAAGCTTTGAAATTGGTGTACTTGACTAGTGATTGCACTTTCTATCTTCTATACGCTATGCCACCGTGTTTCCTACAGTCGCCATCATGGCACAAGGGTGCTGCAATGCACGATTACAGAACTGTCGACGAGACACGAGTATCCCCTTTACTGAGCCCCAGCGGCTGGTGTACTTAAGTTAGAGCATTTGTGCACTGACTCCATTTTTGTGTTTGCCATTTGGATAACATTTGCAGGCTTTCATAGCCAGGGATTGACATCTTCTGAATAGACATTGTATGGAACAGTGAGAGATTTATAAATCTTTTGTATCTGTATATATTTCTACATTCAGATCTACTCTTAGCAACTGACGCTGCACCAACAGCAACAAAATTATGTATTATTTTTACTGTTTGGTATTAGATGTAGAATAATTTGATACTTGAATTCTCTGTTCATGAATGACATCTTTTCCTCGCTCCTGTATCCACTAAAGAACCACACAGTGTGCAAGGAAGTTATAACATAAGTCACGTGATGTCCTACCATAAAAATCTGGTGTAAAACAGATGGGGAAGTGTACTGGGTGAGCCATTGTTCCTTTGTGTGACAATGCCTAGCCCATGCTTTCCACATCACTTTCAGTGGTTCAAGTGGGATGTGGTGTGTCAGCCTCTGTACAGTGGGGATCTGGCTTTAGAAAAATTTTTACCCCCCAGTGATGAACAAATGGTTTAGCTGACTACGTTTCATCTTAAATGAGGAATTGCACCTTTGTGATTATGTTGAAGCATAGCCAATGCACATATGTAGTAACTGCATATAAGCTCCTTCTGACAGTCTCACTTGTTTCAATTTCTGGTTGTATTGAGGGGTTTGAGGGAGTAATGTTACAAACACACACACACACACACACACACACACACACACACACACACACACACACACACACACACCTCTTAATCATCTTTTTCCGCAGACAGTGACCAAAACATTTTTTATTTTTTTTTTGTGATTAGCAACTTAGTGAACTGTCACAGAGGCCTAATCTAAGAAAGTCTTCTTTCAAAGTAAGGCAGCAATTATAATATAGTAAAAAGATGTAGGCCTAATTTGATCCAAGCACTATCGTACATGTGATTGAGAGAATTGTATAACAAAAGAATAAATAGGACTCTAAAAAAGAATGAGGAAAGATGTAAATCTAAATATGGGGAAGGTAAAGGGGAAGAAATTGATCAGAAAAATCTAAGAAAATTTGTGGTTGGCGATAAGGTAAAAGTGATTCTTATTTCTTATAAAATCAAATTGTGCAGAGGAAACAGTTGTGTGCAAAACTAAAAGCTCCATTTATTTGAAAAATTATAGTTCAAATAATTGGTTTATGTTAAGATGACTACTATTTCAACTGCTGTGCAAAATCTACAAAGTTTCCAGGTTAATATGAAATTTGATGATGTCATAGCTGCTATTTGTATATTAAGATACTCATACCAGCAGTATATGTGGACAAAGGTTATTACCCTGTAATTATATTGAACAGAGGCAAAAATTGTCCCTGTGTTGTAGTGCACAAAGTCAATTACATTGTCTTCAATTGCAAAATGTAATCAGATAATTGAAACACCGGAAAATTTTGCAATACAAAGCTAGAGCCAGCAACATATCTGCAAAAAATTTGCAGCCATGTTAACCAGTATTGATGATAAACACTGAACTGATGGAAGTCATGGGATAGCAATATGCACTTCTACAGGTGGTGGTAGTATTGCATACACAAGGTATAAAAGTTCAGTGCATTGCCAAAGCTGTCATTTGTACTTGGGTGATTCATGTGAAAAGGTTTCCAATGTGATTATAGCTGCATGCTTTGAACCCAAAATGGTATTTAGAGCTAGACGCATGGGACATTCCATTTCAGAAATAGCAAGGGAATTCAGTTTTCCCAGATCCGCTGTGTCAAGAATGTCCCGAGAATATCAAATTTCAGGCATTTACATCTCATCATGGATAATGCAGTGGTTGACAGACTGCCTTCACTTAATGACCGAGAGCAGCGACATTTGTGTAGATTTGTCAGTACTAATAGACAAGCAACAGTGTGTGAAATAACCATAGAAATTAAAGTGGAACATATGGTGAACATATCCTTTAGGACAGTGTGGTGAAATTTGATGTTAATGGGCTATAGTAGCAGACGACTGATTAGTGCCTTTGTTAACAGCATGACATCGCCTGCAGTGCCTCTCCTGGGCTTGTGACCATAGTGGTTGGACCCTAGGCAACTGGAAAACCATGGCCTGGTCAGATGAGTCCCGATTTAAATTGGTAACAGCTAAAAGGTAGGTTTCGAGTGTGGTGCAGACCCCATGAGGCCATGGACCCGGGCTGTCAGCAAGGCACAGTGCAAGCAGCAGTTGGCTCCATAATGGTGTGGACTGTATTTATATGGCATGAACTGAGTTGGCTGGCCCAGCTGAACTGATCGTTGACTGGAAATGGTTATATTTGGCTACTTGGAGACCATTTGCAACCATTCAAGAAATTCATGTTCCGAAACATGATGGAGTTTTTATGAATGACAGTTGTTCGCAATTGGTTTGAAGAACATTCTGAACAATTCAAGCAAATGCTTTGGCCACCCAGGTCAGCCAACACGAATCCCATGGAACATTTACGAGACATAGTCGAGAAGTCAGTTCGTGCATATAATCGTGCACTGATAACACTTCCGCAATTATGGATGGCTATAAAGGTAGCATGGCTCAATATTTCTGGTTTCTGGATGGGGACTTCCAATAATTCGTCGAGTCTGTGCCACATCGAGTTGCTGCATAATGCCAGACAAAAGAGGTCAGACATATTGTGAGGTATCCCAAGACAAATTTTGTCATGTCAGTGGACATCGTAAAAAATGCAGTAGTTCCTTTAAGAAGTACTAGGTTGATTTTCTTCATTGTCTTTCTCCTGTATATGCTTGTGTGTATCTCAAATGACGTAGCTCTTAACATTTGAAACATATATCTGCTGATTTCTGTGAGTCACAGCTGTCCGCTCAAGAAAATGAAATTTGCTGAAAGCAATCGTCTGTCCACATCCTGCAATATGCCACAATGTGGCCAGTGCAACCTGTGAAAGTATACATCCAGATTTTTCTCCTTTCCAGAGCAGCTCCAGATATCTGAATGACATTTGATCTTTCAATCAGGATTGCCATGACGAGAGGTTGATTGGCTTTTGCTTCAGTGATGAATATTCTGATTGGTTTTAACTCCTCTTCTGCTAATTGCACTACCTCATTTGATGCTTCCTCCTCCACTGCCCTTCATTACTTTTATTTTCATACCAACACTCGGAAAAGTTTCTAGTGAAGTCTTGGAAAACTCTGTGCTATATAGTAAAAATAAAACAATGGAAAACCCAGGATGGAAAGTAACAATATTATGAGAAGGAAAGTTTCTACTTACCATATAGTGGAGATGCTGAGTCGCAGATAGGCACAATAGAAAGACTTCCACATTAAAAGCATTTGGCCAGTGGCCTTCTTCAACAATAGACACACACACACACACACACACACACACACACACACACACACACACACACACACAGACTGCAGTTTCAGCAGTTTCAGGCAACTGAAACCACACTGCGATCAGCAGCACCAGTGCGTGAAGGGAGAGGGAGGGGTAGTATGGTGGTGATGACGTACAGTGAAAAAATAAATTGAAAAATAAATAAATAAAAATAAAAAGACTGGTTGTGGTGGTGGAATGACGGCTGTGTAGTGCTGGAATGGGAGCAGGGAAGGGGTTGGATGGGTGAGGACAGCGACTAACGAAGGTTGAGTCCAGGAGGGTTACGGGAACGTAGGATGTATTGCAGGGAAAGTTCCCACTTGCGCAATTCAGAAAAGCTGGTGTTGGTGGGAAGGATCCATATTGCACAGGCTGTGAAGCAGTCATTGAGATGAGGAATATCATGTTTGGCAGCGTGTTCAGCTACAGGGTAGTCCACAGTTTGTCAGTGGCCATTTAGCCGGACAGACAGCTTGTTGGTTGTCATGTCTACATAGAATGCAGCACAGTGGTTGCAGCTTAGCTTGTAGACCACATGACTGGTTTCACAGGTAGCCCTACCTTTGATGGGATAGGTGATGTTAGTGACCAGACTGGAGTAGGTGGTGGTGGGAGGATGTATGGGACAGGTCGTGCATCTAGGTCATATTACAAGGGTATGAATCATGAGGTAAGGGCTTGGGAGCAGGGGTTGTGTAAGGATCGACGAGTATATTGTGTAGGTTCGGTGGACGGCAGAATACCACTGGGGAGGGGTGGCAGGGATAGTGGGTAGGACATTTCTCATTTAAGGGCAAAACGAGAGGTAATTGAAACCGTAGCGGAGAATGTAATTCAGTTGCTCTAGTCCTGGGTGCTACTGAGTTACGAGGGGAATGCTCCTCTGTGGCCAGATGGTGGGACTCCCACCAACACCAGCTTTTCTGAATTGTGCAGATTGGAACTTTCCCTGCAATTCATCATAGGTTTCCATAATCCTCCTGGCCTCAACCTTCATTAGTCGCTGTCCTCACCCATTCAGTTTCTTTCCTGCTCCCATTCCAGCACTACACAGCTGTCATTCCATCACCACACCCAGTCCTTTATTTTTATTTATCTATTTTTCTTAAACTTATTTCTCTCCTTTTCCGCTACTTCCCCCGGCCTCACCTCTCCCCTGCCCTTCACCTAACCTAGAGCACTTCACTGTCCACCACCCCCACCATACTATCCCTCCCCCTCCCTACCCCAGCCTCCTCCTTACCCCACCCAGTCGCCAGTCCCATCATGCACTGGTGCTGCTGCTCACAGTGTGATTACAGTTGCCTGAGACTGCAGTCGTGTGTGTGTGTGGGGCGGGGGGGGGGGGGGGGGCGCATGCATGCGTGTGTATGTGTGTCTGTTGTTGACGAAAGCCATTGGCCAAAAGCTTTCAGAGTCTTTTTGTTGTGCCTATCTCAGACACAGTATCTTCGCTATATAAGTGAGTAGCAACTTTCCATCTGTGCTATATAGGTTAGACCATAAATGCTTGGTTGGGGTATGCTGCAATTGTTAGTTCATTTCATGGGAATTGTATGTGGAATGATATATTGCTTGGAAGGATTCTTTCTGAAGTTTACAGTTGACCAGTTTGTGATTGATAATTTGATGTTTTGCCAGCAGAAGTGGATGGCGTTCTCAAAGAATTATCATCAATTGCTCCGTACAGGGCCAAGTAGTGCCTGGGATGGTTACCAGAGGAATAGGCATCCAAGGGTGTTATAAATAGACAAGAGGTTTAATTGGCTAGACTCTGAGCATATTTCTGTGTGCAGAATACAGTCAGTATGCCCTGGAGGTGGAGAATAGGCCATCAATAGTCAGGATAGTCATGACAGGTGACGTTCAGTAATGGAACAGAATCCGAAGACCATTATGAGAGAGAGGATTGGGATAGGCATGTGCTTTGTGGAGAGCTGCGACCAGAGAGAGTGTGTGTGTGCCTGGCAACTGCTGCTCCAGCAGCATCTCATGGCCAACACAGTTTTCTTCCACACTTATTATTAACTGTTCTGGCAGTGCATGTGAACTTTATCTGTCAGTGTCAGTGTTTTTACAAGAACAAACAACTTCTATTCTGAGGTGATGATTCTACCCAGCATGTAGTCCACAATATTTATTACAGACTAAAAGTGAAAATTTTAAGTGTAATACATTATAAATTTACAATTGACAATAAAAAGTCCCAGTACCCCGTAGACTGATGGTGGCTCGCATAGCCCATATTGGACTGAAACTGAAGTTTTGGACAGAATGCATATGTATTTGTGGTGGCGTTGCCTGAAGACCTGTCCACAGTCATTACTGGTGTGCCTTCCCGCTTGCTACCTTAATTAGTTGTTCCCTAAAAGGCACTTGGCAAACATACGTTTACCCCTTTCCATTTCCTTGCTAAAGTTGTTGTTGTTGTTGTTGTTGGTGGTGGTGGTGGTGGTGGTGGTGGTGGTGCTACTACTGCTACTGCTGTAGATCTAGATGGCTTACTGGACCTGGTGGTATGGTAATTTGTTCCATCAGATAGAACTTGAGAAACTTTCCAAATGTTGCTTAATATATGACATCATTCAATGTGTGAAGAGCCAGTCTCAATCTGTTACAAACTCAAATTTCCCTTATGTACCTTGACCTATGTTTAACAGATTGTCCTGTCATTCCAATATTCACTTAGCTGCAAGGTCATGGTATTCAGTAAATGTCTAATGTTGTGAGTGGGTGCCTGTCTTTGGCTTATCTGAGGCACTGATTGATTTTCTTCATTGATTTTTATGTTGTCTTTATATTATGTTTTTGGAGTATACAGTGAATTCTGTATGGGGATTATGGCGGCCAAGAATTTATTCTGTAAAGGTGTGCTTTCACTTACCATTGGCTTTTGTCATGCTTTCAATGTCTTTGACGGAATACCGATATCTCCACAGATTACATTGCAGGCATTGCATTTCATATTCTAGGTCTTGTGGTTCACACATTGTTATTGTATGTTATGAGGGCCTTAATTGATCACTTCTCTTGTCTTGGTTTATGTTCTGAGAGACTATGTAAATACCATTTCACATGCATAAGTTTTGTTGTAACTGCGACCAGGACGGTTGCGGGATAGCAATCGTGGAAAGTGCAGTGGGACCTGCGGAAAGGCCTGTGAACAACAACACAACGGGAGAGGATGGACACGACCGACGAAGGACAGAATGAATACCACAAGATCGAACATGTCCACTTGTACACAGAACAAGGAAGTAAGCTGTCTAGCGTGAAGTGAGGTGTAAACCGACGTACGCGAGATTAGACTGGCTGGCTGAGCGAGAGGCAGGCGCTTAAGTTCGCTATCAGGGGCGCCGCTATTGACTGCTGGGACCACATGTTCCACTGTGGCGCCCTCACACTAAAAGTGGGCCAGGAGGCGTGCACCGCCACAGCTTACGGCGCGATGGTGCAGAGACCTCTATGGGTCTTTGACGTCCATGACGTCTGGCGCGGATTCGAATTCCGCGGCGCGCAGTACCAGAGTTTACAATAAAAGGTACAGCACAGATTTCTGTCATTCCTCATAACTAACATATCAAGTAAGGATATCTGTTTATCCTTCTCTACTTCCATGGTAAACTGAAAACTGGCATGGAGACTGTTTACATGTTCGAAGCAGTCATCAAGCTGTTTTCACTTGCCTCCACACACGAGAGGTGATGTCCATTATCCTGTACCACATAGTAGCCAAGTAGGCTGATGAGTCAAGTGGTTGATCAACAAAAAAAAAAAAAATTGTCATCCATCTGGACATCCCATGCCACTCCTTCCAGCTTCTTATAGAAACTGCCATTCAATTTGAAGTAATGTGATACGAGAGAAGAATGAAATAGTGTAGTAATATTCTCTTGGAAAAGGGAATTGATGCACTCTAGTGAATCCTTTGACAGTTTTTGCTATCATTGCTAGAACTTGATATATAAACGATATTATTACCAACACTGACTATATTGTTCCAACCATTTTCTGTGAAAATACAGGGGCATGTAAAGTCCATTACATGTGATGGTTGTCAGTTTCTTTATGGAGATGTAAGATGTGAGTTCATGAAACACCTAAACGGGTACCATTCCATTATTCAGTTTACCATGCAAGTAGGAAAGAATAGGCAGCTACCATTCCTTGATGATGTGCTACTTATGAGGAATGGTGCCACCATGTGTGACAAATCCATGCACATAGATTGATTGTTACCGAAGCTCTTAAATAACCATACAGTCCGAAAGAGGCATATGATCAATACATTTCTAGCACACAGGAAAATGACTGTGGCATCTTAGATATGCATATTTCATGAAGTACTTAAAAACTTTGACAAGACCAACACCACCAAATTACACTTCTAAGGAATAAAAATTCCTGATGTGGCCTTTCTGTGATACATCCCCAGGCTGACAGACTGCATCAGCCATATGTCCCAAGAAGACAGTATGAATGGTGCTTTCAGACTGACCAAGAAAATTAATGTGTGTGTCTCTGATCAACCAAAGACAACAGGACCCACTCACAGCTTCAGGGACCATACATTTGCAGCAGAATGTATATAGTATTGAAACAAACAAAATTACAAACTAGGACAGACAGGAAGGGGACTGCAGATAGCAATTTCAAAGGCATGTCAAAAATGACTGTGGTCAGACCACAGTGTGCTTCGACAAGTACATGTAGCCTGCAATAGTTAGAGCTCAGTTCCAGTCACTCTTGAGCAATAGATGATAATTGTTTGAGAATGCCAGCCACTCGTGCTGGCATAACATGATGTAGACTGGGAGGAGGAGACAGAACCGAGAGGGACATACTGGAGGAGGGTGTGTGGCTTCAGAATGAGTGAAATTGGGTCAAGGGAACAAGGGTGAAGGTTGATGTGAGATGGGCCAACAAAGATTGAGGCCAGGAGAATTGTGGGATCAAAGGATGTGTTGAAAGGACAATCCCCATGTAAGTAATTCAGAGGAGCTAGTATTTGGGGGAAGGGCCCAGATGGTACGAGTTGTCAAGTAGCCAGTGAAGCTGAGCCTGTTGGCTCAGCTGCATGTTCCTCCAGTGGGTGGATAATTCTGCTGTTGGTCACAGCTTGGCAGTGGCCATTTGTTGTGGTGGATAACTGGTTGGTTATTGTGCTCACATAAAATAAAGTACTGAAGTAACAGCAGAGCTGATATATGATACGACTGTTTTCACAAGTGATGTTGCCTCTGATAGAATAGTATATGCCTGGGTCTGGATAGTGGTAGGTTTTAGTGGGTGGATGCACTGGATAGGTCTTACACTAGCATTTTCCTTGGGGCATGACCCACATGTCAAGGAGTTGGGAGCAAGTGTGGCCTAAGGAAGAACTAGGATATTTTGTAGATCAAGTGGGCAAAAGTACACTACTTTGGCAGGTAGGGAAGAATTGCAGATAGGACATTGCTCAAACCTGAGCACAATGATAAATAACCAAAACTGCAGCAAGGGGTATGGGTCATTTGTGTGACTACTTGTCATCTTGCACAGAAATAAACATCTTCTCTCACCCATTACACTCTACACATCCATTCACTTCATACACGCTGTAGAACTGGCACATTGTTGTTATCTGGGATAGTGGAACCTGCAGGTGTGTGTGTGTGTGTGTGTGTGTGTGTGTGGGGGGGGGGGGGGGGGGGGCACGCACACTGTTAATTCTGAAGAAGGACTTATTCTGAAAGCTCAGCGACATTCTCAATCTTGTTCTTGTGTCTATTAGTGACTCAAGCACTTAAACTATATGAAGAGTTGTTACCTGTACGCCTTCAGTTATTCCTTAGTTACTCAGCTGTTGTTTTTCAGAGCCTGAAAAAGAGATAATAGTTTCATACAGCTTGAAATATAGTCGTGTAATGTGTTCTGGGTTGTGTGTTTGCTAGGAAGGAGATGCAGCTGGGGAAAGCAGAGAAGATGGCGAGGAAGATAATCAGGTGCCACCACCTTGCAAGAAGGTAAAATATAATAAAAGAAAATATTATACCTGTAGAAATCTTTTTGTATTTGTGACTCCTTTATGTGTATGAAATGTTGAGATAAGGAGGTCGCACAGTGCATGGATTTGCTATAAGTATGTGCTGCACTGTATTGTTTTCTATACGGATGATAACTACAGCTGACTCTTTAGCAGATGGCATAAATCACAATTTAGTAAGGACACAAGTAAAGTATATAAATTTGTAAATGTCCAAGAATAATACAAATAAAAGTTACAGGAAGATCACAAATATCCAAAAAAAAGTATAAATAAAGACACAAAAGCGTTAGTCAGGGTATAACAGAGTAAGATGCACATCACAAATGATGTCCATATTACTGATATAATCAATGGCTCCCCATCAGTCGGATCCAGGAAATGAGCAGTCTGGCTGTGGTACTTTCTAACAAGGCATTCCTCAACTATGTGTCAAATTGTTGCAGGATATTTTGCTTATGCACTTTTCATTTGTTGTAGTGTGTTGCACATCTTATCACTTTTACAATGTTCTTTGTAGGGAAAATTAAATAACGAGAACATACATACTTACTAGGTTGGACACACAAACTGCAGTTGGTCCTTGGCTTTGCCAGTCGTCCTGCTGCATTTTCTTTGGTCCATGTATTCTTCTCCAGCTAGTCCCATAGTACTCAGATCTTATCAGTCTGTCTCCGTCGTTGTCTTCCCCTCAACCTATTATCTCTGATGTCTTCTTCCACTCCCTGCCTGGTGATCTGGCCTTGTTGACTTATGCGCCGATACCACTTCAGCTGCCTGTCTTTAATGACAGCCAAGTTGTCTAATGATTTCAGCTGCTACAATTCATGGTTTTTTCTTTTTCTCCAGTCGTCTCCTTTACTGGTCCAAACATCTGTCTCAGAACAGCATTCTCAAATGTCGGGAGTTTCTTTTTATCTTTGGTGTCAGCGTGTAGGTGTCTGCTCCATATAGGACAACAGTTTACTGTCTTGTAGATACTAATCTTCGTGGTTCTCGATAGAAGCCAGGACTTCAGCAGCTTTCATGGTGCAAAGCTTGACCTGTTTCCTGCTTAGATTCTTGTCATTATTTCCTGGTCTATCTCAATCCTTTCACTAAGTACTGCCTCAAGATACTCTCTTTCAAAGATGTTGCCATCCATATCTAAAGATCTGTCAGTGTTCTCTCTGCTCACTATGAGGTATTTGGTCTTACCCATATTTGTCTTTAAGCCTGCTCTCATTGCCTCTTCCATTAACACTCTTCCCATATGAACCAGATCTTGATCATTCTGTGCTATTGAAACTACATCATCTGCAAAGGCCTGGGCATTGATCCTTCTATGCTGCTGAGTTCCTGTCTTCAGGCTTGATACCTTTCTCAGTACTGTTTACAGAACCAGATAAAACAGAATTGGAGAGAGGCAGTCTTCCTATTGCACTGCAGTCCTCACCTTGACTTATGTGACATATTTTCAATCGCTTTCATCATGCATGTTATCTCTTGTGTACATATTTGTGTTATTTTTATTGGTTTTGTGGGAACCTGCACCATTTCCAGTTCTTGCCACATTGTGTGCCTGTTCACACTTTCATATTCTTTTTGGAAGACCATAAAAAGTTGGTGAACATATCCGTGAAATTCCCAGCTCTTTGATAGCACTTCCTTATTGTATGTAGTTAACCCACTGCTGATTTTTCCATTTCAAAATTGGAATCTAGATACTTGCTTGATGTATGGTGTTAGCGGCTTCAGCAACAACATCCTCAGGATCTTATAAGCTGTATATATTACGGCAATTCGTATATAGTTGTTGCATCTCATCGGGTCTCTTATCTTAAGTGTTGGGCAGATGAGAGACTGCTTTATTCTGCTGGCATGCTTCCTCTCCTCCAAATTAAACAGATTAGGTGGTAGACTCTAGCTTGTGGGATATCTCTTCCCTCTTCCAGCATCTCTGTAGGTATGCCATCTATTCGTTCTGCCTTTCCTCTGTTCAGCATTTTTATGACATTTCATTTCTTACCTCTTTCAGCTACGGCAGTTCATTCTCCACTATTGGTGTGGTCACTCTATTTTCTTTCTACAATTACTCTTCTTCTTTTGATGCTGCTGTTGCCACTCTACTGATGATGTCATAGTAAATAATTGCATACAGATTGTAAGGTAATGCTCCCTGGTCTGTAACAGTAGGCTCAGTTTTTTGCAGCTTGCAGCCCCTTTTGGTATACTTCAGTCATAAAGCCACCAACTTTCCATCAGATAGTTAGTGAGAAAGAAGTAATCTAGTGAATGACCTTCTTAAGGTTATTCCTCACCCCTCTAAATACTAAATATCAAGGCCTATCGTTCAAGTGACACCCTCACCCTAGCCCTCAGTGTAACTGTATATTAAGTCCCATTCCATCCGAGTTTCTTCTTTACCCAAACACCTTGCTAAATCAATACTCTTGAAGTAATTGCTAATGTTAGAACATAATTTGCTAATATCACGTTCATATTCTAATACGTACAGCTGTGAGAATACAAAATGACTTGGAAAGGAGTTTACTTAATCATTCTAGACAGTATGTTCATGACAAACAAGGCAAAACTTGTTGCAGCTAACTTGCCTTAAGCCTCTTCTAACCAGCAGCTCACTGCATCATTACCTCCTAGACTGTTCATTACAACATTATGAATAGCCAATTTCTTTTTAGAATAAACTGCTTTTAGCAGTAAATATGGATCTGATTTTATGCTGTGTGAGGATATTTGATTGTAATAATTTTCACAAAACTGGTTGTGTAGATATTCCTCTGATCAGATGACACTGTTTTCCAGAATGTTTGAAACACCTCTTGCATGTCATCAGCAGAAAATTTGTGTCATTTTTTTGAAAATATTTGTGATACAAGTTGGGAGTACACATTGGACCTGATTTTTGTGACACACTTGGAATAATAATTTGGCCACTTCAGTTTCTTGTGTATCCAGTGTACATGTGCCCATGCATTCTGAGCATATTATTAACAATATTCTTCCAATTTTTGGAGGAGACTTTAGACTCTGTTTCTCATTTGGCACTTAAATCACCATAAAACTGTGGTGTCCACTTTCAACGTTATTATTTCCATCAATATCTGATGGGTGACTTGTAAGGCTCGGTAAAAAATCAGCACCAGGATGTAGCATCTACTCCTAAGTAGCACCTATGCCTACAGTATTATTTTGGTCCTTCTTGGACATAGCCAGTAAAGTTTCTAGATGAAAAATATTTAGAAATCAGTTTAAGTTGATGATGATGATGATGATATGGAAACTTGGGCTCCAAAACTCCTTTGAGAAGACACAATTTATGACAGATATAAAATCAGTGCCAAGGGAACTGGAAACTGGACTGCAAAACATTAAGCAGGCAAAAAGATTTAACTACCTAGCTATAGGAAAAAGATTGCTACTCACCATAAAGAAGACACGTCAGATTGGAGACAGGTGCAACTAAAATACACTCACACATAGCTTTCGGCCACAACCTTTGTCAATAAACACACACACACACACACACACACACACAAACACACACACACACACACACACACACACACACACACGTGTATGTCTGTAAGCTCACCTCACGCACACATAACCACCAGCTGTAGCATCTCGGGCCGGAATGCAACATCACATGGGATGCAAGCAACAATATGGAGGGGGCGGGGAAGGGGAAGAGATAGTAGTGTATGGGTGGGGAGAGAGATGAATGCTGTCTGGTGGAGTGTGCAGGGACTAGACTGCCACCAGGTGCAGCATCATGGGGTTTTGGGGCAGGGAGTTGGGTAAAAAAGAGAAGAAGTAGAGAAAGACAGGCAGGTTTGTCAGCAGAGGGCTGCAAATAAACAGGGTAGGAGATGATAATAGAGAGGAGGTAGAAACTGTTGGGTGGAGGGTGTGGGGACAGTATGTTGCCATAGCTTGAGGCCAGGATAATTACGGGAGCAGGGAATGTGTTGTAAGGATAACTTCCATCTGTGCAGTTCAGAAAAGCTTAACTGTGGTGGAGGGAAGGATCCAGGTGGCTCAGGTAGTGAGCAGCCATTGAAATAAGGTGTGTTATGTTGAGTTGCATGTTGTGCCACAGGGTGATTTATTTTGCTCTTGGCCTCAGTTTGACGGTGGCCGTTCATCCTGATGGTCAGCTGGTTGGTAGTCATACCAATATAAAAAGCTGTGCAGTGATTAAAGCAGAGCTAGTAAATGAGATGGGTGCTATCACATGTGGCTTGGCCCTTGATGTGGTAGGATAAACCTGTGACAGGATTGGAATAGAAAGTGCTGGGTCAGTAGATTGGTCAGGTTTTGCACCTGGGTCTACCGCAGATATGATACTTGTGGCAAGGGGGTTGGGATTGGGAGTTGCATAGGGATGGACTAGGATGTTGTGGAGGTTGTGTGGGCGACAGAACACCACTTTAGGAGGGCTGGGAAGTATCTTGTGTAGGATACCACAACCTCATGATCCTGTGCCTGGTGGCAGTTTAGTCCCTGCACACTCCACAAGGCAGCGTTCATCTTTCTCCCCTCCCATCCCCTTCTATCCCTTCCCCTCCCTGCCCCCTCCAAATTGCTTCTTGTATCCCGTATCATATGATGTTGCATTCTGGCCCGAGATGCTGGAGTTGGTGCTCGTGTGCGCGTGAGGTATGCTTGCTGCCCCCCACCCCCCCCCACCCCTAATCTCTCACTGAAGAAGACTGTGACTGAAAGCTATGTGTGGGTGTCTTTTAACTGTGCCTGTCTGCGACTCGATGTGTCTTCTTTACGGTAAACAGCAGTCTGTCTTTTCCTATATTGTTGATGTTCCTGCCTGGAGTTTCCATTGTTTGATAAATACCTAGGTGAATGGATAAAGCCTGTCGTATGAGAGAAAGAAGCTTCCCTGTCACACATTAACAAAATGGTGTACAACTAACTAAAGGCGTCTACACTAAAGACATAAATATTCTTAAAACACCAAAATTAAACGCTACTCCACTGTTACTTGACCAGGGACTTCTTTTTTTAATTTTTTTTTTTTTTTTTTTTTTTTTTTTTTTTTTTTTTTTTTTTTTTTTTTTTTATGAATTTGGCCAGCTATGGACCGCATACAACTTAAGACTTACGGTGTTTCTTTTTCTTCCGTTCTTCCCAGTACTTCTTCATTTTCTCACCTACTGCTCATCTCTGCTCATCTGTCCACACTCTCTTGGGTCGAGGTTTTGGCGCATCTTCTTCATAGTTTGCGTTTTCTATAAGAAGCCTAAAGTTATTCCTGTCACGTATTATTTCTTCTGTAACACCTATTTTGTTGGCGTCTTTCTTTACTGCTTCTATCCATCCTACAGTTGTTTTCAGCTTACTAACGTAATTAAAAATCTTCTTTGTAATCCGTGTCTCTTCCATTCTTTTTAAATGTCCATAAAATTTTAGCCATCTCTTCCTCATTGTATCTGTGATATTTTCTGTATTTTTGTATAGGTCTTCGTTTCTCCTTTTAATCCACCTATTTTCTTTGTTTTTCTCAGGACCTAGAATTTTTCTTAATATTTCTCTCTCTCTTTTTTCTAGTTCTCTTAATTCGCCTTTCTTATTCAATGTTAGGCACTCTGATCCATATGTTGCTTGTGTCCTAATAACTGAATTATAATGTTTAATCTTTGCTTGTATGGATATTGATTTCTTATTGTAGTAGTTTCGTGTTAATTTATATGCAAATTCCAACTTTTTTATTCTTTCTTTATTTGTTGTGTTATCCAGTCCATTGGCTTGGATCCACTCCCCCAGGTATTTGAATCTATCAACTCTTTTAATTTTTCCATACTTTGTTGTCATAAACTTTTCTGTATTATGTTTGTGTTCTATATACTCGGTTTTTTCGTAGGATATTTATAGCCCAGTCTTTTCCGCAATCTCGTGTAACATATCAAGCATAACTGTTGCGTCTGTTCGGTTTTCAGTTATCAATGCCATATCATCCGCAAAGGCTAAACATTTTACTTCAAATTTGTTCTTTCCTTGGCCCATGCTTATACCCTTTGTGCCTCTGTTTTTTAATGTGTTTTCCCATGTTTTTACTACTACATCTAGAACCAAGTTAAAGAGAATTGGGGACAGTCCGTCACCTTGTCGAACTCCTGTTTTGATTTTGAATGGTTCAGAAATTTCACCTTGAAATGTAACTCTTGTTGTTGTATCTGTGAGCGTTTGTTCAACAAGTCTTCTGGTGTTTTCATCTATCCCTGATTCATAAAGTATCTGGAATAGTGTTTGTCTGTCAACTGAGTCGTAGGCCTTTTTGAAGTCTACGAAAGTAACTACTGTATTTTTATTTTGTATAGCTCTCACTCTCAAAATTCCCCCCTGCGGGTCCGGGGATTAGAATAGGCCCGAGGTATTCCTGCCTGTCGTAAGAGGCGACTAAAAGGAGTCCATCCCCCTCACGGGGGTAGTTAGCGCCTGCGTCCGGAGACGGACGGTTTCACGACCTATAATCGTGGTCTTTTTGGTTTTTCACTTCTCGTTTCTTCCTTCCTTTTGTTGGTCCCTTTCTTTGCTCTTCTCCACCTCACTGTCTTCCTTACTCTTTCCCTTGACTTCTCCTTGCCTTCTCATTGCCTTTTTCTCCTTGCCTTCTCATTGCCTTTTTCTCCTTGCCTTCTCATTGCCTTTTTCTCCTTGCCTTCTCATTGCCTTTTTCTCCTTGCCTTCTCATTGCCTTTTTCTCCTTGCCTTCTCATTGCCTTTTTCTCCTTGCCTTCTCATTGCCTTTTTCTCCTTGCCTTCTCATTGCCTTTTTCTCCTTGCCTTCTCATTGCCTTTTTCTCCTTGCCTTCTCATTGCCTTTTTCTCCTTGCCTTCTCATTGCCTTTTTCTCCTTGCCTTCTCATTGCCTTCTTCTCCTTGCCTTCTCTGGTCTCCGCCTCGGCGTTTGAGACAGTCTGTCCTCTTTCTCCCTCTCTCTCTTCTTTTTCCTCTTCTTCCTTCCTCCCTGTGCGTGTCTGAAGGCCGACCCACGCGTTCGCACGCGTAGCCGGTGACGGGGTAACGCGTAAGTCCCCGCCCTGGGTAGACATGTAAGGCACGCGCGTACCCCCTGGTAAAGGCCAGGCCCGGGGAGGGGTGATTGCCTGAGCTGATACCTTCTGACCATGCCGATTGGTCCCTCCGTCTGTTTCTCGGGAGGTGTGACCTGAGGTGTAAACATTCACCTAAGGCGGGAGTGCCCTCTGAGAGGGTCCCCACAAGGAAGGAGCGCGCCATCGGAGACGCTGGCAATCATGGGGGATTCCTCCGCAATGGATTCTACTCCATCGCTTTCGACTTCGACCCAAAAACGGAAACGTGACCAGCCAACAGTGACAAAAGTACTACCGCCTGCCCCACAGTTCCTCGTAGTTTCTCGCACTGAGGACGGAAAGGATTTTTCCTCTGTCAACCCTTTTGTTATTCAGAAGGGCGTTGATGCCATAGCCGGATCTGTCAAATCTTGTACCAGGTTGCGTAACGGCACCTTATTACTCGAAACTGAGAGTGCCTTTCAGGCACAAAAACTGCTTCGGGCCACCCTCCTGTACACGTTCCCTGTCCGGGTGGAGGCCCACCGAACTTTGAATTCGTCTCGTGGTGTAGTGTATACTAGCTCCCTCGACGGATTGACTGACGAGGAGCTTCAATCTTTCCTCGCTGAGCAGGGCGTGACGGCTGTCCATCGGGTCATGAAAAAGGTCAACAACGACCTTGTACCGACCCGGACACTCTTCTTGACCTTCGATAGTGTTAAGCTGCCATCGCGCATCAAGGCGGGCTACGAGGTTATTTCTGTTCGCCCCTATGTCCCGACACCTACGCGCTGCTACCAGTGTCAGCGTTTCAATCACACTCGACAGTCTTGTTCCAATGCGGCTAAATGTGTCACTTGTGGCAGGGATGCCCATGAGGGTGACTGTCCACCTCCGTCTCCTCATTGTGTGAACTGTCAGGGTGACCATGCCGCATCCTCCCGCGACTGTCCTGTCTATAAGGACGAACGTTGCATCCAAGAAATTCGTGTCAAAGAGAAAGTGTCCACCTCGGCTGCTCGCAAGCTATTGGCTAGTAGGAAGCCCACGCTGCTCCCAGCGGGGAAATATAGTACTGTCCTCGCCTCTCCTCGGACTACCCGGGAGGTCGCAACCCAGACATGCGATCTGACCTTCAGCACCACGGTCGTCCGTTCGGCCAGTGCTAAGATCGCGCGGTCGACATCTCCTCTTCCTCCCATCACACCACAGACACCAGCCACTTCCTCAGCTTCTGCTAAGTCGAAGACCCCGAAGTCAGATGCACGGTCCTTCAAGAAGGAACCATCCCGTGCAGACTTCCTCCGTCCCTCGACCTCCCAGCCTTCGACCGGTACTTCCACCAAACGTCCTTCCAAAAAGGCGCATAGGAAGCACAGTTCTCCTTCTCCGCCACGGCGCATCTCTTCTCCTGCGCCACCCAGCGGTTGCCGCCCCAGGCCGTCATCCGTTTCGCCTGGCCGCATCGCCGGTAGCCGTACATCTGGCCGTTCACCGGCGGAGGAAGCTCCCCCTCCCGGCCATCCTCCCGAGATGGCCGATGACCCTATAGACCCAATGGACGATGACTGTCCGCCTACTGATAGCGGCGGCAGTGCTCGCTCGAAGCCAGGCCCTAAGCGGCCTTCGAGGTGACCCCTTCTCTCATCTTCCTTTTCTTACGATGGCACTTATTCACTGGAATATTCGCAGCATTCGCTCCAACCGAGAGGACTTGAAGTTGCTGCTCCGCTTGCATCATCCGCTCGTCGTAGCCCTCCAGGAAACGAAGCTACGCCCATGCGATCACATTGCCTTGGCACACTACACCTCTGTGCGTTTTGACCTACCCCCTATGGTAGGAATCCCAGCTCATGGAGGGGTTATGTTGCTGGTCCGGGATGATATTTACTACGATCCCATCACGTTGCACACCGGCCTGCAGGCAGTCGCCATCCGCATTACTCTCCCCACTTTTACGTTTTCCTTTTGTACCGTTTACACTCCCTCGTCATCTGCCGTTACCAGGGCAGACATGATGCAACTTATTGCTCAGCTACCTGCACCGTTTTTGTTAACTGGAGACTTCAATGCCCACCATCCCCTTTGGGGTTCTCCAGCCTCCTGCCCGAGGGGCTCCTTGTTAGCAGACCTTTTCAACCAGCTCAATCTTGTCTGCCTTAATACTGGCGCCCCTACTTTTCTTTCGGACACATCTCATACCTATTCCCATTTAGACCTCTCTATATGTACTCCCCAACTTGCACGCCGGTTTGAGTGGTATGCACTTGCTGATACTTATTCGAGCGACCACTTACCGTGTGTTATCCATCTCCTGCAGCATACTCCCTCTCCGTGCTCCTCTAGTTGGACCATCTCCAAGGCAGACTGGGGGCTCTTTTCTTCCAGGGCGACCTTTCAGGATCAAACCTTCACAAGCTGCGATCGTCAGGTCGCACACCTCACGGAAGTCATTCTCGCTGCTGCTGAATATTCCATCCCTCACCCTACTTCTTCTCCACGTCGCGTACCGGTCCCCTGGTGGACCGCAGCATGTAGAGACGCTTTACGTGCTCGTCGACGTGCTTTACGCACCTTTAAACGCCACCCTACAGTGGCGAATTATATTAATTATAAATGATTACGTGCTCAGTGTCGTCGTATTATTAACGAAAGCAAGAAAGCCAGCTGGGCTGCTTTCACAAGCACCTTCAACAGTTTTACTCCTTCTTCTGTTGTCTGGGGTAGCCTGCGCCGGCTATCTGGCACTAAGGTCCACTCCCCAGTTTCTGGCTTGAAGGTCGCGAATGAAGTCCTTGTGGCCCCTGAGGCTGTCTCCAATGCCTTCGGCCGCTTTTTCGCCGAGGTTTCGAGCTCCGCTCATTACCACCCTGCCTTCCTCCCCCGCAAACAGGCAGAGGAGGCTAGGCCACCTGACTTTTGCTCCTCGAATTGTGAAAGTTATAATGCCCCATTCACCATGCGGGAACTCGAAACCGCACTTGGCCGATCACGGTCCTCCGCTCCAGGGCCTGATTCTATTCATATTCAGATGCTGAAGAACCTTTCTCCTGCGGGTAAAGGTTTTCTTCTTCGTACATACAATCGCATCTGGATTGAGGGACATGTTCCCGCATGCTGGCGCGAGTCTATTGTTGTCCCGATTCCTAAGCCGGGGAAGGACAAGCACTTGCCTTCCAGTTATCGACCTATCTCACTTACCAGCTGTGTCTGTAAAGTGATGGAGCGAATGGTTAACTCTCGATTGGTTTGGCTGCTTGAGTCTCGACGCCTACTTACCAATGTCCAATGTGGATTTCGTAGGCGCCGCTCTGCTGTTGACCATCTGGTTACCTTGTCGACCTTCATTATGAATAACTTCTTGCGGAAGCGCCCGACCGCGGCTGTGTTCTTTGATTTAGAGAAGGCTTACGACACCTGTTGGAGGGCGGGCATTCTCCGCACCATGCATACATGGGGCCTTCGCGGTCGCCTCCCTCTTTTTATTCGTTCCTTTTTAATGGATCGACAGTTCAGGGTACGTGTGGGTTCTGTCCTGTCCGACACCTTTCGCCAGGAGAATGGGGTGCCACAGGGCTCAGTTTTGAGCGTCGCTCTGTTCGCCATCGCGATCAATCCAATAATGGATTGCCTCCCAGCTGATGTATCAGGCTCTCTTTTTGTGGACGATTTTACCATCTATTGCAGCGCGCAGCGTACACGTGTCCTGGAGCGCTGTCTTCAGCGTTCTCTTGACCATCTTTACTCCTGGAGTGTTGCCAATGGCTTCCGTTTTTCTGCCGAGAAGACGGTTTGTATTAACTTCTGGCGCTACAAAGAGTTTCTCCCACCGTCCTTACGACTTGGTCCCGTTGCTCTCCCAATCGTGGAGACAACCAAATTTTTAGGCCTTACCTTTGACAGGAAACTTAGCTGGTCTCCACATGTGTCATATTTGGCCGCCCGTTGTACCCGTTCTTTAAATGTCCTCCGTGTTCTCAGTGGTATGTCGTGGGGAGCGGATCGAACCGTCCTACTTCGTCTATATCGGTCGATCGTCCGCTCCAAGCTGGATTATGGGAGCTTCGTATACTCCTCTGCACGGCCATCCATCTTACGCCGCCTCAACTCCATACAACATCGGGGTTTACGACTTGCGATCGGAGCATTTTATACCAGTCCCGTAGAGAGTCTTCATGCTGACGCTGGCGAATTGCCACTCTCTTACCGGCGCGATATACTGCTTTGTCGGTATGCCTGTCGGCTACTGTCAATGCCCGACCATCCGTCTTATCGTTCCTTTTTTGACGACTCTCTTGACCGTCAATATAGGTTGTATGTCTCTGCCCTGCTACCCCCTGGAGTTCGCTTTCGTCGCCTCCTTCAACACCTTAATTTTTCACTCCCTGCAACCTTTCGAGTGGGCGAGAGCCACACGCCACCTTGGCTCCAGGCTCAGGTCCGCGTTCACCTTGACCTCAGCTCGCTCCCAAAAGAGGTCACCCCCAGTTCGGTCTACCACTCCCGTTTTTTGGAACTTCGTTCGAAGTTCATCACCATGACTTTCATTTATACAGATGGCTCTAAGACCAATGACGGGGTCGGGTGTTCCTTTATAGTCGGGGCACAAAGTTTCCAATACCGGCTCCATGACCATTGTTCGGTCTTCACAGCTGAGCTCTTTGCCCTCTACCAGGCTGTTCTTTACATCTGCCGCCACCGACATTCTGCTTATGTCATCTGCTCAGATTCCCTGAGCGCCATCCAGAGCCTCAGTGATCCGTACCCGGTTCACCCTTTCGTACACTGGATCCAACGCTCTCTTCAGCGGCTGGTGGACGTCGGTCCGCCGGTTAGCTTTATGTGGGTTCCTGGCCATGTCGGTATCCCTGGGAACGAAGCTGCAGATGCCGCGGCCAAGGCTGCGGTCCTCCAGCCTCAGACAGCTTCTTGTTGTGTCCCTTCGTCCGATTTTAGCAGGGTCATTTGTCGGCGTGTTGTGTCGCTGTGGCATGCCGATTGGGCTGCACTTACCGACAACAAGCTTCGGGCCTTAAAACCTCTTCCCGTGGCTTGGACGTCCTCCTCACGCCCTTCTCGGCGGGAGGAGGTCGTTTTAGCAAGGTTAAGGATTGGACACTGCCGGTTCAGCCATCGCCATCTGCTGACGGCTGCGCCGGCGCCGTTCTGCCCCTGTGGGCACTTGCTGACGGTTAGACACATTTTAATGTCCTGTCCCGATCTTAACCAACTGCGCCTCGATCTTAACCTGCCTAATACTTTCGATGACATTTTAGCGGATGACCCACGAGCAGCTGCTCGTGTTCTTTGTTTTATCAATTTGACACACCTCGCTAAGGACATTTGATGAATTTTTGTAATCCTATGCCTGTCAGTCTGTCTTTTATTGTGTTTTTCCTTTTAGTTGTTGTTGTCAACTTGTGGCTCGCGGTGCATTTTTAGAGTAGTCAGGGCGCTAATGACCATTGAAGTTGTGCGCCCTAAAACCACAAAAAAAAAAAAAAAAAACCTCTCAAAATTGTTTTTAAATTAAGAATCTGTTCTGTACATGATCTACCTTTTCTAAATCCTGCTTGATAATCTCCTATATTAGGTGCTGCTTGTTCCTCTATTCTATTTAAAAGTGCTTTAGAAAGTATTTTGTATGTCACTGGTAACAAGGATATGCCCCTGTAGTTGTTGGTGTCTGTTTTATCTCCTTTTTTATGGAGAGGGTGGATCAATGCTTGTTTCCAGTCACTGGGTATGATTCATTTTGTCCAAATGTCTTTAATTACTTTGTGAATTTTCTGACATGCTGATAAGCACCCTAGTTTCCACATTTCTGCCACTATCCCATCCTCACCTGGTGCTTTGTTATTCTTCAATGCATTGATAATATTTTCTATTTCTTCTACTGTAGGTGGTTCCGACGGTGGATTTTCATGTTGTGGTTTTTGAAATTGCAACCTGTCATTAGGCTCCTCACAATTTAATAGGTTTCAAAGTATTCAGCTAAGATTTGGCAGTTCTCTTTATTGCTTAAAACCATTTTTCCATTTTTATCTTTAAAATATAAACTTGGTGATTGGAATCCTGTTAAAACTTCTCTGAAAGTCTTATAGAAGTCTCTAGTGTTGTTCCTTTTGAAATCAGAATCCATTTCTTCTAATCTGTCTTTGTCATATTTTCTTTTCACTGATCTGATGATTTTTGCTGTCTTTTTCCTTTCTTCTTTAAACTCTTCCCAGTATTCGTGTTTCTTATTACTGTTCCATTTTTTCCATGCCTTTAGTCGATTGTCAATTGCTTCATCACACAGCTCGTTCCACCATCTGTGTTTTGGTATTCTTCGTGGCTGTCCCATTTCTTTAACTGACTCTATCATTGTTTCCTTAATTTCTTCCCAATTATCCATTTTTCTTGTGTTTAGTATATGACAGAATTTGTCCTGCTTTTGCAGGAGAAATTTAGTGTTTACTCTTGGAAATCATCTTGGTTTTGGTTTAGGTTTGTTTGGTTGGAACATGGTCTTTATTTCTGTCAGATAATGATCTGAGTCTATGTTTAGGCCCTTCCTCACTCTGACATCCAAGATTTCCTTGTAGTTGCAAGTCGTTATTGCCACATGGTCCAACTGATATTCACCTTGATTTGGATTAGGTGATACCCACGTTTTTTTCTTTCTTGCAAGTTTCCTGAAACATGTCGACATTAATTTTAGATTAAACTGTCTACAAAAATCTATGAGTCTTTCCCCATTTCTGTTGGTTCTTGCATGTGCTGGATAATCTCCAACTACTGATTTAAATTTTGTTTCGTTGCCAACTTGTGCATTAAAGTCTCCCACTAAAATTTTTATACGTTCTTTTGGTAATATGGATGTTTCGTGTTCAAGCTTTATATGTGTCAGAAACTTTTAATTGAACAAGAAAGGTCTAATGGAGAAACTTGAAGCCAAAGGAAGAAAGATTTTTAGATAGATCATGGGCCCCATCAAAGAAAACAGAGAATACAGAAGGTGTCACATCAGCAAAGTACATAATAGCAAGTTGAGAAGCTAACTGTCATGATTTGGAAAAGGAGGATTGCCTTTTATGGCCATGTGATACAAAAGAGCCTAGGAATGATATGTAAAAGGATACTAACATACTTTCAAAATAAGGAACGCAAAGAGGAATGGTTCACTGAAGTTAAAAAAGGCAGATAAACGGGAGAATGACCTGCTACAAACACACAGAGATTTCAGGGAGAATCCAAAAGTGAAGATAGGCATGGACCCAAGAGAGAAAAGAGAAACACTGGAAACAAATACAGTAGCATAGCCACAAAATGTCTGTCTAATGAAACACAAAAGTAAACAAATAAAAATTAAATGTAAACTAAAAATCTCAATCAGACTGACTTACTACAAAAGAAGAATCAGTTCATAAATATCAAGACAAATTGAAATAGTTGAAAATGTGAGTTGTCAAGAATTACCTAAAGAAAGTAATAATGCTGCACAAAAACATTTGGGTCAATCAAAACTGAAAATAAAATATGTAGGAATGAAATACATGAAGATGTGTTAACAGAGGGGGCCAAAAATGGAAAAAAAATTGAAATGCTCAAGGAAAACTAAACACTATGAGCAATTTCAAAGAAAGGAAACAGTAAGGATAATTAGAATAACTAAAAGACATCTTGAAAACAGGAAACTTAGGAAATTGAGGACAACTTTTCAAAAAATAATTCCATAGATTATCAGATATTTAAGGGCAGATTGAAAGGTTACCAAACCCCAAGTGCCCATTTCATTAAAGTGACAGACTTGGCATGATCAACATTGAAAATTCTGAAATATTTGCCAAATGTTTTTATCGGGTTCTTAACTGTCCAGACAGAACTGACCAATAAGCTGGAATTCTCAAATACTCATGAAAATCTGAAAATCTATATGACTTACCTCAGTGAAAGCTGCTTATTCTTGGGAATAAACTAATATTGCTAAAAAGAAATGAGAATAAGAAATATACATATTGAGAGGCCAATGTCAAAATACCCAGACTTGTGAAAGACTTGTGAACAGAGGTCGACAAGAGGTTCATGAACTAACACCACTTACTGCCCAAACCGCCCGTTTCTGAACCATAAATATTCTTGTAGAATGGGAAGAGTTGCCCCAAAATGTAATACCATATGACATAAGTGAATGAAAATGAGCAAAGTAGACAAATTTTTTGTGTCAAAGTATCACTCACTTTTGATACCATTCGAATAGTAAAAACGGCAGTGTTAAGTCTTTGAACAAGATCCTGAATGTGGGCTTTCCATGACAGCTTACTATCTATCTGAACACCTAGAAATTTGAACTGTTAAGCTTCACTAATCATATGCCCGTTCTGTGAAATTAAAACAGCAGGTTTTGTTGAATTGTGTGTTAGAAACTGTAAAAACTGACTCTTACTGTGATTTAACGTTAGTTTATTTTCTACAATCCACAAACTGAGGTCAAGTACTGCACTATTTGAAACAGAGTCAATGTTGCACTACCAAGCTAGTGTCATCAGCAAACAGAAATATTTTAGAGTTACTCGTAGTGCTACAGGGCATATAACATATATAAATAAGGAACAGGAGCAGCCCCAATACTGATCCCTGGGGCACCCCCCCCCCCACTTGACAGTACCCCACTCAGACCCCACATCACAGCTGTTATCAACATTGTGAATAATGACCTTTTGCTGCCTGTTGCTAAAGTAAGAGGTATTCCATAATGGTCCAACTTCTGGAGCAATATTTTGTGATCAACACAATCAAATGCCTTAGATAAATCAAAAAATACGCCAAGTGTTCGAAATTTTTTGTTTAGCACATCCAGTACCTCACAGAGAAAAGAGAATATAACATTTTCAGTTGTTAAACGACTTCTAAAGCCGAACTGTACATTTGATAGCAAATCGTATGATATAAAATGATCAATTATCCTTACATACACAGCCTTTTCCATAACTTTTGCAAACACTGATGGCATAGAAATAGGTCTAAAATTATCTACATTATCCCTTTCTCCCTTTTTATAAAGCGGCTTTACTACTGAGTACTTTAATCGCTCAGGAAACTGACCATTCCTAAAGGAAAAATTACAAATATGGCTAAGTACAGGGCTAATATGTGCCGCACAGTTCTTTAATATTCTGCTAGACACTCCATCATAACCATGAGAGTCCTTAGTCTTCAGTGATTTAATTATTGACTCAATCTCCCTCTTGTCTGTATCACAGAGGAGTATTTCAGACATCAATCTCGGAAAGGCATTTGCCAAGAAAGTAATACGATTTCCTGCAGAAACTAAATTTTTATTTAATTCACCAGCAATACTCAGAAAATGATTGTTAAATACTGTACGTATATCTGATTTATCAGTAACAGAAATATTTTTACTGCGAACTGACTCTTTTTCCTGTGGTAGTACATGCTGAGGATAAACAAGTTGTTGTTCTCAGCCAGTTCTACTAGTGTGATCTTAGATCTTTCTGCTGTCATATCAAAAATTTCAACTGAAGAAATTATTTGTCTGATTTTGGCATTAAAATCCACATTATCACCTTTTTGGTGAGGTTTGCTGTCATTTATGAGATTCCATGACTCTTGACAAGGTCTTTTACCTCTTCATCTCATTGTGAGCATGTTGTTGCAATAGACCTGAAGATTTCCATAGATTTTCTGTTGTTGATTTTTAACAGAAGTCTTGCTATTCTGGTTGAGATTTCCACAATATCTGTAGCTCATTTGTGTGACATATGATGAAGATTGCATGACTGCCCCAGTGGAGCTGTGTGGTTAGGTAGCTTTGATGATGATGTAAGTGTGTGCTCATAAATTAGTGTTTGGAAATTTTTGTAGAAATTTACACATTTCTTGGAAAGTTGACAATACTGTGTCCACTAAGGGAACTAAATTATGCGAACCTGAGTCTAACAAACAGGAAGCTATGTTCCTTGCCTCAGTGCATCAACAAAGTAGTGTGTGTGTCAGGCAAACATTTATTGAACACCAAAAATGTGAAGACAGTAGTACGCAAACAGAACTTCGTGAGGTAATGGTACAACACTGTGAGTGTTTGGACAAAGTACTAACACTACCTAACACGTGACCTAAAAGAAGTGAAGAAACATAGTAAAAGTCCAGTTGTAGCAAAAGAAGGATTCCTGTCAAAATATGTCCATAGCCCATGTCCAAATATAGAAAGGTTGTTGATGAGATGATCCAGCCAGAAGCACACCCATAGGAACATAAGTCAGTACTGCAAGTTAAGTGAACTGAAGCAGCATTGCAGCAGCCTTTACACCATAAAATAACCTTCATTTGTTGCTCACTTGATCTTTCATAGGTTATGGGATAGTAGCTGTGACATGCTTGCTGCACAGTTCTCTCCGTAATTGTTCTGCTTGTATCAGTTCCATTGTAGTGCCAAAATTGACATCCTCAAATATAATAGACAACAATTTAATTAATTTTCTGATTACTGACATGTTCTCCTGTGTCTTGAATTATTGTTTTCTGTGCATGGTCTTATATTTTCTGTTATTTGTAGGCCCTTCTGAGTGACGAAACAAATGCTGCCCCAGATGTGACAACTGCTGATGATACTGAAGTACGTAATTTCGACAATATGTTTTTTTCTGCATGCAGTTTGAATAAACTGTTTTATTGGTGCATCCAAATGTGCTACCATGCTTAAAGCTAACAACATGTTGCATTGGAATCACTATCACCATCAAGAAATACACAATATTTAAAATTGTGTGGACACTGTATTTTATGCCTCTAAAATCAGCACCAATAAAAATTGCTTTTAATGTGAAAGCTATAATTTTGGTTGTGGTAGTGCCAAATTCAAACAAAAATAAATAAATAAATGAAAAGCCATATTTCTTTCTAGGTGTGAATGTAACAAAGTTTCTGAATGAATATCATATTTCGTGAAACACGCACAAATGCTTATATGAAAAAATCTACTCCTCTTTGATGGAGCAAACACGTGTGCCAATGAGCGATCATCTCCTGTGGTTGAACGTACGGGTTGTAAGGTTTGGGTAGGCAGAGGGAGGAGACGAGTAGGAAGAGCTGCCACCATTGCAACATATTCTAATGACTGATTCTAGATAGTAAGAGGATTGTCTACAGAATTTAAGGAGACAAATAAGAAAACAATAAAATCTGGACATCAGAAAGCTAACAGGGGAGAATTGAGGCAGATGATGCTGTTGTATACAGAGAAGTCACAAACCTAGAAAATTGTAGTGAAATGGAGGAAGAGCTGCGGAGGATTGACACTTGGCATAGGGAGCGCCAATTGACCCTCTACATAAAACTAATCACAGGTAAGACATACACCAGACTGAGATTCGTTGGAAGAATCCTTGAGTTGTGTAGCCCACCCACAAAGGTGGTAGCTTACAAAACCCTCATCTGACCATTACTTGAATATTGTTTTGTCAGTCCAGAATCTGTACCAGGTGGGATTATTAGAGGAAGCAGAGAAGATCCAATGAAAAGAAAAAAAAAGCACATTTCATTACAGGCTCATTTAGTAAACAGGAAAGCATCACAGAGATGCTACAAGAGAGGCATTCTGCATCACAGTATGGTTTCCTGTTAAAGTTTCAAGGACATACATTCCCAGATGAGTCAATGAATATATTGCTTCCTGTTGTTCCTCTTACATACATCACACGAGAAGACCGTGAAGGTAACAGTACAGAGATTTGAGCTCACACACAGGCTTGTGAGCAATCATTCTTCCTATGAACCATTTGTGACTGGAACAGGGAAACAGGGAAGTGACACTGGTTCACAAAGTACCTGTAGCCACACACCATGATATGGCCTGTAGAATATAGATGTAGATAATAGGGAAAAAGGGGGGGGGGGGCAAAATGGTCTGAGAGAGATAATTGGAAGCCAGTGACTGGTAGAGATTGAGGGTGCAAATGTTTAGAGATGATAAGATTCAGGGATGCTGATGTTTGGGGACAAGTTGGTGGTGATGGATGTAGAGAGGAAACCAAATACTGTTGCTTTGGCCCTGACAACAGTCAATAGTGTGTGCAATGTTGCAATATGTAATTATGTGCTGTGATTAGTTCTGAGAAATCATTGGATATTGTAGATAAGTCCCATAGTGCTCAGAGCCATTTGATATTGTAGGTAGCTTTCTACAGTATTAGATAACTTCTTTGCAAAACAGTGTTGCACACTAGTGATAAATTGAATGAGGTTGTGCTTTGGGAAATATCTTTTATCAAAGGAAAAGACAGTTGAGGGAACTAATAATTTATGAGACAAAATTGCTGGCCAGTGCTAGCCTTCAGGGGGTGAAATATGTCATGCTTCTGATAGATACGTATAAAACGAAAAGTTATACACTTCCTGGCTTTCGGATGGATGGATTTAAAATTGTTGAGCACTAAACAGCATGGTCATCACCACCCTTTCACAAGATCTTGGTACTGGTGAGTGAGAATTACTCTTGTTAAAACAAAAAACAGATGTGATTTAATGATATCCACAGCAACAGAAAATGCTGCGTACATGTTCCAGTATATCTTGTCATGAAACTGTCACATGTTAAAAGAATTAAAAAAAAAAGTGGAAGTAATAAAGAAGGTTGGTTGATTGTGAAACTAAAGGAATGACCCAGCTACTAAAAACAAATTAAAACTTCCACCCAGCTAAACTGAGCATGACTCCTGACTATGGAGACTGTCAGACGTCACACTCCAGGAGAGTAGGTCAGAGGTGTCCTTGGTAAGCACTGTGCCAGCTTCAGTCCAGAGACTTTAAATATAGAATGAAAAGTAAGGATAGATTAGAAGGTAAATTAGAACGTTCAATAATTTGAAGCGTAAGGTCTCCCAGAAAAAGTTAGAATAATAGAGTATTTGATTTAATGACGGTTTGACTGACCAAAATGATTGGAGAAAAAGTTGAAGTAAGAGTATCCCATAAAAAAAATTAAAAAATAGTGATTTAATTTCAATAACATTCATCTCTCTTTCCAAAGGCAAGTAGAAAGTAAGAACTAGAACTTAAATTAATAGGAAGCAGTAAGTTTCATTAATTTTGATTGATTTTAACATTCCAGATGAAAAGTGCGCACAAATTTACACACACACACAAGAAAACTTTACCTTTTGCTCCCCAAAAACTTTTCAAATGAAAAGCGCATACACAAATTTATGAAAACGTGCAAGAAATCTTCAATTTCATTCAGCAAATAAATCGGAAATATTTCTTGCTTTGTTTTCAGTGTGCTTGATGAAGCACATTTTCTATTGATTTTCATGCGCATAATTTCAAATGGTGATTCCTTCTTTTTCTTCTTCACGTGGTCATCAAAATGTACAAAATCATCAAATCTCACATTTTCTGCTGAGACAGATAGAAGACACAGGTATCATGAACAACTGAGTCAGTTTCTTTACTCTCCTGTTGTTTCAGTCATATTTTGTTCCTTAATCAATCACATTTTTTGGAACAATTTGAAATCTTCATTGGACAACATAGTATGATACCTTGCAGCTGTATTTACCACTACCAAAACTTTTATGTTGGTCCTCTGACCATCTTCAGTGCTAGCCCACACCATTATTAGAACCTGTTTACAGTAAGAACTTTAAAATTTTGAATTATTCCATGATCAAGTGGTAATTTTGAATTGTATTCACAGGGAAAAACGAAGTTTCACATTATCTACCATCAGTAGGTTGTTTTGAACTGCAAAATTGTCCAGAAAAATCATAGTTTCTTTCACTTCCACTCCTCCTTCCCATATCTCTGCTACAGCTCAAAAGCTACTCATTGAATATTTCTGTTCTTATCCATGCCTTTTTGCTGGAGCAGTAAAACACAGAAAATGATCTGATACCGTTCATACAGCTAAGGTCTGTATCTTTCATTATCAAAACAGATTTTATTTTCTGAGAGCTGTCAATGTTAACTGCAGCGGCAGTGTTACTCTTTCTGTGCTACGTTTTCCCACTTTTCTTTTTAGTCAGTGTTTGTTAGGGAAGACTCTTGAAAAATTTTGTTTGAACGATCTGTGTTGCCAATGTTTTAACTTCAAAAATGTATCTTTGCCCTCTAAATTGACTAAGCCATTTCAGTAAACAGATTGTTAGAAACTGTTTGTATTACTTAGTGCAAGACTGTTAGATAGCCACTGACTAGCCAGTTTAGTCATGGTTATGCCTGTGTATTTGACGTAAGTTAGTTGAAACAACATCTGTGGTTTTCCAAGCTGTTGTGCCTTTGATGTTGCATGGCTTACCAGTTGTGGAGGTGGAGTAGATGGTAGCGGGTGGGTATGTGGGACAGGTTTCACAGCATGAAAGATTGTGTGGGTAGGAACCTATGGGAAGGATAATAGTTTAGGGAGTTATAAGGTTTGACTAGCATGTTCTGGAGGTTAGGAATGTGACATTGTATGGTTCAGGGAAGATCTCATTTCAGGGCTTGACTTGAAAAAGTCATAGCCTTTTTGGAGTAAGGCTGTGAGGCATTCAAGGCCTGTATAGTACTGGGTGACTAGTGACATACTGCTTGTGTTTTTGAGGGTGGAGTCAAAGGATAAGAGGAGGATAATGCCTAGATTTGTTTATGAATAAGATCTGTGGCATAGTTATGGGAAAGGAAACCCTGGCAGCAGTTGTTGCATAAGTGTCAAGAGATTCAGTGGTGGGGCAGATCAGATGCCTAGACTGTTAAGAAGGGAATGGTAAGTGTCAAAAGTGTAGGTATTGTTGTATATTGTGTGGTTTTATAAGGACTTTGGTTTGGGCATGGGATTTGTGAGGTGGTGGTGGTGAATGTTAAGGATGATTGCTTTGGATTTGGAAAAGACTTGATATATTGGAGTTGAAAAAAGAATTAATTGGTGCAGGAAGCACAGGAATTCTTCACCCCAGCTTTTGAGTCTTTATGAATGCTTCTTCCATGCGACTCACGATAAGGTTGGCATAAGATGGAGCTGTCTTGGTTGTTGTAGCAGTCACCCCTGATTTGTCTGTAGGTGTTGTCCCCCATGGGGGGGGGGGGGGGGGTCGTATGGTAGCTGTGGAAGAAGGAAAGAGGAATGCCACTTTTGAGCTACTTGGCTGACAGGGTGGACAGATTCTTTACGAGGTGTTCTCTTCAAGTTTATGGCTGGCTTTTAGGAGAATTGCACTGAGTGTGTGAACACATTCAGGAGCTGTAAGGTGCAGGATTTGTTGGTAATGCAGTATAATTTGTGAGGAGTAGGAAGAATTCTAAGTATGCTATTTCTCATATAAGGAGACATTTGACATTTTTACATTTATTTTTTTTATTAAATAAGCTCATTATGTATTACATAAAACTTTCTGCATTTATGTGCAGTGAAGATTTTTACGTTGTGGTATTATCAAAGTAATTACGTACATTTTATGTCTATTTCTGTACATCTGTGGCTACTTTGGCTGTAGCAGCCAGATTTCCTCTGAGTTACAGCCGTTACGTAAACATTCCTTCATCTGGTACTATAATTCCCCGCTTATTTAAATTTACTACACAAAAAATATTACAACGTATACAACTTAGTCTGCTGCAATACATCTTCATTTGAAATTAACATGTCAGATCCCAGATATACCAGCAGTTGAATCGTTTCTGTCCGTGGGGTAATCTTGTCATTTGTGTCTTTCCATTAACAAATGTTGTATGGCATGCAGCCACCATACAAGTTCCTGCAGGTATCAGCAGTTTCACATAATGTCATTCTCAGCTTTCATGGGTGCTGATGGCTATTAAGTATAATTCAGTTATCCTTATAACAGTTAAACTTTTTATTTGGCAGTGCCTCACTTTGCACAATGTCTAGATTGGAAAGTAAAGAGTAACTTTTACTCCATGTATGTAAGGTTTCCCTTGTCTCACCCACATCTTTAATTTCTTGAACGCTAAATCAGTTTAATTAGTCTAATTTTTTTTTCACTTCTATTTTCTTAAATAAATAACATGCATTATGTTGTATAATTATTAAATCAAATGAACACAGTCCCCATATTGTTAGTAATACAGTAGGAGTGGTCCTGAAATCCCCAGTCCTTCACAGGATAATATTTATTTACACTCTTCTTATGGCCACACGGGTTTCATGAGGTTAAGTCTGTGGGCCCATACGCCTGAACCATAACAGTGAAGCCACAAATGGTAGTTGAAACTTTCATGGGCGAAGCAGTTTAGTAAAGGGTATGCATTGACTCTTAGAAGTATGGGAGGATGTGATGTTGATGTGGAACAGGTATGGTAAGCAAAATTTGTGCATGAATGCTGTGGCAAGATATTCAGCATACTGGAAGTGATATCACCCATTGCTGTAGATACTATATCAACAGATGAAAATTTTTTCGCACAGCTATTTGTGGAATTGTTGCTACTATCACCTTTTGGGGATCTTCAGTATGTCCTGTGTCAGAGGGAAGCATGTGCATATGAATAAAAGTCTGTTAATCATTGACAATTCAAATACACAGTAAATAATGGTGCAAGTTAGGGAAATGGCAGCAAGAGATAAGAAGGATCGTGCCATGCACTCAATGTGAATGCCTGGTGTCTCATTCAGAATGCGGAAGAGGCTATTCACACAGTCACTGCAACTAGCTGCAGTATGTTAACAAATGATGCTTGCGATTTGGACTCCATGGTCATTTGGATCATTTCTGCAACCTTCAGAGAAGATGGAGAAGAGCAGCTTTCATCATCTGGTTTCAATAAATCTCACAATCAGTGGCATTGTCCCCAAAACTAATTGTGTGCCTCAGAACCTGGGTTGAAAAGAACATTATGTGACAAGCTAGGCTGTGATTTCCTAGCTAGGGCCATAGGGTAGCTGACTGTGCGGGGTTTACAGAAGGTTTTGATTTTTAGATTAGGCAGCTCTCCATTCAGTCAAGATCATGATAGCTGTAGGAGACTCTGAAGTATTAACCTAACACTCAAAGAAATGTCCTCCACAGAAGACACTAATAATCCCAGTGATAAGCCTCTGAAGCATTCACATCAAAGTGCCAGAGTTTTAAACTCTCCTAGAAGGCAGTGAAGCTTATATAATTTGAGATACAGAAGCTATCAAAAACCTTAAATTGACTATTGTGTTATGTCTGCGGTAGACCTAAGAGTATATGGAAAAATCTGCACATTGAATTCATTTGCAACTGATGTGTGCAGTATGTGCCATGTCTTTCGTATTTATGATAGTTTGCTATTGATATTTAAATGTTTTCTGCTACTGTATTGTCTTTTTTTGTGTAAATATACATTGCTGGGGGGAAAAATTGTACACCTGGAAAGATCATGTCGATTTTGATCTGAAGGGGGCATATGCTACCTGGTGGATAGTTGGGGTACTAATAACAGTTGCAGCGTTGTCTGCCTATAGATAAGCGTAGCCAGCAGAGCAGTATCTGTGTCTACCCATTAATAGGGCATGCTCATAGCCAGAAGGCTCAGTGTGCTGCAAACGTGTAAAACAAGCAGGTAACCATGCCATGGAGATGCACTCATCTTTCCTACAGCCGACTGAGCAAATTTGAAACTGCCTTCCAATTTATGGGATGGCCCTTTTGCAGAATTGCCACACAAGTGGACATGCTACGTCAGATTTGCAACAGCGCAGGTATCAGTAGTCACATGAACATTCTCACATCCGTTGGTGAGGTTCTGGATATCCAAGCAGCACAAATGCTTGCCAGGATCGTTGCATTGTAAGGACAACAGTGGCAGATTATACAGCTACCACAGCACAGATAAGAAGGCTTGTGAGCCCAGGTGTGTCAACAAAAACTGTTGCGAACTGGTTATTTGCAGTGGGACTGTGGGCATGCACAACTCTGGCCCATCTTCCACTCGCATCACAGCATCGACATGCATGGCTCAACTGGTGCCGTCGGAGGATCATTCGGAAGATGGAATGTTGTGCCATGGTCATCAGTGATGAAAGCAGTATGGCGTTGACATGGTGAACGCTGCCTCCAAAGTGCATTTCACCCAGGCACACCACAGATCTTATTGCCTGGGGTACGATTGGCTACAACTCTTATACAACATTGGTGTTTTCGGAGAGGATGCTAACCAGCATTCGGTACATGCAGAATGTTGTTAGACCCGTTCTTTTATTGTTCTTGCAACAGGAAGGCGACATGTTGTTCAAACAGGATAATGATCATCCATACACTGCCTGTAAAATCCAATGTTCTCTGCAAGATTTGCAGCTATTTCCCTGGCCAGTACAATCTCCGGACTTGACTTCAATCGATCTTGTGTGGGATGTGATGGGACGAGAAGTGACTCGTGCGACTCATCAGCCAACAATCTTACAGAACTATGTGAGAAGTTGGAGCAGGCGTGGCATAACATATACCAGGACAATATTCGGCATCTGTACGGTTAATAGGCACCTGCATTGCCGCCTGTGGAGGGTTTACCACATACTAATATGGCTGTTGCAGCATGAGTCAGTACCCTGATATCTCAGAACCACTTGCGCCGTTGATGTGTAAATGTAGTCATTTCATGTACTCCATATGCGCTGTTGCAACAACAAATTTTGAGTGAATTTGAAACCTGTGAAAGGGAGTACTAACTTTTTTTTCCAGCATTGTAGCTCATAAGGAGCAGTTGTTTTGTGTATTACACGAACAAGAAAGAAAACTTTAATTTCACATATACAATTCTTTTAAGTGATAGCCAGAACTAGGGACATTGGTGAAATGTGATGTGTTTTTGAAGTTTTAGGAAACGGCACTAAAGTTTTGGTACAGGGGTGCAAACCTAATATTGTCACAACTCTGCTTTTCTTCCATTTCCATGTACCATTTTACTTGAAATTTACTCTTAACATTCTTGCTAGAAAGATAGTGATTACTGTATTGCAAACCTAAAAGCACTTAGTTTGAATTATACGAAGTCGCCTAGAACCTTGAGTCAGGGGAGACTAACTGGACAGTAAGTCTCCTGTGACTAGGAGTTCTGGGCAACTTTTGTGAACTCTATCCCTTTCCCCTAAACCTCACCAGTCCTTTTCCTTCACCCCTGTTTTCCTTTCGCTATCAACCCTTCTGCCAGAAGAAGGAACCCCTGGCTCAAAAGCTTGCAAACTTTAATGCTGCCGGCTGGTGAGTAGATTTTTTTATCTATCCAATTGCAGTATATTTTTAATAATATGTGTTCTTTTAATAATGACAAGTTCCGAGAGATTGTTTTTCAATGTGATTTTTGTTTATAATTTGTGTGCCCTGCTTTTACAGAAAGACGGAAATGAAGCAGCAGTTCAGTCATATGAAATAAGTTCCATTGCCAAATCATATGAAAAACTTAGAAATATAATAAAGACCTTACATGAAGAGAAAAATGCTGCCATTGTAAAATCCAGGACTTCAGAAGACAATGTAACTGCTTTGTACAATCAAAGGGAACTAGTAAATACAGGGAAAGACATTATGTCAGATAAAGAGAAAAAGTTTGAAGAAGACTTGCTGGCATCTACAAGGCAGTCTAATATTTTGAAGGTGAGCATTTGTGAAAATGTTATTTATACAAGTTATGTGCTATAAATACCCAGTTACTGATTCAGTTGCTGTCCATGCAGTCTTTTATCGCTGAAGAAGCCAATGTCTGTTTTGTGTTAGATTTATGCTCTTCTTGCCAGAAACATGTGGAGACATTGACAGAATATAGATCACAACATTGAGACTCTTGTTTTCAAGCATGGATTACATACAAAAACACTTTCCTAAATTTGAGAGCATGATAAAAGTAGTCAGACAGTAAAATTAATTAAATGATTGATGATAACAAAGTTGGAGGATTGAGTCTACATTACAAGAAATCCTACACCATAGTAAGGCAATTAATAAAGTTTTCTGTCAAAAACACATTTTGTGCCCCAAATTAACAATTCTGTTATAAAAGTAAATCCAGGTAAAGAATGGTTCCTAAAAATTGGGAAGTCTGTTGAGGGTCATGAAGATCTAATGAAGAGAACAGCCAGACAACAAGTAATGGGAGACATGTTGTGAGATAGGTTGCATCACTTCTTTGAAGGAGTTTATGAGATGGACACAGTAAGCCAAACCACTTGTACACCACAATTTTCCAATAAAATTATGTACATAATAAAATTGCTCAAAAGCACAAATTGTTGTGGAGGTGTATAATATTTCAAATAAGTTACTAAGACATTTTTGCATCGTTAATGTGTGAAGTATCCGATTGTCCATTGTTTGATCTGTTTGTAAGAAAGTAATAGGCTAGAACATAATGATTACCATATTTACTCGAATCTAAGCCGCACTCGAATCTAAGCTGCACCTGAAATTGTAATATGAGACACAATTTAGGTCGAATGAAAGACGATACAGCTACAGTAGTTTGGTTCGAGTCGTAAGATTAGCAGTTAAGTTTTACCAGGTAGCCATTGCTATGCGTCAGGCGCTCCATCCGTATTTATACGGGTACCCTTCCTTTTTCACGTGCATCGACTGGTTTGAATCGATTGCGTATTTTGCTTTGATCTGATAACTGCCATTTTCTTTGTTTAGGTGTTTACGTCACTCTAAGCTGAAAATGCATTACTGTACTGTGTCATGCATTGTTTTTCGCATTCTGGTAGTGTGTGTTTACGGCCTGTCGCCGCCCGCGGCATGGCTTGCTTATGTGCGCGCTACCGCCGCTTACAATTAAAAAAAAAAAAAAAAAAAAAGAGAGGAATCATCTCATTAGCGAAACAATGGCAAGAGACTTGTTATCTACACTGCTGCTTTCTTTGATAATGATCAACAAAAACCAAATAATAGACTGCGTATGATAGAACATGTTCTGAACGAGAGTTAGGCGAAAATTTTTCTCCGTATGAAAATCTTTGCGGCCGCTTCTTTAGTACATCAAATTCTGCACAGGAATTAGTCATCTTATATTTAAAAATCTAGTCAGTTGCCGTGCTTTGTTTCTGACTGTATCACTATTAGGCATAAGAATAATACGAATATAAACATGACATGATACGTATATTCTTCCGCGTTTTCTGTTGTCTCACTCTAGTTTCGTAGTTTATTAGGCAGACAGGATTTAAATGAGATAGCAGCAAACAAGAAAGAATACATGGCAAAATGTTTATATTCGTATTATTCTTATGGTGAAGAGAATACTGCATGTGATTCACATTTCATCAGGTTCCTATTAGCAACAGTCTTGCCAGTCAGATTTTCGTAGTACATTGAAATTTTGCTAAATTTGAGGATGAACAATACGGAATTTGTATTTACTTCGTTGGTTAATGTATGAAAATGCAGTGGTCGAAACTCGGGGCGGAGAAAAAACAGCTCGTCTTCCACCTTTTTTTTTAAAAAAAAAAATAATTATTTACTGACACAGAGGTTTTGTCGCTAGTATTTATCTCTGTGCCTACAAAGCATGCCTGTGTAGCGCTGCATATATTCGATGGCAGAAGTTAGTTGTGGTGGCACCTACCAACATTTTTCAGAACTTTCGCTTGCTTTGCACTCTATTCTAAGCCACAGGCGGTGTTTTGGATTACAAAAACCGAAAAAAAGTGCGGCTTAGATTTGAGTAAAGACGGTAATGGTCAGCTGCATTGTGTAGCTCCTTTTCTAAGCAACATAGTATGATATGTATAAAGAAATGGTTGTGCAGTTTTGCAAAAATAAAACATTTGTTTTTAAATTTTTATTACAGAAGGATCTTACGCAGAAGATTCCTTTTTCAGTTCATGAACTATTGTTCACCATAACTTTAATTTTTTTTCATAGTATTTTCTGGCCATATGATGTAATAATGGTTTCCATTATTGATAATGTATAATCATGATTACCTTAAGCACAACAACAATAAATCAGATTGCATCTTATGATACCACCATATGCGGTGTCAAGCTCTTTGAGATGTGATCACATTAAATAATTAAGAGTCCACAGCTCGTGGTCGTGCGGTAGCGCTCTCACTTCCCATGCTCGGGTTCCCGGGTTCGATTCCCGGCGGGGTCAGGGATTTTCTCTGCCTCGTGATGACTGGGTGTTGTAGGCTGTCCTTAGGTTAGTTAGGTTTAAGTAGTTCTAAGTTCTAGGGGAGTGATGACCATAGATGTTAAGTCCCATAGTGCTCAGAGCCATTTGAACCATTTTTGAAATAATTAAGAATTCAATACTCTTCCAGTATTACTTTACAATTGGTTGATTTTCTGGGGTAAACTGTGTCCGCTTTAAAATGTTGATTTGTGTGATGGCCATTTTATTTTATACTTCCCATTGTTTCAATAAACCTTTCCAGACAAGTGCAAAAACCTTTAAAAAAGGTGATGGCTTAATTTCTTCTCTGGACTCATTGGCCATGAGAACTCATTTCTATTAATGACTTCCTTTGTTACAGTTTCCCCTGAAAAATAGCTGTTTCATTGTTATAGGGCTCATTTGGAAAATGTTATTTGTTTGACTCCTTACACAATTCAAAACTTGAAAAACCAACAAGACTAGGTGCTCTACCAGAAGCACAGTAGGCTTAGTCATTGGGAAGAGCGAGGATGGTTTTGTTCTTAAATTACTGACTTTGATAGCTATTGTCATTATCATAGTTATCTTAAACTTTTAATAATACTGTGTTATTCCGTAGCTTTTTCAAAAAAGAAAATCACCGTCACCACCACCATCCACTGTTAAATAAAAGCTTCCCTAATACATTTCCATACATTATGGTCTTCGTCTTTATGTGTGTTTTTAATGTCTTCTACCCACCTTCCATGTCACCGCTGCATATTTTTAATGTGATCTACTCACTGTCTGTTATTTTGTCATTTCTGCCATTTCTTATCTCTATGAAATCATTACAGAACTTGCTGGGTTCATCTACCATCCATTTTGCATGGCTATGTTCCCTGACCCATTTGTGTATTTTCCTGTGTTTTGCAGTAACACTCAACCTTCAGTTGAGTGTCAAAACTATTTATCTATGGGGTGAGTCAGGAAAAAAAGTTACATGCTTTGAGGGGCGCTAGTTTTAGCGATTGAGAACAAAAAAAAATCATATGAAAATATGTTCTGTTTTTAGCAGTTTCAAGGAAATGAATGAAAACAGTGGGGAACAGAACAAATCAGGGTGATAGTAAATGAAAGATTGTGGTCTGATGTCTTGGTTAATTGTGTACATTTTCTCACAAAATTTGTCAAAAAGGTCCACTTTCAGTTGCAGTGCATTTTGCAACTATTGTAGACAGATAATGTGTTGCGTATCAGAGCTCATTTGTATGGTTCTTTACCTTAGCATATGCATGTAAAATAAGAGTGAGAAGTTCCTCTTTTGATTGATTGATTTCTTTTTAATCTGTGAATCAATTTACATTGTGTGGATTTTGACATGTAAGAGATTGAAATTTTTATGGGTTAAAATTAATTTCTTTTATGTTAATTAGCAGTGAATTATTTAATCTAATAGCATTTTTATAGTCTTAGCTAATTATTATTTTTATACACGTTATAGACAGTACATCTTATAATAGACAAGCTGTTTTAATATAAGTACTTCCTTACCACATAAAAACTTTTATTTTGTAAATAATCCTTCAGTTTTGTTTTGAAACAGTAAATAATATCTGTGTCTTTTATATGTTGTGGTAATTTGTTATATGATATGATTGCATTGTACAGTAACCTCTCCCAAGTTTTAACTTTAATTTTTCTGTTCAGATGCAGATTGTAGCAGTTTCTGATCTTATTATAATCAAGTAATAAGCAATTTTTAACATAGTGGTCAATATTTTTTTTAACATGTGTAACACACTGAAAAATAAATTCACAAGGTATGGTTAATATTTCCTGCATTGTAAAAAGTTTGAAGCAGTGAGCCGTCCTTTCACTGTTGGTCATTATGCATATTGCTCTTTTTTGCAGTCTGAATACAGCTTGAATATTTTTCTTATTCACTATCCAAAAAATTATGCCGTAGCTAATAACAGAATGACTATAAGCACTGATCTGAAACATGAAATATCATATACTGATGTAAGAATTTGGACGGTATAGCATGGTGTAAAGATTCTGTTGCTAACTATTTTTACATTTACCTTAATTAACAATCATCTTGCATTCCTAGAAATTTTGTGCTTTCCACACATAGTATATCTTCATTAGTTATTTCCAGGTTATTGTAATCTTGCTTTTTGTTCATGTAAAAATTCATAGTGCTTGTTTTCTCTTAGTGTTTCAAGTGATTTGTCAGTGATAAGTACATTATAGTCATCTGCAAACAGTATTGTTTGTCCACACTTGATACTTTGTGGTAAATCATGTATGTAAATTAGGAACAGTACTGGACCTAGCACACTACCCTGCAGTACCCCTGTATTTATATATTTAGGGCCAGAAGTAAGTTTTACAATATATTTGGAGCTACTTTGTATATAAGTAATTTCAGTCAGCTTGCACTGCATTTTTTAGATGTCATTGGTACCACTTTTTCACCACCCCCTTATTCCCAGCTTATTTAGCTTCTTTAACAGTATTTTGTGGTCAACTGAATTGAAAACTTTAGTTGGATTGAGGAATATACCTGTTGTATAATTTGCTTTAGCCGGTGCATCTAGGGCATGTTTTGTTAGATATGTAGTTGCTGAATCAGTACCTTTCCCTGATTAGAAACTGAACTGATCATTGGAAAGGAAATTGTATTTATTTAAATAGTTCATAAGTCTGTCTTTTACCAGAGTTTCTATTATTTATCCAAAGCAAGAGAGTAGATTTGGCTCTTAAAGCCAACCACACAAGTAGTAATATAATGGAGTAAGATCAGGCAACCTCGGTGGCTGAGAAATGACTCCACGGTGACCGATTCAACGTCCAATGCACACTTCAGTTGCACATGGTGAGGCAATGAAAAAAGGTGCAGGTGACCCCTGGCCATTTAAATTGCTAGTAACTATGTAGCCTACTGTGAGGTGTGCAGATGTGCAAAGTTATGGCAAAGTTATGACTTGTTGGTCTGCTAAGTTATGACTTGTTTGTCAGTTTTGATGTGGTTTCATTTTTCACAAGTGTACCTCTTGTGGACTTACTACATCTCATTGGCAATAGGTTTGGAGCTGACATTACAGTGCTGTTCCAGCACACCCTCTCCTCTACATATTTTTTATTTAACAAAGAGTTTTATGTCAATCAGACGGTGTCGCCATGGGGAGTCCTTTTTCTCCCCTGGTGGCCAATCTTTTTATGGAAGACTGTGAGGAGCGAGCACTCGCCTAAGCCACTTTTAAACCAACAGTATTTTGGTGATATGTTGACAATACGTCTATGGTTTGGATCGCCTGTGCGAGTTCCTACAACTTCTGAACTCCATACATGAAAACATAAAATTTACTATGGATTTGGAGAAGGAGGGTTGCCTGCCGTTTTTAGATGTCTTGGCGCAAAGTAACAGTGATGGCACACTTGGTCATTCAGTATGTAGAAAGCCCACTCACACAGACCTTTACTTGCAAGCTGCTGGTTGCCACCATCCGGCACAAACAATGGGTGTTTTGAAGACCGAACCCACGTTATCTCTGACACCGATAGTTTGCAAACGGAACTGGTGCACCTGCAGACTGTATTTCTGAAGAATGGGTATTCATCCCAGCAAATGGAGAGAGCACTGCAGCTCTGTAAACGACAGAGCAAAAAAGGGGAAGAAGCCTTTAAAACAACTGCCTATTTACCATATATTGGTAATACTTCAGGGAAAATAGGCAGAATACTAAGAAAACATAAACTGAAAGTAATCTTTTGCCCTCCCGCAAAAATTTCATCTCTGTTGGGATCTGTTAAAGATGACCTCGAGTGACGCAAGGCAGGTGTTTACAGGATTCCATGTGAATGCGGCAAATCTTACATAGGGCACTAACACGTATTGTGCAGGATCGCATTGTAAACATCAGCGACATACTCGCCTCCTTCAGCCTTGTAAGTCTGCCATCACCGAACATTGTATTTCCACAGGCCATGTAATGACTTACAGTGATACAAAAATTGTGGCTCATATGTCTAACTTTTGGAGTTCTATTGTTAATGAATCCATGGAAATACGACTGTCTGACAGTGAGTGTCTTATTAATCGAAACTGCGGTTTTCAGTTGAATTCGGCATGGAATCCAATCTTTGAAAAATTTCGTGTCCTCTGTAGCCAGCATAGTTGTGTGATGGAACCGCAGGAAGACAATCGAATTGATATCAATGCAGTGAGTTTTCACCATGGAGGGCGTGCTTAATCTAACGCACTCAAGCCGCGCACCCACAATGCCAAGTGAATCCCTCACACATGTGCCAGCAGGGCCTTAAATACTAGAGCTCATTGCATTTTTGCCAGTATCACCTGAAGATGACCAGAAGACTCTGTGCTGAAATAGTGTGGCAGGAAGTTACAAACATCTGGCAGTTCTCCCGAATTTTTGTGGAACATTTAGCCTATGTCGCTTTGGTTGTATTAGCATGTGAGTGCTGGTGAAGGACATGCGACTGACGCCCACAATTTTCAAACAGGTGTGTATTGGATATGGTTAAGAAAAGAGCATATGTTCATTTGAAGTTTTTTGTTCAGAATCACAAATACTGCTCTCCTCAAAGCATGTGCCTTTGCTCCTGACTCATCCTGTATGCTGATTGTAAAATTTCATTTCAGGCACATAAGAAGCTTAGTTTTTCCAGCCCTATTTAGATTACTAAAAACACTCCAGATCTGTTCTACTCTTCTGTTTCTCCTTACCTGTTTATTCAGTTGCTGTCTTCAGTTGTCGTAGGTACAAAAATCTGTCAACTGATCCATGTCTTCATTTTAAATTAGTACTATTTCTATTCCATTGTATTTGTTGTATATTGTGTTAATATTATTATAATTAATTTTCAGATTTACTTCCACACTTGTTGACTGTGCTTCGATATGTTGTTGAAGTTTATGTGCAATATTGACAAACAGTGCAAGGTCATCAGCAAAGCGAAGATGGTTCAAATAAGTTCTATTTATATGTTGTATTCTTTCTTCTCTTTCCCTATCTAAAGGCATGACACTTTTTCTAGAACTGCTGTAAATAGTTTTGGTGAAAAGGAATCCCCTTGCTTAAATCTTCTTTCAGTTATGAATTTTCCACTATCCAAAAGCGGTTTAACACTGCCATATATTTAATATGTGCCTTGTTAGTGTGTAGAGTCTGCACTGACTAAGTAAACTCAAAATTTATGAATCCTAGACAGTGGTTCATTCTCATTGTTCTGCTCTATAATTCCATGACTTTCATTGTGCTCTATTCAGATCTAAAGTGTATTTTCCTTTGCTTGATTAAAATCTGCCCCCCCCCCCCCCCCCCACCTATATGTTTGGTGATAATCATAAGGTTTTTTTTTTTTTCCTTTTACTTTGGGGGGGGGGGGTTGCAATAACTGCATTGTTGTTTCAGTTTTGAGGAATTATCTTCTTTCATCTAAATTTTAAATTGTGTACCTGTGATATATTTATCTTAGTAAAAGGAAAATAAAGAAAATCCCATACTATTCAACAAAAGAAATCTGTTATTTGTAACATTGAAGACAGTCTTAATATTCAGCTCCCTGTCATTCCAAAGATAGACAATTTTAATGCCATTTTCTTTGTGTGTTGCATTGAAAGGCCTTTTCGAATATGAAAATTTTTTGTGTGCTATTGTTATTATTTAGGAATTACCATCTTCATAAATTTGTCCGTTGAAATAAGGAGTGAAAACATTCCGTACACTCAAAGCTTGCCCTCAGTCTCCTCTTGCGGTGCTCCATATGCACACTTGCTGTGTGAACCTAACTTCACTCATCTTTCATTCTCACCCCTCCACAGTTCTTTGTTCTTCCATTCTACCTTTCCGTCCCAATTCCTTTCTCTCAGTTGGCTGTTTACTGCACACAACTTCCCTGCCTGTGACCAGACCAAGCTCATGAGGGTCACATTTCTATCCCATCAACCTACTTGCTCTCCCTGCCAGCTATCCTTCTCCAACTTTCTCTCCAACTCCCCGCCTCCTTTCTTTCTTGCCCACTCTGCTAAATGCAACTCCTCACCCCAGTCAAGCTGCAGTGCTAGCACTTCCGTGACGCAATCTGCTATAGCAATAGTTACAGTTAGTTACTACAATCATATAAGAACACCACAATGTGAAACTAAAGTCAGTAACTTCACAATAAAAGTAAATAATTGTTCTGTGGCACAATAAAAGTAACAAATTTGCGCAACTAATTCACTGTGGATGCAAGTTAAACTGAATACAAATCAGATGCCTTATAGTAACAAAGACATGGTGATACTGGTGGAAACCAACACAATAGTTAGTTTGCTTGACTGAATAATTATACCAACCCGTAGTCGCCAAACTCAACTTCACTCTAGCAATCTCATATGCAGGAATATTCGTTTTGCACAACAGTAAAATCGGTCTACTTAATTATTCAACAGAGTCCTTAAATGCAGCGTCGTAATCTAGGGTAGCACAGGCTAGATGAAAAAACATCACCTCAGCTGACTTGAAAAGAAATGAGAGTGAAACTTCCTGGCAGATTAAAACTGTGTGCCCGACCGAGACTTGAACTCGGGACCTTTGCCTTTCGCGGGCAAGTGCTCTACCATCTGAGCTACCGAAGCACGACTCACGCCCGGTACTCACAGCTTTACTTCTGCCAGTATCTCGTCTCCTACCATCCAAACTTTACAGAAGATCTCCTGTGAACCTTGCAGAACTAGCACTCCTGAAAGAAAGGATACTGCGGAGACATGGCTTACCACAGCCTGGGGGATGTTTCAGGAGTGCTAGTTCTGCAAGGTTCGCAGGAGAGCTTCTGTAAAGTTTGGAAGGTAGGAGACGAGATACTGGCAGAAGTAAAGCTCTGAGTACCGAGCGTGAGTCGTGCTTAGGTAGCTCAGATGGTAGAGCACTTGCCCGCGAAAGGCAAAGGTCCCGAGTTCGAGTCTCGGTCGGGCACACAGTTTTAATCTGCCAGGAAGTTTCATATTAGCGCACACTCCGCTGCAGAGTGAAAATCTCATTCTGGAAACATCCCCCAGGCTGTGGCTAAGCCATGTCTCTGCAGTACCCTTTCTTTCAGGAGTGCTAGTTCTGCAAGGTTCGCAGGAGATCTTCTGTAAAGTTTGGAAGGTAGGAGACGAGATACTGGCAGAAGTAAAGCTGTGAGTACTGGGTGTGAGTCATGCTTCGGTAGCTCAGATGGCAGAGCACTTGCCCACGAAAGGCAAAGGTCCCGAGTTCGAGTCTCGGTCGGGCACACAGTTTTAATCTGCCAGGCAGTTTCATATCAGCGCACACTCCGCTGCAGAGTGAAAATCTCATTCTGGAAATGAGAGTGAGCTTGTGGCTATTTGGCATTAAATCACTTGGCTAGCTGTTCTCACATCATTGATCAGGCGTAGATACTGTGATTTCCTTGCTGGCAATGCCCTCCCCGTACATAGACGGAATGGCACTTGATAGCTCCACATCTTCCATCAGTCATCAGGGACAGTAGAGGTGTGTGTGTGTGTGTGTGTGTGTGTGTGTGTGTGTGTGTGTGTGTGTGTGTGTGTGTCACATCTTCAGAGACACTTATGAAAAGTTTTGTGTAATTATATCATATTCCTAGTGCTTGAAATTCTTACCTTCAGTTTATTCACTGCGCAGTCCGTTTGAAGTTTCCTTTGCTTTTGGTTTCTGTGTTCTTGCAATATCTATGGATGTTGGCATAAGCACATTGTGGTACATAATTTCATTTGTGTGTTCCTAATCTATTGTGAGATGCTGAACTTGTTGATTAATATAATTGGGTATACCTCTCTGTTTTTAGAGAAAGTGACATAGTCTGCATTTTTTACTTTCTGCCATTAAGTCTTTTTCTTTCTAGTATTGTGTTTATTTTTAAGAGCCTGTAATCACAATTTGAAAGTGGCTTAGGACAGTGCCATTATTATTTGGTAAAATTTAATAGGCTTCATTTTTAGTTGAGTTTTATCCCTAACAAGCCAATTTTCTATTTGCTTTCCTGTGGTAGTACATGCTGAGGATAAACAAGTTGTTGTTCTCAGCCAGTTCTACTAGTGTGATCTTAGATCTTTCTGCTGTCATATCAAAAATTTCAACTGAAGAAATTATTTGTCTGATTTTGGCATTAAAATCCACATTATCACCTTTTTGGTGAGGTTTTCTGTCATTTATGAGATTCCATGACTCTTGACAAGGTCTTTTACCTCTTCATCTCATTGTGAGCATGTTGTTGCAATAGACCTGAAGATTTCCATAGATTTTCTGTTGTTGATTTTTAACAGAAGTCTTGCTATTCTGGTTGAGATTTCCACAATATCTGTATTATTGTTCTTTAATCTTCTTGTTCACAGTTAATCTTCTACATGAATATCTTTCCTAGTATGTTCCTCTTGTAGTAAAACACACAATCTGATTTTAATTCAGTTTGCTCTTATTGGTCTTTTTTTCCCTTAATTTACCCTTATTTATCTCTTCTCCCATCACTGCTAACTTTTTTTTGGGCCAGAGAGTTTTGTAATTTGGAAAACAATAGAAGCTCACATGGCAGTACTGCCTCTTGCACTTCTGTCCATGGTACAATGGCCTGCCAAGGCCACATAGTTTGGTAAGATACATGAACAGTGGTAAACAAAAGCATAACTATGTGTCAGGGCTCTCACCTGAGGCCTTAGTCCATTTGAATCTCAGGGCATGGGATCAGCATAACCAGCAGCACCTACTAGTCTCTTGTTAGCTACTGTCATTTAACAGCCACTCAATCATTATGTCACCTGTACTGCAGTTGACCAAAAGACCAGCAGACTTTTGTCTCAGTGTACTGTTTAAGTGTAGTTTGCTGTTGAGCCCATATACATTTCTTCTCCATAAAACAATCCACCAAGATCATTACATTATTGGATACTAACAGCTATACAGTGTGAAAATATGCATTGAACAGTGAGATCTATCGTGGTAAGTTCCCTTATCCCATTCACTGCTGTGGATGTATAATCACATCCTGCTGTACCGTTCCCCAGTTTCTGTGGATGTGTATAAGTGTGCAGCTTGGCTTTTCCTGCAGTGCTGTGGATGTCTGTCTCTCTCTCTCTCTCTCTCTCTCTCTCTCTCTCTGTGTGTGTGTGTGTGTGTGTGTGTGTGTGTGTGTGTGTGTGTGTCTTGAGGCACCTAGCTCTCACTGCTGCAGAGAAGTTAACTTTCATATATCAGTGATTAAAGAGTTTCAGGTATTTATCATACAACATATGTAAAACCTTGTTTTGATATCTTGAATCGTTCATGTGAGATATGACACATTTTATGACTGTATGATTCGCAATGCACAATGAAGTGACTGTGCCATGCGTGATCATCCATTGGATATAAAACCAAATAGCTCGATAACAAAATGAGATATCATTCTGCTCTCAATTTTAAATAAAATTTTGATATATTATCTACATTTCATTCACTGCAATGTACGAGCTAATATCAACCATTCACAAAGCTTATGCAATGCAATTTTTGATGTACCTTCACTCATGACCTGCACAATTTCAGAGATTTCGCGTCCATACAGTTCACAGTCCTGGTTACAGAGGCCACTGGGCCAGCCGCCTGGTGTGCTCTGGTGAGCCACCAAAGAAACATTATTGTTGAAGCCAGGCCATGCAAACTCAGGTGCTTTGTAAGCACCGACAAAAGCACTGGTGGTCTGCTGTAGCGTTGGTGGTGTGGGGGAAGGTGAGGGAGGCAGACACAGCACCATTGTGGCAGTGGTAGGAGAGGAGCATGTTGTGGCGGTGATTGTTGAGGCGAGAGTTGTTGTGTTGTTTGGTGAATGTGGCTGGGCAAATCAGTGTGCATTAAGTGGCACACACATTTTAAAATTAATAATAATAATAATACCAATTTTGTATGCAGACGGAAAGAATAGTTTTATTTTGTTCCATATTTTGCATTAATTTACAGCATTCTTTGTTTATCTTTGGCTTCGCTTTGAAGCCACTGATTTTCTGATATTTGGAGCAATCATTTTGGCAGTTGTAATTTGAAGTATAGTTTCTAACAAAGCATCAGACAAACTCAACCTTGTTTTTGTTTTGAGAATATTCGTAATTGAAAACACTTGTTCACAAAAGAACATTGTTCTGAACATAGCAACACAGCTCAGGGCAACAGCTTGAACCCTCAGGAATTCTTGTTAAACAACACCTCTATAAATTGAAATCAAATCACCATTGTAATGTAGTCTGCCAAAATTGAGTTGATCTAGAAGTTTATCAGCTCAAACTGGAAACTACTGGGGCATACTCTGGGCACAATAAAAAGGAATGTCCTTGTGTGTTGATTCAAGATCCTCCAAAAATTCTTGTAAATTCTTGATGATTCAAGCATTGCTTTGTACAAAACTTTGCAATTTTTGCAGCTTTATCCATGGTGGACCTAAACTTGTGGAAAAGTAATGCCCCCTTCTGACAACATTGCAGGGGCCCTGTCAGTACCAATGCTGTATAGGCACTCAAATAACAGCCGCATGTCGTTCAAAAACCTCCTCTGCAGCCAGGAAAAAAGGAATAACATCCAACAGTTCCTCAGTAACAGTGAGATCTTTTTCAACACCCCTTATGAATACAGCCTCTACTTGGGAGAAAAGAGGGGAGGGAGGGGAAAAGCACCGGTGTGGCACTGGGTCGTGCAAGCACTAAATGCTCGAGTTGGCGTGGCCCGATTTAAGCGATCTCAAATGAGTACTGGGCATATTCTGTAACCTGTATTACTGTTGTCCAGTCATTATGTTCGGTGCTACGTGCAACCTGTACATCATTGTATCATACGTGTTGCTCTATAAGTATTATGTTCCATAAATCATGTTTCTTCTTGCTATAGCATTTTTATCTCTGCAAATTCTTTAAAATTTTGTGCAATGTTTTACTTAATTTGATGCAGGGCAAAATGAAAATAAATTTAATTCTTTATCGAGTGAAGATATCAGACTGTAACTTCAGCAAAAATTAATTTTTTTCACCTAATAGTTTTCAAAAAATGTGATGATACGTGTTTCATGTTGGCCAGAATGCCGTCTCTCAGCACAGGCACCAGCATTTGGTGAGCAGTATGGCAACAAAAGCGCCTTCATTGGAATGCAGAGAGCAAATCTGTAACAGTGAAAGGGTTAATAATCACTACATTGTAATTAAGGGCTCTCCCCAAAGTTGCTAGTAATCTTGTTTTGCAGTCCATGTGAGAAATAATTTGGCTCAAAATATGTTTTAATGTTTATTGGAGATGTGTGAACATACTTCAGATATCAAGTGACACTTTCTGTCTTCCTTCCTGTCTGGGTAGTATTGTGTGCTATTTTGCATTTTGTAAATACAGAAGTGATGGTTTTCTTTTACTTTGTGGGTGCTACTCTGTAAATGCCTAATGATTGTTACTTTTTCCATATTTTATTTCTAGAATGAATCATTTAACTCACTCAGTGAAACCAACTTGCGGTTTTGCAAGGAGCGAGATGATTTGGAAAAACAATTGCGAGTGATGCGGGAGCACTGTGCAGTATTAGAAACACGCCTTAGTGAACAAGATAAGACTGAAGTGAGTTGTGCTGCTAATTTTACTTTATGTTGTTAGTATACAGATGAGGGATGTTCCGACACTAAGTTTCATCATGTTTTTGGAAGAGAAGATGGCACGGCAAGTGACACAAACAATTGCCATATAAATCCATACCCATTGCTGGTTCAGCAGTGGAAGGGGCATCAGTGGAAGAGGAATGACACATTCTCAGGGCACTGAAGAAGAGAGAGACACATACACAGGGCACTGAAGCAGAGAGAGTAGCAGCAGACTGACATGCTGTTGGGATATTTTGTGATCTCTCAAAGGCTTTTGATTGTGTGAATCATGAAATTCTTCTAAGCTTAAGTATTGTGGTATGAGTGGGACAGTGCACAAATGGTTTAATTCATATTTAATTGGAAGAATGCAGAAGGTTGACATTAACAATACAGATAGTCTGCAAAAACCAGCAGAGTCCTCTAACTGGGGAGGTATCAAGAATGGTGTCCCACGGGATTTAGTTTTGGGTCCCTTATTGTTCTTAATGTATATTACCAACTTGCCACCCTATATTCATGAAGTTGCAAAGCTAGTTCTTTTTGCTGATAATACAAGTATAGTAATCACACCCAACAAGTAAGAATCAGCTGAGGAAATTGCAAACAATGTCTTTCAGAAAATTATTAAGTGGTACTCTGCAAATGGACTCTCACTAAATTTTGAGAAAACACAGTTTATACAATTCTGTACAGTAAATGGCATAACACCATTAATAAATATAAATTATGGACAGACATCTGTTGCTAAGGCAGAATACTCAACATATCTAGTGTTTGCATTGATGAGAAATTGAATTGGAAGAAACACATTGATGATATGCTGAAACGGTTATGTTCAGCTACTTATGCTATTAGGGTTATTGCAAATTTTGGTGATAAACATTTCAGTAAATTAGCCTACTATGTTTATGCTTTCATATGGCATCATATTTTTTGGGCATTTCGTCATTAAGAGAGAAAATATTCATTGCACAAAAGCGTGTTATCAGACTAATAGCTGGAGCCCACCCAAGATCACGTTGCAGAAATTTATGTAAAGAACTCATGATATTCACAGTACCTTCACAATGTATATATTCACTTATGAAATTGTCATTAATAACCCATCCCAATTCAGAAATAACAGCGAAGTGCGTGGCTACAACACTAGAAGAAAGCATGATTTTCACTATTTTGGATTAAATCACACTTTGGCACAAAAAGGGGTGAATTATGCTGCCACAAAAATGTTTGGTCATTTGCCAAATAGTATTATAAGTCCGATAGATAGCCAACCAACATTTAAAAGCAAATTAAAAGAATTCCTGAATGACCACTCCTTCTACTCAATAGATGAATTTGTAGATATGAAGTAGTAACTGAAAAAATAATTATTATTTTGCATAAAGATAACTTATGTTAAAGTGTCATATTCCACGTCATTACAAAATGTTGTATTCATGATATATAGAACAAGGATTAGTGTATGTACGTTATTAAAGTACACATCACAAAGGCAGACAGACATGTACTAACAACATGTTCACCAGTGGAAGTGTGCTCTGTTGTCTAGTATAAATGGCACATGGGTCCAGTGTCTCTTGTTACTCATGAATGCCTACAGACTGGTATGGTGAAGAGGTCATGTCTCATCAGATGGTAAGTCACTGATGTTGCATGTTCAGAGAAGAAGGCAAAATGTGGAGGACAAAGATCGAAGTGGGTGTTCTCTCCACATTCACGAATGAAAATAACATTGCAAACCAATGCTGAGGTGGAGGAGGCACTGAGTTTTACCAGAGTCGTTTCCTCAAATTAATTGCACACTATGGCAAATGTCTCAGTGTTGATGCTACTATGTCAGAAAACAGTGGAAGGTGCTTAGTTCATGGTGCCATGGTGTGTTTGTTTTTGGCAATACAGTTTCTGTGTGAAAAACTGTGATGAAACTTACTTTCGGGATGTCCCTCTTACAAATTTAATTAACTATTCTATTAATGTAATAATTTAGATATACTATTTGACATATATCTCTCTCTTAAGATTGCAGTGCACTTGTAAGTGGAGAACATACACACTATTTCAGTGAATAATTTGCCTGGGAGGGGGTGGGGGGGTGGGGGGGGATATCTGTACAACATTATTGTAAAATGTCGTCATTAACCACCAAAAAGTTTTTTAGCTTTTCAATCAAAGGGGTTGGTGGAAGAAAGTGCTAACTCACAATTTAGTAAGGATTAGTCTGTTCATGTTATCTGTTCTGTTTCCATATGCCCCGCATGGTGCCAACAGGCATATCTGTAAGCACTGATAGGAAATACAGTTAACTATGTAAATAGCTTTATCTTGTTGTATTTATCATCTTGCCTTTCAATTTAGGCATGCAATAACACAAAATATGCTCTTGGGCTTTAGCACTATTTGTCACCAACCGTTCAGTTGAAACCTTTCTGAAGATCGATTTGTGAATAAGGTAGAAAAAACTGCAGTAAGTCTTACAGTTAAATGATTTCCTTATTTTTCAATCTCTGTATATAAGTTAATTGCATTCCAGTTAAAACATTTAAGTAATTTTTGGGGAATTTGATGTTTGCTGAGGCCATAGTAAATAAGAAATATTTGTCTAAGAGACATATTCATACGTACATTTCTTTCTTGTAATGTTGTGATGTGTGTGTTTTGCATCAATTAGGTACCTAATAGATACTGAATATAACATTGAGCACTTAGGGATAAGGTCTTTAGTTTGTTCTGATTTGTATTTGACTTTTTGTGGACCACCCAAATGAAAAAGTCATATATCAGAACATGTCATTAAGCATGGTAATGTTCATATTTTGTTGCACTTTCATCCATTGGGAGAAAAGATGATCAATATTTTTATGAATCTTATTGGCTCATGCCGGATATGCAACTTCAGCCAGTCACATATGCTTGTGCACTATGAAATGTGTCTGTATAACTGGTATTGTGTGGTTTTGGCACACAACAAAAATAGGTTGACATTTGTCAATGTACATGTAATTGCTTGATAGGTTCCCAGGAATTACACTCGATAATATTGTACAAACCGCACAATATTTCAGCGAGACAACTGCCCGCCAACTTCGGGTGCTACTGTTGCATCGCTGAGAAGCTCGCCAATTTATATGTTGGCTTTCTAGAACTGCGCAAGCGCCAGCGGGGGCATAACGTCATCGAAGACGAATCGTGGCCGGCGTTGAATACCAGAGCCCTCTGCTGGAGAAACGGGTCGCGGTCTGCGGAAGCGTGCCGCGGTGCGGGAAAATGCGGCTGGGAGCGACGGACCCCGTTTGCGCGCACGAGGTGTTGGCGCACGATTTAAGCATTTGTGCTAAGGTTTCCCATCTGCATTGACTTGGTGCAGTTGCTAATCGGTGGCTGACGATTCCTTTGTGCCGCCATGGCTGGCTCCCAGGCTTTACTCAGGTGAAACCCCAGGTCTCTGTTTATTAGGTCACTGCTTGTACGTTTTTCGACCGCCTCTTTGAAGATGGAGTCCCAGTATGTGGAAGCATACAAGAGGACCTAGGTTTCTTCATAGATCATGCCGTGTCCCGTGTCAAGGCAGTGTTCAGCAAGCGCAGATTTCTCTGGCTGACCCAACCTTGTGTGACGTTTATGTTCGTTGCACCTGTACTTAACCGTACGAACGTCTGGCCAATATAAGACAACCCACAGTGGCATGGGATTTTATATATTCCTGGTCTCCTCAGGTCGAGGTTGTCTTTAACAGAGCCCAACATTGATTGCACTCGTGCTGGGGGCCGGAAAACACATTTAATCTGGTATGTCTTGAAAATTATGCCCATCTTAAAAGATACGCCATCATCATAAGGTAGAAAAACCAACCCCCGTGGTGTTCTCTGGTTCTTCAGGCTCTTCTTAAGTTTTGGAGCGTGCTGGTTGAAATGCATTCTGGATCTGCTTCTCGGAGTACCTGTTCTGGGCAAACACAGAGCGGAGATGGCTAAGCTCTGCCGATAAGCTGCCCTGATCGGAGATGACTCTAGTCCTATGCACTTTTAAGATATGCAGAATTTTCAAGAAATACCAGATTAAATGTGTTTTCCGGCCACCAGCGCGAGTGCAGTCAGTGCTGGGCTCTGTTATAGACAACCTCGGCTTGAGAAGACCAGGAATATATAAAATCCTGTGCCACTATGGGAAGTCTTATATTGGCCAGACGTGTTGTATGGTTAAAGACAGATGCGACAAACATAAACGTCACATGAGGTTGGGTCAGCCAGAGAAATCTGCAGTTGCTGAACACTGCCTTGACACGGGATATGGCATGAAACCAAGATCGTCTTGTATGCTTCCACATACTGGGGCTCCATCATCAAAGAGGCGGTCGAAATACGTACAAGCATGACCTAATAAACAGAGACACAGGGTTTCACCTGAGCAAAGCCTAGGAGCCAGCCTTGGCGGCACTAAGGAATCGTCAGCCGCAGATTAGCAACTGCACCGAGTCAACGAAGATGGAAAAACCTTAGCACAAATGCTTAAATCGTGCGCCAACACCTCGTGCGCCCGAACGAGGTCCGTCGCACCCAGCCGCATTTTCCCGCACTGCGGTGCGCTTCCGCAGACCGAGAACCGTTTCTCCAGCAGAGGGCTGTGGTATTCAACGCCGTCCATGACGTCTTCGACGACGTTATGCCCCCAATGGCGCCTGCGCTGTTCTAGAAAGCCAACATATAAATTGGTGAGCTTCTCAGCGATGTGACTGTAGCACCTGAAGATGGCGGGCAGTTGTCTCGCTGAAATATTTTGCGGTTTCTACAGTATTATCCGGCGTAATTCCCAGGAACCTATGAAGCAGTTGGAGCGCCGGGAAAGCCTCAAACAGCACATACATATAATTGTCTGGGAAGAAGCACTGTGCGGACAGCAACCACCTAGCTCCAATGCAGGTGTGAGTTGACATGTAAATGGTTGGTATCCGTGACATCTATAGGCTTACCACAAAGAGGAATGTGTTATGTGGATTGTATTGGAATGCTTTTCAAGGGAGACACATGCAAATATCCGTGACTAAGCAGAGAGAGGAGGAGGAGGAGGAGGAGGAGGAGGAGGAGGAGGAGATGGACAGAGTGTGAGGGTGGCTGAGGAATTTTCCAGTCAGAATGGGGAAAGGAAGACATGGATTGGGGGGGGGGGGATAAGGTGGACAGAGAGGGGGGGAGGAGATGGATAGTGAGTGGGGGAGGAGGGGAGAGGTTGAGAGAGGGGATGAAGGAGATGGACAGAGGGAGGAGGAGGCGGGGGGGGGGGGGGGGGGGGCGATGAGATGTGAACGATGTACACTGACAAAAGAAAAATTGCAGCACCAGGAAGGAGTTGAGCAACATAAACAAAAGTTGGTAGGTGTGTTTCTACATCTGAAAGATTATCTCTCTTCAGATTTCACACCAATTGCATCAGAGTGATGCCAGTTAAGGGGACTACACCCTGCCTATCTAACCCATGTTAATTTAGGCAAGTATTTGACCCATATCTGAAAACACTATTTGATGCATGACCTTAATATTTTTACTGTATGTTACATGATGCTAATAGAGTCAACTGTACTAAAATCTGCTTTATCCTTTTTATAGTTTTTAAGAAATAATTTTCTAAATTTTTTAACACAAAATATTAAGTTTTTTTCTGCAGAAAATATTTTTTGTGAACTTTCGAATGGGGAAATATTAATGAATGGTGGCTTTTTATGTTATGCAGAGTCTGAAAATTTCATTCATTTATCATTGATAGTTTCTGATATAATGGGGCATATGTACTAAAAATTTTAGTTTGCAGGAAATTGACTTTAAGGAAAAAACTTCTGAAATTTGTTGCTTACAGTTAATCAAAACTGTCCTGCTGCATATGATGGCCCTTCTTTAGCCTCTAGCAGGTCATCCAGCTTCATTTTCACCTTCTTGGGTGTTTGTCTTGCTTTCTTGGCCATATTAGATGCAGACCTGTCTGCATTGGCTATTCTCATTTTATCGCAGTGCTGCAGCCCAGTGATCATATTTTCACCAGGATTAATTCCCAGCTTTTTCAGTACCCAACACGTTCCAATATTACCACAGTTGAATGTAATAACAGCATCATGAACTCCTAGTTTCGTTGTATGCATGCCTACAAATACAGTTTTAGGAAGGTGGTTCCAAATTATGCTGTTGAAACATTCATTTGGGTTCTGTGTCTGCCCATGCAGATATTTCCTTAGAAGGTCAGGATGAGCCAGGTCTCTGAAAATAGGTTTAATTGCTCTAATAACAGCAGCAGGAAGAGAATGCTGGTGAGAATAAGATTCTCCAGTTGCCTGAGCCCTATTGTATTTGCACCATGAATTTTCTCCTGATGGACACAATCCATGACATGGCTTATCATCAGTAGTGGACTTATGGAAGAATATGGCCCAAACATCTCTCTTCATTGCCTCTAGATTTTCTTTATTTCTCATAATTGCCTGCCCATAGTATACCTGGAAGTTTTCTATTTCACTTTTAGTTAACCTACCTTGTCCGGTCAACAATTTTCCATCTTCTAATTTTTTTCCTCTCATATCAACAGTTAGTTTTCTCAGCCTTGTTCCCAAACATTTTTGAACATGGCCTACACATTCTATTTTGCTAATAATGGCACCTCCAAATGGCTTATAGTTCACCACATTGTTGTATGCCTTACTGTTACCATCGCCCAAATATTTGGTGTACCATATGCCTCTTGTTTCTATGGAGTTGTTTCTATGGAGCGATGGAATATTTGTAGTACTCCATGAACTTCCATACCACCACTTGTTCCTCAAAAATTAGCCACACAGTTGTGTTCATTATGTTCATTGACTTTACAACATTTGCAATATTTAGACATTATCTCCACATCTAACACTTTATCAGTGTCTACACTCGTGGTAGTCACTACTCCATTCAGAGAAGTATGTCCTCTTTTCTGCCAATTTCCATCAAGTGCAACTGCAATATCCGAACATCCATCATTTTCTTCCACTGCTTCCCTAGCAGCCAGTTTCATGCTTTTCTCACTGACCTCACATACAGCATTCTTTAATATTACAGTCAGTTTTTCAAATTTATTTGGTGGTTGATGTCAGTTCATCACTGAACAAAATGTTCTCCCTGCAGCCATGCCCTTGCCAATGGATTGTAAGGCATAAACTAATCTAGTATTAATTTCATAGGGGCCACTTGCATCTGGGTTTGAAGAACTCATAAATGAAATCACAGCTGAGCATTTAGTGCAAATTAAATCCAAAGCAATTGCTAGATCTTTTCTCTCACTGGCTCTCTCGCAAATTTTCACATTCTGTGACTCACCACACTGTCTACATTGTACAAATTTAGAACTTAAATCTGATAATATTCTCAAATTTATAATAATGTTATTGCACCTATTGTCACTTACAGTAAATTTGTTGTAACTCTCTTGAAATGGTGAGAGCTTCTTTGATGTTGCACTTGTTGAGGAATTACAACTAGAAACATCATTGCCAGGCGACATAACCTCTTGTACAGAAAGATTTCTAAACTTGTTTCCTCTAAATTGTCGTTTCTTGAAAATGGCTTTACGTTTCGTTATCTTCAATAAACACAATAAAACACACGTAAACAAGCACTGCAAACGTAAGTATAACAACTACTCACAATCACACTTGAACAAAACTAACCACTTGTTTGAAAGCGTGTTGTTTATAAACAACAGAAACAAAAGAATACCAATCGTTGCATTCCAAGGGTAGCCAAAACACTCGGGAGTAAAAAAAAGAAATCCCTAACCTGCAATGTAGGGGATATAAAGATCTAAAATATATGCAGAAATGTGGATGACAGAAAAGTGGTCATGGCACATAAACATGCGTGGTAGGAAAATGCTCTTTAAATGCTTAAAAAGAATCCTTTTCAAAGTACTTAAATAAAACCTTAATCTGTTGAAATATGATGAAAACCGAAAATTGATTTTTTTCGACCTGAACCAGGGTGTGGTCGTCTTAAACCACTAGGGGATTGCAAATCAGGTTTGTTTTAAATACACACTGTAACAGTCTTGAGTGTTTGTTAACTTTGAGATTGGACTTAGTGAATTGATGTTAGTCACTAATACCTTTAAGGAAACAAAGACGCCTTTATCAACACCTCATTGAGTTTCAGTGTGGTCATGTAATAGGGCTAGAGAAGTTGTATGTTCCGTCTGTGAAACTGCAGAAAGTCTTGGCAGGAATGTAACCACTGTACATTATTGCTGGCAGCAATGACCACAAGACTGCACGGTTGCAAGAGGACAGGGCTCCAGGCAGCCACATGGCACTACCGAGAGGGAAGACTGAACAGCAGCTAGAGCAACAGTTGGCCCTACAGTGACGCAACAAACTGTTACAAATTGGTTATTTCAAAGACAGCTCCAAGCCAGATGTCCTGATGCGTGTATTCCACTGACCCCAAACCACTGCCAATTACAACTTCAGTGGTGTCAAGTGAGAGGGCATTCGAGGGCAGGGTGGAAGTTTGTCATGTTTTCTGGTGAAAGCTGGTTCTGTATCGGTACCAGTGATGGATGTGTGTTAAGAGGAGGCCAGTTAAGGGTCTGCAACCAACCTGTCTACATGCTAGACCCACTGAACCTACACCTGGAGTCATGGCCTGGGGTACTATTTTGTATGACAGCAGGAGTGCTCTGTTAGTTATCCCATGCACCCTGACTGCAAATTTGTACATCAGTCTGGTGGTTTGACCTGTTGTGGTGCCATTCAGGAACAGCATTCTAGGGTGTGTTTTGTTTTCCAGCAGGATAATGCTCGTCCACAACCCGCTGTTGTGCCCAACATGCTCTACAGTCTCTAAAGTGTTGACATGTTGCTTTGGTGTGCTCAATTACAAGATCCGTCTCCAGTTGAGCACGTGTGGGACATCATCGAATGACAACATCAGTGTCATGCACAATCAACATTAACTGTTCCTGTATTGACCAACCAAGCATAACAGGCATGGAACTCCATCCTGCAAACTGACATCCAGCACCTGTACAACACAATGCATGCACATTTGCATGGTTGCATTTGACATTCGGGCTGTTACAATGGTTATTATTGTATCAGCATTTCACATTTTCAATGGCTTATCTGCTGCTTATATTGACCTGTGATCTTGCAGTGTTAATTACTTAAATATGTTACCTAGACAAACGTATTCTAGAAATTTCATTACTGTACTGTAATTATTTCTTGGTGTTGTGATTTTTTTCTGTCAGTGTATGTGCCATACATGGATGAAGACACTGGTAAAAGACTAATGTGTGTGTGTGTGTGTGTGTGTGTGTGTGTGTGTGTGTGTGTGTGTGTGTGTGTGTGTGTGTGTGTTCCATATAAAGGTTTGCTAGAAATATTAGTCTTCATTGTGAATATTCGTGCCATATGTCTTCATTTATTATATACCTTTCCAGCTTGAAACAGAGAAGGAGAAAGTACGAATGCTTCAAAAAAGGGTCACTATGATGAAAAAAAAGCAAAATAGAGTGAATAAACAGATCATCATGGAGAAATTGTCCCTTCTTCGAGAAAATGAGTTCCTCAGGCGCACAAAAAGACTGAAAAATGAAACAATTGCTGATTTAAGGAAGCGCCTGAGACAAACCTTAAGTAAATATATTATTTATGATCACTTTTGTACTCCATGAAATTACAGTCTTATGATTTTTTATTAGAATCTAATACAATAACACTGTGGTTTTAGGTAATTTATTTTGTTTAGTAGTTGAGATCTGCACTAACTTATGGCTATTATGCGTGCTGCTTCTCTTCCTTTGGCAGAATTAGTCTGCCATTGTATTTGCTCTGAAAGTTTCAGCTGTTCCACAACGCATTTAATTTAGTAACAGAAATGCATCATATTAAATTCCATTAATTATAGTTATCTGCATGCCTAGGGAATTTTCTATATTGTCATGTTTCTTTCTCACATATTCCAGTTCTGTAGCTTTCAGCCAATACAAATCTACATTTCATTTTAGTATATCAATCAGCAATTACAACGAAGACATACTTGTTTCTATAAATTCTCAGTTTCTTATGTTCATTCCTGTACAAACAAAATAACGAAACACTTAGCTTAAGTAACTGTTAAATTGATGAAAGAGCAAGAACATAATTTTCTTAGAGTAAAATAACAAATAAGCTAAAAAAAAAGATTTGGCCATGTATTTGAATTCGTGATTGTTCTGTTAACAGCCCAGTGTTTTGTCCTTGTGCTAATGTGTCACACAAGCAAATCCCTTTTGTTTAATCTTGTTAGATTGCACTGTTACTGGAATGCAAATTTATGTTGTGGATGTAATTTGGATGATAAACTGACTACGAAAAAGGAAAGTGAAACACAAAAATGAATTTAGCACAGCTTGTGGGTGAGGTGTTCTTCCCAGTCTGTATGTTATGTGATGTTTTATGAATTTCTGGTTACCATTAATTAATAATTCTGACCTCTTATGTTTAAACTCCCAAGTCAGAATAACCGTGTATGTCTTCGTGGATTCTGTCTCCTCCTGGAGCTTCTTCTGCACTGGAAGCTGAAGAGGTCTGTCATAAATCGCAGTCTTCCAAGAAATGATGTACAGGCCTTCTTCATTTATATCAGTATGTTTACCAATTAGTTACAATAATGGAACACGTCATACAATCTTTTTCTGACAAATAAACTGTATCAGTTACAATTTCGTGCGATAGTAATGGATGTTCATTTTCACTCAGATGACACCTAGCAGAAAAACAACATCCAAAGCAGCTTCAGCTGTTCTTATGGTGTCATTGTGATTGTCATGGCAGTTCTTCTTCCATAGGGCACACCATATCTCCAAGGCAGGACCCGACAACATGGGATAAACCTCCCAAACAGCAGGTACCACACAATGTAGTAGTGCTGTTGTTGTCCCAGCTTGCATATATGCTGTGTCCAACCATCCAGAATACATGCACATAAAGAAAACAAACTTTCAAACAGTATACTATACTAACTCGTTACTTAAATAAAATTTTGGTTGTGGCGATCATCATCCATCAGCTCCGTGTGCCACACAGCACATCATTTTACCAAAGTGATGTATTACACTACAAGGGGCAGCTTTGACTATGGCACACATCAGCATGCCTCAACTATTTCATTATATTTACTTCATATTGCAGTGGGATAAGTTCTGTTTCCAACTTTAAAAATGATTTTGATATGTTGGCTACATTTTGTGATCTTATGTCTCATGGCACTGTTTCTTTGCAGTTTGTTAAAGTCACTGCGTCACTGCTGGTATCTAAGTCTGCATTTCCATGACAGAGGGAGAGTACTCAAGAGTTTTTAATGTTGGCTGTCACTCTGTTCCATACACAGTGGAAAACTGTCATATATATTTCAAACCTAACTGGAGTGAATTTGCTCTCAATGAGAACTCCTGTAACTGAAATAATGCACATGTGCTGCACTAACTTTGGCTTGTCCATTGTCATTTGTGCCACCATCACTTTGCATATGGCGAAGTGAGACGGCATAGCCATGATTTCATTAAATCACTTGAATGCCAGTATGGTTCCTTCGAAAGAGCACAGCCAGTTTCCTCTCCTGTATTTTATGAATCGAAATGTTTGCTCCATCTCTTATGACCATAATATCAATAGAGTATTTAACCCCCAATCTTTTTTCGTACTTTTCATATGGGATCCCAACTATTGAAAACTTTCTTCTTTCTCTAGTTTGAAGCCAGTTGGTTTAATATGCATGATTTTCAAGTATTTGGTTTAGTAGCAAACATGATGTCATCGGCGTACAATGGTGTCCATGGGACTTTCCTCTGTAGATTCCTTGTGAAGGTGTCCATGATAAGACTAAAGAGTTGAGGTGACAAATCAGATCTCCATTACACACATCCACTGCCAAAAGGAAGCTTTGTGATAATCCTGCTGGGCATATCATTTGGCTGTTGCTGCCTTTGTGTTACATCTTCGGTCATTCAGGAAGTTTCTCTGAAACTCCACAGCCCTAGAGGATGTACCATATGAGCAAGTAAGGCAGGGAATCCAAGGATCGATTGAAGATTGAACCCTGTTATCAGTGGAATGTTAAATCTGAATCATCTTCCTAACATGTATATGGGAACCCCACTCAATTTGTATTTAGGCACTTAGCCACTGAACCTTACTTCATTGTTTGTAACTGATTATAAATAGCTGCAAGTGTTGTGCTTTGCCTTATGCAACTTCCTACTTCACCTTTTATAATTTTCTAATTTTCTAACCTTTTAACTGCTTATGTGTCACCTTCTTCACATGAACATTGTGCTTGGTTTTCCCATGTTAGTTTGTTTACTTTGATGTGGCAAGGTATTGTAATACCGATTGTAGACTTCACTGTAGCAGCAACTGAGGTACAAGACACTGATCAGCCATAAGAGAATTTATTGATGAAATTTAACTCTATAATTAAATGTTTCATTCTGTCAAAGTTGCCACCATTTAATTTTTGAATGGCTCATTGTGCCGTGCCCTCTTTTCCCTTGTAGCTTCTGATTTTCAAGTGTGTATCTAGCAGTTCATGTTGCTGCATTGTGATTGTATGGCTTTTGCAATAATGGCTATTGCAAAATCTGCTCTCCATAGTAAAATGTTATCAGTATGGCTTTTATAGCATCTACTTGTGTATGTGGAAGGTGAGAGATGTGTTTCTTAAAAAAATTGAGATGTTTCCATTTAGTTGTCCTCCTAGTCCATGATTGACGTGGTGATTATACCCATCATTGACACCACCAGCAGACCCTTGAGAGTGTACAGAAGAGTACATTACACCCTGTTACAGTGATGTGTTTTAGTGCCATCCTGCAGTTCTAGCCAAAATTTATCTTTAATTTCCTCATGACAGCCTGCCTTGGGTACATATGTGGAAAAGATGTGCAAATGGCAGCTATTGTGTGCTGCGTACTGATATTAAGTAGCCAGAAAACAATGAACATCTGACAGAGAGCTATGAAGCTTCTCGCTTGCCATTACCACAACTCTTCTTGTGTTCATAGTCTCATTGTAAATTAATTACTGCTGTTCTCCTGTGTCCCAGGTTTGGCAGTTCTCTGCTGTGAACTGCCAGTGTTCCATTATTCAGGATAGGAACACATACTGATCTGATTTGGACTTGCTTATTTAACAAATGTTGAACAGAATAAGTTGGTAGTCTTTGTTCATTTCTGAAGGTGGTCGGGTGAGGCCGTCACATACCACCTACAGGGATGGCACATTATGCACAGGAATTGCATCAGCAATTTCCATCTGACCTGTTGTACTGCTCTGGCATTAGTTTTCTCAGTGTCTTTGCTGGTCAAATCAGTATGTGATTTTCACCGAGGAGTATGAGAGTTTGAGCCTTTGAGGGAAATATGTTCCTATAGCTCCAACCCATTAATGCAAGTGCTGCTGCACACTGGCATGTACATATTCCTTATACAAGACAATGCCTCTTCTGTCTCGTATCTCTTTACTGTAGCAGGTTAGTTAATAATAAATTACACCATGTAAGTCTCTCTACTTGCACTGACCCCAAGAAACAAATCAACAGTACTTTGAATACATTTACTCCCTGCTGTTCTACAAAGTAATCTTCTGGGACAAGCAGCTAAACCCAATGAATACTATATCATGAAACACAAGCAACAAGAATGTTGTTTGTGGTTTATAAGGTAACTACTTACAAATATCTCTCTTAACATTATAATTGTTCCATTTAAGAGTTACTTTTAAATACTGTTTATGCCTAATAATCGGATTCGATTTCATGTTAACTCTGATTTACAAAATATCAACACACAATATACAATCCACTTAAAAAATGTGTCCCAAATTCTTGTGGAGATAGTACTGGTCAAGCAAAAGCCCTACAAACATATCCTTGGAAACAAAAACTTGTTCAGATATGGGCTGTTTTATGAGAGTCAGCAGTGGTCAGTACTGAATGGTGTAGGCTGACTTCATGTTGATATTAATTGTTTACTGTTATTGGCTTTGTTTGTCTCTCTATTTCACCCTCAAACTGTCATTCTGTTTCCAGGTGTAGCACTTACAGCTGCCTCCTATTAGCCATTTTGTATGTATCACTTTGAGCTTTCGCTAGCATCGGAATAAGATTAGCAATTCCGTAATGTGTGAATGACGTAAACAGTGCATTGTAGTCTTACCACTCTACATGGGAAGTAGCATCCTGATCTTCTGCTATCACACTCTTGTCATATATGCTGTATTCCATATTCAGTAAGTTGTTCCAGTGACTTACAGATATGAGATCATTCACATCAGGGCAAAAGGATCACAGTAGCTCTTACAGTTTTCGTATTTTGTATAGTGAGAACCGATTGTTGTACAGAATGATTCTGAAAGAAGTGTGTGAAGAATTGGAGATGGTTAAGGCATAAACCATACTTTTGCATTAACAGTTTTGCATAAGCATTTCTTTATCCATATCACTTTCAGCATATTCAAACAATTGAAAATCTGTGATGCAGTAACAACAATATGAAAAGGATAGACTGTTGCTCACCACATAGAGACAGACACACTCAAAAAGACTGCTAAATATTCTTCATCTGTCAGACATAATTGTTCATCAGATGTAGAAACTTGCACATGTTCACTCAGGCATTTCTCACATACTTGGCCAGTGTTGTTTCCAGGCATTAAGAATGTGTTTGAGGTGAGCAGTGATATTTGCTGGAATGGGTAACGGTGGTACAGAAAAGTTGAGGGACAGGGAGGAGGAAGGATAGCAGGATAGGGATCGGAGATGATGTTAGTGGTGATCAGTGTGTATACTCACCCTGAAAAACACAGGAATTCTTCATTATATTAGTTTTTCATAAAATTTTTATAATTTTGACTTGTCAAAAGTAATAGTCTAAGAAAGAATTTCACTTTAGCCACTACTGTAAAATAGTATTGCAGTGATATATCATACATAAACGAGTGGATAACACCAAAATAAAACTTCAGTTGCGAAGAAAATGTGCCATTTACAACAAAACACAGTGCACACACACGAGTGTCTCTCAACAGCAAAACGTGTCGAAGGCTTTGAGACAAATACCATGCAGTAATTCGTAACAACAAACTGCTTTCAATGAGTGCAATGTCACTACTGTTTACATTGTTAACACATCACGGGATAATGGTACTTTTAGAAATTTTATTTTGAAATTTAATTTCCTTTTACACAAGATTAATTAGGCTACGTGAGAGAATGTGTGATGAATTCCTTAATTCAAGGAGTGTTTGATTCTCCTTCAAAACAAACTGCTTGTTGGCTTCCGTCTTGGGTTCTTTGGCCGACGTTTGTTTGATGATTTTTCTGACATTTCGCCAGCATGAGTGGTTGACATTGTCCAAGTTTCAACCCCCATTGCTGGTGGTGGACTGGAGATGAGCTTGCAGCTGCAGACTATATGTAAGTGTGCGCCATGTCTGAGGGCTTTCTTCTTTCTTGTTGAAGCTGTTCTCGTGTTTGTGTATTTCTATAGTGTCTCTGAACAAGTGGGTGTGATAGCTCTTCTCTACAGCCAGAACTTCCGTGTTGGCGAATTTTATTATGTGGTCAGTCTAGCACAATGCGTGCTCTGCCACAGCTGATTTCTCTACCTGCTCCAACCTGCAATGTCATTTATTTTCTATGATCCTGGTGTGATTGATTGTCTAGTCATTCCAACATGAACTTTTCCATATGTTCATGCTATGCGGTATATTCCTGACATTGCAAGTGGGTCCCTTTTCTCCTTTGCCTGTCTGAGACACTCTTTGATCTTCTTTGTTGATACGTAAATAGTCTTGATGCTGTGTTTGAGCAGTATATGGCCAATTCTGTGCATCACTCTGGGAGTGTATGGCAGAAAGGCTGTACCTGACATCTCTTTTTCTGATTTGTCACTTTACTGAGTGTTTGGCTCTGTTATACTTCTAATGTAACTTGTGGAATACCCATTGCTCCTCAGAACAGTTTCCAAGTGTTGTATGTCATGTCTGAGGTGCTGTAGCTCACATACTCATCTTCCTTGCTTTATGAAAGTATTAATCATGCCTCTTTTCTGGTTTGGGTGGTGATTTGATAGTTTGTAGAGGTATCGGTCCGTGTGTGTAGGTTTTCGATACACGCTGTGTCCCAGGGTTTCACTATCCCTTGTGACCAGCACATCTAGAAATAGTAGGGTTTTGTCTTTTCCTCTTCCATGCTAAATTTTTTGTTGGCATGGAGGTTGTTCAAATGTCTTAGGAAGTCACTGAGCTGTTAATCACCATGGCTTCACCCGACAAAGGTATCATCAACATATATGTACACACCTTATGTTTACACAGTGCCAAGTCCAGTGCCTGTGCTTCGAAATGTTCCATGAAGAAGTTGTCCATTACTGCACTATGTGAACTACCCATGATGACACCTTCCAACTGTTCGTAAAAGTTGCCATTCCATGTGAAATAGCTCGTGGTGAGACATGCATGAAAGAGCTTTGTGATTTCTTGTGGGGAAAATGGAACCAATGTGCTCCAGAAAGTCACTGAGTGGTAGTTTCGTAAAAAAAGAAACAACATCAAACCAACCAGGATATCATTTGGTGCAAGTTTTAGTTTCTTCAGCTTCTCAATGAAATGTTGTGTGTCCTCTATGTATGTGTCGGTCTTCCCAGCGTGCGGCAGGAGCACAGAGGAAAGTTTTTGCGCCAGTTGACACGTCGATGAGCCAGGAGCGCTCTCAATCACTCGTAGTGGAATGTTATTCTTATGGATCTTAGGTAATCCACTTAGCTGAGATGGTAGGGCTTCTGTGTTGTGCAGGTTCCTCTGTATGTCCACTGGCAGAGAAGATGCCTTGATTAACTGTTGGTTATCTGGCTCATATTCCATGTGATACGCTGTGTTGGATCTGCGCTTAGTTTTCGGTACATTGTTGGATCTAATAGGTCCCGGATCTTCTGCTCATAATCTTCTATTTTTATTACGATGGTCTCTTTTACACAGCTCCCGTTGCTGCACTTAGAAGCCAAGCCCACTACCCTGTCCCCAGGAGTGGAAGGAAGCACAGAAGGGGAAAGGACTATGCAGGTGCACCAGGGGTATAGCAGGCATATATAATGTTGGAGTGGGTTAGGGAGAAGGTTACAGGCAGGTGAAGGACAGGGACTAATGAAGGTTGAGGCCAGGGAGTGCACAGAAATGAAGAATACTTTGCATGGAGAATCCTCACCTGCACATTTCCAGAAAGGTGGTGTTGGTTGCTTCCATTTGGATTCTTCCCAACAGCACCAGCTGTTATGAATTGTACAGATTGGAACTCTCCCTGCAACATATCCTACATGACTAAGTGACCTTCAGGAGCACATTGAAGCTGTTCGTGGGTGATATTGTTGTGTGCAAAGAAATAGAAATGGTATAAAATTTTAGCGAAATAAAGGAAGCTGTGCAGAGGATTGACATTCAACACAGTGATTGGCAGTTGACTCTCAACATAAAAAAAGTAACTTACTGCCTGTGAATAGGCAGTGAAACCAAGTAATGGCTGATTGCATGATTTTTGAACAAGTACCAGAGGCAATGCCTGATAGTATGCATACAGATTTAAGGTGGAATGATCACATAAAATGAATTGCAGGAGAGGCAGCTGTGAAACTGAGATTCATTATAAGAATCCTCAGGAAGCACAGTCCACCCGAAGGAGGCAGGTTTTGAAACCCTCGTTTGACTGATACTTGCATATTGCTCTCAGTTTGACAATCATACTAGAAAGAACTGACAGAGGAAACAAATAAGATCCAAAGTTAAGCAGCTTGTGTAATCACAGGTTAAGTGCAATAGTGTAATGAATGTACTCATCCAACACCAATTGTAGAAATCACAAGGAATGCATTGTGCATCAAGGTGTGATTTAATGTTAAAGTTCCATGAGCGTACTTTCCCAGAAGAGCAAATCAGTATATTGCTTCCTCCTATCGTAAATTTTGGGAAAAGACCATGGAGGTAAAATTTCTGAGATGCAAACTGAAGTGGATTCTTAACGACAACCGTTTTTCCTGCACGCAACTCACTACTGTAACAGGAAAGGGAGGAAGTGACAATTGTACACGAGGTACCCTCCATCGTGTACAATAAGGTGGCTTGCGGAATGGAACGGTAGGTGGATGTAAAGGCGTTGGTGTATTCCTACCCGTCGACAACCTGCCCAGTTCATGGGAGTGTTTGTCCCATGTGCGTCATCAAATCTGGGGGCAGCAAGATGTATTCACTCAGCTTCATAAGTTTTTGGCTGAAGGCTCAGGTACATTTAAGATTTAGTGATAACAACATTGGCTGCATGCTGTAGTATCAAGAGCCAGATGGCAAACATAGGACAGAATGGTCTATATTTCTTTGAAGTATTTGTTTCTGGACATAAATGTATAAGATTTTCTAGTTCTAGCCAGTACTACCTCCATTAAGAATATGGAACACATTTTTAAACACTTTGTATAAAAACATCTTCCATCTGTACTTGCTTTGGACATACTTACAAAGTAGTGGTGGTGGCGGTCACCGTCGTAGTAGTAGCAGTAGTAGTAGTAGTAGTAGTAGTACCCATGGTACAAAAGGTACAATATTAGTACTAATTAAACAGTGCTGCATTGACATTTTCTTTTTCTGTTTCAATAAGATTGTGGCTACAAAATCCACGTTTCACATGTTGAAGAGGGTGTGCGTGGAGCACATGAAGTAGATCAATTTAAACAGGGTACTTCTCAGAGTTATGAATATGAAGACACTCGTCAACATGAGGAGCAACAGCAGCCACATGAGCAGCATCACCAAGAAGAACAGGTATGTGCAGTGTGTAGGAAATGTTGCAACAATATGTCATTCCTTTCTTTTAATTTATTTTTGTACTCTGTTTTAATTCTTTTTTCCTAGTTTGTTCTCCATATTGTCTCAACCTCTTATGTTGTATAAATTGTTGTGCCATGCAAAAAACTCCATTGCCACTGCGGTGGTGAATTAGATTTACTTCTGGAGGAGGCTGAGTGAATACTGCAAAACACACACACACACACACACACACACACACACAAAATACTCAGTCATGTTATTATTATAGCTTGAACAGGATGAAATACTTAACTTTCCTCACACTAATGTATCACATGATATGTTACAGAATAATAGTTCCTTCTCTCAGAGTGCAATCGACTATAAACTTCACTACATAACTCTGTCTAATAAAACTCTTGCATTACTGGCTCTGCAGTCACACAATGCTTTTGCTTTTGGCGATGATTGCAGAGTGGCCTGATTGGCACTCTATTTGGTCCTGTCTATGCAGATGTCTTGTTTGTTGCTGCTTCTGGCACTCTATTGAGGTCCTGTCTATGCAGATGTCTTGTTTGTTGCTGCTTCTTGCAGTGACTGTGCTTACTTGTGGCTAGGTCGTAAGGTACTGACTTCGTCATGGAACCTCATTCTTCAAATGATGCCACGTGAATACTCCATGGACATTAACTTACATGTCTAGATAAAAGAGACAATAAAAGCTTTTAAAGATCAATGATAGTTGAAGGTTGCTGTGCTATGGCACTTCCAAGTACAGTTTTAAGATGGAGATGTTGACAGGTACATAGTCTGTAAATGAAGATTGAGGAATAATAATGGTTTTAGTGTATAAGGAAAATGTTCCTAACTGCAATACATCACCAAGCAGTGGAAGTTCATGGAGCAAGTATAATGTCATGAAAATTGTGTGGTTTCATTTCCAGGAATTTCTTAATGGCAGAATGGGTGTGTTGGACGATCAAAGGACAGGGCGACGAAGTTTGTACACCTGAAGTGACAATGTGTACCATGTCAAAGGGTACATTCAGTATGATCGTCGTATTTGTGTGTGAGACAGATAGCAGATGAACTGAACACGTCCAATGGCAGTGTAATGGGGACCATGCACGCTGCAGGATGTTCTCGCTGGGTACCCTGGCACCTCTTAGATGAAAGTAAAACTGAGCCATTGAGGTTGTACTTCAACACTTAAAGCAGTATCAGGTGGAGGGTGTTTTTTCCTTCACTTTAATGTCACAGGGAACAAAACATTGGTGCTTCATGTGACAGCTGAGATGAAGAAAGCATCAGTTCCATGGATACACCATTAGTCTCTAGATTTCATATACATACTCCACAATCCACCATATGGTGCGTGGCCAGAAGGTACCCCTCTCAATAAACTGAACTCCACCATTTGCCTTCCCTATCACAATCCTCACATGCTTGTTCCATTTCATATTGCTTTGCAACTTTACACCCAGACCTTTAAATGATGTGACTGTGTCAATCAGGACACTATTAATGCCATATCTGAACATGACAGGATTGTTTTTCCTACCTGTCTGCATTAACTTACATTCTTCAATACTCAGAGCTAGCTGCCATTTATCACACCAATTAGAAATTTTGTCTAAGTCATGTTGTTTTCTCCTACAGCCACTGAACTTCGACACCTTCCTATACACCATAGCATCATCTCAAACAACCGCATATTGCTAACCACCCTGTACGCCAGATCATTTATGTCCATAGAAAATGATAGTGGTTCTGTCACTCTTCCCTGAAGCACTCCTGAAAATACCATTGTATCTGTTGAACACTTCCATCAAGAATAAGATACTGGGTTCTATTATGTAAGAAGTCTTTGAACTATTCACATATCTGAGAACCTATTCCACATGCTTGTACCTTTGTTAAAAGTATGCTGTGGGGCGCCTCTATGACTATCATGTTGTTGTTGTTGTTGTTGTTGTTGTTGTTGTTGTGGTCTTCAGTCCTGAGACTGGTTTGATGCAGCTCTCCATGCTACTCTATCCTGTGCAAGCTTCTTCATCTCCCAGTACCTACTGCAACCTACATCCTTCTGAATCTGCTTAGTGTATTCATCTCTTGGTCTCCCCCTACGATTTTTACCCTCCACGCTGCCCTCCAATACTAAACTGGTGATCCCTTGATGCCTCAGAACATGTCCTACCAACCGATCCCTTCTTCTGGTCAAGTTGTGCCACAAACTTATCTTCTCCCCAATCCTATTCAATACTTCCTCATTAGTTATGTGATCTACCCATCTGATCTTCAGCATTCTTCTGTAGCACCACATTTCGAAAGCTTCTATTCTCTTCTTGTCCAAACTATTTACCGTCCATGTTTCACTTCCATACATGGCTACACTCCATACAAATACTTTCAGAAATGACTTCCTGACACTTAAATCTATACTCGATGTTAACAAATTTCTCTTCTTCAGAAACGCTTTCCTTGCCATTGGCAGTCTACATTTAATATCCTCTCTACTTCGACCATCATCAGTTATTTTGCTCCCCAAGTAGCAGAACTCCTTTACTACTTTAAGTGTGTCATTTCCTAATCTAATACCCTCAACATCACCCGACTTAATTCGACTACATTCCATTATCCTCGTTTTGTTTTTGTTAATGTTCATCTTATATCCTCCTTTCAAGACACCATCCATTCCGTTCAACTGCTCTTCCAAGTCCTTTGCTGTCTCTAACAGAATTACAATGTCAACTTCTTCTCCATGGATTTTAATACCTACTCTGAATTTTTCTTTTGTTTCCTTTACTGCTTGCTCAATATACAGATTGAACAACATCGGGGAGAGGCTACAACCCTGTCTTACTCCCTTCCCAACCACTGCTTCCCATTCATGTCCCTCGACTCTTATAACTGCCATCTGGTTTCTGTACAAATTGTAAATAGCCTTTCGCTCCCTGTATTTTACCCCTGCCACCTTTAGAATTTGAAAGAGAGTATTCCAGTCAACATTGTCAAAAGCTTTCTCCGAGTCTACAAATGCTAGAAACGTAGGTTTGCCTTTGCTTAATCTTTCTTCTAAGATAAGTCGTAAGGTCAGTATTGCCTCACGTGTTCCGGTATTTCTACGGAATCCAAACTGATCTTCCCCGAGGTCGGCTTCTACTAGTTTTTCCATTCGTCTGTAAAGAATTCGTGTTAGTATTTTGCCGCTGTGGCTTATTAAACTGATTGGTCGGTAATTTTCACATCTGTCAACACCTGCTTTCTTCGGGATTGGAATTATTATATTCTTCTTGAAGTCTGAGGGTATTTCGCCTGTTTCATACATCTTGCTCACCAGATGGTAGAGTTTTGTCAGGACTGGCTCTCCCAAGGCCGTCAGTAGTTCCAATGGAATGTTGTCTACTCCGGGGGCCTTGTTTCGACTCAGGTCTTTCAGTGCTCTGTCAAACTCTTCACGCAGTATCGTATCTCCCATTTCATCTTCATCTTCATCTACATCCTCTTCCATTTCCATAATATTGTCCTCAAGTGCATCACCCTTGTATAGACCCTCTATATACTCCTTCCACCTTTCTGCTTTCCCTTCTTTGCATAGATCTGGGTTTCCATCTGAGCTCTTGATGTTCATACAAGTGGTTCTCTTATCTCCAAAGGTCTCTTTAATTTTCCTGTAGGCTGTATCTATCGCACCCCTAGTGAGATACACCTCTACATCCTTACCTTTGTCCTCTAGCCATCCCTGCTTAGCCATTTTGCACTTCCTGTCGATCTCATTGTTGAGACGTTTGTATTCCTTTTTGCCTGCTTCATTTACTGCATTTTTATATTTTCTCCTTTCATCAATTAAATTCAATATTTCTTCTGTTACCCAAGGATTTCTACTAGCCCTCGTCTTTTTACCTACTTGATCCTCTGCTGCCTTCACTACTTCATCCCTCAAAGCTACCCATTCTTCTTCTACTGTATTTCTTTCCCCCATTCCTGTCAATTGTTCCCTTATGCTCTCCCTGAAACTCTGTACAACCTCTGGTTCTTTCAGTTTATCCAGGTCCCATCTCCTTAAATTCCCACCTTTTTGCAGTTTCTTCAGTTTTAATCTACAGGTCATAACCAATAGATTGTGGTCAGAGTCCACATCTGCCCCTGGAAATGTCTTATAATTTAAAACCTGGTTCCTAAATCTCTGTCTTACCATTATATAATCTATCTGATACCTTTTAGTGTCTCCAGGGTTCTTCCATGTATACAACCTTCTATCATGATTCTTAAACCAAGTGTTAGCTATGATTAAGTTGTGCTCTGTGCAAAATTCTACCAGGCGGCTTCCTCTTTCATTTCTTAGCCCCAATCCATATTCACCTACTACGTTTCCTTCTCTCCCTTTTCCTACACTCGAATTCCAGTCACCCATGACTATTAAATTTTCGTCTCCCTTCACTACCTGAATAATTTCGTTCATCTCATCATACATTTCTTCAATTTCTTCGTCATCTGCAGAGCTAGTTGGCATATAAACTTGTACTACTGTAGTAGGTGTGGGCTTCGTATCTATCTTGGCCACAATAATGCGTTCACTATGCTGTTTGTAGTAGCTTACCCGCATTCCTATTTTCCTATTCATTATTAAACCTACTCCTACATTACCCCTATTTGACTTTGTGTTTATAACCCTGTAGTCACCTGACCAGAAGTCTTGTTCCTCCTGCTACCGAACTTCACTAATTTCCACTATATCTAACTTTAACCTATCCATTTCCCTTTTTAAATTTTCTAACCTACCGGCCCGATTAAGGGATCTGACATTCCACGCTCCGATCCGTAGAACGCCAGTTTTCTTTCCCTGATAACGACATCCTCTTGAGTAGTCCCCGCCCGGAGCTCCGAATGGGGGACTATTTTACCTCCGGAATATTTTACCCAAGAGGACGCCATCATCATTTAATCATACAGTAAAGCTGCATGACCTCAGGAACAATTACAGCTGTAGTTTCCCCTCGCTTTCAGCTGTTCGCAGTACCAGCACAGTAAGGCCGTTTTGGTTATTGTTACAAGGCCAGATCAGTCAATCATCCAGACTATTGCCCCTGCAACTACTGAAAAGGCTGCTGCCCCTCTTCAGGAACCACACATTTTTCTGGCCTCTCAACAGATATCCTTCCATTTTGGTTGCACCTATGGTGCGGCCATCTGTATCGCTGAGGCACGCAAGCCTCCCCACCAACGGCAAGGTCCATGGTTCATGGGGGGATGACTATCATAGTGAAACTAAATGATGCCAATTTATTGTCTAAGTGAGATGCTAACAACTGCTTATCTGCTGTTTCTGGCAGAAAAGCTCTCATAACCTTCTTGACTGACTTGTTAATTTTTGTAATAAAAGTCGCTATGATTACATCGTGATCAGTAATCCCCCTCACTCTACTGATGACATCGATAAGGTCCGGCCAGTTCGTAACTACAGTGTCTAAGATATTTCCATTGTGTGTGGGCTGCTGAACTAGCTGCTCAAGACATTGTTCAGAAGTATGTTCCAAAGTACTTTAGAAGACTTTCTGTATGGATCCACTCCAATGAATCCCTGGACACCACAGTGGAAGGATATAGTCACTTCGGAATTGGGTAGCTATTAAAAACATCTAAGAGTTAACTTGGTTTCACCTAGACCTGTTATTTGTAATCCCTTCACTATTACATTCAGTTTCAACATCAATAAAGGCAATATTTTTGTCAACTGCAATGAACACTCCTCCTGTGGCATCTAGTCTGCCTTTCTGACATACATTCCATGACTTACCAAGTATATTGGAACTGTCTGCTTCAGGTTTCATCCATCTCTTAGTCCTAAAAATAATTTGAGCACAGGAACTTGTGTGGAGGGCAGTAAATTCAAGAATGTTGTTAGAAATTACTTGAAAAATTACTGATAAAATTTGTACAGTCGAAGCTTCTTTGCTCTGAAAACGGCGTGGTTTCTCTATCTGTGTGTTGACTGGCTAATGTTCATCACATTATCTCAAACTAAAGTCTTGCCTTTACAAAAAAAAAAAAAAAAATACGTGCACTCCACAAGTTCTCTGCTTCCCATGTAGCTGCTTTCTTTGTTTAGTACACCCTTGACACATGAAGGGGAGTCCTACAATTCCCCACGTGATTACGCAGGTCCAGAAATCTGCAGCCGAGACTGTCACAAGATTCAAGCCCTTGGTTGAGACGTTCCAATTGGCTCCAAACCAAAGGACCCCAATCAATTCTAGGAACAATGCTGCTAATTGCGAGCCTTATGTGCAACCTGCATGTGAGGCCAGCAGCCTTCACCACCTACTCCTGCCATCTGTCTGAACTGAGGATGACCACAGAACCCACGGGGCAGGTGTCTTTGGAGCCAATGTGAGCCACAACTTGCAGACGACTGCACCCTGCGTGCTCGATAGCCACAGGCAAGGCCACCTTAACAACTTGGATGAGATCCCATGGCAGACATACCGAGTGTGCATTTGCTTTCTTTCCAATCCTGAATGCTGTCTTCCTAAGGGGCTCCATAATGCAACATACTTTGGAGTTCCTGATAATTAGCAAATCCCTGCCCACGTGTGCCTGCTGACCCTGCTGAAGGAACAGCCACCTGTCCACTCACCTCTCCCTGTAACACATCCAGAACAACAATATCTGCAAAGAAAGTTATGGCCACCATCCTTTGAGACAAGCAGGGTGTTCTGCTGTTTGATTACTTCACCCATGGGCAGACTGTGAATGCTCTCGGTTACTGTGCAATGGAGGAGGAGATGGAATGTATTGGAACTGTCTCCATACTGCCCAGATTTGAAGCATCCGGCTGCTTGCCATTTTAAAGCCAAAACATTCAGGAGACTGTTATTAAGTAGTTCCTAAAGCAGAGCTCCAATTTCTTTTATGCCTGTTTTGATGGATTGGTTTGCCAGAGGAACATATGCTTAGATAGCAGTGGTGACTATGTGCCTTGTAACTTTGTGTATCTCTTAGATTTCCTCAATAAACCATTTTACCTTATTTTCTGAACCACCTTTGTTTCTCATTTACATTATAAAACCTGTCTCTTTAAACTTGTGAAATTTATTCGTTATTGTATATTTGCATACATTAGACTGCTACTGCCTCCTCCTCCTCCTCCTCCTCCTCCTCCTCCTCCTCATTTCTGCAATGCAGCAGACTGACAGAACTAAAGCATCACGATGAATGTGAATTAGTGGTAAGATACATATCACCTAAGATAAGATGCACTCAGGTCCTTAGGTTTTGAAAGCACCAATCCATTTGCAAGTGTCAGTAGCTCTGCGGTTGTTTTATCATTTAAAAATTTACTAACAGTAAGAGTAATATTTAATCTGTGAGCTTGTGTTACCGTTGCAAAGTGCTGCATCTGAAGATACTATCAATCACTGTTTGGGACTCTTGCAAATGATATACTATTTTATTATTGTACAGTGTCCACTTCCACTAAACGTAGATAATATAAGACAAAAAACAATTACATTTGTAATCAGGTATATTTTCCTGAAAGATTTAAGTATGTGGTTGTGCGACTCATGTAAGCAAGTGACCTCTTATTATAGAGGCACCTCCTTCCTTCCAATATTCAGCAAAAAACAACTTGCAGCATAATATTGGACCACCTGTTGAGAAAAATCTTGTAATAACAGCTCTTCGTGGCTTTCATAATGGCTTCTCTACAGAGAGAGTGATATTTGATCTATCAGACTCAGATCTGGTAGAGCAAAACAAGAAAAAGTACCCTGTTCCGACTTTGCCAGTACCTTGGATTGTGTTGGTCATAAAATTCTTCCAGGGGAACTAAAACTGTGGTGTTATAGGCTCTCCACTTACATGGATGGAGTCATGTTTTTACAGTGGTCATATTAATACATGATACCAAAGGGATTAGAATAATTTCAGAGTGGGGAATCATTAAATATGATGTATTGTGAGGTTTGGCGCTTGGTCCGCTCCTGTCCTTGAGCTGCATAAATTATTTGCTTAAAACAGTGGTGTTTCCTGATTGCATGACTATACTGATGGAGGACCCAAACACATTCATTTTTATTCCAGACCCTGCTAGGAAAATAACTGAACAGACTCATGTTATGCAGTTACAAAGAAATAAAAGTGACTTGCAGGTACCAGTAGTAGAGATGAGTGGACATACATTCAGTAAAACTCCATGTATGAAGCTCCTGGATTCACTGTCCGGCGATAAACTGAGGTAGTAACACATTTGAAAAAATTAAACAAGAAGCTCAGTTCTGTCTGTGTTGCACTAACCAATGTCTCTCATTGTGTTGACCTCCAGACATAACTGCAAGCATACTTCATGCTGTACTGTCTGTGGTGTAACCTTGTGGGGCGAAACATATCAGGCAGTTAGAATATTGTGTTAAGTTGATAACTGAACATCTTGCAGAACCCTGTTGTGGAAACTAAGGATTCTTACACTTCCATGTCGATGCGATTACTTCCTTATGATATTTGTGTTCAACAAAACAAGCATTAATTTAACATGAACTGTGCAATTCACAAGGACAAGACATGAAGTAGAAATAAGTGTAATTCCATTAGCAACCATGTGTACCATGACTGTATTACTGTCAATATATTTTGGATAAATGACAGCATCAGTAAATATTGAAATTCTTTATTGCATATCGATATCAGTTACTGTGTGACCATCTTCAGTGCATAAAAATATGTAAGAACCATCAGACATGATGATCGTAACACAATTGTGGCCCTATTTATAACCACCACCAAAAAATATGGAAACAGAAAGATATATACAAAAATACAGATTCTTGTACATACCAAGTTATTCAAACCTTGTAGGCCCATATCACAACACCACAATATTTTCTATGAGGTGTAAAATGTACTGTGATGATTACTTCCAACGTATATTTTTACTTTTACTGCATACAATAATTTTTAAATTTACAGAAGAGAGTATCTTGTAACAGTAGCAGTTGCTCCCAGTGTACAGTGCACTTGTAGCTTATATAGCCAACTAGCTAAGCTCAGTATTGTAAAAATAAATATCTTAGTGCTGTATATATTCCAAATTGTACAACAAGCAGACATAAAATACAACAAAAAACATTTATAGAAAAATCAAAGCAGACATAAAAATAACCTTTTAATTTCACATATCACATGATGGTTTTTTACCATCAGAAGTCATAGCAAAACTTTAAAAGAGGCAGTCCAGGCATAATAAAAATACAATAAAGTTACACCCTGTGATGTAAAGTACAAGATAAAATTTTATAGGAATATACCTAAGGTAAAAGCACATAGTAATTTCTTAAAAACAAATACAGAAAAGTTTAACATCAAAAACAGGCCTTCTGCATTTCCAAAAATGTCGATTAAATGTAAAAACATTAATCCTTTACAATGGGACGCTACGCGCACGAAGACTTGACCAACCTGATGACTGACATTATCAGCATAAATTCTTAACAGACATTTACAAAGAGTAACAAAAAGACATTAACAAAAACACAATAATCTGCTGGATGGTGTACCACACCTGTAATGCTGCTATTTTTCATATGAGCAACTGATGTTAAATTTCAGTAACAACAAAGTGGGCGACTGTGTTAACTTCAATGAATAAACAGGCATATGCCAAATAGACATAGCAAATAGCACTCAAAACTGAAACTAATATCCATCATTTGCTGTTAGAAAACCTGTTAAAAACCTCATATCAAAAAATTGCTGAAGAAGAGGCTTGCCTAAATGTGCACCAAGTTTACACTCAAATTGTGAATCAGCTTGTTGCACTGCATAAAAGCTTCATGCTGGCTAATCTTCTGTATCATTGCTGGCCTTGTGACAGCCTTCTTGCCAATGCACTAGGCTGTTATCTCAGTCCTCCCAAAAATAGGCAGTGTCCATAACTGTCTGCTTATTAAACAACATGCAACTACGAGATTTCAAATTGCAGAAAATCTCCATCTCCTCAAGGAGATAGGGATATCTGCCCTTTTCTCCCCTACATAACAATTAAAGCTGTGGTGTCAAGTTAGGAGGATCATGGCCGGTATCAGTTAAATCTGCTGCATAGTTGGATCTGTCAGCAATATAAATTAATCCAGCGCAACATGCTCACAATATCTCACTTCGAGTTTTCTCCCTGTCTGCCCCACATAAATAGCATTACAATAAGCACACTTTGGCCTGTAAAACCCTGACTCTTGAAAAACATTAAATTTATACATACTATTTATTAACAATTTATGGAACCTGTCGCCAGTTAAAAATTAGATGGCCACACCAAATTTTTGGAAAATCATAGCTTTCTAGTACTAAAAATCACATAGTAAAGTAAAGTAACTAATTTTTTCATCCAATACTATCTGTAACTGCACACACTCCTGAGCGTGAGTCTTTATCTTTTTACTATTAATGTTTCTCACAAAATCATCAGTGTAGTTATTCACTCTTGCTATGTACAATATGTGGGGGTGGTTTGAAAAGTTCTCGGAACGGAATAGGAAAAAAGTACTTACCTCACTGAAACTTTTTAAATTTCAATGTAGTCTGCTTATAGATTAATGCACTTGATTCAGCGATGTTCCAGTACCTTGACCCCATCTCAAAAATGAGTTTCCTCGAGGCCTGCAAAATAGTTGTCAACTTTGGCTATCAGTTCTTCATTTGAAGTGAATCTTCATCCACCAAGAAAAATGTTCAGTTTTGGGAAGAGATGGAAGTCTGACGGAGCCATATCAGGTGAATAAGGCAGGTGTGGCAATAATTCATACCTAAGTTCGTGTAATTTTGCCATGCCAATGGCACACGTGTGCAGGTGCGCATTGGCTTGATGGAAGATGACTTTCTTCCTTGCTAAACCTGGCCTTTTTTTGTGTATCTTTTGTTGCAATTTGTCCAGGAGATTAGTATAGTATTCTCCAGTAATTGTTTGGCCAGTGGGGAGATAATCTACAAACAGAATCCACTTTGCATCCCAGAACAGTGATTCCATTACCTTTCCCGCCAAAGGAATTGTCTTTGCTTTCTTTGTTGGCGGAGAATCAGCATGTTTCCACTGCTTTTACTGTTGTTTCGTCTCTGGGTATAGTAGTGCACCCAAGTTTCATCTGTGGTCACAAACCAGCGCAAAAAATTTTGTTCGTTTTCCTAAAACGGGCCAAACATTGTTCCAATATGTCCATTCTCATGTGTTTTTGATCCAGCGTCAAGAGTTACGGCATCTATCTTGCAGATAATTTTTTCATTTCTAATTCTTCAGTTAAAATGTGATATGCCCTTTCAGATGACATCTGGCAAGCGTGAGCAATTTCATGCTTTTTCAATCGGCAAACCTTCATGACCATTTTGTGCACTTTTGCAATGATTTCTGGAGTAGTGACACATCTTGCCCAGCCACTGCGCAGATCACCATCTAAGCTCTCCCGACCAAATTTAAATTCATTTGCCCACTTGGCAACAGTTGAATATGAAGGAGCAGAGTCCTCCAGTGTATTCTGGAAATCAGCATGAATGTCCTATGCTTTCATACCTTTGTTTACGAAGTACTGAATCACTGCTCGAATCACGATTTTTTTTCCATCTTTGCAAATCACTTTGTGGGAACAACAACAAAAACAACAACAACAACAACAACAGAGCCATGTCACCGCCACAGCTCTCTTCCAAGAGCACTGACGTGGCATGTGATTACAGGCAACAGTCCAGTGAATATCATGTAGACAATTCGTTGAGCTAGTGATGATCTCTTGTGGTGATTCCAAGAACTTCTCAAACCACTCACGTAGTACAATCAATTTTGAAATCAGCTTCTGAAAATGGTAATCTAAGCAGTATATTGACAGCAAAATTGAAAAATGCCTTCACCAATTTCAGTACTCTCTCCTTTGATTAAGAAAACAGTATTGTCAGCATATCTGTAGTAATATACTACGTTGCTAGTTTTATTTTAGAGCCCTGTTTGCTATTTATGTGTGGCATATGCCTGTTTAGTCATTAAAGTTACCATAATCGCTCACTTTTTCATTATTGAAATTTGAAATCAGTTGCTCACATGACAAAGAGCAGTGTTACAGGTCTGGTACATCATAGGGGAGATTATTTTTTTAAGTTTTTTTTATTACATTTTGTAAATGCCTGTTAAGAATTTATGCTGATAATGTCAGTCATTAAGTTGGTCAAGTCATTGAGTATGACGAGAGAGAGCGTAACGTCCCATTGCAAAGGATTAACATTTTGACATTTAATAGACGTTTTTTGGAAATGTAGAAGGGCTGTTTTTGATGTTAAACTTTTCTGTACTTGTTTTTAAGAAATCACTGTGTGTTTTTACGTTAGGTATACTCCTATAAAATTTTATCTTGTACTTCATATCAGAGGATGTAACTTTATTGTTTCTTCATTATGCCTGTACTGCATTTTTTTAAAGTTTTGCAATGACTTCTGACAGTAAGAAAACATCATGTTATATTTATGTAAACTTTGGTTTTTTATTGATCTTTTTTTATTATTATTATTTGATTTCTGTGTGTTTTACACTTCAGAATATAGGGGCACTATCATGCTTGTTTTTGCAATACTAAGCTTAGCTAGTGGGCTGTGTATGCTATAAGCATACTGTACATTGGATCGGCAACTACTAAGGTTACAAGAGAGACTTGTCTGTAAATTTTTTAAAAGTATTGTATGCAGTAAAAGTAAAGATATCTGTTGGAAGTAATCATCACAGTACATGTTACATCTCATAGAAAATGTTGTCCTGTTATACGGGCCCACAAGGTTCAAATAATTTGGTATGTATGAGAATCTGTATTTCTGTGTGTGTTTTTCTGTTTCTGTATTTGTTTGATGGCAATTATAAAGAGAGCCACAATTGTGTTAAGATCCTCATGTGTGATGGTTCTTATGTATTTTAAGCACTGAAGATGGTCACGCTGTGACCGAAATCAATCTCTAAAATAAAGCATTTCAATTTTTAAGATCAGTGCTGACATTTATACCAAATATATTGTAGAAATAAGTTCCAACTAGACTAATAATTTCTGTCAAGGCTTCACAATGGGGTTTCATATTATGGTGCACAAGTCTGTAACAGATTGCTGTTAGATGTCAGGCAGGAAATTGAAAATATCCTTGGCTAGTCAAATGCATAAGCCAAATTAAGCCATTCAGAGGTGAAACGAAAATGGAGGACAGTTGCTACTACCAGCATCATCTGATGCACATTGTAATCTAGACTTATGTCCATGTCTTCTCATCTCTACATATATACATTGATGTCTTTTGTTCTCTTCTGCCTGTAAGTTCGGGCTGCGAGATTGAGGATGTCGATTCCATCTTCAGTGTTCTGTGCAATGGCAGTGGTTTTCCACTCAGGTCAACAATCCACCGTGGGTGTGTGAAATACTGTCATCTTCCATTCTGGTACTTGTAATTTTTGGACTCACTGGTCATCTTCAGGGATCAAGTCAGTTTTGTCCAGTATGGATGTGAAGTAGTGTCTAATTGTAGACTTGCGCACACAGTGACAACAAATAATCCCGGAACACAATACAGAGCTGCATCACATGCACGTCACAACAAATGTTCAAAGTGGCCTCCATAGGATGCAGTGCATGTGTTCACACATCGTGTCATGGATTGCCTCACTCTTTCGCATGTTCTGGCCCCTCTGAATAGCATCACAGGTGTAGTAAGCACACTTATGAAGTGTCTACACATCAGGAACTGCTTTAACATACACAGTGCTTTTCAGATGCGCTCAGAGGTAAAAATCTTGGGTTTTAAGTCTGGTGATCTAGCAGGCTATGCTACAGGGCCTCCTTGTCCTACCTAGCATCCGGGGAAGATGTTGAGGTGTCAAGGTGTCAGTGAACTGTAAAGCATAAGTGGGGCGGTGCTCTGTCATGCACAAACCACATAACCTGTTGTATTGCCAAAGGCGCGTTCTCAAGCAACCCAGGCAGAGTATTATGCAGGTAATCCAGGTATGTTCCTCGAGCGAGGCGTTGTGGAATAATAACCGGCCCAAGTATGTGGTCGCCAATAATCTGTGCCCACACATTGATGCCGTACCGATGCTGAGAAGATGCCTCAACTATTCCCTGAGGGTTGTCTGTAACCTACAGGTGATGATTATGCAGATTGATGGTGTCAGTTCTGGTAAATATTGCTTCATCAGTAAAGAGGACTGATGACAGAAATGCCATAATTGTGATAGTCTGGTGCAAAATCATTGACAAAATCATTCCTGTAGAAGGAAATCCGATGTTGATAATTCTGCACTTATTGCAGCTGATAGGGATAGTAGTGGTTGTCATGCAGAATAACATAATCATACTGTGGCATACACCATGTTGGCGTGTCACTTGCCGGAGCTTGTCCTAGGGTTCATCTCAATATCTTGGGGAACCTAAACTTCCAAATTTGGTGTACGCACAGCCCACCACCTCCCTTCATGTTCGTCTGTCTGAAAATATCTGTGATCACACAGACACCCAAAAAGAGCTTGAAAAATTGTTTGATGTAGATGGTGTCTCTGAGGGTACTTGTCGCAATATAGCCATCCTGCCTCTCAACTGTTTCCATCTGCTTGGCTGTACACAAACACCATCTTGGCTTGTTACTGATTTGAATATTGGACCATTATGCTACTTACAGTTAACTGCGTCAGTCATGCTGCCTACAACACATAAGGAATGCAGAGCATGTGGTCAGAGGAACTCTCATTTGTCAGAGCCATCTACTGTGGCAAACGGTGGACTTCCATATACATGTTCATAAGACCTTTTTTCTTACATTTCCAGTCATGAAGCTGTCCTTCCAGTTTGTCTTATTTTTATTATTGTTGACCCTGTATATCGACACACGTTCTTCTTCTATACGTTATGTAATTTGAAGTCCCCTGCTGTATTTTTTTGTCTGTATGTGAAAGATAGTCTCAGGAACTATTGTAGGGATATTAATACAGATTTTACTAATACATAGACATATTCAGGGTGGACTGGGCAGCTTGGTTGCTTGCAGCTCCCATCTTTGCCGTGAGACATCATTTGAATGCCTATTACATATGGAACACACAGCATTCGTGCGTCCTGAGAATGCATGCTCCTTGCTGTGAAAGTGATAATATTAAGTTACCTAAAGTCATTTTCTGAACTTTAGTCATAACTCTACTCAGTGGCCCATAAATAAAATTACCGCTTTGCCACCCAGTCATCTGGCCATAGACATTTAGAGCTTCTTATGCTAAGCTGTGTGGCAGATTACTAGATAATAAAACATGGTCACTGCTTGATAAAATGCCTCCTTTCAGTCTAATCTTTATATTAGGTCATATCTTGTCTAGAATGTAGAAAAATGATAACAGTCTGTATATAGATTGAAGTGAATGTACAAACTACACTAAATCTTTGATATAAAACTGGATCTTTAATCAGGAAAAACAAGACAATAAATTGGGTGTAGAATAAAAATTCTTAACTAAGGCAAGAGAGAGAGAGAGAGAGAGAGAGAGAGAGAGAGAGAGAGAGAGCTTTTTATTTATTGTACATTGTAGCTAAGTGGATATGCTGGAAGACATTCATACAAAATCCACCAAAGTACTGAAATAAAAAAAAGACAGAAAATTGATGCACGCAGAAAGTCGTAAATATCAGCTGATTGAAAGAACAACTAATAAGGGTTGAAATGTTGTTTGTTTTTCTGCCAAATGAAAATTTAATCTCTGCAACCAGATACATATGTATTTGTTTAAGTATGGGTATGATGTCATAAAATTGTGCTGTCAACAGAGCCCTCCTCCGATCAAAGCTGTGTCCATTCTATCTGGAGTAATTTTCTTACAAATTTATTTCTGTACTGTATCACTGCCCAACTGAACTTCACACTGCAGACTCCTCACTGCAGCAAGTGCCTGTTCAAATTATTTACTGTTAGTGTTTCCTTGTTGGACTATTCCAACATATTTTCTATTGCTCCAAATTTTTCGTAAGCACCAACGAAATGTCGACACTGGAAATCATCTCATGTAGTTCTGCAAACAGAACAGACACTCTAAGAATACAGTCTTCAGAAGTTTACATATCATTGTCATCTAACCAGACAAAGAAACAATATTGGAATTGTTTGATATAGTACCTTTTTTTCCTCATGTTTCCATTGAGGGGGAGTGAGATGTTTATGTAACTCAGGGAATATTCAGTAGAACCATGGCAAAGGACGAAGAAAAAGAAATAGCAGAAAAATGTAAGAAACAAGATACACTTGAGAAGCACAATGTTAAGTGCTGTAAATATAATTTTCAGGAACAGATTTGGAGGAACCACAAATCCAAGTGAACAAAATAATCACAATTCCTTGAATCATTACAAGCAATTATTGGAGAAATGGTGTTAACAGTGGTTATAAATAAATCTATAGTGTTTCAGTGTAATGAAGAAAAATGTTGTGCAGGTACGCCTCTTTGTGGTTGAACAATTGTTTATATATTATGGATCAAGTGCCTGGTCATCATTCCCTTTCGCATTTACATTTTGGTTTTATTTGAAACAGTACCTTGTACATTTTATTAACTTGCTGTATAATCTTCCTTCCATATTGTCTCAAAAGTTAACCAAGGTACAAAAATTGAGACCTTATAAATGGAAAATGAATGCATAATCAGTGCTAAATAAAAGTGCCTCTAAGTATTATGAGAAGAAGGAAGTGAAAGTGAAGAAATGGCTAGAGATGAAATGAGTTAAATAAAGGTCCTCTAGAAGGGATAATAATAGTCTACACTACAGACAATGTGGCTGATGGACCATTTCCATAGCTACATGCTGTTTGTGTTCATTTAGAGACTTTATAATTTTATTTATTTAGTTTAAAGTAATGATTATTTTCCTTTCATTGTCATGATTTCAGTTCAGTTCTAAATTATTGTGTTGCAACTAATATCTGGCTCTGCCTGTGTCTTTAATGGAACTTGATTTTTTTTTTCCCTGGATTTAAAGGTTCGCTCTGAGGAAGATGATGTATGTCTTGTTGACCTAGCGGAAGAGGAAGATAATACTGCTCAGGTACGTTATGTTGTCAATAAGTTTGCAATAATTAATAGCAATGATATTTTGATAGAAGGAAAACCTTTAATTACCAGCAGCCAAAACAGAAACAATTGTTGTAAGTCTGATAGATCAACGTGTGTTTAAGAACACAGTTAAAACTTCAACTTTCAGGCAACACAGGTGCTTGGAATTATAGATGATGCAGGGATTTTAAACAAGAAAAGAACAATTTAGACATTTGTTAGTAGAGCCACATGGAATAGGAAATAACTTGAAAGTAACAATAGATTAACAGCCATAATTAATAATCCAGACTGCTAATTGTAATTACTGCTGACAACTGATGCATCAGAGATAACTAATTTCAAAAGAAATAAATAGGCAGAAATGGCAAAAAAGTGCATAAATTAAAACTGATGGAATCAAGTAAAATATTGTGTCACCACAATATTATTATTAAGGGAAAGTATAATAAAAGGCTAGAAATAAAATATAAAATTAAATAATTTATAACCTACACTAATGAAAATCAAATACTGGAAAAGGATTTAGATGTTAGAAGGGAGATGATGCAGAATGTTTATACCAATGGAAGTAAACCTGTGGAAGGGAATGGAGAAACCATAAGGAAAAAGAGTATCATAGACTAACAAGTGAATGGTCCAATAAGACATGTTGAAACCCACCCTGAAATTTTTTACACAGCAAGAAGACAACGAAATAAATGCACTGTCAAACTTTCAGCTGCTGAGAGACACTACAAGTATTCAAAAAATAGCTGAAAATTGCCAAATGTGTAGCGTGCCAGGCGGTGGTAGAAATTTATACCCCTGCTGACACTGTAGCAACTGTGCATGTACAACTAGGCACACACACAGCTGAGGTCAGTGGTACGTTTGTAAACAGGAAACACGGCACAACCAATCGTAATTTGCAAAGGATGTTTCAGGTTACAATTCATTGATAGATTGTTTGACACTGCAGTACACAGTCACTATTATCTCGAATTAGCCACTCAAGTAACATCTATCACAAATTATAAGTTGATTTTGTAGTATTGTTAAGTATTGACAATACAGATAAAGCTGAATTAATATTTATTCTGCTTTCGTAAGGCATGCCTGCTAATAGTACCTTTTTTCTTTTCTTCCAGTTTCACAGTAATGTGGAATCCAGTTAACATTCTCAATTTAGCAATGATAACATATGAAGAACGTGGTTTCTAACCAAAATGACTTGCTTCTCTTGTGGATGTACATGTGTGTCATTTGTTAGCTGATTTCCTTGACATTCTTTCAAGTGATATCGACATTTCGTTTGGAACTGTGCATAGGTTAGAAGAAATAGGAAATAACTGTGATGATTCCATGAAATGTGGTTTGGATGACATCAACTGCTCAAATCGCTTGATACGGGCAAGCCTTCAGGTCCAGTTTGTATACCGATTAGGTTCCTTTCAGATTACGCTGATACAATAGCTCCCTACTTAGCAATCTCATACAACCGCTCGCTCGCTGATAGATCTGTACCTACAGATTGCAAAATTGCGCAGGTCGCACCAGTGTTTAAGAAGGGTAGTAGGAGTAATCCATCAGACTACAGACCTATATCATTAACTTCGGTTTGCAGTAGGGTTTTGGAGCATATACTGTATTCAAACATTATGAATCACCTCGAAGGGAACAATCTATTGATACGCAATCAGCATGATTTCAGAAAACATCGTTCTTGTGCAACGCAGCTAGCTCTTTATTCGCACGAAGTAATGGCCGCTATCGAGAGGGGATCTCAAGTTGATTCCGTATTTCTAGATTTCCAGAAAGCTTTTGACACCGTTCCTCACAAGCGACTTCTAATCAAGCTGCAGGCCTATGGGGTATCGTGCGACTGGATTCGTGATTTCCTGTCAGGAAGGTCGCAGTTCGTAGTAATAGACGGCAAATCATCGAGTAAAGCTGAAGTTATATCAGGTGTTCCCCAGGGAAGCGTCCTGGGACCTCTGCTGTTCCTGATCTATATAAATGATCTGGGTGACAATCTTAGCAGCTCTCTTAGGTTGTTCGCAGATGATGCTGTAATTTACCGTCTAGGAAGGTCATCCGAAGACCAGTATCAGTTGCAAAGCGATTTAGAAAAGATTGCTGTGTGGTGTGGCAGGTGGCAGTTGATGCTAAATAACAAAAAGTGTGAGGTGATCCACATGAGTTCGAAAAGAAATCCGTTGGAATTCGATTACTCGATAAATAGTACAATTCTCAAGGCTGTCAATTCAACTAAGTACCTGGGTGTTAAAATTACGAACAACTTAAGTTGGAAAGACCACATAGATAATATTGTGGGGAAGGCAAGCCAAAGGTGGCGTTTCATTGGCAGGACACTTAGAAGATGCAACAAGTCCACTAAAGAGACAGCTTACACTACACTTGTTCGTCCTATGTTAGAATATTGCCGCGCAGTGTGGGATCCTTACCAGGTGGGATTGACGGAGGACATCGAAGGGGTGCAAAAAAGGGCAGCTTGTTTTGTATTATCACGTAATAGGGGAGAAAGTGTGGCAGATATGATACACGAGTTGGGATGGAAATCATTAAAGCAGAGACTTTTTCGTCGCGGCGAGATCTATTTACGAAATTTCAGTCACCAACTTTCTCTTCCGAATGTGAAAATATTTTGTTGAGCCCAACCTACTTAGGTAGGAATGATCATCAAAATAAAATAAGAGAAATCAGAGCTCGAACAGAAAGGTTTAGGTGTTCGTTTTTCCCGCGCGCTGTTCGGGAGTGGAATGGTAGGGAGATAGTATGATTGTGGTTCAATGAACCCTCTGCCAAGCACTTAAATGTGAATTGCAGAGTAATCATGTAGATGTAGATGTAGTAACAGCTCTGAAGAAGAATACCTTCTGAGACAGCTTTCAGCAACAAAGAAAAGGTAGTGAAATATTGGTTAAACAGAGGAGGGAAAAAATGCTTGAAGTTAAGCAGTGTGCAAAGCTGTTTTCGTTTCGTAAAATCAGAGCATGAACTGTACAAATGGAATAGTGAATTACATGAAGTAAGAAATGTGCACCCAACGGAAACCCAAAACCATCTGAATGAAAACCTATTGAAAGAATTAGAACTGCTTGTGAGAGGCTATGCACCATTACCGATGGGGATCTGTGAGACTGGGCCCTCCGAATTGCATCTGACATGCACATTGCTAATTTTCAGACTTCACTGACCTGGCTTCACAGGTTCAAGAAATTGTACAGAGTAGAAAGTCACAAAAGTACAAAGTTTATGTGATGTAAACATGTAGAGCAGCTGCCGGTGATAGACAGTGCTATAGAGAAATTCATAGCTGACGTAAAGACGAAACTTGCTGTTATCCCTGCAGCTGCTGTTTATAATGCTGATCAGTCAGGTTTCATGAAAGAAATGCGTGCACACCACACTTTATCGTTTTGGTGTGGGGGGGGAAAAAAAAAAAAAAAAAAAAAGACGGAGTGAATTCATATATGATAATGCGAGTGATAAGTCTCAGTGGTGTACTGTTTCTGCAGCTGTATATCTGTCTTCAAGAACTGCAATGCAAATTAGGACCAAAAATAAAAAATAGTCTGTTTAGTTGCAAAAATCTTGTACTCGATGTATCAAAATCTGGAAAAATGGGAAAGAATAATTTTCAGCATTTTGTTCGAAATGTATTCCTTCCAGCTGAGAAACTAATTCATTGCTTCTGTTGGATACATGGTCTGGACATAATGATGCCTCTGTTTTTGTGGAAGACTACAAAAAATCCATAGATGTAATGTAGATTCCACTTGGAACTACTAGTGTGATTCAACCTTTCGATAAAGAATTTTTTCGACAGTGGAAAGCATTTTTCAGGAAATTATCAGACAACATAATTTCTGCTACATCTCTCTCATATCAGGATTATCAGCAGAACAGTATTCTTAAGCTCCAGGGATTTGTGCATTACCAGTTTTCTTTGCCACACTTTACGAATTTGATCAAGTATGCCTGCTTTGCAGTGCAGTATGCAGAACAATGGCCAGGACCATTTCTGACTCCATTCCAGTTCCATCTAAATGAAACTACTGGTTACTGCAAAATGCCTGACTGCATCAATGTTTCCTTTCTCCGGAGTGCCTGGTGCAAGAAAAATGTTTGTTTTTGTCATTCAGTAGAACTTCGCATTTTTGTGACGACTGCAGGGAATAAACAAAGAACTGTTTCACTGATAGTCAAATTTACAGTGCTCATTATTATAAGAAATGGCCTACAGGAACTGTTATAAAATGTAGTACTGCAAGACACATTTCATTTCAACAAATTACAAGTCCTCGTTGATGGAAGTTATCTGTGACATCAAACACTGCCATGATTTTATTTTCTCTGCTAGCCACTTTTATCAGAATTACATGTGCAAGAATTGAACTGTGATATGAAGTTATTAAAAAAAAATGTTTGTATAGTTTAAGCCAGATTTTCACTGGAGCAAACAAGCTAACAAGCATGAGCAAAAGAGAATTCTGTCTGGTGCACCTGGTTGGCCTCTTGCAGTTCTTTCAACTGGATGGCACTGCAGCTGCTTACGTGTACCTAACCTTCCCCAGTTCTAATTGGAGAATGGTGACTAAAAAAGTTTAACGTGGAATCCGAACCACGTAAGAATGCTCGGTTTAAAATCATAGTGAAAAAGTTGTGGTCTGAAGAGGATTTGATCCTCCGCTCTCTGGATTATGAAGCAGCGCTTTGCCACTAGACCAACTTTGTTTTGGGAGGGGGAATGATCGTTACACCTTACAAGGATAGTGGAAATGCTAGCTGTGTCACCTCTTTGCTCTACATTGGTAACAGTGTTCTGTTTGTAAATTTCCTCTCATTGGTAACGAGAAGCCAGGGGAAAAGGGCAGTCGACATACTAGGAAAATTGTTGACCAATGCTAAGGAGAGGTGGAAATGCAATTTTGTGTAAAGTGCACGATCTCCATTCATGTCACACTTCCATACAAATTGAGAAACTGAAATTCTTCTTCCCTGCACCATTTTGCATATTCTGTCAAGAATAGTGCACTCGCCCTGCAAAGTAATCGTCACTGAATAGCAAAATTTCACATTGTGGCTCTTAACAAAATATAGTTGTATCCTGTGTGCCAAATATTAGCTCCAAAAACTAAAAACTAATAATAGAGCGTTCATAGGCAGTGTTCACTGCATCATGTTCTCTTCCATTCCCTTAGTATAAATGATTCTACCCATATACAAGTGAATGGTAGTGAATTTTCTGCAAATGGTCATTTGCACGTGTTCACTTCCATTCACTCCATTGTAAACCAGGCTTTAGGTGCTTAAAATTGGTGTCTGTGAAATCTGGATAATTCTGCTACATTATGTTGCATGGATGATTTGCCGAGTCTTGCGCTAGGCGGGCAGGGCTTTACAAACCGCTGTTATAGGCTGTTCTTCACGTGGCAAAAATGTGTAACTTCAACATAGTTTACAAAATACTTGCAGTGCCTCTTAGCAGCTAAAATTTTGGCAGTGCATTTCTTCCATTGTCTTCTTTCTGTGTAAAAAATTTCGGGGTAGGTTTTGACATGTCTTATTGGACCGATCCCTTGCAAGACCAATCGACAATGAGAGTTATGTATGGTCACATCCTGCCTTCAGAATCTGGAAGCACCCACATCATTTTTGTCAGGATAATATGATGCTTAATTAAGCAAGGATACAGTAACTCAGAGGTAATCAGCTTGGAGCAAAGTTTGTTTAACAAGAGAAGAATTCTGTACTAGAAAGTCAGATGGACTCACCAAAATGTGTCACAATCTATTAATTTTCATCAGTATTGTATTATTTATTTCTCTGGGAAGGTGAAAGTGTCTTAATTCCACCTGAAATTTGTCAAATGATTATTGGAGTTTGAAATACAATACTTTTTAAAAATCACAGTCTCAATTCTACAACTTGATTGATACCATTACATCTGATTTTCAGTTCATTATGATGTGACATTTCTATTTTCAAGCCAAATCTGTATTTATATGAACCTCCACACAAATAATCTTATTGCTTACATTGTTCAAATCAGTTGTAAACTTCAACTTTCTCTGTTAATTCATTCACTTCTGTTGTGCACCTGTTGTTTGGTGTGTGTTATTTGTGTAATAGTTTCATTAATGTACTTCTTAGGTATGTCCTGTTCCCCTATCACAAGTTCATAAGCTGAGTAACCATTCACTATATGGCAGGTTGTTAGCTGGACTTTGTTTCTTAGAGTTCTGCAGGTACTGACATTAAAGCACTGCTATGTTTCACACAAATGAAAATACAACTTTTATGAGACGGTTCTCTTGAGTCATTATAACAAGAAATGTTCTTGTGGTTTTAATTTTAAACAGTCTTCCTCAAAACTCTCACTCTTTTGTTATGTGCAGTCATTTTGTTCTATCATAAAAATTGTTACCTCCAGGCTTCTTCCTTTAATTGTTGTAAAATTCACCATCCTTTCTCTCAGTTTCTGCTCCTCTTGTGGTTCCATCTTTCTTCATTTTTATAGAAGAGGTTATGCTATTTTTAACAGTGTGGCCTTGTATCTTGTGGTGGGATAGAGGCTCTAATCCCCACCCAGACATTCTGATTTAGATTTTCCATGGTTTCTCTCACCATTCCACTCTTGCAAGCTCTTTCTTAAGTTAGCTCTTGGTTTTCCTCTACCTCCTCTGTTATTTGCTTGTTCTTGGTTTACATCCCATATAATTTATTCATCTCCTTTTATTTTTAAGTTCACTTACTTTAGATGCATCTGTTTCTTGCTTGTTTTTAGGTTTAAGGTTACCTATGAAAATATAATTTCTTATCATTGAGCCATCAATCTCTTTTTGGGTTTGAAACCTCAAAGTTAGTTGCTACTGATTTGGCACACCTATTTCTGTAACTGAGTCCTTGGGCTTTAGATGCATTTAACCCACTCTTCCAACTAGTTCCATATTATGAATGGATTTGCATTTTGCGAATCAGGATTGATGTCAGCTGTTTCAGTGAAGTCCCATATTACATTTTGGCACCATGCACCAATGCACTTCACAATATTGCTTATCTCTGAGATTTTAATTGAAGGCTTTGATCTTAGAAAGATTTTGGGGAGGAGGAAATATTTTGTTGGATAGAATTTGAAGTGAACTGCCGATTCATATGTCACATTAGGATCATATGAGTTGAAAGATCTCACTATATGAACGGGAAATATTTTTGCTCTAGGATACAGAAGAACCAGAGTATCATGACCCACTATATACAAATGATACTGGTGCACCAGAGTACCAGGGAGAGGAGGACCCTGAATATAACACACCAGGAGACCATAGTCAATATCAGGACCCGGCTGACAGTTCTGAGTACCAGGAACATGCTGGTGATCCACACTACCAGCATGTGGAAGAAGACAGCCAGTACCATCATCCAAATGGTGAAGCTGAATATGCTAGTGGAGACGAACACCAACCATATGTGTGTGGTGTGGAACCAGATTATGCAGAAGAGGATAATGAGGATGCATATGATTATGAAGAAGAATTTCAGGTAAATATTATAATTCATTTTATACACTCTTTGATTAGTAATTGAAATAATCTTTTTCTCTTTATTTTACTTCATCGACTTTGTTATACTTAGAGAAACTTTTAATTTTCATCCATAGGAAGCTGAAGAACAGGAAGACGTTTTGCATCAGCATGAGCCCGTTGAACGTGAAACTGTCATGACTCTTACAAGAACCATTCAACCAGGGCAGCTGGAAGATGTTGAAGAGGAAGAAGAGGAAGAGGAAGATGAAGATGTTGATGAGAATATAGTAACAGTCCTGGGTAAGCTCTCAGTGCAAGAGTACACTCTCTCTCTCTCTCTCTCTCTCTCTCTCTCTCTCTCTCTCTCTCTCCCTCCCTCCCTCCACCCCCTCTCCCTCCCTCCACCCCTGTCCCCCTCCTCAACCCCTGTCCCCCTCCTTGTCCCCCGTCCCCCTCCATCCCCCTCCTCCTCTTCGCCCTCCACCTCTGCCCCCCTCCTTCACCAACCTCCTACCCTTGCCTTCTGTCATCGCACATCTCTTGAACTTTGGAACCCAGTATAGCATGAATTTTCACTAGTCTTGCCATTGGTGTTGGATAAGACATAAAGCCTGAAGGGATGTAGATGGTACGCAATAATGATCACATAGTCCACAGAGGGCAGTTTGTTACGGCCTTTCACCTAGGAATTAGCATCTTGGAAATTGAAGCTGGTCACCTGTTTTCATGCCACTTTAATAAGCATCCACATAGTTAAAAAACTGTGGCATTGGGGAAGGGATGGCACAGGTTGTGAAGCAATTATTGCCTTTGATTACTGCCACAACTCCCATGAAAGTCCAGTTAATGTTAATACTAAACCCCCACTCGTCTCTCTCTCTCTCTCTCTCTCTCTCTCTCTCTCTCTCTCTCTCTCTCTCTCTCTCTCTCTCTCTCACACACACACACACACACACACACACACACACACACACACACACACACACTGGCAAACATTGTGCATTGTGTGGCACAAGTTTTGAGCTGTCATTCCATTGCAGACACTGTATCAGGACATGAGGCATGGCCATCCACCTGGTGTAATAAGAAATGTGATTCATCTGATCAAGTGACAGACCACTCTTAATGATCCCATTCCTACTGCAATCATAATTGATGATGTCATTTGGTCTGCATGGGGAAAACGTAGGGGTTGTCTGCTGTGGAGCCCCGTGTTCAACAGTGTGTGCTGAATGGTATCTTCTGAAGCACTTGCACAGCACAAGCATTGTACTAAGCAGAAGAGTCTCCGACCTCCATGTCTGTGATGAGGTGCAGACATCCAACATCTTGTCGTCTACTTGTGCTTTCATCATGTCCAACCACTATCTACAGATTCTTATGACAGTTGCATCTGAAAAGGTGTAAATAATTTGTGAGTAAAGGAGGCAACTTGCTGAATAGTGGAAGCATTGAGTTATTGGCACAAAGAGTGAAAACTCTGCTAGCTTAAAGCTTTGAATGCAGTTTGGCAGGTGGACTGGGGTTAGGAGTTGCTGTGTGGGGCCGGTAGAGGGAGAAAAGAGGTGGGAGGGAAGATTGGGGAAGGTGGGATGGCTCAGAATGGAGCAGCAAGTGTGTGGGATAGGAATGTGAGAGGGAGAGGCAGCAGGTGCATGGAATAGGAATACAGCACATGACTCGAACCAGTGAGCTCGTCATGTGCACAATAATGATTGTACGGAGGGTTGGGTTGGAAGGGGGTGCAGGACAATCAAGACTGTTGGGTACAGGGTGTTGGTCATTGGGTTGGCAGAGATTGAGGCAAGGAGTATGAAGGGGAGCTGGAATGATCCATCTCGTCCATGTTATTTTTAGCTAATAGAATGAACATTTTTTTTTCTAAAACCATTAAACATACTGCTCTGAAATTTGGGCTACATGTTCAGTGAACATTTCCCTACAAAGTTGTAATGCCATGTTAAGAAATATTTATTGGTTTTTGTTTTACAATATTTTTAAACAGATGTTTATTTTTTTCTCTAAAATGTTGCACGTTTTGTTCTATAACTCTTGAATTATACAGCATTTTCTTACAATTTTTTATAAAAATTAAGGAAAATAAGTAAACAATATTGTGTAAAAATTTTATTGATATACTGTTAGCACTTTTTGAGAAAATGTTCCTCGAAGATAAATATTTAAAAGTTACGGGAAATGGCTTTCCAAAGTTTTTTAATACATTCCTGCCCCATATTGTGGATTATCAGCATCCTCTTTTTTCCAGTGTTAGTTTCCTTTGCACTGGTCTTTTCTTCCCTTTTGTTGCATGTTGTAGGCTTTTGTCACTTCTTCCTGCACCTCTTAGTCTTTCTTCATCAATTAGGCTTGTTGGGGAAATGGTGTTGTGTCCTGGTTGGAAACCTAAACGTTTCAGTGCATCACATTTGATAATGTTTCCTTCATTGTATGTTGCCACTGCATCATACACTCCAAAATGCAATGTTTTTATCTGTACAAACACTCTTTTTGGGAATCCTAATCCAAATTAAATTATTTACACTTTCATTTGGATTTTGTGTTTTCCCATGTAAACACTTTTCCAATAAACTTGGCTGTGATAAATCTCTGAATATGGGCTTAATTACATCAATTAGAGCATTTGGCAAACTGTTTTTATGGGCATATTCCTTTCTTGATTGTTACTTACACCAAGAGGCATCACCTGTGGGGCACAGTGCATGTTGTGCGTGCACATTTGTTGATGCAGTATGAAAAAATAATGCCCATACTGCTCTACTCATATGCTCAATACTTCTTGCATTTTGCCTAATTGCACACGCATAATACCTCTGCAATCTATCAATTGCTTCATCTGTCAGTCTTCCTCTTCCTCCAAGGGTCTTACCATCACTAAGCTTCTGGGATCCTAATGTCTGCTTTAGTTTGCACAAGCGAGCCCCCATGCACTTCCGCACATGTCCAGTGGACTCCTGTTTTTTAATGTGAATTGCCATAAGGTTTGAGTTCCTCTACAGCTTTATATCCCTGAGAATCACCATCTCCTAGATAGTTAGTGTATCGTACATTATACCACTCCTGTGATCTGGAAAAAAATCCTTTCACTCCCTCTACTTCCATTGCTCCACTCTTGCCGTGAAAATTTACTTCACATCTTTCACTATGTTTGTCCTTGGTATTGCCCTTACATCTACAATGTTTTGAGAGAATAGCAACATCAATTACTTTGCAACTGTCTCCACTGGTAGCTGTCACAACTCCAATTACAGATTTATGACCTCTACGTTGCCATGATCCATCTAAAGCAACAGTTAAATCTCTACAATTCCCATTAATGTCAGAGCTTCTTCAGCTGTTTTTGTCATTGTTGCTTGAGCAATATCTTCAGCAGGAGATCCCACCAATTCATTATAAAACCCAAACTTGGTTGGTGGTTTTGGCAAGTTGATAATTCCACATAACATTGTCCCTGCAGCACTGCCCTTGCCAATGCAATGCAAGCTATACACTAGCCTATCACTTATATCATACACCTTATTTCCACTATTACCACTACAAGGAATACTGTTAGAATTAGGAAACGAAACTTCTGCAGCATATTTGTTACACTTCAATAACATTTTACATGCCAAACCAATGTGTGAAGTTATTTTCAATTCCAGTCCTCTTTCTTTGCAAACTTGGCATAATACGTTATGTTTCAAAATATTAGAGAGCAAGGAAATGTTAATTATTTCATTCACATCATTACTGGCACTTTCATAGTTTTCAAATTTTTCTTTGCTGTCACAAAGTTTCTTGCTGGAAGAAGTTCTATCACATTCATTTGGAGTAGTCGGTGAAGCAGTCTGAGCAGCATCTCCCTTCGAAACAACAAAAGATTTCTTCTCACTCATTGTGAATTTTCTTAAACACTCGATTGCTAAAACGGGGCACATTGATATCCACAAACCAAATACATAAAACAGGTACGAGCGAAATTCGTCAAATACGCAAAATTGAACAGCTAAACAACACAAAGCAAACTCCACAAGTCAGCACACATGATATAACGTTTATGTTTACTGATATGAACAGTCACTTGTCACAAAGATAAAGTCATACAGCGTTGGAAAACAAAACACTGTCTAATTCCGCACAGATACCCTGCTTGCAGCCAGCGAGTGGCGCTGTCAGAGGTGACACACCAAGTCGCTTCAACCGTTTACGTGGCGCGTCAACTTTGCAGTGATAAAAAACATGCTTAGAATTCACTTAGAAAGGTGAAACTTGATTTGTTTTATTCAGAAAACTCCAAATAATTTTATAATGAAAAAAAAAAAAACATTAATTTTGTCATTTTCATCATTCCGGCTCCCTTTAAGGGAAAGAAGGCTGTATTGAAAGGATATCTCCCATGTACAAAGTTAAAAAAAGCTGGCATTGTGGGAAGGATCCAGATGGCACAAGTTGTGAATCAATCATTGAACTTGAACACGTTGTGCTGCAGTGTATCCTACCACTGGGTGTTCAACTACACTTCTACCCAGCCATTCATTCTGGTGGACGGCTGGTTGGTGGCCAATCCCACATAAAATGCAGAAATTGCACCAGAGCTGATATATATAATGGCTGCTTCCAGAAGCGACCCTGCCTGTGATGTGATGAGGTAAGCCCATGACAGAACTAGAGTAGGACATGCTGGGTGGGTGAATCTGGCAGGTCTTGGACCTGGGTCTTCCTCAAGGAAATGGTTTTTGTGGCAAGGGATTCGGAGTGGGAGAGGCACAAGGATAGATCAGAATGTTGATTATTTGGGTGGACAGTAGAACACCACTGTAGAAGGGGCTGTGAAGATGCCCTCGACATGTGTTTTTCCTTTTAATATAATTATTATTGTTATTATTATTATTATTATTATTATTATTATGTTCACCCAAGCACCAACTGAAAATTCAGTTAATGTTTTTATTACACTTTGATGAAGATTCAAAGTTTGTGACAAGTTAAGCCAAGACCCCATCACTATCCCCATGTCCTTGTGTGCTATTACTAAAAGTGTTAAACATTTTGGTCACACATTGTCAAGGACCCTCTCAGTTACTATAATCAATGAGATTCTTTAATGGTAATAGCTTTTTGAAGTTAAAGACAGGCAGTTAGATATTCAGCCTCTCCAGTTGCACTAGTGGTAGCATGTTAGCGGGAGGTCTTCTGGCCAGTGATCTATGACTCCTTGAACACAGCATGTTGGGCATTGGGAACCATTCCTCCCACCCCTTCAACCCCCTCCCAGCATTCCCTTTGTATGCCATTCACCTTACCAGCCTCAGTGACAGCAATCTGGGTTGAAGTTCAATACAGTCCTGTTTAATTTGACTTGAACAATTGCAGAGACACATTTATTCCTCTGTACTTCAACAGACACAAATGACCACAATACTGGAAAGTGATTGGCAAACTTTAGAAAGTCTGGCCCATTGTACATTTGTAGACTAAAAGTTAGCAAAACTCTACAAAAGACTATACTGCACTTCTGAACTTAAGATTATCCCAGTGGCTGCGTCAAGCTAGAACTTCTGTAATGGTTAACCTGGTCAACAATTTTCATCTCACAAATATTGTGAGGTGAACTGCAAAACACTGTCAAATAACAATTACTGAATTCAAATAGCAGACTCATATTTCAAGGTGTCCATGTAAAAAAAAAAAAAAATAATAATAATAATAAAAAATAAAAAAGGGGGGGGTGTCAACTACCGCTTATATGAATTCAAAACACAAGGTAGTAGATAACTGAGCACTTTTCTTAGTTATTCTTATGCGTATGTGACAGTACTTGCTTTCTAACTTGATCATATCTGCTTTACTGTCGTAGTGTTCTTCTGCATTTTGTAGGTTCCATTCTTATACTCGTACATCTTGAACATGCTTGACTGGAATAAAAAGAATTACCAACAAGTGTACGGGTCAGCTCTCCTCTGTCATGGAATAGAACTGGTAGAAAAATCCCAAATGCTTTGAGAGTGAATAAATATATTGACCTATTTACAGCATTCACTTCAATCTTCAAAACATCATTACTTAATGATGGTTTAAGAGGTTGCCACCCGTGCGATTATCACTCACTTTACCACTCCAAAGCAAGAACAGTATTCTATCAGATTGTTGTTCTACTGCTTTAACAATGAACATAATTACAGTCATTTTATCATATCTTTCCATTGAGTGTCTGGATTCAGAAGCTGCTTTCAGTGTCCACCAAGCTTTTAGTGCAGTAAATACACTCCTGGAAATTGAAATAAGAACACCGTGAATTCATTGTCCCATAAGGGGAAACTTTATTGACATATTCCTGGGGTCAGATACATCACATGATCACACTGACAGAACCACAGGCACATAGACACAGGCAACAGAGCATGCACAATGTCGGCACTAGTACAGTGTATATCCACCTTTCGCAGCAATGCAGGCTGCTATTCTCCCATGGAGACGATCGTAGAGATGCTGGATGTAGTCCTGTGGAACGGCTTGCCATGCCATTTCCACCTGGCGCCTCAGTTGGACCAGCGTTCGTGCTGGACGTGCAGACCGCGTGAGACGACGGACGCTTCATCCAGTCCCAAACATGCTCAATGGGGGACAGATCCGGAGTTCTTGCTGGCCAGGGTAGTTGACTTACACCTTCTAGAGCACGTTGGGTGGCACGGGATACATGCGGACGTGCATTGTCCTGTTGGAACAGCAAGTTCCCTTGCCGGTCTAGGAATGGTAGAACGATGGGTTCGATGACGGTTTGGATGTACCGTGCACTATTCAGTGTCCCCTCGACGATCACCAGTGGTGTACGGCCAGTGTAGGAGATCGCTCCCCACACCATGATGCCGGGTGTTGGCCCTGTGTGCCTTGGTCGTATGCAGTCCTGATTGTGGCGCTCACCTGCACGGCGCCAAACACGCATACGACCATCATTGGCACCAAGGCAGAAGCGACTCTCATCGCTAAAGACGACACGTCTCCATTCGTCCCTCTATTCACGCCTGTTGCGACACCACTGGAGGCGGGCTGCACGATGTTGGGGCGTGAGCGGAAGACGGCCTAACGGTGTGCGGGACCGTAGCCCAGCTTCATGGAGACGGTTGCGAATGGTCCTCGCCGATACCCCAGGAGCAACAGTGTCCCTAATTTGCTGGGAAGTGGCGGTGCGGTCCCCTACGGCACTGCGTAGGATCCTACGGTCTTGGCGTGCATCCGTGCGTCGCTGCGGTCCGGTCCCAGGTCGATGGGCACGTGCACCTTCCGCCGACCACTGGCGACAACATCGATGTACTGTGGAGACCTCACGCCCCACGTGTTGAGCAATTCGGCGATACGTCCACCCGGCCTCCCGCATGCCCACTATACGCCCTCGCTCAAAGTCCGTCAACTGCACATACGGTTCACGTCCACGCTGTCGCGGCATGCTACCAGTGTTAAAGACTGCGATGGAGCTCCGTATGCCACGGCAAACTGGCTGACACTGACGGCGGCGGTGCACAAATGCTGCACAGCTAGCGCCATTCGACGGCCAACACCGCGGTTCCTGGTGTGTCCGCTGTGCCGTGCGTGTGATCATTGCTTGTACAGCCCTCTCGCAGTGTCCGGAGCAAGTATGGTGGGTCTGACACACCGGAGTCAATGTGTTCTTTTTTCCATTTCCAGGAGTGTAGTTCCTGCAACTTGGATTTAGTGACTTGACCTCATTATTCTGGTGGTATGCTTACATATGTACAGCCCAGCGATATCCACAGTTTTCCACCTGTCTTTCCATTGTGAGGTGACTAGTTCTAGTTCTATTCTGGCCAAACAGACATAGAACTGAATTTATCATTTTGTTGAGTCATTGCTAAGATTTCAACACTAATAAAACTTCACTGCCCATACACATTTTAAGTCTGCTTTATGCTATCTTCCACTGCTAATTGTGTTGCGTATCACCTCCAAGAACAAGCGGTTTCACCAGGAACGAGACAGCGTGCTGTTACCTGTGTCCTTTATCGTCCATCATTGGATAGTGCCATCAGAGGTGAATGTCAAAATCCACCTCCAACTAATAACTCATACCCTACCCTCTCATATTAAGGATACAAACCACTTCCTTCACTCCATTGCTGCTTTGATCCCTACCTGCCATCTCTGTATACCCCAACATCCCCCATACTCATGGCCTTGCTGTTATTGAACACTACCTTTCCCAACATTCTTCCATCTCCAGATCCACTACTTCATTCCTTACATATCTAATCAACTTTAATCAACTACATTCTCAAGCACAACTACTTCTTCTTTGAGGGGAAGATATATAAACAAATCCGCAACACAGTCATGGCCAACTGCGTGGCACTTTCCTATGTCAATTTGTTTGTGGGCCATATAGAAGAAATGTTGCTAGCCTCCAAAAACCCCAAACCCCATCTGGTTCAGATTCATTAATGATATCTTCATGATCTGGATCCAGGGTCCAGATACTCCTTCTTCAGTCCTCCACAGGGTCAATACCTTCTCACCCATTGGCTTCACCTGCTCCTCCTCAGTCAAACATGGTGCCTTCTTCCTGGGTGTTGACCTCCACATCTGTGATGGCTCCATTCCAAACTGAAGCGCCTAGAACCGCTCGGCCACAACGGCCGGCCCCAGGGCTCATATTCTATGCGAGACCCAAGTGCAAGACGTGCCCAATTCTCCCACCCAGCACATATTATTCCAGCTCTGTCACAGGTTTATCATATCCCACCAGGGACAAAGCTGCTGGTGACAGCAGCCTTTCAGTTAAATTGAAATTTGTTACAATTTTCAGTTCAACAAAATTTTTCACATCGGTCCACTTATTATTCATAATTGAAAACACTCTTTCTGTGAGGGCATTAGATGCTGGGATACTCATAGTAAAACATACAGATTTTTTCCAATTCTGTACACTAATTCCTTTGCATTTAGAATTACAAAACACAGATATCCATTTCTCACAAGTGTTACCAGCAAGATCGACTTCATCATTTAAAATTTCCCTGAGACTACAAAACTCATTATACAGTTCATATTCATTTACATCTAATTCAGAATATTTTAAAACATCCTGTAGCTCACCGACATTAATTTCTTTGATTGTCAGAAAGGAAGAAGATAATTAATTTTCATATTCTGTGAAATATTGAAATGGTTCAGTGAGTATTAATGTGACGTGCAGCATCTAACAAATTCAAAACTTCATATGTTGTACTTCAAAAGTTTCCATAACACTTAGAATCACACGACATAGCGAAAAACCAGCCAAAGTTAGAAATGAACAGTAACAGCACTACAGTTATGTATCTATTTATGACATGGGTTTTGAATTTTTGTAAATATCATTGTGACTATCTGGCACAATGATTTGAAATTGGGTCCCAGCCAAAACTAGTCATCAAGTAAATAAAAAAAAAGTGAAATTTGCAACATTGGTTGGTTTGTCATCGTACTGATAGACAAAGTTGCTGAGCTGCAATCATTCCAGCATGCTGGAAGTTCTTACTTAGATTTGAATTTTCTATGGACTTTGAACTCTTAAAAAGACTCTTTCCAGTGTGAGGGAAAAAAGTTAAAGTAGTCCTGATGAACCAGGTCAAGCCAGACACTGGGTTTTGTCAAGCTGAAGCATAATTTACAGTTGCTGGTGTAGCTGCAGAGGTGATTAAATGTATTTATTTGCTTGGTCAGTTGGCACTAAAATTAGTTGAAAATGGATGGGATCAGTTGCAAGTGACAAGAACAATAAATATTGTTTTGCAAAAGAATGACTTTTGACCATATTCAAAGAAAGTGAAGAGTATCAAATAAGAAACACTAGAACGCATAGAAACGAGCGGCTTATGTTCTACCCCAGTATCCACATCAAGCCACCAATATCACCTATTTGTTAAAGGTCTAAATGGTGAAGATACTTTCTGGTAGATAGTGGTGTAGATGCCAGTTTCAAAAAGCAAGAAAGTTTTAACTATGTGACTTTATGCTGCAAACAGGTCAGAGTTAGAAACTTACATTTAAAGCTGTTAACCATTGATTTATGTCTCAAATGCAGTTTTGAATGGCCTCTCATTGTAGCAGACATACCAAAATCATTTTCCTTCACCATTTTGGGTTTACTCATTGATCTCAAAAATAAAAAAAAGTTGATAGACATCTTCACCAAATTGAACATCCCAGCAGAGGTAACCACTGTGAATGCTAAAGACTCAGTAAGCTCACTGTGTGTGCAGGCCAGTTTTCCAAACCTTTGGAGAAATTTACTGAACTAACAAAACCACCCACAGTAACAAAGGTGTTGAAGCCCAAAGTGCACCAATATACCACAGTCTCTGGTAGTCCACCAGTATACAGCAAGGCTTGTAGATTGGACCCACACAAATTGCAAATTTCTAAAAAAGAACTTTAGTTTCTGTTAAATCACAATCACAGTGGGCTAGTCACTACACCTTGTTATGAAGCCAAATAGTCGGTGGTGAGTTGATGAAGATTAGTGCTGTTTGAATGACAGAACTCCCCCAGACATGTATCCAGTTCCATAAGTTGATGTAAATGTTATACTTCAAAATTAGAGGATACTGTCTCAAAGTGATGTACTGAAAGCATTTTACTGAATTCCATTAGTAATTAAATGCCTGTTGGACTTCGTAATGCACCTAGCTTGTTTCAGAGGTTTATATGCGAAGTTGTAAGAAAACTGGATGTCTGTATCCCATATTTGAATGACATTTTAATATCAGCTGAATAAGTATGATCAGTTCCTGCTGCTGGCACTTGGAACATGCTGCTGAAATCCAAGGTTTACTGAATGATAATTGAAAGCTACAACTAAAAATGATTGAAGACATATTGACTGGGTAGAAGAAACAATTACTCAGTACCACAAATATAAAGATGATCTGACAAATGCTATGCATTTGACATTTCCTGGTGGCAGGTGCTGCACCACAACACCGGCAAAGTAAACAATGGAGACCAGTTGGATTTTTTCCAAAAGTGTTCACAATGACACAGAAGTAGTATTCTTAATGTGACAGAGAGCTGCTTAGTATATACATGGCTGTCAAATATTACAAATATGTATTAGAAGGAAAAGACTTCATTATTTATATGAACTATGCTCCTCTAACTTACGCATTTAAACAAAAGAATGACAAAGCATTGCTAACCCAGTTATATTATATCCAGTATATTTTACAATTTACTACAGATATGCATTGTATATCTAGTAAAGAAAATGTTGTTGCTGATATCAAGACTTGAAGAATCCATTCCAGTGAACTATGAAGAACTCAAACTCTAGCACAAGAAGATGACGAAGAGCTTCATCAGTGACAGTCCATCTGTCATACATCACTTAAATTAACATACCATTTGACACCTGGAGGAAAACAATTGTGGTTTGGTGTGTCTACACATATTATTTGCCCTTATATTCCTGAAGCATCTAAATATCCTGTTTTCCAACACTACCATATCTTGACTCTCATGCATTAAGATGGTAAACATGATCTCATCAAGGCATGTCTGGATCAATATAAAACAGGATGTCTGAAATTGGGCAAAACCCTGTACTGCTTGTCAGAAAACCAAGTGAGGAAGGCAGTAGAGCCTCTATATGGAAGCCCACATGAAGCAATTGAAAGGACCCACAAACTTTGTGGTCTTTAAGCGAAAGAAAAGAACAAGAATATCTCCATTGATCGATTAAAACCTGCGTACCTGATAAATGAAAATGAACAGCCTGAAGATACTCCAGATGAGCTGTCAGCCCAGGACCAACAACCAGACTCTACGGAGTGGTGGAGGGGGGGGGGGGGGGACAACAAGATTTAGTCTTGAAATTCAGTTTCCAGGAAGATTAGTTGAAGTCTTGAACTGACTATGCTTCAGTGGATGTGGAGATGTGGTAACATGACAAATTGCTATTTGTATTTGTTTGTAAAGTGTTTGCTGTGATAATATTGGCATAATAACATTATTTTATTATTCTCTTAAATTTAACGAAAAAGAATGTTATTACTCCTTGGCTATTGTATTTCAGGTTTCATTGTGTGTGGTGTAAGAAGTGAAAAGTCTAAGCTAAATTGAGTCCTTAGTGAACTTAGTGTGCAACAAATCCTTTCTATATTCAGCATCACTAAAATGCTTCTGTAAAATTGTATGACAATCCTCAACACTTCTCATGTGACTTTTAATGTGATTCAAATAACATAAAATCCTGCCCATAGCAGGTGTGAGGAAAAAAAGACACCTGGTAGGCACATGTCTCACTATTTCTGACCGTTCTAAGTCTACTAATGTGAAAAATGATTGCCGTTCCTCTCTTTGTTTAGCTAAAGAAGAAAAGTGACAATATAATTTTAAGACAATTACTTCAAAATCAAAATCTAATGAATTGCAAGCATGTTTACAAGCATTGTATAAAATATGATTACAGCAATTGGCAATGATTATGCTATCATTTTCATCATTTAAGAGCTTCGTTAAAGAGAGATGTTTTCCAAAATTTATATTGTCATTGTCTGTGCAAAATGTGACACATTTTCCACCGTCAAACCATATTTTTCAATCATGCCTTTCAGCAGACTACAGATCCCACATGCACTTTTATAGGCTTTTTCAGTAAAGTCTAAAAGTTTATTTTTAATACACTCAAGGGGATCAAAATACCCACCCATTATTGTGGGGAACATTTTCTTTTTTTCTATCTTTGAAATTCAAAGAATCTATGGCAACTGAAAAAAATTGTGGCTTACTGGGGTCTTTAAGTCTTTGAGTGCTGTGGACATGATAGTCATCATGTTTTGTCATTTCCCAGGTGCTGAGAATGTGTTTAAAAGTGGCCTCTGGGTATTCATTTTTACACCCTCTGTTCTGTGTTGACCCTCTCACTGCTGTGGATGATTTACTTCCATATCATGCTGAATAAAAAAGTTTTTAATATTTATAATACAGCAAACATGCCTCTTTCTTTGCTATCACTTGTTTTGGTATCTTGGACCATTTATGAAATATGACAGTTGTTATGTCATGTTTCCCAATGCGTGGGGACAGAACTCGGTGTGCTGCACGCAGTCGTCCACTATATATAAAAACTAATAACTTGAGAAAGAAATGAGATATCATTCTGATCTGGGTTTTAAATAAAAGTTCAATATCTAATCTGCATTTCAGACAACAGTAATGTTGAGCTAAAATCAACCATACGCAAATTTTTCATAATGTCTTGTTATCTCTGCAAACCTTTAAAATTTCGTGCAATGCTTTACTTAGTTTGATGCAACAGTCATTATGATGAATAATGAAAAGAAATTCAGTCCTTCATCAAGCGAAGATATCAGACTCTTGTTGAAAGGCTAGATTGTTACTCACCATAAAGATAACACTTTCAGTTGCAGACAGGCACCTTGAAAGACTGTTACAGGGTGAGCTTTCAACCAAACCTTTCTTCAGGAAAGAAAGGAACACACACACACACACACACACACACACACACACACACACACACACACACACACACACACACACACTCCAAAAAAAAAAGAAAAAAAAAAGAGCAGGCACACATCACCCGCAGATGACTGCTGCCTTTGGAATATCCATATTCCCGGAGCTGGCGGTCGTGTGTCTGAAGTGTGCCTACTTGTGTGAACGTGTGTATGTTTTTCTTTCCTTTCTGAAGAAGGCTTTGGCCGAAACTCAATGTGTAACAATCTTAACAATCTTCTCATTGTGCCTGTCTGTGACTCAACGTGTTGTCTTCACGGTGAGTAGCAGTCTATCCTTTTCATAGTATTACTGATAATCCAACCTGTACTTTCCATTGTTGGAAATATCTGACTGTAATATGTGGAAACATGAAATTTTTTCAGTGAATAGTCTCCTTAAAATAGGACGATAATTATTTCATAACAGCTGCAAAGCTGTCTCATGACGGATAGTAGCACTAGGCAAGCAGTACAGCGACAACAAAGCCGCACCCAGTGCGGAATGCAGGGAGCACATATGCTGCAGTCAAAGGGTTAAGATTGCTTACATAATCTTCAACATGTTTTGGAGCTAAAATGTTCCCATCTATTGTTTCTGCATTTGTGCATCCCAGGATATTTTTCCTACTACAGCATAGTTATTAATAATACCTTTAAAAGTTTATTGCCATAATTCATACAATTGCAACTTGAACTGTACCTTGCTGTATGGAATATTCTGCCCTCAAATATTTGTCACCAGTCATCATTGCTGAACTTGTAGGCCTGTTGAACTTACTTACATGCACATTTGAATATATATTTGTAAAACTAATTTAATGTTCTCAGTGACACTAATGCACTGCATAGTAGTTTCGTTACTGCTTTGGAACAAAGCTGTGAAGCAAATGTGCAGTTCAATTTATCACCTAGAATATTTTGATAATCGAAGTTGAAGCATTAAAAATCAAAAAAGTATGCACTTCATCCACACAATATTATACTAGAAAGAAAACCGAGGAAAATGCCATCTGAATCCTTAACTCCAGCACCATCGTATCTGTATTCTGTAGAAGGGAGTTATCCTTACAACAAATCCTTTGTTACCATAGTCCTGACCTCAGTTTCCACTAACCCTCTGCACCACACCCTGTACCCTTCAGCCTCCCCTCATACTGTTCCGCACTGCCCCGTCAATCCACTCCTCCCTGCCATCGTCTTTCTCCTGGTTTCATGTCAGACATCTACATCTACATCTACATCCACATCCATACTCTGTAAGCCACCTGGCGGTGGCTCCCTTCTATTCCAGTCTCATATTGCTCGTGGAAAGAAAGATTGTCGGTATGCCTCTGTGTGAGCTCTAATCTCTCTGATTTTATTCTCAGGGTCTCTTCGCAAGATATACGTAGTGGGGAGCAATATACTGCTTGACTCCTTGGTGAATGTATGTTCTTGAAGCTTCAACAAAAACCCGTACCTAGCTACTGAGCATCTCTCTTGCAGAGTCTTCCACTGGTGTTTATCTATCATCTCCGTAGTGCTTTCGCGATTACTAAATGATCCTGTAACGAAGCACGCTGCTCTCTGTTGGATCTTCTCTCTCTCTCTCTCCCTCCCTCTCTCTCTCTCTCTCTCTCTCTCTCTCTCTCTCTCCCTCTCTCTCTCTCTCTCTCTCTCCCCTATCAACCCTATCTGGTACAGATCCCACACTGGTGAGCAATATTCAAGCAGTGGGCGAACAAGTGTACTGTAACCTACTTCCTTTGTTTTCGGATTGCATTTCCTTAGAATTCTTCCAATGAATCTCAGTGCAGCATCTGCTTTACCGATGATCAACTGTATATGATCATTCCATTTTAAATCACTCCAAATGCCTACTCCTACATAATTTATGGAATTAACTGCTTCCAGTTGCTGACCTGCTATATTGTAGCTAAATGATAAAGGATCTTTCATCCTGTGTATTCACAGCACATTACACTTGTCTACATTGAGATTCAATTGCCATTCCCTGTTCCATGCGTCAATTCGTTGCAGATCCTCCTGCATTTCAGTACAATTTTCCATTGTTACAATCTCTTGATATACTACAGCATCATCCTCAAAAAGCCTCAATGAACTACTGATGTTATCCACAAGGTCATTTATATATATTGTGAATAGCAACGGTCCTACGACACTCCCCTGTGGCACACCTGAAATCACTCTTACTTCGGAAGACTTCTCTCCATTGAGAATGACATACAGCATTCTGTCATCTAGGAACTCTTCAATCCAGTTACACAATTTGTCTGATAGTTCATATGCTTTTACTTCGTTCATTAAACGACTGTGGGGAACTGTATCAGACTCCTTGTGGAAGTCAAGAAACATGACATCTACCTGGGAACCCATGTCTTTGGCCCTCTGAGTCTCGTGGACGAATAGCGCGAGCTGGGTTTCACACGATCGTCTTTTTCTAAACCCATGCTAATTCTTACAGAGTAGATTTCTAGACACGTGTTGCCTTCCTGGGTAAACCATCCTTCTCCGAACCTCCCTCCCCCCCTTCCATCTTTCTCCTTCCTCTGCCCCTCACCCCCACCCACACCCCCAACACAACTGTTCACCCCAGTCTACCTGCGAAACAGCTGTTGTGTGTTTAGCCAGAACAGTGTAACTATGTCTGTGTTTGGTGAGTTGTTTGCTTAACTCCTAAATTATTTACAGGCTGCCAGAACTTGCCATCTTCATATTGCCCTTTGTCCAATTTGCTTGTGTCAGTGGATTTCATCTTTTTTGGCTGGTATCATCACTAAATTGATTCTCCATCCATCCCTGCTTCACTTGCGTACTTTTCTTATTGCATCATATGCTGCAGTGCTACCTGGTGGCATTCAGTCTTGCGGTGGCTAGTGGTGATAATGCTTTGGCATATAAGCATACGGTTGTATAGTCATTAGTAATCAAGCACTTGTTTATAGGACTTAGAGTGTTTCAGTACCTTGTCCAGTTTCTATGTTGGGCTTACCCACTAGCTGCGAAACATCCTAGCATAAGATTAGCACACAAGATTCCATATGTGAATACTAGTCCAGAGAATACAGGCGAATATATCGTTTAATGCAACATGCATAATCTACAATTAATCTGTTGCTGTGGGCTGAGGACAAGTGTCATCTTAAGAATGTGCGTTTCAAGTATGGATCCATAAAGCAATCAGTAATGTATGTATTAAAGTCCAGGCTGCTGCTATAGTAGTTAAATGTTTTTATTGTGATGGATCCATTTCAGCTAGATTGCCATGTTCATACTACATGCAGAAGTCTCAGGGTATTTCATCTGATTTACATGGTATATCTTGCGTACCAGCTGAAATAGTTATGTCATGGAATGATCTCCCAAAGACATCAATAACTCTGAGGGAATGTTGTCTACACAATGTGCTTTGTTTCAACTTATGTTTTGCCAAATTCCTCTAGTAGTATCATACTGTCTTACCTCATCTTCATCTAATTCCTCTTCTGTGTCAATAATAATGTCTTCAAGTTCATTTTTATTGTATCCCTTATACATAGGGTGAACCATTTCACTCACAAACTTTCAGAGAAGATAGTATAGGTCAAAACAAGGAAAAACAAAAAATTCTAGTAGAAATGGGCTCTGAAATGTATACCTTAAGAGCTGTGAGCACTTGTTCAGTAGAAGTAGTAGTGTTTTTCACAGTAGTGAAGATGAACAAGTGCTCATAATTTGTAAAGTATGCACTTAGAACCCATGTTTACTGGACATTACTTGTTTTACTCCATACTAACACCTCTGAAAGTTTGTTGATGGATTTATTTTCCACACATTATATTCCTTCCCTTCTTTGCTTCATATTGGTTAGCCATCTGAGCTCTTAGTATTCATACAAGTACTTCTTTTTTCTCTGAAAGTCTTTTTAATTTTCTTATAGGTGGCATCTATCTTTACCATAATTACACTTGTTTCTGCAACTTTGAATTTCTCCCCTAATTTTTTCTGCTTTGCTGTTTTGTACTTTCTGTCAACCTCATTTGTTTGGCATGTGTGTTCCCTTTTGCCTGCTACATTTTATATTTGCTTCTTTCATCAGTTAAATTCAGTATCCCATGTGTTATTTGAGTGTTTGAGATTCTTTGCAGCCTTCACTATTTCATCTCCCAAAGATACCCGTTCATCTTCTGTTGTACTCCTTTCTGCTGTTTCAGTCGTTGCCTTATGCTCCCTTTGCAGCTATCAACAACGTCTGGTTCTTTTAATTTATCCAAGTTCAGTTCTTTTAATTGCCTATATTTCTGCAGATTCTTCAGATTTAATCTCCAGTTCATAATTAATTGTAGTTGGTGGATATCCAGTGCTGCACGGTTGAAGCAAATGGATTTGTGTGTAGGGACAGATGTCTGAAAATCACCTTGCGTCTTTAGGACCAGATGATTTGAAATAATTGCAATTTAATTTTTTTATTCGGTTTTCTGAGAGTTAAATGAATGGAAGAAGTGCACATTTCAGATTTTACTCATTCTGCTGAGAAGTCATTTGCTTCCATAATTAGCTGGTGACTTTATTGTAGTATTTTTCCAAAATGAGTGAATCTGATGTGCAGTCAATCAGCATGCAACAACAAATTTTCTTTTAGCAGAAGAAGTAACACACATTCACATCTGAAGACATTTGTACAATATCGGCAGGGTTTAATAATGGACGTGAGTACTGTTCAGTGTAATGGAGCTGTGAAGGGAAAACACCAACTCATTGATGCAAGCTAGAGAGGATATTTTCAGTATTCACCATCCCTAATGATCTTGTCTTCAGTTTGATATTAAAACTGAGTTTTCTTGTATGCCTTTAGTGAATTTGCAGCCTGTTGATTTGCATAATGCATTGAGGTCCTTTGCTAACACTGGAGACATATAGGTCCTAGTCATTTACTTAGTATTATTTTTAATTTTAATTTCAGTTGGTAACTAAAATATAATATCATTTTAAAGCTTATATTAATAAAATTATTATGCACCATTTGTATGCAAGTGTTTTATTTAAGCTAGAGAATACTCAAAAGAAAAGAAGATTATATTCAGTTTGTTTGACAGTTTGAGACTTGGTTTCACTTCTTTAAACCCTGTGGACTGATACCACTAAAATTTAAAGGAATAAATATGGAGAAAGTGAATCTTCTATTAATGTGACAAAACATGGTGTTCATGAAGCTTGAGTTTTTTGACCAAATGTGCTTTAAGCAGTTGTTTGTTTGTTTAGGATACAGGTGCTGTGTAATTATGCAGTTTCCAAGTTTGCAACTGGGGAAACAGCCTGTAATTGTAATCCAACACTTATTTGACAGACTGGTGTGTTATTAATTGTACATTAGCCAAAATAATTTCATTTTCCTATTAAGCATCTTTATTTTTGGTGGTGTTATTAAAATAAATTTTCTGTATTAATTGTATTGGAAGGAGAATTTTTTTACCTTCCGGAGGTGAAATTACTGCACTTTTGAGATGAACCCAAGAAGGGGAGACAGAGATGAAGGGGAAGGCATCAGATATAGTTGTGTTTCAAGAATACTCTGTGTGTCCAGTTCTGAGTCTAGAAAATTAAAGAACTGGAAAAGAAATAAGGAGAGGGGTTACAAGAATGGGAAACAAGAAGTAAATGAATAATGCAATTAAAAACTAGGAAGAAACCAGAAAAGGAGAGAGAGAGAGAGAGAGAGAGAGAGAGAGAGAGAGAGAGAGAGAGAGAGGGAGGGAGGGAGAGAGTAAATAATGAAGCACTCCTAATAAAGAAAAGATGAGGGAAAATAAGAAAAATGAGGCTAGGGAATTTGTTAACCATGGTTACAAGTCCAGCACAGATTAGCAAGACCTGAGAGTATGTCGAAGATAAGCTAAGCATGATTTTCACAGAGGCAGCAGGTGGAAATGATGGTTGGCAGAGACAGTGTACTAGTCAAAGACAAGGTGAGTAAGGTCTAAGAATTGATCAGTTTGGTATTTAAGGAACAGTTGGTGGGAAGATGGGTTACAAACACAGACCAGAAATTTTTAAGAAAAGGCCTGTAGAAGAAGCACAAAAAATGTCCAGTTTTGGAAGAAAGATATATGGCACTGTTGCGTGACTGTAGTGAGAGCATGTTTGCAGGAATGTAGGTATTATAAGGCAGGGTTAAGGAATACGATGAGCTAGTGAAAAAAGGGGAAGTGATTCACTCTGTTGAAGGTCACATGGTGAGGGAGAAACATGCGGAACGGTGGAAAGATTCTGTACATAATAAATAATTATATGAAAGGAGCTAGTCATTGAATGACCTGCAATGATAGCTGAAAGGGAAATAAACCAAACAATAAAAGTAGATCGTTAAATACAAAAATACGTACAAAAAGAAGAGAGGGGGCGAGGCAAAAGTTAATATAGGGACAAAATATTTCATTATTTATTCTTTCTTTCCTTCTTATTCTTCTTCTTCTTCTCCTTATTCTCCTTCTTCTTCTTCTTCTTCTCTTTTTTTTTCCCACCTCTTTCTCTGGTTTTTCCAGATCATCTTTAATTTCTTGTTTGTTCTCAAATGCAGTTTTCATTGCACTTCTTGGTGTGCTATCTTATACCCCCCCCCCCTCTCTCTCTCTCCCTCTCCCTCTCTCTCTCTGTCTGTCTCTGTGTGTGTGTGTGTGTGTGTGTGTGTGTGTGTGTGTGTGTGTGTGTAATGCATCCCACTTCATGTCTTCTTTTTACATGTGGGCCCCCTCAACTTTTTGTTTGAGTGGCCTGCTCCTCCTCCCAAAACTCATTCCTATCCCTTTCTGGGCAAGGAAATAACACTTCTACAAGCTAGGTAATGTTTTTCTAATTTTAAATATGTGTATCAATAGTGCTGGAGTTTGTGTACAAATACTGTTTTGCTGGTTTTCAATCTGCAGTAGTTTGCTAGTTATTATGATTATGCCTCTCAGGTTTGTTCATTCTTCATTCACCTAATGTAATATATATGTGATATATTTTGAAATCTTTGAGCAGACAGTGAAGACGCTGAATCTGAAGAACATAGTACTAATGTGAACTTGCAACGTTTACTTCGGAGTGGCAACATATCACTGGTTAAAAGGAAAGACCGGCCAAGAAATCCTAACATTTCAGGTAAGTGTCAGTCATCAGTAATATATTATCCGTGTTCTTGTCATGTGTGCTATGTTACTGGTTTATGTTTTCCTTATAACGATAAATGAACAGTATAAGATTGAATTAGATAAAATGGCAGGTGATCCTGATCAAAAATTTAGTTGGAGATTAACACTCATACACTTGCTTCTCATTTTTCAACATTATCTCTATTGTTCCTTCAAGGAATTCAAGTTTAGTGGAACAAATTGTTTTAAATACTCTGCGTAGAATTACACCACTTGAGGTTTCAAACACCTAAGAAATGAAGCTCTTAAAATTTCACTGCTTTTAAGAAAGTTCAATGCAGGTCATTTCTTTCAGTTCTGTAAGTAGGAATATAAAGAAAAGTAGGAAGATATTTTTTCTTAGCAAGAGTGACAAGAAACAATCTTCAGATTTCCTGAGTAGTGAATAAAAATTTCATCTCCAATACTGACAATGAAAATCAATGTACAAAGTTCAAGAATATTGTACAAATGCACTATAGACAAGTATGCCCTGAGCAGTGTTTTAGGGGTGAGGAAGAGACACCATGTTTCAAAAGCCATGTTAGAAAGCTGCTACAAAAACAGAGAGAAGTTCAAGGCAAATTTAAATTAGTCAAAGCCTCACAGACAAACAAAAACTGAATGAAGTTAAAATTGGTGTACAGAGTTATGTGAAACATTCAACAGATTTGAAAGTCAACTTCTGTCTATCAAATTGACAGAAAATAGTAAAAACTTTTGGTCTTATGTTAAATCAGTAAACAGATCGAAGCCGTCTGTCAAGACAGTTTGTGACCGTAATAGCATCGAAATGGAGAGGGACACACAGGAGGTTGAAATACTAAATGTCTTTCCCAAAAGTGTTTCACAGACGAAGTGCACATATAGTTCCTCCTTTAAACTGTCGCACAAGCATCAGAATGACAGAGACCAAAATAAGTGACGATGCCATAGAAAAGCAACTGAAATTGCTGGACAGAGGGAAGGCCACAGGACCTGATGGGATACCAATATGATTCTATGTAGAATATGTGAAAGACCTTGTTCACCTTCCAGCAGCAGTACACCATAGGTTGCTGGAGGAGCAATGCATTCCTAAGATCAGAAAAAAGTGCAGGTCATTCCCATGTTCAGGAATATTTGTCAAACAGAAGCACAAAACTATAGGCCTATATCTCTTGATGTAGATCTTTTGTAGAATTTTGCAACATGTTTTATGCTCAGGAACTATGACATTTCTGAATATCAAAAATTGTCTGTATAATAATCAACATGACTTCCGAAAAAAATTATTTTCTGAAATCCAGAGTGCTCTATTCATCCACGAGACCCAGAATGCAGTAGATACAGGTGCATTGCTTCCTCCTGCATATATCTCTCGAGAAAATGGAAAGATTACTGTTTACTGACAAGTTAGTCTTGCAGATCATTGCCTGAAATAAATGAACATGTAGCACTGTCTTAAGATCTACTATGATCTTCAAAGCTTTCAAACAATTTTCATGTTCAGATATTCCTTTCAGTAAATAGAGAATTGATTCTCAATGAGACATTTCATGGTGAAGAACATTGTTATAACTCATTTTCATTAAGCAATCTACATATTGTGTCCATTATCCAAGAAATAAAAAAAAAGTAAAAAATACATTGCATTTGTTGTCAATAATCAATCAGATTTTTCTGCTATATTTGTACAGTACTTAATTTTATGCTTCACCTATGAAGAATTTACATATCAGCTTTCGAATGTGTGTCTATGTCTGTGGATGTCCAGAGCATTTCAGAGTTCATTGAAATGGTTAGTAAACTTATGCTTCTTAAATTTCAATTATATTTATGAAAAATTACAAAATAACTTTCTTCATGGCTAGTTTTGTCATTCTATCATTCTTTCAAATAAATGTACATAGTCTTATAACCCAATTGCCCGTATTGAACTCTAATTTTGTTTTTGGATATTGTCATTTTCTACAACATAAATTTGCATCATGTTGTTGCCTCACAACATCTAGGAAGAAGTGACTTTCAATAGATACACAGTCAGGATTGATAGTGAAAAGTTCTGAACACTTCAAATGGCAAATTGCAGCCATGCTGTTTTGTGACATCAGTTCCAGATCTAAATTTTCACGATGTTGGTTCTGACGGAAGCTTGTGGAAAGTCTGTAACACATTGATTAATTGTGAAATGATGAGTATATGAATGGGAAAATGCTCAACAAGGACCTTGGTTTTAATTCTAGATCTGACACTACTCTCCTCATTATTTCTCTAATAACAGGAAATGATGGAGATGCTTTTCCTTCAGTCACTGCTGAAAGTATAAGATAAAGATTGGAGATGCTTTTCCTTCAGTCACTGCTGAAAGTATAAGATAAAGATTCACATAAGTCACAGTGTGTTAAGCCATATTACGTCCTCTTGCTTTGGGAAGATGAAGTAATATCTGAATTGAATGAATGGAAATTCAGTCAAGGAAACTAATAAATTAATAAATTTGAGACAGTAAAGTAAAAGGAATGCAGTACCTAGCATTGGAAGCTAATAGTTTCTAGATCATGGAGATTGAGAGTGGTATGTAGGGGAAGGTTAAAAATGAAGAGCAGATCACTTAGACCCCAAGAGACACCCACCTGTATGAGAACAAGGATAGACTCTACCTTCCTATTAATAAGACTTGCAGTCACACATTGTGGGATTGTTATTTTGTATCTGTTTTATCTTGCTGTCACAATAAAGGAAATACCAGCATAATGAGGAATCTGGGATACTCACACTCAGATGATTATACATGTGCACTTGACTATTAATATATGAGTAACAAAAGAATATGACAGAGGAATTTATATCTTGGAATTGTCTTATCAGTATTTAAGTATTGGAAATGTAGAAAGGGATGTGAATTTTTGATTGACAGAATCACACTGAAAAAGCTATGGTCTGTGAAGGTATGAGCATTAATATCCCATTGCATTTTTGCTGTAAATTGTTATATCCTACATCAGGTCTCACATGTAGATTAATAATCTTATGATACCATTCAGTAATTCTTTTGTATCTAATATGTAATATCAGAATAGAGAAGGAAAACTGTAGTAAAACATGAAACTTCAAAATGATAAATTTACCATCCTACTCCAGAGGTGTAACAATACATTACATAATCAAAATATCCACGGGTGTACTGCTGGTCTACAGTGTCCAACGGGCACAATATTTAGGCGGTCATACATGTCACCATCATCAGGTGAACTGACGGACTGAGCTCCTGTGAACGTGCCGGCACGGAGATTCTAGTCCAGGTAGGGATGCATTCTCACAGCGGACAATTGCGAGTGTAAGCCACCCACTGCCAGCTGCTCCAGTTGCGACATCGAGTGAAAAATTAACTCGACATCCACGGAAAAAATAGGTCCATTAAGAATAACAGATTGTGCAGTGCCATTTCATCCAAGTTTATTTTCCAGGCTAATTATGTGTTTATAAACTGGCATGCGGTGGTGGCGATGACGATAGACACGTCGATGAGGCATAGTGCTTCAATGCTGTTGCAGATAGAGCTCACAGCGGAATGATTCCGCTGGTGTGCACTGCCTGCTTATATAGAGAACGCATGACCTTTATTACGTAACGCGCCGATAAGGGACTTAGACTCTGCGCGCACCAGCGGGAGAGCAGTATAGCGTACGCGTGCTGTGGTTGTACTAACAGCGCGCGTCTGCTGGAGCGCCGGCCTAGCGCCGAGCCAAGCGGGTTGCGTAACCGTCCGGCTAGGCACCCAGCAGGCAGTACGGCACTATGCTTTGTAAAAATTTTCAAATTGTTGCATCCTTGAGCCCCCGATTACCAGATGTATGGATCTCCGTGCCGGCACGTTCACAGGAGCTCAGTCCGTCAGTTCACGTGATGATGGCGACATGTATGATCGCCGAAATATTGTGCCCGTTGGACACTGTAGACCGGCAGTACACCGTGGATATTTTGATTATTTCATAACTACCATAAAGGCCACTGTAGAATTTTGAAGCATGGAAACAACATATTGAAATAGGAACTCTGTATTATCTGAAGTTCATATTGGCCTATTCTTTTAAATACTACCTTCGCTTGCATTCCACATCGTCTTAGCACTACAGCAAAGAGTATGAAAGAGTATGTTGTACTGAGAATTGTATGTAATGTGTTTTGTATCCCCCAGGTTGTCTGATGAATATAACTCCTGTGTTGGTATAATAACAGCTTTTCATAACTTAGGGGCAAATTTGCAAATAATTATGAAAAGCAGACTCCTTAAATAGAGTTCATCACTGAAAAGTCTAGCGAGTGGGACTAACAGTATGTGATTGAGAAAATGTAAACATTTTCTGGTGTATTAATAGTAATTGCTGCTCTAAATACTGAGCCACTGCTGAAGGTTCTTACTGATCTGTCTTTATTTTTTTCAGGTAATGGCTCTTAATGCCACAGAGCACAGTAATCCTGACAGCGTCCTTTGAAGATTTTGTGTAATTAGCTGATCATGAACTTAAAATATTTATTATATGGACAGAGAATTTTATTTGTGAACATTGCTAGAACTTCAGAAGACCTGTAGAAAGAACATCTTGTATCTGACATGAGTTGAAATGTGGCTACTGTATTAGATGTGTTTGTGTTTCCTAAGATTTTGATTTTGATGTATATTTGTCAGTGTGGAGGTACAATACCAGTACCATACAGAATAATATTGGCACGCTGGTGTGCCAGCTCATTTGTCTGTCTCGTGTGTGTGTGTGTGTGTGTGTGTGTGTGTGTGTGTGTGTGTGTGTGTTTCAGAGAAAGTGTATATGGCTACTCTTCTTTTTAACTAGAAAGTGTGTGGTACATCAGAAGATATTCTTTGGTATCAGTCATTCCATACCATTTATTTTGTATCAAAACTTTATATGTATCTAAAATAAATCACTATCGAGATCTCATCTATGTAAAATAAAGTTTCTTACTGAGAACTGTGTAAACCAGTCGTTGTTGTATGAAATACCTCCGGGCAGTTTTCTCCCATCAACAAAGATATAGAGAAGGAGGACATGCATGTAGCCAAATATTCATTTCAGTCTTTCCTTACTATTGTTGGTGTTTCCTTTTTTTTCTCAATCAGTTTATTGTAGCCACAAGTGATATAACATTTTAATGTCCTCACAATTTAATAAGGCAATGGAAATATGAGGGTTGACCAAAAAGTAAGTTTCCCAATTTTATTCCTCTGCAAAATAAACTATGCCGTGACGTGAAGGCAGGTGAGTTTGACTGATATGTGTTGACATTCCACATAACATCTTACGAAACATACCACAGTATCTTGCCAGTACTGTGGAAGCTAGCGTGGAGTTTCTACTACAGATTTTGTCCACTTGTGAGCTATGCTCTGTCATTTATTTTTCACGGAAAAACAGCTATCTTCTATTAAAATTCTTCAGGAGTTAACCTCTGTTTGTGAGCAAGTCTGCTGAGCGTTCAAATGCTTTGACGGTGGCATGTACAGTTTGTGGAATGACACGAAGATATGCATGACGAACAGTGCACAAGGAGGCCCACTACAGCAACATGTGATGATGCCATTATTGCAATTCATAATATATTGGAGGAAGATCGTTGTGTTACAACCGACAGTGTTCTGATTTTGACTACCTCTTGCGGCTGCAATTTAAAGCTCATCCATCACGAAGATCTTGACAGACCATCTTCACTACAGCAAAGTCTCTGCAAGGTGAGTGCCGCATTTGCTGAGTTATGCCCACAAGCAGCAGTGGATGGATTTGACCAGAATGTTTCTTGAAATGCATCAAAAGAGGGAAATTTGTTCTTCAAATAGCTTGTTGCTGGGGATGAGAAAAAGAGGGGGGTTTCCTCTCCAAGCAGCTTATTGCTGGGAATGAGACCTGTGTCTGTCGTTTGACTCCTGAGACAAAATGTCAGTGCACGGTGTGGAAGAAATGTGGTGAAAGTGTCCCAAAAAAGGAAAGTTATGGCAGCCATCTTTTGGGACTTTCAGAGGGTTTCGCTCATTCGATACCTGCTTCACCACACCACAATGAATGCAGAGAGGTCCTATAATGTCTTGAGGAATATGCGAGTTGCATCAAAGAAAAATCCAGGACTTTCATCTCTCAAAATTATCTTACTTTGTGACAGTGCTCATCCTCATAAAATTCTAATGATTCATGTGAACCTTGGAAGTGTCAACTGGAAAGTATTCCCATATCTTCCATATTTACTAGATCTTGCCCCCAAGTCACCCTAAAAGGTAAATACTCAAACACTGGTGATGGAAGTCCCATCAACAGTGAACTGCTGGTTACATACACAGGGCCAGACCCGGTACAACACTGTTTTGGAAAAATTTGTGTGACTTGACAGAAAATGCTTTGAAAAACATGGTGGCTATGCAGAAAAGTAACAGAAGGATTGCACAGTGTCAGTAAAATTATTTCAGAATGAGAAATTATGTGTAAAAAGGTTTTTCTTTTTTTCTTTTTATGAAATAGGGAAACTCACTCATTGGATGCCCCCACACATTTTTTATGAAGAGATTAAGTTTGTTGCGTCTCTCACAGTTTTGTGTACTTTAATTTATTCTGCTTTCATTGCTTAATCACCACACTAAAAACAACAAATGAAATTGAGGTGAAGGAAAAACATTTCTAGGTCCATTTGTTAGGAATTGATCCAAAAATGTGATCCACATACAATTACTTGAAACTTTAGCAAGTTCGTAGTATTGGAAGATGGATCACACAACTGAATGGAAACAACAGCTTTAATTGCACAAGTGTTGAATTTTGCCAACAAACCCCCATCAATATGGGCACCAAAATTCTGAACAGTTGCTGGCAATGCATTCTTATGGATTTTGGCACTCATTGTTGTTCTGAATGAAAAAAATAAGTTTAGTTTGTATCACAAACTTGATAAACTACAGATGTGCCAATTTGTTTAAAATCATCTTCCTTGAAAGCTGAACGTGTTTGAGGAGAGGGAGTTCCTGTAATTGAACCTGCCACTGTGAAAGCCCAAACATTTCAGATTTGCCTGTACATAAAATACTTTTCTCAACTCCAATAACTATCTTACAAGGGGAGGCAACGACATCGGGATCATGGATTTACTTCAAACTTTGTACGTCATTAGTAGGCCTTAACAACAACATAATGTACAAGTAGTAAGGTGCACTACTCTGGCAATTCCGAGAAAATCGCAAGAGAAGTTTTAGGCATCAACTATGTAACTGATGTTGAGTGTAAGAAGTCATTGTGGTCAAGTGGTTAGTGTTCGCACATTGCAAGATGGATGCGGGTGAGGCAGAGGTTCAAGTTCTGCTGGTGCTTATTTTTTAATCCATATTTTTTTCACCACTGGTCATATTATTTAATTTATGTGATGTTTGAGAGCTAATATAACGGAAAAAACCATGTGTATTGTCATGAAGTTCTAGTGAATATCATATGTTGTTTGACTATTTACTAAGTGTAATTAAATTTTCAAGGACGAGGGACAGGCTTGGAAAGCCCAAGTCAAACCTCAATGAATAGTGATGCAAATGACGTTATTCACAATCAGTAATATAGTAAATTGCAAAGTGTATACCACAAGAGTAATGTACATTTACTCAACGGATGTGCTCTTGGCATCATACGGTGCAGAATGTGATAAAGTTAGAGTGGAAGTCAAACTGTTGCATCATAAACGTTCCTCTTACAAAGCTTGAATGCTAATCATTTGACCACCATGAAAAATAGTGGCTGTCACCTACATACAGATACACAAGCCACATAATAGATGCATAAAACTTCTCTTGTGATTTTCTCGGAATTGCCAGAGCGGTGCACCTTACTACTCACACATTATGTTGTTTTAATGGCCTACTAAAGGTGTACAAAGTTTGAAGTAAATCTATGATCCCAACATCGTGCCTACCCTTGTTATCTATGATTATTTTTGTTTTTTTATGAGCTTTTAAACTAAATCTTCAGGAAGTTGTGATTTCAGATTTTATTGTGTTTGGATTAACATTTACTGTAAATGAGCATTACATAAACAACTCGTACACATTAAGCTCATTTTGATTTATAAAGATACTTCAAACACAGAAAATACACACAATATAATTAAAATATACATTTAACTGATTTGAGCAAATGTTTTGTACCAAGGTAGGCAAATTATTCCGTCATCTCGTACACATAAAAATTTTAAGAATGTAAATTTGTGACCCAAAATTGTTTTTTTTTTTTTTTTTTTTTTTTACACTTTTTTCGTGCACTTTATGAGATTTATGACTTTTTACTCTTGCATCTGCTCTCCCCATCAATTGAGGAAGCAATGAAAATTTTATCAGCTATAAGAAAAGTCATGCAATGGAATTTTGTGTTTATCATGTTACAACATTTGCTCCCATCATGCAAACATCGTTCAGGTAGACTGGCCTCATTCTCAGTGAAATTGTTCCCTAGGTTACTTGTAAAATAAGGAGGTGAGACTTTCTGTTAGACTGTATCATAATGTTTTAAAGCAAAGGACTCCACTTCTTAGATGGTAAGAAAGAGGAAAGCAAAATTATTTTCATTTTTCTGGTGACATAATGATAACAACAACACTGATTTCATGTGGTAAAGTCAGGCTTATTTATTTTTACTGCAACTATATAGAAGTTAAATTCAGGCCAAAATGTTCATTGTTAGCTGACAGCCTGCTTGGTGTCGAATAACTGTGTGCATTGTTGTTATACATACAAAGGAAATTACTTTGTATAAAGTTTTTCAGACTTCCTGAAAAGATGCAGGCTTGATTAATGATAGAGCGCTTAAGTCACTGGATCGTTGTGTCGTCAAGCAAGTCGCTCCCAAAGTAAATGGCCAAGAATCATTTGCTTCATACTGATAACATAGGAGAGCTGAAAGGTAGATCATTTTACAAATTAAAACACATTTTGAAATAAAATGTCCAATTACTATTGGTAAAAAGACTACAAGTGAGACATTTGCATGTGTTAGTATCATTTTCCATGCATAATTTGAACGATAAATCATGACATGGAATGAGTCATTTTACATCTACATCACAAATCAGTTTGTAAATATGGCTACTTGCTGAACATTTATATGTATTTCTTAAATATAAAGATGCCACTTAGTACTTCCTACCCACCACGTTTTACACATTACAATAATAGAAATTCTTCTATGGAATAGGAGGGGCTGCCAAGGAGAAACTTTTTTGTTTTGTTTTCCAATTTTACTTTGCTGTCTGTCAGACATTTTATATCACTGGGCAAGTTAACAGAAATATTAGTTGCAGCATCGTGTACCCCCTTTTTGTGCTAAAGACAACCAACCCTTTCAGCACTTTTTTATGTTTTGCAGAAGACTTTAATAACTTGTATTCTTTATTAGAAAGCATTTATATACTCTACAAGGTACAAAGATATATTTTTCCACTCGTAGTCTGCATATTATAGAGTGAGCTATAATAGTAAATCAGTTTTCAAATGGAGTAAATTGTTACATTTAAGCAGTTATTCCTCTTCCACCTTGTTTACCTTTCATTTCGTGTTTGTTTTGAATACAGTCAGAGAGAGTCCCTTTAGTCAGCAAGAGTGCCAGTGTCGTCGTAACTACCGTCTGCTTCGCATCTGCTGTGCAACGAGCTACATTAATTTAAGTATTAGCTGTATTTTTCTTACTTGTCTCTTCTTCCGTGTGTTTTTGCTTTTACAGGGTGTATACGACCTGGGACAACCGGGAGATCCGGGAAAAACCCGGGAATTTTTTCATCCGGGAGAAAACCGGGAAAAACTAGGGAATTTTCTAGGATTCAGAGATACTTTTTTGTTTTAGTTTTCAGTTAAATTTTTGTAATTTTTAACAAAGGACTGCAGCAATAAAACATGTACGAGAGAAAAAACTAAAATAAAATGTAAGTAGCAAAGGAAATGCGCCATGTACACAACAAAACACAGTGCTCATACAAGCGTCTGCCAGTAACAAAATCCGTCCAAGCCTTTAGAAAGACTCTGCAATGCTTCATAACAACAAATTACCTCCGTTGATCATGACGTCACAACTATGTACATTAGATTCGTGTGAGCAGTTGTGAGTGAGCCCATGCGCATGCGCAGTTGAGTCGCGCATGTACCTTCCCCCGCTTCTGGCTACTGAAGTGTGGCTGTTAGCTGTATAAGCAAGCAGCACGATGCTACCCGGAAAAATTTTACCGGCGTAGTCAAGATGCCATATTCACTGGGAGCAAACTGGGGTATCTGCCCGGGGCGGCAATTTCAGTCAAGCATTAATCGTCTTGCGGAACAATGAAGATATTTTTGTAGTTTTGCTAAAGAAACATGGCTTTATTAATCTTTTCCGCTGAGGTAGTCAATCTATTATAAACGAAGTGTTTAATTCCGCACTATTGGCTAGTTTCAAGTGTTTGCTGCTTTTCATCTTCTAGCACGTATGCATTATGCCATAAGAAAGAACCAAACATGACATAATACTGTACACTTTAAGCCGAATTATGCATTTTAGTATGGTTTATGAAATTGCTCTGATGTCTTGTTTCTTTTATGACATAATGTATGGTCTTTCAATGTTTTACACAAGCGAACATATGGAATTCCTGTGTCATCGTAGCTCCGCAAGCGCGGTGACGCCTGTTATCTGGCGCCCTCTGGCAACTGCTGAAACGAATCTCTTTGTAACAGGTTGCGGGAAAATATTGCGAATGATTGATTGAAAAGTGTTACTTTCAAAGTAAATTTTTTTTTACGCAAGATGAACTAAGTGCAAGAATGTGCGATGAATTTCTTAAATCACAGAGCATTTGGCTCTCATTCAAAAATCAATTGTTTGAGGAAGACCTTTTAGAAAAGATTTCGAGCCTGGGAGATCAGACATTTATGTCGGTATTAAAAATTTGACTGGCTCATTTGTGTGATATATCTTAAAGTGTAACAGGCGCAAAAAAGATCATTAAACGTGAAAGTTTAGCTTCTCTTGCAGCTTATTAATCGTCGAGACCAATATTATATGTGAAAGCTGTGCTTTTCTTGTAGCAACACTATGTATATTAATTTACACCGTTAACTTTTCCTATTTGTGTGTATGCGCTACTTAACAGTGATAATGGCCGCGCGGGATTAGCCGAGCGGTCTTGGGCGCTGCAGTTCTGGACTGTGCGGCTGGTCCCAGCGGAGGTTAGAGTCCTCCCTCGGGCATGGATGTGTGTGTTTGTCCTTAGGATAATTTAGGTTAAGTAGTGTGTAAGCTGATGACCTTAGCAGTTAAGTCCCATAAGATTTCACACACATTTTTGAACAGTGATAATGTTATTGGCTGACTACATCATGTGTCCTAAGCCCTGAATATCAGCTGTATCGGCTCACGAGATCACGTGACATGACCTATGACTGGCTTACAAAAGCGCATCACAATCCCGATTTCAATGCTCCGGAAAGTAACATGTGGTGTTTGGTGGAATGCGAATTTGTACTTTCGTAATACGAAAATATCCAACCTACATGGTCTTTTTTTTTCTTAGTTTCGTTTTCTAAAGGGCTGAGAAGTTCGACGCCGGTGTGTAAAACCATAACCATTTAAAGGAGTGATAAGTTTTACAGTTCCGAGGAAAATTATACTGTCACTTAACACGGAAAAAGTGTGTTTTCTAACCGGGATATCCGGGAAAAATCCGGGAATTTTTTTCCTTGTCCGCGTATACACCCTGTTTTAGGCAGCTTTAATTTTCGAGTACTAGTAATAGTGTTCCATAGATTTCGTGTTTGTTTTGAATATAGTCAGAGAGAGCCCCTTTAGTCAGCTGTAGTGGCAGTAGTCCTAGTGTTTGTTTTCAATACAGTCCAGACACAGGTAGTGCTTATTTTCATTGTTTTCAACAAGAAGTGTCTAGTAACGACAGTTTAGTCACTATCAGCCGCCTTTAGTGAATTAGCAGTCTAGTTAAAAGTTTATCAACTCTCCACAGTAAATTGTTGATTTCTTAAGATGGATAGGATCTGTGGCTGCTGTGTACGGACGCAGGAGGAGCTGGCCACTGTTCACGAACAGCTGAACGTGTTGATGGCCGCGGTCAGCCGTCTTCAGGCTGCTGCCTCGGAGTGTAGCGGCAGTGGGGAGTCTGGATTGTTGCATGGTACACCCCATGCGTTACATGCTTCACCTACAGTCCCTGCTGTTGAGACATCTTCGCGGGTACTGGGCGCAGGTGGGACACCCTCTCCAGAAGGGGAGTGGTGGGCTCAGTGGCATTCGCGGCGCACGAGGTGGAGGGTCAATGTGAAGGCTGGCCGTGTGGCATCGCCCGCTCTGCCTGTGAGTGAACATTTGGCCACTCCTTCAGCAAGGTCCAAGCAGGCACACGGGGGGAGGGGTTTATTAGTGATTGGGAGCTCCAATGTTAGGCGGGTGATGAAGCCCCATAGGGAAATAACAGAAAGGTTGCGGAAGAAGGCCAGTGTTAACTCTGTCTGCTTGCCGGGGGTCTCACCCGAGATATGAAGGAGGCCCTCCAGGCGGCGATAGAGAGCACTGGGTGCACCAGACTGCAAATTTTTGCTCATGTCGGCACCAGTGACTCCTGCCGTTTGGGTTCAGAGGTCATTCTCAGTTCATACAAGCGGTTGGCGGAGTTGGTGAAGGCGGAAAGCCTCGCTCTCGTGGTGGAATCTGAGCTAACTATTTGTAGTATCGTTTGCAGCACCGATTGTGGTCCTTTGGTTTGGAGCCAAGTGGAAGACTTAAACCAGAGGCTCAGGCGATTCTGTGGAGATCTGGGGTGCAAATTTCTCAACCTCTGCTATCGGGTGGAGAAATGTAGGGTCTCCCTGAATAGGGCAGGCGTGCACTACTCGCAGGAAGCAGCTACAAGGGTAGCAGAGTAAGTGTGGAGTGCACATGTGGGTTTTTTAGGTTAGGGAACTCCCTCCCTAGGCCTGTCAAGATGCCTCCTGAGACGCGACAAGGTAGTAGTAGGCAAAACGCAACAGGGAATAACAATATTAATGTGGTAATAGTAAACTGCAGAAGTGTCTATAGGAAGGTCCAAGAACTGCTATCATTAATAAACGGTCACAATGCCCACATAGTACTAGGGACAGAAAGTTGGCGGAGACCAGATGTAAACACTAATGAAATTCTAAACTCAGATTGGAATGTATACCGCAGAGACAGGCTGGACTGTGAAGGGGGAGGTGTGTTTATAGCGATAAAAAGTGCAATAGTATCAAAGCAAATTGACGGAGATCCGAAATGTGAAATAATTTGGGTGAAGGTCATGGTTAAAGCAGCCTCAAACATGGTAATTGGATGTCTCTATAAGCCCCCTGGCTCAGCAGCTGTTGTGGCAGAGCACCTGAAGGAAAATTTGGAAAGTATTTCGAGTAGATTTACCGACCATGTTATAATTCTGGGTGGAAATTTTAATTTGCCGGATATAGACTGGGAGACTCGAACGTTTATAACGGGTGGCAGGGACAAAGAATCCAGTGAAATTTTTTTAAGTGCATTATCTGGAAACTACCTTCAGCAGTTAAACAGAGAACCGACTCGTGGCGATAACTTATTAGACCTTCTGATGACAAACAGACCCGACCTATTTGAAACAGTTAACGCAGAACAGGGAATCAGCGATCATAAAGCAGTTACTGCTTCAATCATTTCAGTCGTAGATAGAAATATTAAGAAAGGTAGGAAGATTTTTCTGTTTAGCAAAAGTGACAAAAAGCAGATTACAGAGTACCTGACGGCTCAACACAAAAGTTTTGTCTCAAGTACAGATAGTGTTGAGGATCAGTGGACAAAGTTCAAAACCATCGTACAATATGCATTAGATGAGTGTGTGCCAAGCAAGATCCTAAGAGATGGAAAAGAGCCACCGTGTTACAACAACCGAGTTAGAAAACTGCCGCAGAAGCAAAGGGAATTCACAGACAAACAAAAATTACACGAAGCGAAATGTAGTGTGAGGAGGGCTATGCGAGAAGCATCCAATGAATTCGAAAGTAAAGTTCTATGTACTGACGTGGCAGAAAATCCTAGGAAATTTTGGGCTTACGTCAAAGTGGTAGGTGGATCAAAACAAAATGTTCAGACACTCTGTGACGAAAATGGTACTGAAACAGGATGACAGACTAAAGGCCGAAATACTAAATGTCTTTTTCCAAAGCTGTTTCACAGAGGAAGACTGCACTGTAGTTTCTTCTGTAGATTGTTGCACAGATGACAAAACGGTAGATATCGAAGTAGATGGCACAGGGATAGAAAAACAATTAAAATTGCTCAAAAGAGGAAAGGCCGCTGGACCTGATGGGATACCAGTTAGATTTTACACAGAGTACACGAAGGGACTTGCCCCCCTTCTTGCACCGGTGTACCATAGGTCTCTAGAAGAGCGTAGCGTTCCGAAGGATTGTAAAAGGGCACAGGTCATACCTGTTTTCAAGAAGGGACGTCGAACAGATTTGAAGAACTATAGACCTATATCTCTAACATCGATCAGTTGTGGAATTTTAGAACACGTATTATGTTCGAGTATAATGACTTTTTTGGAGACTAGAAATCTGCTCTGTAGGAATCAGCATGGGTTTCGAAAAAGACGATCATGTGAAACCCAGCTCGCGCTGTTCGTCCACGAGACTCAGAGAGCCATAGACACGGGTTCCCAGGTAGATGCCGTGTTTCTTGACTTCCACAAGGCGTTTAATATAGTTCCCCACAGTCATTCAATGAACAAAGTAAGAGCATATGGACTATCAGACCAATTGTGTGATTGGATTGAAGAGTTCCTAGATAACAGAATGCTGTATGTCATTCTCAATGGAGAGAAGTCTTCCGAAGTAAGAGTGATTTCAGGTGTGCCGCAGGGGAGTGGTGTAGGACCGTTGCTATTCACAATAATAAATGACCTTGTGGATAACATCGGAAGTTCACTGAGGCTTTTTGCGGATGATGCTATAGTATATCAAGAGGTTGTAACAATGGAAAATTGTACTGAAATGCAGGAGGATCTGCAACGAATTGACGCATGGTGCAGGAAATGTCAATCGAATCTCAATGTAGACAAGTGTAATGTGCTGCGAATACATAGAAAGAAGGATCCTTCATCAGTTAGCTACAATATAGCAGGTCAGCAACTGGAAGCAGTTAATTCCATAAATTATCTAGGAGTAGGCATTAGGAGTGATTTAAAATGGAATGATCATATGAAGTTGATCCTCGGTAAAGCAGATGCAGAAGTTATTAGACTAGGTTGGATTGAAAGATATCACCTGCATCTGTGACACTATTGTGATGTTTTAGTGAAAAATTCAGTGCCTATGGGGAAGATACATAGTATTGCTAATAACAGTGCATTGGTTATCGCATACAGTGTTGTTGTTGTTGTTGTTGTTGTTGTTGTTGTGGTCTTCAGTCCTGAGACTGGTTTGATGCAGCTCTCCATGCTACTCTATCCTGTGCAAGCTTTTTCATCTCCCAGTACTTACTGCAACCTACATCCTTCTGAACCTGCTTAGTGTATTCATCTCTTGGTCTCCCTCTACGACTTTTACCCTCCACGCTGCCCTCAAATGCTAAATTTGTGATCCCTCGATGCCTCAGAACATGTCCTACCAACCGATCTCTTCATCATGTCAAGTTGTGCCACAAACTTCACTTCTCCCCAATTCTAATCAATACCTCCTCATTAGTTATGTGATCTACCCATCTAATCTTCAGCATTCTTCTGTACCACATTTCGAAAGCTTCTATTCTCTTCTTGCCCAAACTATTTATCGTCCATGTTTCACTTCCATACATGGCTACACTCCATACAAATACTTTCAGAAACGACTTCCTGACACTTAAATCTATACTCGATGTTAACAAATGTTTCTTCTTCAGAAACGCTTTCCTTGCCATTGCCAGTCTACATTTTATATCCTCTCTACTTCGACCATCATCAGTTATTTTGCTCCTCAAAAAAGCAAAACTCCTTTACTACTTTAAGTGTGTAATTTCCTAATCTAATTCCCGCAGCATCACCCGACTTAATTCGACTACATTCCATTATCGTCGTTTTGCTTTTGTTGATGTTCATCTTATATCCTCCTTTCAAGACACCATCCATTCCGTTCAACTGCTCTTCCAGGTCCTTTGCTGTCTCTGATAGAATTACAATGTCATCGGAGAACCTTAAAGTTTTTATTTCTTCTCCATAGATTTTAATACCTACTCTGAATTTTTCTTTTGTTTCCTTTACTGCTTGCTCATTATACAGATTGAATAACATCGGGGATAGGCTACAACCCTGTCTCACTCCCTTGCCAACCACTGCTTCCCTTTCATGCCCCTCAACTCTTATAACTGCCATCTGATTTCTGTACAAATTGTAAATAGCGTTTCGCTCCCTGTATTTTACCCATACCATCAGTCAACATTGTCAAAAGCTTTCACTAAGTGTACAAATGCTAGAAATGTAGGTTTGCCTTTCCTTAATCTTTCTTCTAAGATAAGTCATAGAGTCAGTATTGCCTCACGTGTTCCAATATTTCTACGGAATCCAAACTGATCTTTCCCGAGGTCGGCTTCTACCAGTTTTTCCATTCGTCTGTAAAGAATTCGAGTTAGTATTTTGCAGCTGTGACTTATTAAACTGATAGTTCGGTAATTTTCACATCTGTCAACACCTGCTTTCTTTGGGTTGGAATTATTATATTCTTCTTTAAGTCTGAGGGTATTTCGCCTGTCTCATACATCTTGCTCACCAGATGGTAGAGTTTTGTCAGGACTGGCTCTCCTAAGGCCGTCAGTAGTTCTAATGGAATGTTGTCTACTCCCGGGGCCTTGTTTCAACTCAGGTCTTTCAATGCTCTTTCAAACTGTTCACGCAGTATCGTATCTCCCATTTCATCTTCATCTACATCCTCCTCCATTTCCATAATACTGTCCTCAAGTACATCGCCCTTTTATAGAGCACTCTATATACTCCTTCCATCTTTCTGCTTTCCCTTCTTTGCTTAGAACTAGGTTTCCATCTGAGCTCTTGATATTCATACAAGTGGTTCTCTTTTCTCCAAAGGTCTCTTTAATTTTCCTGCAGGCAGTATCTATCTTACCCCTAGTGAGATAAGCCTCTACATCCATTTTGCACTTCTTGTCGATCTCATTTTTGAGACGTTTGTATTCCTTTTTGCCTGCTTCATTTACTGCATTTTTATATTTTCTCCTTTCATCAATTAAATTCAATATTTCTTCTGTTACCCAAGGATTTCTACTAGCCCTCGTATTTTTACCTACTTGATCCTCTGCTGCCTTCACTACTTCATCCCTCAGAGCTACCCATTCTTCTTTTACTGTATTTCTTTCCCCCATTTGTGACAATTGTTCCCTTATGCTCTCCCTGAAACTCTGTACAACTTCTGGTTCTTTCAGTTTATCCAGGTCCCATCTCCTTAAATTCCCACCTTTTTGCAGTTTCTTCAGTTTTAATCTACAGGTCATAACCAATAGATTGTGGTCAGACTCCACATCTGCCCCTGGAAATGTCTTACAATTTATAACCTGGTTCCTAAATCTCTGTCTTACCATTATATAATCTATCTGATACCTTCTACTATCTGCAGGATTCTTCCATGTATACAACCTTCTTTTATGATTCTTGAACCAAGTGTTAGCTATGATTAAGTTGTGCTCTGTGCAAAATTCTGCCAGGCGGCTTCCTCTTTTATTCCTTAATCCCATTCCACATTCACCTACTACGTTTCCTTCTCTCCCTTTTCCTACTACCGAATTCCAGTCACCCATGACTATTAAATTTTCGTCTCCCTTCACTATCTGAATAATTTCTTTTATTTCATAATACATTTCTTCAATTTCTTCGTCATCTGCAGAGCTAGTTGGCATATAAACTTGTACTACTGTAGTAGGTGTGGGCTTCGTGTCTATCTTGGCCACAATAATGCGTACACTATGCTGTTTGTAGTAGCTTACCTGCACTCCTATTTTTTATTCATTATTAGGCCTACTCCTGCATTACCCCTATATGATTTTGTATTTATAACCATTCACCTGACCAAACGGTTCCTCCTGCCACTGAACTTCACTTATTCCCACTATATCTAACTTTAACCTATCCATTTCCCTTTTTAAATTTTCTAACCTACCTGCCTGATTAAGGGATCTGCCATTCCACCTCCGATCTGTAGAATGCGTTTTCTTTCTTCTGATAACGACGTCCTCTTGAGTAGTGCCCGCCTGGAGATCCAAATGGGGGACTATTTTACCTTCGGAATATTTTACCCAAGACGACGACATACAGTATGTGATAAAAAATATCTGGACACCTGGCTGAAATGACTTTAAAAGTTCATGGGCCCTCCATCGGTAGTGCTGGAATTCAGTATAGTGTTAGCCCACCCTGATCCTTGATAACAGCCTTTGCTCTCCCAGGCATATATTCAGTTAGGTGCTGGAAGGTTTCTTGGGGCATGGTGGCCCAATCTTCATGAAGTGCTGCAATGAGGAGAGGTATTGATGTCAGTCGGTGAGGCCTGTCATGAAGTCAGCGTTTCAAAACATCCCAAAGGTGTTCTGTAGGATTCAGGTCAGGACTTTGTGTAGGCCAGTCCACTACAGGGACGTTATTGTTGTGTAACCACTCTGCCATAGGTTGTGCATTAAGAACAGGTGCTCGAGCATGTTGAAAGATGCAATCGCCATCCCCGAATTACTTATCAACATTGGGAAGCAAGAAGGTGCTTAAAACATTGATGTAGGCCTGTGCTGTGATAGTGTCACGCAAAACAACAAGGGGTGTAAGCCCCCTCCGTGAAAAACATTACCACACCATATCACCACTGCCTCTGAATTTTACTGTTGGCACTACAAATGCTGGCAGATGACCTTCACCGGGCATTTGGCATATCCACACACTGCCATTGCATCGCCACATTGTGTACCATGACTCGTCACTCCACACAAAGTTTTTCCACTGTTCAATCGTCCAATGTTTACGCTCTTTCACACCAAGCGAAGCATCGTTTGGCCTATACCGGCCTAATGTGTGGCTTATGAGCAGCTGCTCAACCATGAAATCCAAGTTTTCTTTGCTCCCACCTAACTGTCATAGTACTTGCAGTGGATCCTAATGCAATTTGGAATTCCTATGTGATGGTCTGGATAGAAGTCTGCCTATTACACATTACGACCCTCTTCAGCTGTCGGCGGTCTCTGTCAGTCAACAGACGAGGTCAGCCTGTATGGTTTTGTTCTGTACATGTTCCTTCACATTTCCACTTCACTATCATATTCGACACAGTGGACTATGTTTAGGAGTGTGGAAATCTCACGTTCAGATGTATGACACAAGTGACACCCAATCAACTGACCACATTCGAAGTCTGCGAATTCTGCAGAGTGCCCCAACCTGCTCTCTCATGATGTCTAATGACTATGTGAACTAATGTCCTACTCAACACAGCACTGAACAGTACTAACGGACATATAACAATTAAACTTCCAACAATTACACATTAAACACAGGTGTGTGCAGGGATGCCAACCATATGACAGTTTAGATTAGATTAGATTCAGTTTCTGTTCCATAGACCAAAAAAATTAGATGATTCTCGTGGGTGTAGAACATGTCAGAAAGTATAACATAAAAACATAAAACATTTGAATGTAATACTTACTACCCTGATCATTTGTCAGGAGATAGTCGAAATAGGTTAATACACTGCAGTTAACTGGAACAGCTAATATTTGCAGAATTAACATGTTGTCAGAATGAAACACTGTTATGCAGTATTAATAAATTTATCATACCCAAAATACTTAATCTTGATCAAGTGTTGTCAAAACTGAAATCTAACCGATATTTTTACTTAAGCTGGCTTAACAGTCTCTGTTAAGACATTCATCTATGGAGTAGAAGGAGTTTCCTATCGAAAAGTTGTCCGAGCTCTGTCTAAACCCTGCTTTATCTGAAACCAAGTTTTTAATGGTTGCTGCCAATTTATTGAAAATGTGTGTTCCTGAACATTGGACCTCCTTTTGGACCGAGGTAAGTGATTTTTAGGTCTTTATGTAGATTGTTCTTATTCCTAGTATTGATACTATGTATTGAACTATTGGTTGGAAATAGAGATGTATTACTTGCAACAAATTTGACTAAGTAATAAATATACTGTGAAGCAGTGCTTAGAATACCAAGTTCCTTGAACAGGTTTCTACAAGATGTTCTTGAATTTACACCACAAGTGATTCTTATCACATGCTTTTGCACCCTAAAAACTTTTGGTTGGTTTGATGAGTTGCCCCATAATATGATCCCATATGACATAACAGAATGAAAGTAAGCAAAGTATGCAAGTTTTTTAAATATATATTTATATTTCGTACATCTGACATCATTCTCACGGCAAATACAGCCTAGTTTAGGCACTTAAGCAATTCTGTGGTATGCCTTTGCCAACTGAATTTATTATCACGTTGTAATCCCAGAGATTTAACACTGTCAACCTCTTCGATCTGCATGTCTTCATACATTATATTCATGCTGGAAGGAAATCTCTTGCAGGTTCTGAACTGCATATAGTGGGTATTCTCAAAGCTTAATGACAGTGAATTAGCTTTAAACCACTTACTAATATCGGTGAAAATTCGATTAGCAGCTATTTCTAAATCTGTACTTGACTGGCAACTTACTGCAGAGTTTGTATTATCTGCAAACAAAACAAACTCAGCATCTGCCAATGTAACAGATGAGAGGTCTTTAATGTACAAGAAAATGTAATGGAACCTTGAGGAACACCACATGTAATTAATTCCCAGTCAGATGAAGACTGACTGCTTAATGCACAGGTATTTCGCAATGACACCCTTTGTTTCCTGTTGGATAAGACTCAACCCTTTGCAGCTTTGCCAGTGACACCATAATATTGTAATTTACTTAAGAGAATGCTGTGGTTCACTCTGTCAAAGGCTTTTGACAGGTCACAGAAAATGCCAGTAGCCTATAATTTATTACCTAATGAATTAAGTACATTCTCACTGTAAGTGTAAATAACTTTCTCTGTATCAGAACCCTTAAGAAATCCAAACTGTGACTTGGACAATATATTATTTGCAGGCAGATGCTTAAGGAGACACTTGAACACAACCTTTCCAAATATTTTTGAGAAAGCCGGCTAAAGTGAAATTGATCAATAGTTTGAGGGTATCTCATTATCCCCATTCTTGTAAAGGGGCTTAACTGCAACATATTTTAGCCAGTCTGGAAATGTTCTGCTGATAAGAGATTGATTACACAAATAACTTAAGATAGAACTCATTTTGCATGGGCACTCTTTGATTAACTTTGTTGATATGTTATCATACCCAATGGAAAACTTTGATTTTATGGATTTTATGATGGATGCTAGCACTGTTCATCGAACCTGACAACCACAAGCTCTCGGTAACAGAAATGAAGTAATTGTTTAATAGGTTTGCCACACTACATGCACTCATTTATTTTTGGAGGTATCTGTTTCTCTTCAATTTTTGCCCCACTCTAGTGAAAGAACTGGAAGCGAGGTGTAGCAAAGCTAATGCAGTGAGCGCTCAGCTACGTTCTACTCTCTTCTGCAAGAAGGAAGTCAGTACCAAGACTAAGTTATCTGTGCACCGTTCAATCTTTCGACCAACTTTGTTGTATGGGAGCGAAAGCTGGGTGGATTCAGGTTACCTTATCAACAAGGTTGAGGTTACGGATATGAAAGTAGCTAGGATGATAGCAGGTACTAGTAGATGGGAACAATGGCAGGAGGATGTCCACAATGATGAAATCAAAGAAAAACTGGGAATGAACTCTATAGATGTAGCAGTCAGGGCGAACAGGCTTAGATGGTGGGGTCATGTTACACGCATGGGAGAAGCAAGGTTACCCAAGAGACTCATGGATTCAGCAGTAGAGGGTAGGAGGAGTCGGGGCAGACCGAGGAGAAGGTACCTGGATTCGGTTAAGAATGATTTTGAAGTAATAGGTTTAACATCAGAAGAGGCACCAATCTTAGCACTGAATAGGGGATCATGGAGGAACTGTATAAGGGGGGCTATGCTCCAGACTGAACGCTGAAAGGCATAATCAGTCTTAAATGATGATGATGATTGTCTCTGTCTTCATGATATTCCATACAGTTTTTATTTTGTTACCTGATTTAATTATCTTTATGTCATAATAAAGCTGCTTTGATTTCTGGATTACTTGCTTCAATATTTTGCAATATTCTTTGTATATTCATTGCAATTCTAACATCAGAGCTGTTCCTAGATAGTACATACAGTCTCCTTTTTGTCCTATATGATATCTTTATTTCTTGTGTAATCCACAGTTTATTTTTTTACTTCTGTGTGATTTGAGTTACCTTTAGGGGAAAGCAATTTTCAAAAGTGGAGGCAACTTAATTAATGAATGCTTTGTATTTTCCGTTTGAGTCAGACATATTGTAAACGACTATCCAATTCATATCTTTGACCAATTTCCTGAATTTCTCCTATTTTTGACTTACTTATTACCCTCTTGTACTCAGATTTAATAGATTTTTTTATCCAGACAAGTTTCGTCATTTAACACAAGATACTGCATGTCATGATCAGATAGCCCATTCACTATTGGTTTTGTGATATGACTTTTTCCCCTACATTTGTCTACAAAGATATTATTAATAGCAGTCTCAGAGCATTTACATATCCTAGTAGCAAAGTTCACAGTAGGAACTAAAGTGAATGATAGTGTTACTGACTGCAAATTGTTCACTGACAGAGCTTTTTAAAAAATCAACATTAAAATCCCCAGCAACCACTATTTCCTTGTTTTTCACTATGAGATGGGACAGCAGAGCTTCCAGATTTTTTATGAAGAGGTTAAAATTTCCTGAAGGTGATCAGTATATACCTACTATCATAAAGGACTTATATGAAATGCTACTTCTGCTGCACAAGCTTGTAAGTGCTGCTCTGAGCAAAATTTATTAATATCAGTATTCTTGAAATCTAAAGTTTCTGATAAATGTGGCAACTCCTCCTTTCTCCATATTTTCTCTACAGAAATAAGAAGCTAACTTGAATCCTGTACCATTTAACATATCTATACCAGTGGTCACATGATGTTCAGAGAGGCAGATTATATCAACTGGTTTGCTCAACTCTAATTCTTCAGCACAAATAAGCAACTCATTAAGCTTACCCCTTAGCCCTCGAATGTTCTGATGCAATTGTGATTACTGATTTTGTGCACTGGCTGAATTAGAACTGGTTGAACCTAATTTTCCTGCCAATTTTTGAGTGTCTAGTTTCAATCAGAGGCTGTCTGCATGAATTGTGTACATTAAAATTTGCTTTCTGGCTGCCTGTTTTATCAAAGTGAATGTCATTTTCAGCCTGTCTCTGAACATCTTTTATTTCTGCTCTCCCTGCCCTTAAAAACTGCTGATCTGTCAAATCCAGCATGTAAGAAATGAAGAATGACTAGCTTCCTGAAGTTGTCTCACCATATTGGTTTGTGAGATGGCTGTCAGTAGGCAAAGATCTAAGCAGGTTCTTCCTCCAGTTATTGGATTTAGTCTGACAATTTCTGCAAGGAAAAGGAAAATCTTTCCCTTTACTTGGTGACCTCAGTGGTTTTATGCTTTTACTAAAGATGTTGAATTTTTACAGATGCCAAATATATCATTGCAATAGAGTCAAAAACATATATCTAATATGTTTCAGCGTGTGTTTAGTTTTCATAAAAAATTAAGACTGCTTTGGAAAGAACTTGAGACTGAAACCATTCCCAAAGTTCTGGTGGAAAGCTTGTATACATATCATGTCTGATCTCTCTGAAGAAATAAATGGTGGATTTAGTGTTTTGAAAAGACAATCAAAATTTCATTTTTGTAAAATTCATTTGCTGCTGTTGTGGGGGAGAGCACTCGCAGTTCAACAAGGATTCAGCAGCTGCATACATTGTTTGAGCTGCTGGAAAAACAATTGTATGAAGAACTGAAACATAGTGGTTGTTGAACTATTGTATTTTGAAAGAAGGTTTCAAAAGAAAAAATAGTCATTAACAAAAGATTGTAACAAAAGACTTGTCTCGCTTGCTGGTATCACTTTTATGTGTGACTCACTGTGCTTAATACACAAGTTCTGTAAATCGTATATGAGTCTGAACAAAATGATGAACAGATAAGTGAAATGCTCTAACCAGTTTGCAGAAAAAAAATGAACACTTGAAAAAGTACATCACAAAAGTAACTTATTCTTAATTGTTGTGTTATTAAATGTCATCATTGAGGCTAAACAGGAAGTCTTTGCTTGCTTACAAAAGAAACCCAAATGGAATATCTCGGGATAACTTGCGAGAAGCAAAGAACAGAGCACAGCATACAGGAGATGTGCAAATAACTACTGGCTGAATTTATGTGTAGGTATACAGAAAGCTGTCGATACTGGGAATGCTGAGGCAATATATCACAGTATTAAGAAAATAGTTGGCCCAACTGTCAGAAAAACAGCTCCTCTGACGTCCAAGATAGGTGAAGTCATTGCTGATGAAGGCAAGCAAATGGAATGCTGGGTCTGAACACTACTCTGAGTTGTATGCAGCTGAGAATGAAGTTAGTAGTGATACACTTGACACCATCAAACAAATGCTAGTTAAGGAAGTGTTAGTTGCAATGTTTACTGTGAAAGAACTGAGTAGAGCAATATGTTTCCTTGTTAACAGGAAGGTTCCAGGTGAAGACAGGATCACTGCAGAGGTTGTTAAGTATAACAAGTCTGTGATTCCACCTTGGAAAACTGATCCAGCATAGCCCTGTCATTTAAGAGAGACGTCTTCATTATCTTTGCTTGGCTTAACAACACGGAGCACATCAGTCACTGAATGGTTCTGTGAATCCACCTTGAGAGCTATACTGGCTGAGTTTTCCAAGATGGAAGTTAAGGGGTCAGCTAAAGCACTGAGCTGAATACTACACCTGGACATCCACACATGTCTATGATCAAGCAAATGGAGGGTCTAGCTACATCAAGCTACCTAAGGACATAGCTGATAAGCAGCCATGTATTAATGTCCAAAATAAAAATGATCAGCCTTGTTTTGACAGTCAGTCCTGGCTTTCAAAAGAAATTACAACGTACATCCAGAGCTCACATCTCAGTATGGTAGATATTTTGACATTCATAAGTGTTACAATTTTGACGGTGCCCAGTTCCCCGTCAACATCCAAGCCATACTTAAATTTGAGATGCAGAATACTAGAATTTTGTCCATGTTTGTGGTCTGGAGAAGAAAAGCAAGTCAGATGAGCAGGACAAGCATATAGTCATCGGCCCCCTCCATTTCTCAAAATTTGCCGGTGAGCGTAAGATGCATGTAAACATGCTCTTATTCTCTGATGGGAAAAAGAAGGAGAATGGCAATTATCGTTACTTTTGGATCAAAGATGTGTCCCGCCTTCTCTCCTCTCAGATGAGTAAACATGAACATAAACAACATATTTGCTTAAGGTGTCTCGATTAATTTTTTTCTCAAAAAGCTATTAGTGGGCTAGCTAGTAGACTGCACTTCCAACTACTTTTATTATGCACACTGAAGAACACAAATTCATGAAATTTAAAAATGCTCACCACCAGGAGCGATGTCCAATTGTAGACTTTGAATGTCTCCTCACTCCTGTGATCCACTGTGAAGGTGACCTCACAACCTAACATACCACCTTTACAGAAAAACATGTACCATTTGCGGCACTATACCAAATAGTCCTATGACTCAAGTCTTAACAGCTATGAATCATATGTCGGGAATAATCCTGCAATTTGACTGCTCAGTGAGCTTGAAAACCTTTCGCGGGAGGTTGATAAAATTTACAGCAACAACGTTCCCATGATCAAATCCAAGCAGAATGAAGATTTGTACAGCAATGCGGTTGACTTCATATTTGGACTGCTGTTAGATAAAAAACCAGAAACTCCTGTCATCTTTAAGGGAAGTTCCTTGGCAGAGCTCACAACATGTGCAATTTGAAGTACTGGTTACCAAGGCACATACTCGTTTTCTAGCCTAAATTTGAGTGGGTATGACACTCACTTTCTTGTTGAGCACTTGGCTGATTTCGCCATGAAGACAGATCAGGTCAGTACTCTATCTGAAAGCGACGAGAAATATATTTCATTCTCCAAAAAAATGATGCCGAGAATTACTCTCTGCTTCCTTGACACACTGTTTTATGCAGGCACCACTGATTGAAACTCTACCTCGGAAGGATATGCATATCACTCGAGGTGCATTTCCCAACGAGAAAAAGTTTCAGATTGTGACTAGGAAGGGGGATTTCCATATGAGTATCTTGATAGTATGGCAAAACTCAAGGAAACCAGGCTGCATTCTCCAGCAACCTTACAGGCAATGCCATAACAAATGCAGAGTATGAACATGCTGTGAACATCTGGTGGGAATTCAACATCACCACTTTAGGGGAGTAAGCAAGGCTTTACAAGGACAGGGACTTGTACTTGCTTGTGGGCATTTTCGAGAAGTTCCAGAGTCTATGAATGACCATATATTCTCTGTATCCCGCTTTTTATTACATAGCACCTGAGTTGTCGTGGGACACAATGCTCAAGAAAATGAAGCGCAACATTGAATTATTGATTGATGCTGACATATTCTTTTCTTTGAGTGAGAGATTCGTGGGGGACTTTGCCAATGTGTCCATAGGCATGCCAATCCGAATAACCCATGGGTGGATGACAGTTTAAACGCATCCTGTGATTTGAGTTACATCATGTACATGGATGTGGAGAACTTACATGGACATGCCATGCAACAATCACAGTCAATTGGTGAGTTTCCCATGGGTGCCTGAAGACCAGTCCAAGGGATTAGGTGGAAAAATGAAGAGTATGATAGCTGATTCTGATGTGTTGGAGGCAGACCTCACATGCCCTATTAGTTCGCATGATGCACAAGGCAATTTTGTGCTGTGTCCAGAGCAACTAGTTCCGCGAGGAGGCTCCACTCCAAAACTGATGACAATGCTGGGGAATAAGTGGTGATACATTATTCATTATCGTAATCTGTAGCAGTGTCTCAGATTGGGGATGGAGCTGCTTAGAATCACCCAGGCTATCTCCTTCAAGCAGTCCCCCTGGTTGAAGGAGTAAAGGAGTATATTGATTTGAATGCAAGACCGAGAGCTTCTGCGGTGTGTGACTTTGAAAAAGATTTTTACAAATTAATTAAAAATTGAATTTTTGGCAAAACAAATGAGAATTAAAGGGAACAGCGTAAAATTTTGATTAGAACCAAACGGGATGGGTGTTGGGCGCAGAAAAATGCATTGTCAGATCAAATTTTAAGCAGGTCGCCATATTCAGTCAGCACTTCGTTGCTGTGGAGATGATGAAGACTGTAGTAGAGTGTACAAAACCTATTTATGTGGGGACTTGCATACTAGACCCATCCAAACTCCACATGTACCACTTTCATAGTGAGTTTGCAAAAAATCATTTATATGGATGCAGATAGCTTCTTAAATTGAATGAAAAACTGCGATCCATATGAAGTAATGAGGTACCGGTACCACGGAAATGAATTGGACACATCCTCATACATGGCCGATAATCCTTATGGTATTGTTCCACAGAACATTCTTATGAAAGGCGCAGTGAATGGATTGCCGACAGGTCTCTGATCAAAAATGTATGTGTATCGCACATTGGAAGGTGCCGTCCAGAGGCGAGTTAATGGTGTGCATTGTATGTCATTGAGAGCCCTCACTATGAAAGACTATTTGCAGTCCCTGTACAGTGGTTTTCAGTGCTGCGCTGCAGCTGCCACTTATGGTACAGCAAACTAGCATTCAATCAAGAGGACACTGTGCTGCAGTCTAAAATTGGCCTGTTGTCTCATGACGATAAAATGGTAATTTTGTGATGGTGGGATTGAAATGCTCTTGTACTCACACTGCTCACTTGTACTGAGAGAAGGGGTGGGCAACTCTGATTGAGTGGGAAGGGAAGAATGAGTAAGAGAGAGAGAGAGAGAGAGAGAGAGAGAGAGAGAGAGAGAGTGTGTGTGTGATGCACACCATTTGCGGAAAAAAGCGTAAAATAAGAACAATATATGTATTTATGTGTAAAAATATGTTCACACGTGTGGAAAAAAACAGTAAAAATGTTTAAAAAATGTAGACAAAAGCATATACAAAAAATATTTGTATATTTATTTATTCATGCACAGCATATGTGTACTGTGTAAATATATATATCTATGCACCATGTGCATCATCATATAGAATAGTTTTTAAGTGTCACCTGCTGCTAGCTGTGCAAAACTGGTTAGTTTCTAAGTGTACACTGTCTATCAGAAGTACTGCTCAACTTGTGCTACTGGGACCATGGACTTTAGTCACAGTAGCAAAACAAGTATCTCCACATCGGTTTTTAGCATAGATTTATAAGCGAAAACTTGTAAACATTCTCATCCAGTGCTACTGTAAAAAAACTGTGAATAATATCCTCAACCAGTGGTACAGTTGTAGTGTGTAAGTTAAAAGTATTTCTACATTGAAATATCTGAGTCAAATTGTATCTCAAGCACTGAACTGTATCTCAAGGACTGAAGTGTATCTCAAAAAACAAATTGTTTCTGCATGAATTGAATAAATGAAAAAATTCTTTACCATATGTCTTTGTTGTTATTTACAAAAAAAAATCTATCCCCTATTGCATAGTGTATGTAAAGGATGTGCATGACACAAATGACATTAATTTTTATGAATATGAGTGCCACTAAGGAGGTGAAGTTTAAGATGGAAGATAACAAAATATATAGAATGGCTGTATGGGATTATGCCTATCATGCAGTGTGAGTTGGCATATGGGAGCAGGAGGCACAAGACCTTGTCCACTTCCAAAGACATATAGCAAAAAAAGTCTAAAATTATACCTTATGTGCCTGAAGAAAACCCCAAACATAGCATCTGGGTGATCATAAAAAAGTACACACATATTATGGGCTAAAAATTCATTTATTTCTCATCCAACCTGAAAGTAATTTTACATTTTCATGAGTTGATGAAGAGCAGGTCTTGAACAGTAGCAAACTTGAAGATCCAATGAATGCATGAGGTCTTCTCCTTCCCCTTCATGTAGATGATGGTATCTGTGTGGTCGAATAATCAAAGCGACGTCACCAAATCTTTATAGGATATGCTCCATGGCAGAAACGTGCTAACCACTTTGCACTCATCCATGTATTAGCACACTTCACATCCTTCAAAGACCCCGGCATGCAATGTTTGCTGAGAATGTCTCTTTTATTCCGGCATCTTCTGTGTATGCTACTAATGCAACATCTTTAAATATAAACTGTCTACACTCATCATTATAGAAACCCTGAGCATCTGCAATGATGTTCACTCCCTGAGATACTATTGTGGAATGCTCTGTGTATGGCACAGCACCTGTTCATTTATACAGTTCATTGCACAACACCGGTGAGCAGGCAGTAGTTCATCACACGGTCATGTAGAAATAGAGCATAAACTGCAGTATGTTCCAGAAAATTTGCCGAAGATTCAGATTCAATTTGTACATCTGTAGGCCCTGATTTCATTCTCTCATTCTGTTTTGAGCAATCTATTACGATGACTGGCGCCAGCTCCTTGAATTTCCATGGACTGAGTACATATCCCTTTTCTTCATATATGAAGTACAGAACCTCGCATTCATGTCAAATTCTAGACTGTATGCGTTTCATACCACTGCAGACATAAATTATCACACGGGTATAATACAGGGTTCAGGTAGACTCTGGCGTTAATTAACTTGAAGTTATCAAATTTTCATTTGTCATATTCCCTCTTCTATTGGTCTGTAACGCAAGTATGATGAACCTGGGTTTCTCCAGCTGAAAGGAGGTTTTAATAGACCACTTTTGTGTGCCTGCAGTCAGTAGCTCTGGGTTCTCGAAAATCTCCCCTGAATGGAAAGATAGCAGTAGAAATACATCGGCATTCAGAACCTTTAAAAGCTGCTCATCCGGTACTGTGATATGCGGCATTTTCCATATTTTTTTATTGATTGTGATTTCGTTCTCCTCTTGAGCACCTTGAAGGTATGAGTTGTTATCCGTTGCACCATGTACAGAATAAGTTCCTGTTTAGCATTCAGAACAATTCGCCACATGTCCTCAAAGTATCCCAAAAGCAATTTTAAAGGTATACACACAGTAAATCTCTTGTGCTGTTTCACTATTCTATTCGATGGGCCTTCAATGAACCACCCAGCATTTTCTAAATCGTTCAAATCTGAGGGAGAAGCAGAGACATACGTTTTAAGAGTTGATGTTATGCCTACATTGCATGTATGGTTAATCTCGACCCTGTTAAGTTCATATGGCATGGTATCTCATAAAACAGGAACACTGAAGCATTACCTGTAAGGTTCAATGCCGCTGTAGCGGTACCATCCCTTTTTGTAAATGATCCATCAAGATATATGAAACTCTTGCACGGGAGGGTTGGATGACAATCCTAATTTCATCATTCTTGATAAATGCGGTTGATACATAAGGTTTATGCGAGAACTATTCCTGGTGTATAATACTTTCATCATGTTCCACCCGGATAGTTATATCAAACAACGTCATCGCACGGCTTCAGACCAACTGTTTTATGGAACTCATGGTTTGCACGTGTTATCACCTTGCTGTTCTGTTGTGAAGTACTGGTACCGTGCTGCACGTTGTGTACTTTGGTTTTATACGTTACGCCCATCCTACCTTCGTTGCCAATACGGGTCTGCTATGATCCTCTGGCTGGTTGAAGCTTGCCGCCGACGCTTCTGGTCCATCGGGTTAAAGGCCGCCAATTCTGCCTCCAAGAGTTTTTGGCTGGTTGAGGACCGCCACCGCTTCTGGGTCTCTGCACGTTCAAGGTCACTGGTTCCGCTTTAGATGTGTCGGATTCGCTACAGATGTATTCATACAATGATTTACTCACCGCGAAAATCGAAAAGTTGGTCATCCTGGTCCACAATACGCAGCTCCAGATGGTCCAAAGCCTGAACTGTTGCTGAAAGGTAAATAGCGTTGGTAGGCGTCTCAACGATCTTATACCCTGTACCCACTGATGGGAAGAATCCGTAAATAGTATGAGTTAAACTGTTGTTGGGACACGGGTTTGTTACAATGTTACACTCGACGTGGATTGTACTGTTAGGGAATATTTCCACTGATTGGTCGGATCTGTCGAATTTATTAGGATCGTTCTTCAAAACCTGTCCTTTCGTGAAACCAGTAGCAATCCTATTAATCCTTTCTGGTTAAAGTCAGTCGTTGAACTCGTTGTCTTTATTTCAGATTTAAGTGTGTTGACTTTTGCACGTAGCGCAGTCCCTTTCGCAGAGCGCTTTAAAACTTCGTTTAAATCGTCAATGTCGTATGCATCAGGTTCTATTTCCACAATTTCTTTTCCACCATTAATTTCCAGATGAACTTTATTGTTAGCCTCTGTGATATTTGGAATGCTGTTTTATGTCTCCAGTCCAGTCACGAAATATTCCCCACTGCTTAAATCAATCGGTGGGAAGTAATTCGCCCTTAATACTAAAGATCATTCTTCTAAAGTCAGAGTATACGACATCGCATCTGAACCTCGACTGACAGGTGGGCACTTAAAGCATTTCCTTATGTTTATGCTTCTTTGTAAACGTGAGGGGGGGGGGGGGGGGGGACATGATGGACAGATGCCCGCGTAAGTAGGTATTAAAGTCTCGGTAGCGATGAAAATTGTAGAACACACGTCTTCTGTCGCGGAGTATCGTTGTAACTCTTCTGGCGGCTGCAAGTCTCCAAATGAGTCTAAATAGTAGACGTTATTTGTATTTTTCTTAACATACGCCACCCAGTGAGTTCCTAGTCCCCCAGCAACATCTAAATTCATAATTCCATATTCTCCGGATTTTCACATAGTCTTCGGTAATGAATCCCAAATAAACACACCGCGGAATTTTGGAATGCTGATTTTTTTTCCTGGCAAACTTGGGCAGATCTGTATTTGTAGAGGTCTGTCTGGTAGAACAGCTAAAGGGCTTTTTTTTATTTATAAAGAGACCTAATCCTTTCTTGTTTGGTTATAGTCCTTTTCCGATGGCTGCTGCTTCTATCATGCGGTGATGTCTACTTGCTTCCTCTAGCTGCTCCTGGGAGTTCTGTGCGTTCTTCACTGTTCTGGCAATAGCCGCATCGCCGCCAGCCAGTGGACCCATCGCTGAGAGACTTGCGAGGGCAGTAATGAGTAAGCGGATGATTCCACCTGATGTCTTTGGTATCGGCGGAACCACAGGTGCTTTAACCGGTCCTTTATGCTTCTGGGCACTTTTGGCTGCATACATCGCTGTCAGGATACAGTTTTTTAAATATCCCTTCTTCTTCTTCTTGATCGTTGCCTTTTCGTTCTTCAGTGCACGATGTGCGGCATCCATAACTTGCTTGAAATTCATCACCTCTAAGTCCAACTTAATTTTGCCACGCATAGTTTTATCAATGCAGCAATGCGCAGGCCTATACTAGTATACTTTCGGTGCACGTATTGCATAGGTTTTACCAGCTAACATTCGATCTTCAGCTTGACGTCCTGGGAGATCTTTATGTTTTGTCTATGCAATGTCGTATTCCAAATACGCCTCGTCAAGCTTGTTAATCCCCTTATCACCACAAGCGAAACGTTTTTGGAGCTTTGTACCAGGTCCATAGTAATTATACCCCGGAATATGCAATTTGACGGGAAGTGTGTTTAAAATACCGTCATCTCCTATAATGCGCCTCCTATCATGCTTGTAATGCAACTGTGCTGGTTGTGCTCCGTGCATCCCATTATATAGCAAATCACCAGCGTCAGTCCAGCTGTATTTTGTCGCGGGAAGACCAAGCCTAGCGCTTTATTCCCACTACGTCTTATGGCACGCTCTATGAGAAACACTTGTGGTTCTGAGCTCTTCTGCATTTCCCCTGTGTACAAGCACCCCAAAATTTCAATCCCATTGCTTTCCTTTAAGATGTAAGTTCTGGGATTTGTGGTCTGGGCTTTGAAAAACTGTAAACGTCTCGCTCGACCAGTTTGGAAGGTATGACTTACCAAATGCTGTCTTATGTTTTGAGATACGTACCAAATTACCTACATTAAATTTCTGTTTATGTGGATCTAACATTTTGATACGATAGTACACCGTATCCATGAGTCCATTATCATGACCATTGATTGGTCTCATTTTTATTGTACTATGTTTGGTTCGATTTTACTGTACAGTTATTTCTGGGAGGATATCTGTCCATTTGTATGAACAACGAAGATTAAAACGCGTCCACATTTCACCTTTTATTATTCTGTTCAGACGTACCACGATACTAGCCTTCAGGTGGCTAAATGTTGAGTAGTGACGTATTCAGTACCGCTGCATCACGGTCTTGAAATACCTGTTGTAATACTCTCCACAGTGATCGGTTTGGAGGCTGTTCAGGCATTGATTCGTCCCTGTCTGCAACAATCGCTCAAACACATCCGCAACACTTCACCCCGTGTTTGTTTTAACAGATAATGCTCAGGAAATTTCGAGTATGTATCAATAACCGTTAAAATATATTTGAATCCATTATTCTTATGTGAATATTCCCTCATCTCCACAAGATCTGCCTGCCATAAGTCATCCAAACCTTTAATTATAACATGCGTACAACAGTATGTTTTGCGTACTGGTTTGTGCTGTTCTCGAACTACGGTCTCCATGCTCATTCGATTATACCTCTTTCTCTAAGCTCTGAAATTATTGAGACAACCTCATTCGAATGAGTGCCATTGCCCACAGCAGCTGATGTCTTGAGCAGTTGTAGTCGATCTATTACCTCATTCGGGTCGTCGTAGAATATACAGGGTGTTACAAAAAGGTACGGCCAAACTTTCAGGAAACATTCCTCACACAGAAAGAAAGAAAATATGTTATGTGGTCATGTGTCCGGAAACACTTACTTTCCATGTTAGAGCTCATTTATTCTCTTCAAGTCACATTAATCATGGAATGGAAACACACAGCAACAGAACGTACCAGCGTGACTTCAAACACTTTGTTACAGGAAATGTGCAAAATGTCCTCCGTTAGCGAGGATACATGCATCCACCCTCCGTCGCATGGAATCCCTGATGCACTGATGCAGCCCTGGAGAATGGCGTATTGTATCACAGCCGTCCACAATACGAACACGAAGAGTCTCTACATTTGGTACCGGGGTTGCGTAGACAAGAGCTTTCAAATGCCCCCATAAATGAAAGTCAAGAGGGTTGAGGTCAGGAGAGCGTGGAGGCCATGGAATTGGTCCGCCTCTACCAATCCATCGGTCACCGAATCTGTTGTTGAGAAGCGTACGAACACTTCGACTGAAATGTGTAGGAGCTCCATCGTGCAATAAACACATGTTGCGTCGTACTTGTAAAGGCACATGTTCTAGCAGCACAGGTAGAGTATCCCGTATGAAATCATGATAACGTGCTCCATTGAGCGTAGGTGGAAGAACATGGGGCCCAATCAAGACATCACCAACAATGCCTGCCCAAACATTCACAGAAAATGTGTGTTGATGACGTGATTGCACAATTGCGTGCGGATTCTCGTCAGCCCATACATGCTGATTATGAAAATTTACAATTTGATCACGTTGGAATGAAGCCTCATGCGTAAAGAGAACATTTGCACTGAAATGAGGATTGATACATTGTTGGATGAACCATTCGCAGAAATATACTCGCGGAGGCCAATCAGCTGCTGATAGTGCCTGCACACGCTGTACATGGTACGGAAACAACTGGTTCTTCCGTAGTACTCTCCATACAGTGACGTGGTCCACGTTACCTTGTAGAGCAGCAACTTCTCTAACGCTGACATTAGGGTTATCGTCAACTTCACGAAGAATTGCGTCGTCCATTGCAGGTGTCCTCGTCGTTCTAGGTCTTCCGCAGTCGCGAGTCATAGACTGGAATGTTCCGTGCTCCCTAAGACGCCGATCAATTGCTTCGAACGTCTTCTTGTCGGGACACCTTCGTTCTGGAAATCTGTCTCGATACAAACGTACCGCGCCACGGCTGTTGCCCCGTGCTAATCCATACATCAAATGGTCATCTGCCAACTCCGCATTTGTAAACATTGCACTGACTGCAAAACCACGTTCGTGATGAACACTAACCTGTTGATGCTACGTACTGATGTGCTTGATGCTAGTACTGTAGAGCAATGAGTCGCATGTCAACACAAGCACCGAAGTCAACATCACCTTCCTTCAATTGGGCCAACTGGCGGTGAATCGAGGAAGTACAGTACATACTGACGAAACTAAAATGAGCTCTAACATGGAAATTAAGCGTTTCCGGACACATGTCCACATAACATCTTTTCTTTATTTGTGTGTGAGGAATGTTTCCTGAAAGTTTGGCCGTACCTTTTTGTAACAACCTGTATATTGAGGAGACTGATTGCTGACTCTTTTACGCTGAATGTCAGTACCGTCACCACTGCTAGACTGACCATCTAATAATAATTAATAATAATGGTTTTATAATGTCTCTGAATTTTGCACGGCGTTGGTTTCCTGCTTTCCTGTGTGCACCGGACAATTGTAGTATTTCACCGTACGTCTCCAAATCTTTGGATGAAAATTTTACTGTTTCTGATGGTTCTAGGAAAATGAGGTTCAGTAGACCTAGTGTTGTTTGGAATTCCCTAAACCCTATCTGTACTGCTTTTTTCATTTAAAGTTACAGGCTGCGTGACCAACATGTATGGTTTTCCACCACTGACAATGAATGTTTTAATCAAAATATCCATGGGTGTACTGCCGGTCTACAGTGTCCAACGGGCACAATATTTCGGCGATCATACATGTCGCCACCATCAGGTGAACTGACGGACTGAACTCATGTGAACGTGCCGGCACGGAGATCCGTACGCTATGGCTGCTCGGAGGGCGAAATATTGTGCCCGTTGGACGCTGTAGACCGGCAGTATACCCGTGGATATTTTGATTATCAAATACGCCGGGAGAAACTCAAGAATCACAACGAATGTTTTGTTTACCCTGTTGTCGCTGGTTAATGAAAACGGCCATAGCGTCATCATCGTCACTGTGTAATTTGTCTGTGAGTCATCTACTGTCTTTCTCAGAATGATGCTGGTGTACGTCTCTAGTTCCTTAACTCTAGCGTCTAATTCGCTGATCAGTCTCAGAAGGGTCTGGGCATACGTCTCTAGCTCCTTAACTTTAGGTTCGAGAGATTGAAATTTTCCATCTATGTACTGACGCATTCTCTCTTTATGCACATCTGTCCTCTCTGGGAGAGTATCTGACATCCCCTCCGAACTTGTCCGATGTGTGATGTATACTAACACACTTATCACTTTTTTCATAGCTACACATATAGAAACCCCTGGAAATTCCGTCAATACCCACCATCAATCAGGTTTATTGATTTGTCAATAAAGAAACCCATAAAGGTGCGTGATACCAGGAATCTGCACGTATCTTTAAAAAATCATTGAATGACATGTCGGTTCCTACGTGTGACTGGTAAATGTGTTTTAGATTCAAATTGTCTTGTCTAAAAGCTGTAATGAGATTTGTATTATCCCTCACAAACTGTTTTGGGATTCTGGAAAACGTCTGACTCAGATAAAATACATAAATACCCATATGAAGACCAAAACAGAAACATTGTAGAATTTGATCTTGGGTTTCCACAGCAAAATCGTCAAATACGAACACTGTGTCTGGCTTTACTTTTTTCTGGTGGGGCAATTTGACAAGTTTGACTGAATGTCGTGTGTATTACCCTGCAGCATCTTTTGCGTTAGCTAGTATTTGGACTGAAACAGCGTTTCTGAAAATACACATAATGCTCAAAATGGACTCCATCCGGGTGTGTTAGTAGTGAGACGAGAATATTTGTTTTGCCACAGTTGGACGGGCCTACAATTATCACTCTTGCATTATCGAGTAGGAGTAACCCATTATTCTCCTTCTTTCGATCTTCTTTTGCAGTATCACAGGACCAGACATCAACAACAAAGTCGTGTTGCTTCATCCACCCGGCCATGATGCTGACTACATCAGGTTATGGTGTGCAATGTGCTTTTGTAGAAACATGAACACTTGTAATAACAATTATATATATAGCACAGTCATCTTACCGACTGAGCTACATTGGTTACACGCGCCATTATTTAATGACAGGGTGGTTAAATAAGGAAAACAACAAAGATTTGCGATTAAACACCGAACAAAATGGTTCAAATGGCTCTGAGCACTATGGGACTCAATTTCTGAGGTCATTAGTCCCCTAGAACTTAGAACTAGTTAAACCTAACTAACCTAAGGGGCATCACACACATCCATGCCCAAGGCAGGATTCGAACCTGCGACCGTAGCGGTCTAGCGGTTCCAGACTGCAGCGCCTAGAACCGCACGGCCACTTCGGCCGGCTGAACACCGAATAGCCAAAGAAATTGTACACCTACCTAATACCGTGTAGGGGCCCCGCGACCACGCAACAAGACGTGGTATGGGCGCGACTGATGTCTGAAGTAGTGGAGGGATATGACACCATGAATGCTGCAGGGCTGTCCAGAAATCCGTAAAAGTACGAGGGGCTTGAGATCTCTCCTGAACAGCACGTTCAAGGCATCCCAGATATGCTCAATAATGTTCATGTCTGTGGAGTTTGGTGGCAGCGAAAGCGTTTAAACTCAGAAGAGTGTTCCTGGAGAAACTCTGTAGCAATTGCGGACATGTGGTGTGTCACATTGTCCCGCTGGAATTACCCAAGTCCGTCGGAGTGCACAATGGATGTCAACGGATGCAGGTGGTCAGACATGATGATTAGGTACGTGTCACCTTTCAGAGTCGTATCTAGAAATATCAGGGGTCCCATAACACTCTACCTGCACATGACCCACACCATTACAGGACCTCCATCACCTTGGACAGTCCCCTGCTGAAATGCAGAGTGCACGGATTCATGAAGTTATCCCCATACCCGTACACGTCCATCCGCTTGATACAATTTGAAACGAGACTTGTCCGACTAGGCAACACGTTTCCAGTCATCAGCAGTCCAACGCCGGTGTTGACGGACCCAAGCGAAGCGTAAAGCTTTGTGTCGTGCAGTCATCAAGGGTACACGAGTGGACCTTCAGCTCCGAAAGCCCATATCTATGATGTTTCGTTTAATGGTTCGTACGCTGACACTTGTTGACGCCCATCATTGAAATCTGCAGCGATCTGCGTAAGGTTTGCACTTTTGTCACCTTGAACGATTCTCTTCAGTTGTTGTTGGTCCCTTTCTTGCAGGATCTTTTTCCGGCCGCAGCGATGTCGGAGATTTGATGTTTTAGCAGATTCCTAATATTCACGGTTCACTTGTGAAGTGGTCATATGGGAAAATCCCCACTTCATCGCTACCTCGGAGATGCTATGTCCCACCGCTCGTGCTCCGACTGTAACACCACGTTAAAACTCACTTAAATATTGATAACCTGCCATTGTAGCAACAGTAATCGATCTAACAACTGCATCAGGCACTTGTTCTCTTATATAGGCGTTGCCAACCGCAACGCCGTATTCTGCCTATTTACATATCTCTGTATTTGAATACGCATACCTTTAACAGTTTCTTTGGCGCTTCAATGTATATATTTTATTTACGTTTCGGTAATGAAACATAGGCTACATTACATTAACAACAAAAACGACTGATTCACTTTTTACAGTACTTCCTGAGTAACTATTTCTTGTGTGTAGTAAATTCAGGATATATGTGTCTCAAGCTGATGGGTGTCCTTTTTTTTTGCCACCGTATTGAAACACTGTTCTAAATCATCTGCATGCACACTATACATATGGAGACTGTTCACAGTGTCTTTATACTCAGTTTGAACACATGGGTGTTCAGTCTTTCCAGCACAAAACATAGCACCGTCGGCAGGCCAAACATGTTTGTAATGGTGAAGTGTTCCAGATGTATGGATCGAACTCCAGGTCTCACCAAGAGCATCGCGCCGTTGTACAATGGTGTTATACACAGTGTCAAACCAGCAGAGTAAATTTCCAGAGTTGGAGAGTACTTGGAGTTATCTGCTGGTTGATGTAGCGTTCTGCACTAGGCACTTCATCCCGTTCCAATTCCATAAACACCACTTTAACGCTTCGCGATGCATTTTCAATCTCTAAACACAACACGCCAGTCACTGTTCACTGATGCTTCTGTACCAATATTTAAGTGCTTTGAACTGATAGCTGTTAAATTATAACTTGAAGCGAAAATCAGGAGCCGGCCGGTGTGGCCGTGCGGTTCTAGGCGCTTTAGTCTGGAACCACGTGACCGCTACGGTCGCAGGTTCGAATCCTGCCTCAGGCATGGATGTGTGTGATGTCCTTAGGTTAGTTAGGTTTAAGTAGTTCTAAGTTCTAGGGGACTGATGACCACAGATGTTAAGTCCCATAGTGCTCAGAGCCATTTGAACCATTTTTTTGAAAATCAGGAGGGCGCTGGGAGGAATCAGCAGCTCCTCAGCCACGACATCAATACTCTGTCCTTGCAGTAACAGTGAAATATTTTGGGATGGTGCATATGTCAGAGACCAGTACTGGCTCACACCGTGTGGTGTAGGGCCCGCAGCACATTTCTTCCGAGAGTCAGGGGCTTGCTGGGTACCTAAATCAATGAGTGGGATGGATAATAGCAGCCTGTTGTTCTGCTTCAACAGGATGGTCAGGTGCGCTACAGGATCCCAAGGTGTTGCTACTGCTGCTGGTCCTGACAGGCCAGATTTCACTGCAGGTTCCGACGAGCCGATGGTAGCTGCTGCTGGTACAGACACACCAGAGGCCGCTGAACAAAGCAGAAGAAGAAGTAACAATTAGCATCCACGGACAGTGCCATGGAGTTGAACAAAGAAAGAGAACTTGACAAGGAAGAAGAGGAGGAGGAAGCACTACACGCTGTAATTGTAGCAACGACATGTAATGAATACTTACTTTTAAGCTTCTTCTGCGATGGAGAGGCAGCTGAGTACCTCGACCGCTGCTGCTGACGCTTCATGGTTCTTCTTCTTCCAGATATTGACTGTAATTGGGACTGGTAAGCTACTGCGCCCACCTCATATGTCCTACATCACGATCAAGTGACAAGAAATTAATTAGTCAATCAGTTTATTAACTTCAGCAGTATTTCTGGTTCAATTCCCAGTCATGCATTTGCCTTGGAAGGAGTTCCCAGGTGCGCCGTTGTCCTGCAGGGGAAGACTTGAGAGTTTCCCAGGTATCAAATACGAAAAGGTTGCCACCACCTGAAGCTTTTGTTCGGAGGAATAGCGCAAATTCTGGTATCCGGGTTGCACGAGGTGGCTGGTGCTTGGTGCAGCTGCTGACGGACGCGTCACTTCATGCGAGCCCAGCAGCCTGTGTGTGCAGGCATACGTGAAGCAGCTGGCCCAGCAGACGGTGCACGCATTGTGATCGAAAGATTTTTAACAGTGTAATTAGGTGTGATGAGTTATGCCAACAGTATTCCTTGCACGATCGGAATGAAAAAAGCAATCGATTTAATTAATTCTTTTCGACAAGGCCTGCAACCTGCGTCTTCCAGTACAGCAGACAGTGATGAGCAAGAGGGATCCAACCCCTGCAAATTGAATTTCATAAGTAAACAGTGTTTAATAGAATTCCCTGTCGTGAAATCCCTCCTCTCCAGCACAGACCCACCAAATTCCAAGTAGGGGAGGGAAGGGAGAGGGCTGGGGGATTTCCCAGATGGGGAGGGGATAATTAATTGATCGATTTAATTAATTAGTCAATCTAATTGATAGAGTGGCAGGGGGATTTTCAAATAACTGAGGCTTGAAAGTGTACTTGTATCAGTGAGGGGAAGGGGGAGGGTTGGAGGTTTCCAGAGGGGTGGGGGGAGGAGGGGGAGGCGACAGGTGGGGTTGATTAATTAGTTTGATATCAATTTGATATAAACTGGCATATAACAATAGGTTAAGGACCTGTCAATCAAAAGAGAACAGTAGGTTAAGGGCAAGGGGAGGGGATCACAAATCAATCAAGATTGCCCATGAATGTATGCAACCCACACTAAGAAAAATGCACCCCTGCCAGCTTTATCCCAGTACTTACATGCCAACTAGCTCCACAGATGATGAAGAGGTTGCAGAAATGTATGATGAGATAAAAGAAATTATTCAGATAATTAAGGGAGACGAAAATTTAATAGTGATAGTAGACCAGAATTCGATAGTAGCAAAAGGAAGAGAAGGTAAACAGTAGGTGAATACGGACCTGGAAGAAGGAATGAAAGAGGGAATCGCCTATTAAAGTTTTGCACGTAGCGTAATTTAATGGTCACTAACACTAAGTTTAAGAATCATAAAAAGGAGGTTGTTTACGTGGAAGAGTCCTAGAGACACCAGAAGGCTTCAGACTGATTATACACTTAAGCGCCAAAGAAACTGATATATGCATGCGTATTTAAATACAGAGATATGTAAACAGGCAGAACCTTACTTAACACATGAAACTGTTTGTATACGATGTATTGTCTAGTGTAAATATGTATTGTAAATACTATGTTTAAAGTGTGTAATATTTAACACTGGCAAGTCAGGGCATATTTAGTTAACATTGAAGTCAGAGATTGTTTTGTCGTACCGCTGGGCGCGGCAGCGCGCCAGCGGGCAGTAGTAGCAGTGACGCCGTGCTCGGAGTAAGATGTACAGTCGAGTGCTGCTATTCCTAGCTGTGTTACATCTAACGGCTAGCGTGTGGATCTAAGTACGACGGGAAAGTAATGGTCGGCATATCTGGAAGCATGGCCGGGCAAGTTATTATGGATTAATGGGCATAGTGCTGAAGAAACGAGGGCTTAAATGTGAAGCGCACTGTGGGCCCAAGTCGCAACAGTAAAAGCCCGCTGCCACATTGTGTCACCGCCGTGGACTTCCGTCGATCCACCGACAACGAGGGAAGTAACATCTACGTAATTTTCGTAGGGTAAAATTGTAGAAGGCTTGCCAGTGACTGTGCTTTTCTCTGAAGTTGAACAATTTATTATTTATTTATTTATAATCGAAGTGTTGCAGTTACATTCCACCCGACAGTTACACCAAGTAGGTTCCTTACGATCCTTACCTTACTGAACCGAGTGCGTTACGCCATTATCAAGAGAAAATATGTTAATTATCAAATGATTTGCATAGACGGTGAAGACTGTTTTGAACGCTTGGTTATCGTAGTTAATTATTGCACTTAATAAGCTTACACCAACCGTAGTAACTTAATAATAGACTGAAGTAATAAATTTGATTATTAAGATTTATTTCAATGCATATTCAGCTGAAGTTAGCTCAAGGTATTTCATGAAACTATAAAGCTTATTCCACCTGACAATCGCCCAATTAATGAATTATTATCATTCAAAACATAATTAATCAATTATTGGCAATATATTTCATTATCAGTAGATTAAACTGTGCAAAGTACGTAATTTTAAAGACAGAATGACAGTCCATTATTCAGAATCTCGATAGATAATTATCTGTGTTGTCAGCATTGCACTTAGCTGCCAAATTATGAACAAAATAATTATCAAAATACTTATTGAAAGTTAACCATTAATGTTAAGTGTAGTTAGATTGTTATAACATTATTTTATATAATCAAAATATCCACGGGTATACTGCCGCTCTACAGTGTCCAACGGGCACAATATTTCGGCGATCATACATGTCGCCATCATCAGGTGAACTGACGGACTGAGCTCCTGTGAACGTGCCGGCACGGAGATCCGTACGCTATGGCTGCTCAGAGGGAACTGGGTTCCGTCGCGGCGGCGGCCGATTTAAATATCCTCCGTCCGCGGCGCGCTCCTTCCTCTGTCCGCGCCCCGCGCCACGGTCGCGCGGTGGAACGGATTGCGACGGCGTCTGAGATGACGTCGGAGTGATGGCTCTGTCCGCCGTGGTCGTCACAACTATACGTTTGCTCGATTTACTCTTGGTTAACCCAATCGCTGGTTCCTCAACAACAGATTCGGTGACCGATGGATTGGTAGAGGCGGACCAATTCCATGGCCTCCACGCTCTCCTGACCTCAACCCTCTTGACTTCCATTTATGGGGGCATTTGAAAGCTCTTGTTTACGCAACCCCGGTACCAAATGTAGAGACTATTCGTGCTCGTATTGTGGACGGCTGTGATACAATACGCCATTCTCCAGGGCTGCATCAGTGCATCAGGGATTCCATGCGACGGAGGGTGGATGCATGTATCCTCGCTAACGGAGGACATTTTGAACATTTCCTGTAACAAAGTGTTTGAAGTCACGCTGGTACGTTCTGTTGCTGTGTGTTTCCATTCCATGATTAATGTGATTTGAAGAGAAGTAAGCCGGCTTGAATGGCCGAGCGGTTCTAGGCGCTACAGTCTGGGACCGCGCGACCGCTACGGTCGCAGGTTCGAATCCTGCCTCGGGCATGGATGTGTGTGATGTCCTTAGGTTAGTCAGGTTTAAGTAGTTCTAAGTTGTACGGGACTGATGACCTCAGAAGTTAAGTCCCATAGTGCTCAGAGCCACTTGAACCATTTTTGAAGAGAAGTAACAAAATGAGCTCTGACATGGAAAGTAAGCGTTTCCGGACACGTCCACATAACATATTTTCTTTCTTTGTGTGTGAGGAGTGTTTCCTGAAAGTTTGGCCGTACCTTTTTGTAACACCCTGTATACGATGAGTGTGCTTATGCTGTCTGCCTTTGCGGTATATGTACGAGTGTCTGGGGGTCGATAGCTATGTGAATGATACAAAAGGGGCGATTTTGTATGGTACAGGATACGAATTGTTATGTTTACTATATCGACACGGGGAAATGCTACCAGAACCCAAAAGAGCACAAATCGATTCGCCACCTTCTCGAGAAAAAGCGTAAGGCAAGGGCAGTGATAAGGGAGCGACTACACAGGTATGCCATGGTCTAAAGGCTCGATCCTGAGGTCGCTGCCCAGCCCAGCGTCATTTATTGGCTCTGGGTGCGCGAGACTGAACCCAAGAGCGCACCAAATGAGCCATACTGCCGCACCTGAAACAACGCCGGGGTTGCCTTCTAATGACTTCAGCGGTTGTAGAGACTTGTTGGGGACCAGCACCGACGGCATGCCCCTTAACCTCGTGCTGTACATCGTTCCCCAGTGTCAATGCCAATACTGCTACAACTGCATTACAGAGCTCTTCCCAGGTTGAAGGCTAAACGCCATTTATCTGCCATGCGCATTTCCTAAGAACAATAGACACCAGTTCTTGTTCAGGCAAATCAATCAACAAGGCCGAAGAGGCCGTCTGAACTCTATCGCTGCACTTCCCAAATGTTATGACACTCTAGCTGTTTTCGAACTCCGGTGGTCAACCTCTGCCTAATCACGAGCTCCCTCAACTGCTGTAAGGAGAACCCTTCTGCCATGGCTCACGAGAGGAGGTTCTGCGACTCACCCCTAGCCAGCGGGTACAACAGTGACAAATTTACTTGGTGTGTAACGCGAAAGGCAGCCCCGTGTTGTTCAAGGTGAACCAACAACCACAATAATTTCTCGATCTGTTCAAGTCGCTCCACAACTAATTCAGTAATATCTCGGAAGAAATACGCCAGAGGATTAGGCAACTTGGCAAACATTGCGTCTAGTTGACAGAGGATGTAACAGTACCACCCCCCGGGCAGGCTCTCGCCCCGTCCCTGACACAGCAAGTCCCGCCTATCAGTCCTCTTCCCATCCAACTCTAATCAAGTAAGCTTAAACTGTAATGCGCTAACCAAAGCTCCCAATTCAACTGCTAGTTTTTTATGATGATCTTCCAAGGCTAACATGCCCAAATCTGCTATCCGCTTAGTTAAATGCATTAACTGTGCCCGCACCCTATCCAGCTGACTATCACAAGGTTGAGTTCCTTCCAAAACACAAATAGTGTCCTCAAGGCCTCTAACAGCCTTAAACAAAAATTCAATGGCCGCTCCCGTCTCACACACCGCCGCCGGAGTGACGTCAACCGGATGAAGAACGGTAGCGCGCAAACGAGCCACTAAATCCGGAACACTGCCCTCTTAGGTTGGCGCCTTAGTGCGAACTCGTAAACTAGGTGGTCCTTCCTGAGCGGGCCGATCCCTGGCCACACTCTGACCGACATTAGAATACACATGAAACAATCAACCACCAAAACAATACGGTGCCACGGAACAGAAACAAGTGTCAAACTGACAGTAACTGGAATGGCAAGGACAAACGTAACCACGCTCTGCTACCAGTGAAATGCCTGGGCTAGCAGGACACAGCGGATTAGGTTGAGGAAAGGGGCCAAAATGAGTTGCTGTCAGTTGCACTCAACATACGAACTTTATTTATCAACACACAATATTACAACAAGGATGCAAAACACTCAAAACTTTAATCGACCTCCTTTGATTAACTTTAGATCGGCTGAAGGCCACATTCAAAATCCAAGACACAAAGCTTAAGCAAAATTGAAATACCAGGTTCTTCTGGAGGTTTCACTCAAGAATATTTTCTAAATCTTGAATCTAATCGGCTGAAGGCCTTAGCAATTTAATTTTAATGGAACTAGGCTGGAGGTCGCATATTAAGCTATAAGAGCAGTTCAATCTAAAGGCAGAAGGCCTTATCTTAAAACATTTCATGCAAATTGGGCTGAAAGCCCCATTCAAAAGCATAACGATGTTGTGCCTTAATGGCAAGAGAAGAAGATTAATTTAAGAGATATTAAAACTCGGCTGAAAGCCGCTCACCAACAAATAATTTAACAGCTTAAGCCCTAAAAGGAAAAGTTTCAATTTTAAAGGGCAGAAGGCCGTATCTTAAAACATTTCATATAAAATAAAGAATAACAATCTCATGCCTTAAGGGCAAGACAAGAACATTAATTTAAGAGACATTGATACTCGGCTGAAAGCCACACATCTACCAAATAACTAAAATCCAAACAGAGAAATTACTACATAAAACACACGGAACGGCGCTCAGAAGTTTCCAAGAGTTGGCCTGGGATTGTAACACTAATGCGCGTTTAGGTGAGTCAGACAGTCTGTCCAGCGACATTTTAATCTGGTGGCAACCTAACCGACAGACAGCCGACCGGCCAATCAACCTAATCATTTCCGCTCCACACAACCAGCAAAAGACCACAAGATTTCAGTACACGACACACAGAATTTTGGCGCCCACAACGACCAACATCTCAGCTGTCGAACTACACGCCGCGCTGCACAGCAACAACACGACGAGGAAAATACACTGCCTAAAATTATGTCAACGACCAGGACAACAGGTAACCGAAACATCAACGGCCACAAGGCAGAAGATACCGCTGGTGAACTTCCATAACAGGGAATAAATTAAGTTAAATTTCGCAGGAAGGCGGCTGGAATCTTAGCCGACTTAAATACACACACGTTGTTGCTCGCAGGAATGTCCCAAAAAGCGCCGGCCGAAGTAGCCGTGCGGTTAAAGGCGCTGCAGTCTGGAACCGCAAGACCGCTACGGTCGCAGGTTCGAATCCTGCCTCGGGCATGGATGTTTGTGAAATCCTTAGGTTAGTTAGGTTTAACTAGTTCTAAGTTCTAGGGGACTAATGACCTCAGCAGTTGAGTCCCATAGTGCTCAGAGCCATTTTTTTTTTGTCCCAAAAGCGACAACTAGGATCAAACGAAGAAATGTAAACAGTTGAGGGTCGATAGTAAGTTAAGTGAGGACTCATCTTTCATGTCCAAGATCGGTGGGTGACGAACTTTGTAGCAGTCGCAAGCAGCACCTCACACTCCAACCGTGTGTACACGCCACCAGTGGCTCTAGCCCGACTCCGCGTGACGGGGGCTTGCTTGCTGCTCCACGTCAACCGAACGACTGGACTGCTGGTCCGTCCGCAACTGCTGATCCGTAGCGACTGCACTGCTGGTGCGTCTCCCACTCACCACTATTCAACACACAACGATCCGGAAATACTATCGGTCACTCCAGAGATGGTACGACAATGCGCTTATCGATACACGCTGCTGCTACCACTTACGGACAAGTAAGGCAGGAAGTTAGTGACGCCACTAAATGGAATAATAAACGAGGTGGCACTACCATGATAGAATGTGACAAACAATTAATGGGATGAACATGAGCCGTGTACGTCTCACACGGTAGGCTGTGATATATTGCTGGTTTGCATATCTGTTTCATGCTCTAATTTTCAATCTTCCATCCTCAGTGGCAGAGCAGTGTAATTGAGCAAGAGTCTTTCCATATTTGACGATCTGTAGGCCGCTTTGCAGGATTTCATTGTCAGTGCAATATGATGATCTGTACAAAATAGTTTTGATGATGAAAGTATCGTCTGCAGAAAGAAAAAGGTGGAAGTTCTTTGACACTGGCAGCATCAGTTATTTGGTGGGTAAATAGCCAATCAGAACGCTCCACTCATTTGCAAGACTTCCTTTGTGCTGGGACATAGGAGTCTCTACATAGTGGGGAGAGCATCTGCGTTTCGGAGATGTTTGTTGAAAGCAGGACTTAACGATTTCCAGGAAGGGTAACACGTGATGGACGGGCTGCCACATTATGACCATCACGAAGAATGGAATTGGTGATATTTTGGGCTATTTTCGTAAACAGGTCCTTTTAGGATAAGAATTTCCATACAAACAAGCTGAGACATCATGAAAGCTCTTACAAAAGCGATCGGTAACTATTTCTGTAGCACTTTACGATTTCCGAGAGGTAGACTTGGCTCTTATTTAGGTATCCATGAGACATTAGTATAACATTGAGGACGTTTTTGATGCCGAGCCGCCACGCAAACATTTCACGGCGTTGTGTCAGCCACGCTTGGCAGGTAAACACGTGCATGGCTAGACACAGCTCATATATCCCGTTTGGATCGCTAGAAACAATGCACCCTGTGCTATTCTGGGAAGCATTGGAACAGATTTCTATAATGCAACCTGTGATGCGAGTATCCACAGGTAGAGAGGTATCGCACCAGCAACTGTAAACATGCACCGGCGGCCCAGAGGTGTTTCGCGTCCGGAGTCAGTGGCGTCGGCATGCGCATCCAGAGTGTGACTTGGGTATTATTTAAATAGATATGTGATGTCAGTATAACACTCAAAGAACTCTAATTGTATACCCTAAAGTAGACATGACTTTCACCTGCTGGCTGTTGGTGGCAGCAGCATGAGAGCAGTGGCTCGCACCCCCTGCATTCGTCCCTCTGGCGCTGATTTGAGCGCCCGGTTGGCCCTGCCAAGTGCCTGTACAGTGTTGGCAGCGGCGGTATGTGCACACGTTCTAACAGTTCGCTGATAAGTCGCTGTTGACGGTATCTTGAAAGCGTTTTCTACGTGCACTGAGTGTTTGTGCACAGCATTATTTTCGGTTGTTAAAGCGTTGTGAGCGTGTTTGTAGAGCCTTTTACATGCACTATTTTCACAATTTACGAGTTGTCTGCGTGTCTGTTGCATTATTTTGGGAGCAGATCTGTAGGCCGTGCTATACATTATTTCAGTAATTTACGAGTTGTTTACGCGACTGTACATCAGTGTACTGCATTATTTCTACAGTTGACAATTTACGAGTTGTTTGCGTGTCAGTAGGCTGTGCAATGGATTATTTCGACAGTTTACAATCAGCAAGTGTGTTTGCAGAGCCATTGTACATGCATTATTTTGACAATTTACAACAAATAAACTGTTCCGAAAAAAATAAAGTATACTCCTTCCTCTCTCCAGCAGCCCAGAAGAGTCTGCGTCCTTTTCCCGCCATTTCTCATCCAGACCGTCATCTTGGATTACATCAAGGAAGGGAGGACAGTACCCTCTGGTTGCGGTACTGTGTAGTGCGTCAGTAGGGCTCTGGACCTCATGCTCAGCATACTGGATGGAGCTACTGCCTCAAAATGTTTAAATAAAGACTGTCTGCAAAATAAAGACTTATGTCCATCCTATCCAGCAGTCCAGCACACACTGCACCTTTCCCTGTCCATCCTTCGTTCCCCCCGCCCATGAGATTTCCTGTAGATTTTTCGTCAGGACGCTGATGACTGTGATGTCGAGCGTCCACTCAACCCAACTCATCATCATCATCATTATCACCTTTTCCTTGTCAATTCCATCTGGTCGATTACGTCTCTCTTTCTATGACACTGTGGTAGGACTTGCAAGAAGAACCTAAGGGACATGCACACCCATCGTTGATTTTGGGTCAGTATTATTTCGTATAGTAGGCAATGATTTATTGACGAACTTTTATACTTAGTAGTAGCAGTGGGTGCGTTTGAAACTTAGGTTTATAAAGTATGTGTTTGTGGAAAGGAGATGACTGTGTCCTTTTGTAGGGAAGGTATGGATTTGACTTGGAGTACTGTGATAGCAAATGGAATAGTAAACAACTGGCCATTAAAACTGCTACACTAAGAAGAAATGCAGATGATAAACGTATTCATTGGACAAATATATTATACTAGAACTGACATGTGATTGCATTTTCACGCAGTTTGGGTGCTTAGACCCTGAGAAATCAGTACCCAGAACAACCACCTCTGGCCGTAATAACGGCCTTGATACGCCTCAGCATTGAGTCAAACAGAGCTAGGATAGCGTGTAAAAGTACAGCTGCCCATGCAGCTTCAACACGATACCACAGCTCATCAAGAGTAGTGACTGGCGTATTGTGACGAGACAGTTGCTCCGCCACCATTGACCAGACGTATTCAGTTGTTGAGAGATCTAGAGAATGTGCTGGCCAGAGCAGCAGTCGAACATTTTCTGTGTCCAGAAAGGCCCGTACAGGACTTGCAACATGCGGTCGTGCCTTATCCTGCTGAAATGTAGGGTTTCGCAGGGACTGAATAAAGGGTAGAGCCACGAGTCGTAACACATCTGAAATGTAACGTCCACTGTTCAAAGTGCCGTCAGTGTGAACAAGAGGTGACCGAGACGTGTAACCAGTGGCACCCCATACCATCACGCCAGGTGATGACGAATACACGCTTCCAATGTGCATTCACCGCGATGTCGCCAAACACGGATGCGACCATCATGATGCTGTAAACAGAACCTGGATTCAGCCGAAAGAATGACGTTTTGCCATTTGTGCAGCCAGGTTTATCATTCAGTACACCATCGCAGACGCTCCTGTCTGTGATGCAGCGTCAAGGTTGGCGCAGCCATGGTCTCTGAGCTGATAGTCCATGCTGCTGCAAACGTCGTCGAACTGTTCGTGCAGATGGTTGTTGTCTTGCAAACGTCCCCATCTGTTGACTCATGGATCGAGACGTGGCTGCACTATCCATTACAGCCCTGCGAATAAGATGCCTGTCATCTCGACTGCTAGTAGTACGAGGCCATTGGGATCCAGCACGGCGTTCCGTATTACCCTCGTGAACCAACCGATTCCATATTCTGTTAATAGTCATTCGATCTCGACCAACGCGAGCAGCAATGTCGCGATACGATAAACCGCAATCGCGATAGGCTACAATCCGACCTTTATCAAAGTCGGAAACGTGATGTTACGCATTTCTCCTCCTTACACGAGGCATCACAACAACGTTTCACCAGGCAACGTCGGTCACCTGCTGTTTGTGTATGAGAAATCGGTTGGAAACTTTCCTCATGTCAGCAAGTTGTAGGTGTCGCCACTGGCGCCAACCTTGTGTGAATGCTCTGAAAAGCTAATCATTTGCATATCACAGCATCTTCTTCCTGTCGGTTAAATTTCGTCTCTGTAGCACGTTCTTGGTGTAGCAATTTTAATGGCCAGTAGTGTATGTCCAGTCGTAAGGCAGGTACAGATATTTCAGTTTCCAGAGCCACCGCCTTCGGAAGGGTGTATTTAAGATACTTCGCTCATTGTCGAATGACGTTCAATTGAGATCGCGATCGTAAGATGGGTGGCTTTCGTGATCAAGTGGAAATTTGAGAAAATTTTGTGTGGAGGTGCGTTTGCGCTGGACCGTTATTCCCTCCCTTGTAAATTGTTCGTTTGACAGCTTCTGCACATTTCGCGTCTTTATTTAGTTGAGAGAATATCGATTGTGGTGTGTGCATCTGACATGTGGAAGATAAGTTTGTCTGTTCTCTAGATATTGGAAAGACCTTAGTTGGCTTGTAAATTATATGGATGTTTGGAGTATGTTAGATCAGCGATATCGGTATTCGCTGGTGGAAATATGATTTTTCATTTGTTTGTTTCTAGTTAGTCAGTGGTCTAGAGCACGCTCCACGTAGCTAAAGTTTCGTGTTTGTAGAGAAATGATTTCGAGTCTATATGCCTGGAATTATGTTGCGTTAGCGATCGGTAGGACGGCGCCTAGTGCTTGATATGGAGAAGTATAGCTAAAATGGTATAATATTATGGCGAAAATACGTGTGTTCTTGTAATCCCCGAGTCTGGAGATGTGCATAGAAAAGCGAGCAGGCAAGGAAGCAGAGACAGTAACGCGTTTGTGTCGAGGGGAAGCAATCGCGAATTTGTAGAACAGTTCTGAGAGCGACTTCGGCCTGCTGATGTAAAAGGGGTGATTTTGTATGGTGGGGGATATGAACTGTACGTTTACTAGATCGACACGGTACTCGGTGATATATTGCTGGGATGGTGATCGGTTTCATGCTCCAATATTCTTGCGAGTCTGGTATGTATTTGATGATCTATAGACAATTTTGCGTGGTTTAGTTGTCGGTGCGAAAAGGTGATCAGTGTATAGTAGTTTATTACCGCAGAATGTCGCGTCTGTAGAAAGAAAGAAAATGCTGACGGCGCTTCCCTAGGACTGGGGAGCATTGTAACATATAGCCGTTGTGAGTGTAGGCATATGATAATTTTTTCAGGTGCTGTACAGATATAAAGGATGACTGCACTGTTTGTCTAAAACGGGTATATATTGTATTGTTAAGTTAGTGTGGCTTACCTTGTGTAAAATGTGTATATATTTGATTGTAAAGATAGTATGGTTTATGTTATGGCATGACTAGAGAAGATGACTGTCTGTCCTATCGTGAGGGACGTATAGATTGAGCAGATTGATAATGACGAGGGTATGAGATAGAGTATTTCAGTGGAAAATTATATGCGCTATAGATACTGAAGCACAGTCGTCAGGAGGAGAGATCATGTGTCCATTGATTGGTAATATTTAATTGTAGTTACAGTGGTAAATATCTTCCCGGCTTACTATATTCTTGTGAGTCTGGTATGTACTTGATAATGTGGAGAGTATTTTGCGCTTTTAACTGTGAATGCAATTTTTGCGATCTGTGTAAAATAACTGCTGGAAGTCCGAGGAAGAATAGGTGGATGGTGCTTCGATACCAGCGGCTTAAGTAATTCGCCATGTAAAGTCGATAAGAGCGAATGAGAATGCTCTATTCAATCACATCGTTTGTGCTGGGATGTAGGAGTCTCTGCATAGCGGAGGGAACGTTTGCGTATGTTGAAATCTGGATGGGTAAGATGTTAGGAGCGCTGGGAAAACTGCATTCGGTGTTATTTTCGTAAACAGGTTCTGTTAGGATACGAATTTCCGTACATACAAGCTGAGGCATGAAGAAAGCGAGCGTCAACTATTTTTGGGACAGTATACAATTCCCAAGAAGTCGACTTGGCTCTTATTTTTTTACAGCGCGATGTGACATAAGAATAACATTGGGAACATTGTTAGAGATGGCGAACCCCCACACAAACGTTTCGTCGGGAGACGAGGCGTGAGCCATGCTGGGGCGGGTACGCACGGCTGAACACGTCACGTATGTTCCGTTAGATGCAAGCAGACTGTGCTATTCTGCCATCCGTGGTAAAGACAATGCTGGCCTGAGATGTCTCCAGTATGGGGGTGCACCTTGGAGTTCTGTGACGTCGGTATAAGGGAAACTGTATAGAAGCTACTTTCACCTGCGTCGGGCGCGTCAATCGCACGCGCACGCAGCAAAACTTGGAGCGTGTGCGCTCTGTATGTGAGTCTTCACTCCCGTCCGATCGTGTCATCATCGACGTCTAGATGAACATGTATTTGGATAGAAATTTCTCTAGTGTCAAGTATGAAAAGGGATGTATCCGCTTCATGCCTGTGGGCAGCTGTGTGTGGTTTGACAGCTGGCGGCCACGTCACTTTGCAGTCCTGTGGACAGGGTGTGACGGAAGGTGCTTGTGCGCGTTGATTGCATTATTTTGCGAGCAGGTCTGTAGGCTGTGCTATGTGTTATTAGGACAGTTTACGTGTACTGAGAGTGTCTACACATCACTGTGCTGCATTATTAAAGGGGAGTCTGAATGTCTGTACTTAAATTATTTGCGTAAATTAGGAGTTGTCTGCGTGTCTGGAGGCTGTGTATTGTGACCCCAAGCATAACATGGCGAGTGTTTTGCGTCAGTGTGATAAATATATTCGATCCCTAAATAAAATGTTTCAAACTAAATAGAGTGCACTCCTTCTTTATTCTCCCCAGCAGCTCATCGCAGCCTGAGTCATTTTGGCACCATTCTCGCCCTTACAAACCATGATCTGGGATTAGGTTGTAGAAGGGATGACAGTACGATCTGGTGGCAGTAATGTGTACTAGGCCAGTTGGACACTTAATCTCGTGGTGGAGACACTGTCTGCAAAATAACGACTTGTGTTCAGATCTGTTTTCCCGCCATTTCGCCCCACCATCTTGGACGGCGTGATGCACTGTGCACGTTAGTACAGGTTAGTGCACGTTAGTACACATTAGCCTGCCAACATGGGTCGGTAAGGGGACGTACTGCTGGGTTGAGGATCATGGTGGAGACTTTAACTATTTGATATTCAAGTCCAGGTGGGTGTGGCATTGTCGAAAATGGTTTCCTAGTGCTCAGTTCTATGAAGTCGAATCAATAGGAGTGCAGGATTCTAGAGGTGGGGTGTGCTAGGTCATGAATGATCACTGCGCTCATAGTGCGAAAATGTGGAACTTCTCATTTGATCATTGAATATTGAAATTGTAACTTCACTTATTGAATATTATTAAAATTAAAGTGGAATTAAGTACTTAGGCAATTGATAGATTAGATGAGCGATTTTGGCGTCACTTTTGTTCAGTTAAATTAGTTAGCATATTTACAGAAGACTATGTCTGGTGCGAGTACAAAGGTCTAGGCTGGAGGCTGTGAGGTCAGTGGCCATTCGCTCGCGGGCCGCTGACGTGGCACGTGTCCAGTTATGACACCTGGGAGAGAGAGAGAGAGAGCAGACGACCTTGTGTCATCACCAGATGTCATGGTAGCATCCTCTGGCGGCGACGATATGAACTAAGCCAGTTGGGCTCTGGAGCTTGTGGTGGATACACTGGGTGCTGCCATCTTGAATAACTGCACTTGTGTCATGATCTGACATCATAGTGGCGCCCTCTGGTGGTCATGATATGAAGTAAGTCAGTGGTGAACACAATGTGTGCAGCCATGTTGAGTAACGGTACTTGTGTCATCACCTGATCAGGAGGGAGCCCTCTGGTGGTGACGATATGAACTAAGCCAGTTGGAGTCCAGACCCAGTGGCGAACAGATATGCTTGAAATTGGTTAAATAATAAAGACAAGTACTTTGCTTAGTAAAGATAAGCCTGGTGTGATGCATTATCATTTTCGAATTTGAACTTTGTGCCCTTTTTCTTGGGGAGAGGGGCGTGGCACTTTCCTGCCAAACTTCAAACTTCCCGCCAAAATCCGCGATCTTGATTGACTTCACGACCGCCATCTTGATTGACGTCAAGTCGCCATCTTGGTTGACGTCATCGCCTCCATCTTGGGTAACGGTACTTTGGACTGGTGTCACCTTGTTCCAATACTCACGTCTGGTTGAAGGGAAGTTAGATTTTTAGACAATGGTTTCGTACTGCCGCCAGTATATTGCTACATGGTTAAAAAACGCAACAGAGCTATAAATTAATTATATTTCCAGGTCTAGGACGTTGAAAATATCCTAGAATGCTATAAAATATATCAACAGTGCGGAAAAGTGCGATGTTTACATTGCCTTTTAAGGTTAATTATGAAAAACCCTGTTTGATGTCACAATATTGCAAAAAAGTCTGCAATGTAAAAGAAAGTTATGATGCTACATTCAATCACATCCCAGTTGGGTTCTATTGGTTTCACACCTGATGAGTTGGGGAACCAGCACATCAACAGCGACATGCCAGTGTTCCTCGAACCACACCATCACAATCCTGGCCTTGTGACATAGCTCATTATCTTGTTGAAAAATACCACTGCTGTCGTGAAACGTGATCGTTACGAAGTGGTGTACATGGTCCGTAACCAGTGTATGAACTGCTTGACCACCTGTGTGCCTCGCACGAGCTGCACTGGACCCATGGATGCCCACGTGAACGTTCTCCAGAGCATAATGCAGCCGCTGCCAACTTGTCTCCATCCCTCAGCACAGGTGTCAAGGAGCTGTTCCGCTGGAAGACGACGGATTCGTGCCCTCCCATCGACACGATGAAGAAGGTATCAGCATTCGTCAGACCATGCAAAGCTCTGCCATTGCACCAGTATCTAGTGACGGTGGTGAAGTGCCTATTTCCGCCGTAGTTCCCGATGTTGTGTGAACACCGGCACATGCACAGGTCGTCCTCGGCAGAGGCTCATCGTTAGGAGTGTTTGGTGCACTGTGTGTTCAGACACGCTTGTGCTCTGCCCAGCATTTAAGTCTAACCGTCGCACGGGGAAGCCGAGCGGTCTTAGGCGCCTTGCCACGGTCCGCGTCGGCTCCCCCTGTCCGAGGTTCGAGTTCTCCCTCGGGCACGGGTGTGCGTGTTATCCTTAACTTAAGTTGAGTGTAAGCGTAGGGACTGATGACCTCAGCAGTCTGGTCCCATAGCAACGTGCCACAAATTTCCAAAATTTCCAAGTCTAATGTTAGCTCCACCACGTTTCGCCAGCTGTCCTGTTTTACCAGTCTGTGTAGCCCACTATGTTCGACATCTGTAATGAGGTGTGGCAGTTCAATCCCATGGCTTCAGGATGTGAATTTACCCTGGTTTCGTCACATGTTGAAGACACTCATCACAGCAGTCGTCAAACACCCGACAAGTTGTGGAGTTTCCAAAATGCTCATGCCGAGCGAACGGGCCATTGCAATTTGCCCTCGGCTAAACTCTGATACATCACACGCTTTCCTCATTCTGCACAAGGACAGTACGCTCTCTGATAATACTTGTACTGGATGTGTGTCTGCCAAGCAGTCATTCCTCGCCAGGTGACACTGCTATCTCCTGGATGGGTTTCTGTCGACATTAGGTCGGGGTTCATAAAGCTCTGGCTGATCAGTGTCCATTTTCAATATAAAAGAGAGCTTGAGTAAATTTCCACATACACATTAAAGTGTATGTGGAAATTTACTCAAGAGTATTCCAGAGTATGTGCCCCAATGTTAGATTTCCATACCTTATAACATCTGACGTTTTAGAAGTTAGACGTAATAATTTTATGCCATGAAACTACCCAGACAAGACCTATAACTGCAGAAAAGTACGCGTTAGCTAAGCAGGCGAATAGACAAACTGAAAGCAACTAATTAGGTCTACTCGCAACACACGCTCGAAGTATATCTTCCAGCATGCCCACGGATTTAATTACGTCTTTAAAAAGGTGTAACTAAATTATTTTCCCCCCAAAGTCCGTAGGCGCTGAACCTTTTCTCCACATTGCCAGTAAATGCAGAAACACCAGACCATTCGTTCTCAACATTTTCGTATTTGAGGACTTACACAATGGGAGTAGACAAGTTAGGCGGACTGGCCCAGCTGTATCACCACAAAAATATAGAAATAAAAACTGATGAAGTACTGGATGAAATGTGTAAGAAGCTTCGTCGCTCTCTTCTGTAAGTGACGTTTCGTCATTGTTTGTGTATTAAAGCCATTATAATGTTCATGGATATATTATTTTAGTTTCGATTAATACATTTTACTAATTTTTCAAATCTCTTCACCCCCGCCCCTGGAAAACAATCCTGCGTCCGCCACTGAAGTTGAGGTCTCCACAGTGTTAGAGTGGTTGTCACTGCAGAGATTTGTTCTGACTGGTGTTGGGCTTAACTACTCCGTATGTACAGGATGTACATCGGCTTGTCAAGAACGAAGGAATTGGGGTTTAAAACCATGTCAGTGTGTGGTTACTACAGAAAGAGCATCAGTTCTGTCTGGACAAGGATGGGTCAGGCAACGTATCATTGGCAACAGCCTTAAGCGATTTAGAGATTTTTTTTTTACTGGTCATCAGTCTTCTGACTGGTCTGATGCGGTCCGCCACGAATTCCTCTCATGTGCTAAACTCTTCATCTCAGAGTAGCACTTGCAAGCTACGTCCTCAATTATTTGCTGGATGTATTCCAATCTCTGTCTTCCTCTACAGTGTTTGCCCTCTACAACTCCCTCGAGTACCACGGAAGTCATTCCCTGATGTCTTAACAGATGTCCTATCATCCTGTCCCTTCTCCTTATCAGTTTTTCCACATGTCCCTTTCCTCTCCGATTCTGCGCAGGACCTCCTCATTCCTTATTTTATCAGTCTATCTAATTTTCAACATTCGTCTGTAGCACCACAGCTGAAATGCTTCGATTTTCCTCTGTTCCAGTTTTCCCACAGTCCATATTTAACTACCATACAGTGCTGTACTCCAGACGTACATTCTCAGAAATTTCTTCCTCAAATTAAGGCCAATATTTGATATTAGTAGACTTCTCTTGGCCAGGAATGCCCTTTTTGCCACTGCTAGTCTACGTTTGATGTCCTTCTTGCTCCGTCCGTCATTGGTTATTTTACTGCCTAGATAGCAGACTTCATTAACTTCATCTACTTCGTGACCATCAATCCTGATGTTAAGTTTCTCGCTGTTCTCATTTCTGTTAATTCTCATTACCTTCGTCTTCCTTCGATTTACTCTCAATCCATACTCTGTACTTATTAGACTGTTCACACCGTTCAGCAGATCATGTAATTCTTCTTCCTTTCACACAAGATAACAATGTCATCAGCGAATCGTATAATTCATATCCTTTCACCTTGAATTTTAATTCAACTCCTGAATATTTCTTTTATTTCCATCATTGCTTTCTCGATGTACAGATTGAAGAGTAGGGGCGAAAAGCTACATTCTTGTATTACACCTTATTTAATACGAGCACTTCGTTCTTGGTTGTCCGCTCTTATTATTCCATCTTGGCTATTGTACACATTGTATATGTCCCGTCTCTCCCTACAGCTTACCCCTACTTTTTTCAGAATTTCGAACATCTTGCACCATTTTACATTGTCGAACGCATTTGCCAGGTCGACAAATCCTATCTATGAACGTGTCTTGATTTTTCTTTAATCTTGCTTCCATTATCAACCGGAACGTCAGAGTTGCCTCTCTCGTGCCGGACTGATCGTCATCTAGCGCATCCTCAATTTTCTTTTCCATTATTCTGCATATTATTCTTGTAAGCAACTTGGATGCCTCACCTGTTAAGCTCTTTGTGCGATAATTCTCGCACTTGTCAGCTCTTGCCGTCTTCGGAATTGTGTGGATGATGCTTTTCCGAAAGTCAGATGGTATGTCGCTAGTCTCATACATTACACACCATCGTAAATAGTCGTTTTGCTGCCACTTCCCCGAATGATTTTAGAAATTCTGATGGAATATTATCTATCCCTTCTGCCTTATTTGATCTTAAGTCCTCAAAAAGCTCTTTTAAATTCTTATTCTAATACTGGATCCCCTATCTCTTCTAAATCGAATCCTGTTTCTTCTTCTATCACATCAGACAAATCTTCCCCTCATAGACGCTTTCAGTGTGTTCTTTCCACGCATCTGCTCTCTCCATTGCATTTAACAGTGGAATGCCCGTTGCACTCTTAATGTTATCACCCTTGCTTTTAATATCACCGAAGGTTGTTTTGACTTTCCTGTATGCTTAGTCTGTCCTTCCGACAATCATTTCTTTCTCGGTGTCTTAACTTTTTCCTACAGCCAATTCGTCTTAGCTTGCCTGCACTTCTTATTTATTTCATTCCTCATCGACCTGTATTTTTCTGTTCCTGAGTTTCCCGGAACATTTTTGTACTTCCGCCATCCATCGATCAATTGAAGTATTTCTTCTGTTACCCATGGTTTCTTTGCAGTTACTTTCTTTGCTCCTATGTTTTCCTCCCCAAATTCTGTGATCGCCCATTTTAGAGATGTCCATTCCTCTTCAACTGTACTGCCAACTGAGCTATTCCTTATTGCTGTATCTATAGCCTTAGAGAACTTCAAGCGTATCTCGTCATACTCGTCATACCTTAGTAGTTCCGTATCCAACTTCTTTGCGTATTGGTTCTTCCTGCCTAATGTCTTAAACATCAGCCTACTCTTCATCACTACTGAATTGTGTTGTGCTCCTTACACCTTACAATCAAGTATCTGATTTCGGTATCTCTGCCTGACCATAATGTAATGTAACAGAAATCTTTCCATGTCGCCTGGTCTTTCCAAGTATACCTCCTCGTCTTGTGATTCTTGAACAGAGTGTCGCTATTACTAGCTGAAACTTGTTACAGAATTCAATTAGTCTCTGTCCTCTCTCATTCCTTGTCCCAAGCCCATATTCTCCAGCAACCTTTTCTTCTACACCTTTCCATACCAATGCATTCCCGTCCCCCATGACTATTAGATTTTCATCCCCCTTTACCTTTCAATATCCTCATACACTTTCTCTATCTCTTCATCTTCAGCTTGCGACGTCGGCATGTAAACCTGAACTATCGTTGTCGGTGTTGGTTTACTGTCGATGCTGACAAGCACAACCCTGTCATTGAACTGTTCACAGCAACACACTCTCTGCCCTATCTTCCTATTCATAACGGCTCCTATTCCCTTTATACCATTTTATGCTGCTTTTGATATTACCCTATACTCATCTGACCAGTAATCTTTGTCTTCTTTCCACTTCACTTTACTGACTCCTACCATATCTAGATTGAGCCTTTGCATTTCCGTTTTCAGATTTTCTAGTTTCCCTACCACATTCAAGTTTCTGACATTCCACGCCCCGACTCATAAAACGTTATCCTTTCGTTGATTATTCAGTCTTTTTCTCATGGTAACCTCCCCCTTGGCAGTCCCCTCCTGGAGATCCGAATGGGGGACTAATCCAAAATCTTTCGCCAATGGAGAGGTCATCATGACACTTCTTCAATTATAGGCCACATGTCCTGTGGATACACGTTACATGTCTTTAATGTAGTGGTTTCTATTGCCTTCTGCATCCTCATACCATTGATCATTGCTGATTCTTCCGCCTTTTCCCACCCACAGGACAAGAGAGTGCCCTGAACCTCTGCCCGCTCCTCCGCCCTCTTTGACAAGGCCGTTGGCAGAATGCTGGACGTCTTCGGCCGCCAGTGCTGATTATTAATCAAAATGTAAGCAGCGTCGAGATTCGAACCCGGGACCGAAGACGTTTTGAAGAGAATCAAAGTCGCTACCCCCAGTCCACGGGGGTACAATGGATACCTAAATCTGGATGGTGACATCATTCCTGTAACTCCGCTCTTCATTTCTGGTTGTCAAGGTAACGTAAACAGTCACACCTTCATAACGCTCCTTTATTTTGGATAATTATGATAAATTTTATAAATTTTTACTTTTCTTTTGCGTTTAGTAGTGTCGTGATTCAGCGTTTCCTTTAAAATGTAAACCTTTTGACGTGCGTAACAGACTGTTCCGAGTCATTGTTTTGAAATGCTCCAGCATTACCAGCCGCTTTGTGTCGACCATAGATTTAGGGATTTGTAACATCGTTGGAAGCTGTACAATCCAGCTATTTGGGCTAAATGCGACGTGAATATCTTTTAAAAATAAATACTGCAAAAGAAAGACATTATGTTTTGATATGAAAATTATTATTTTTCTTTCGACTAAACTTACTTTTAACGTATGTTATATTACCTAATCAGAATGGCTACGCCACTGACCTGAGGCTGACAACATGCGTGTTGTTTGAGAACACAGTGTCACACAGGGATAAATTGCTTCTAAGGGACTGGAAGTGGCCAGTACCAGACCGCTATAGAAGCGTTGCAAGTGGTATTTTCCTGTATTTATGATACTGAAGCAAGGTCTTCAACAAGCAAGGTCTTCAACTCCGAAACCAGAAAGATATAGTAAAAATCGTCAGAACTGCAAACTATAAGGGCTGGTTGAGTCCAGATCCAACCATTGAGAAGAGGACATACTGCAAAGTTTTTTCATAATATTTAGTTCACAATTGATCGATGTAAAAACACACTACGAAAGGTACTCGTAGAAGCACTTAAAATAAATCAGAGGTCTCAGTTACCATTCAAATAACTATATCGACTTTTTCCCATGAAAAAGCGTGATGAATGTTCAGAATACAGCGCAAACACACACAAACACACACACACACACACACACACACACGCACGCACAGCAGAAATTTTGTACACGAGATTTCCATTGAGGAAAAATATTTCTTTTGCAGCTGTTACATATTAAATCCATTACTGGCCATTAAAATTGCTACACCTCGAAGATGACGTGCTACAGACGCGAAATTTAACTGACGGGAAAAAGATGCTGTGATGATTAGCTTTTCCGAGCATTCACACAAGGTTGGCACCAGTGGCGACACCTACAACGTGCTGACATGAGGAAAGTTTCCAACCGATTTCCCATACACAAACAGCAGTTGACCGACGTTGCCTGGTGAAACGTTGTTGTGATGCCTCGTGTAAGGACGAGAAATGCGTACGATCACGTTTCCGACTTTGATAAAGTTCGGATTGTAGCCTATCGTGATTGCGGTTTATCGTATAGCGACACTGCTGCTCGCGTTGGTCGAGATCGAATGACTGTTAGCAGAATAAGGAATCGGTTGGTTCACGAGGGTAATACGGAACGCCGTGCTGTATCCCAACGGCCTCGTATCACTAGCAGTCGAGATGACAGGCATCTTATCCGCATGGCTGTAACGGATCGTGCAGCCACGTCTCGATCCCTGAGTCAACAGATAGGGACGTTTGCAAGACAACAACCATCTGCACGAACAGTTCGAAGACGTTTGCAGCAGCATGGACTATCAGTGTTTGGCGACATCTCGGTGAACGCACATTGGAGCCGTGTATTCGTCATCGCCATACTGGCGTATCATCCGGCGTGATGGTAGGAGGTGCCACTGGGTACAAGTCTCGGTCACCTCTTGTTCGCATAGACGGCACGTTGAACAGTGGACGTTACATTTCAGATGTGTTACGACCCGTGGCACTACCCTTCATTCGATCCCTGCGAAACCCTACATTTCAGCAGGATAATGCACGACCGCATGTTGCAGGTTTTGTATGGGCCTTTCTGGATACAGAAAAGGTTCGACTGCTGCCCTGGCCGGCACATTCTCCAGATCTCTCACCAACTGAAAACGTTTGGTCAATGGTGGCGGAGCAACTGTCTCGTTACAATACGCCAATCACTACTCTTGATGAACTGTGGTATCGTGTTGAAGCTGCATGGGCAGCTGTACCTGTACACGCCATCCAAGCTCTGTTTGACTCAATGTCCAGGCGTATCAAGGCCGTTATTATGGCCAGAGGTGGTTGTTCTGGGTACTGATTTCTCAGGATCTAAGCACCCAAATTATCTGAAAATGTAATCACATGTCAGTTCTAGTATAATATATTTGTCCAATGGATACCCGTTTATCATCTGCATTTCTTCTTGGTGTAGCAATTTTAATGGCCAGCAGTGTATTAATGTACGAGATTGTATCCAGTGGGTCTGTAAGGGTTAAATTTTACGTAATTGATGTTCCTTACTAAATTTTACGAATTTTCATAAATTACAGTTTTGCGTTTTTTTTGTAATAAAATAGTTTCCATCTCTTTCCATTTTTTATTTTAACTTATGTTTTAATTTTGTCTGGTGAATCTCTGAATGGCGTATTATACTACAATAAGTAAAAAAAAAAAATATTGTTTGGGCGTGGAAAAATGGCAAAAGTATTACACGAATGGTCATAATAAAAACAAAAAAGGTTTAAGAAAATCAAGAAATGTGACACAACTCAATACCTCACAATCGACGAGAACAGAATTATATTAGCGCTGTAAAGACTATAATGGACTTTACTGGCAAAATTACGTACTTAGAATTTAAAAGACGCTACTACTATTTCAATATAAGCTTCATAGAATTCTTTTAGTCGATTTATCTGAAGTAGTGCATTTTTGAGTTGTGTCACTGTTCTTGCCAAGGTGTGATATGGTCTCTTTTCGTTCTTCAGTTACATTAATTACAGAGCTGTCCGTAGCAACTTTGCTGTTTCAAATGAAAGTATTCTAATTTCTTCCTGTTGTCGTAGTTTTAAAAGAGATGAATTCTATGGCAATTCCTTCTTCAAAATCCGATGACTAATCATGAGTAATTAAAATACTTAGAATTTAGAATTTATCTGTGTTGAATTTGAAACCGATTGCTGTTGTCACGCAGAAGTTCGCTATTTCTTACTCAAATAAGGGAATACGACATCTTGGATGATGTGGAAACAGTGCTGCGCCGCCGCGATACCGATATAAAAGTGGGACACAGGAAATATTGCATTCATTCTGATATTCTGCTATTTTTCATGCTCCATAACATTAAAATTTAGTAATAGTATTGTCAAGTAACAGTGATATTTATTATGAAATTTCCTGGGATCCAAGACACAAAGTTAACTAAAATTAAGAATAGTAGAAAGGCTGGAGACATCCATTATCATGCAACATTATGGGCAAAATAAAAGTAGATACTTCATGATTGTAATTTTTCAGATTGTTACCTTCGTTTACAGCGAGATATATTTGATTTCTAATTTGTGTAATCAGTTTCTGAAGCTAGAACAATAACACAGACACATTCATGTGAAAAGTAGAGATCAGATTACGTAAGTCTATTAAAAAATCTGTTAAACATCGATCCACATGACGGAGCTTTTCTGTTCTATGAATTATTATTATTAAAGGCTTTGCAGTAATAACTACTACAACTCACAATACAAGAAGATTTTATTTAACATCCGACCGGTTTCGGGCTTGTGCCCTTCTTCATGTGTTTTACATTCATTTACATGTTTCCACACTCAGTGTTGGAGTTCACTTTTTAAATAAAAAGCAAATAATGTGATGCTCACTAAACATACACAGCTGGAACAATAGGAAACGATTAAGCGACTTATGTTGAAAATATTAGTGGACTCACATAATAGTTGGAGTATCCATATCACGTCCACGTTACATTTACCACATTTTTTACAAACGTATTTCGATTTATCACACGTTAACTGTATATTTTTCACCATGGTAATTACAACTTCCATAGTGCACCTTTGACACAATATTGACACTATAGATGTTAGTAACTGCAGAAGTACACAAACCATACCCTCTGTTTTCCAATGTAAACAAAGACATAATATGGAAGTTCCAGTAATTACCGTGGTGACTAATATACAGCTAAAATGTGAAAAATCGAAATTTGTTTGTAAAAAATTTAATAAATATAATGTGAAAATATATATAAGTACACGTCGCTTAGCCACTTCCAGTTATTTCAGTTTCGTTTATTTAGTCGTCATCACATTATTTGCTTTTTATTTATACAGTGAACTCCAGCACTGAGTGTGGAAACACGTAAGTGAATGTAAACCACCTGAAAATGAGCACAAGCGAGGAACTAATTGTGTGTTAAATAAAATCTTGCATTACGACTGGTAGCGGTTATTATTCTGCACACTACTAAGCAGTCATGGAGTTCAACTGCAACCACTACTGTTGAAATACAATTTCATTTGCATGTAATGATTTATTTTGGCTCAACTCCGCACTGCGTACTGCTTCGTTTCATACGGTACTGAAAGTTTTGTGTAACATTCACCTAAACTGTGTGAGAAGACATTTCTGAATTGTCTGACGGTCGAAGTACCGAAACTGGTTCTTTCAGTCGTAGCGGTGACAAAGCCTTAAATTAATTGGTAACTTACATTCATGTCTTGGCTTGGTCGTATGATATGTACCACAGCTATGCTAACGAGCACGAGTATTGTACTCTGTGTACTTCTGGAGCTTTTCATGTTCCATTAATTATTTTTATCTTTACATGTTTGAAGTAGTATTAAGGAGTATGGTTCTCTAGCTTTCCTAAATACATATCTTAGATCTGAATGGAGTGCGAAATTTGGTGTGCAAAATGAACCAAAACAATTATGAACCATGTCTTTGAAAAAATTTCAGAACAATTTGTTAGATATCCTTTTCCTCTTTTTCTACTCATCTTGTTATAAATGACTTGTTTACAAAAATGTTCTACTTCAGTATTTGGTGATCTGCGATGTCCCTGTCGAGGTGTTAAACCTGGGAAATACAATTATGTTTTCTTTTATAAAAAGTATTCGAATTGTTTATGAAAAATACCCGTTAGCACAAACGGTTGCTTTGAATTTTTTGTGTGATTTGTTCGTGAAATAGAATTAGAATACTATGTCAGACATAAATAGAAAACTGTACTTCACAACAAAATTGACCAAAACAGTCGATAAACGAGAAACGATTGATGACACCAAAGGTTATATATAAATGAGGGCAAGACGAAAATTATCTACACTTTTGCCATAACGTTTGTTACATTGCGCACAATGTCTTCTGTCCTCGCACATGTCATTGTTATACTGCTGTTGTGGTAATGCTGTGACATTTTGATCTTATTTCCGCCTTGTTCTTCCTCCTGTTGCAGATATAGCATGGCAGATCCATTAGAAATGGGCACCAGAGAGGAACAACGGCCGGTGATCCAATTCCTCTGGTTGGAGGGTGTCAAAGCGGCAGACGTTCATCGCAGACTATCATCGCAATATGGGTTAAGTGCACTATCACGTGAAACTGTGTTTTTGTGGATCGAGAAGTTTAAAAGTGGTCGGACAAGCGTAACGCATGAAGAGGGAGCGGGACGGCCATCAACCTCACAATCGATGAGGTAGCGTCCGCTCTGAACATCAGTCATGGCTCCACCCATCACATCATCCACAACGATCTCGGTTTCCATACGGTCTTCGCCTGGTGGGTACCAAGAACGCTTACCGACGACCGTAAGCTCACCCGTGTTAGGGTCTGTCTACGCTTACTCACTCGCTTCAACAACGAAGGTGATGCATTTTTGAGCAGAACTGTCAGCGGAGATGAAACATGGGGGCATCACTACGAGCCTGAGTCAAAGCGCCAGAGTATGCAGTGGAAACATCCTGGATCGCCGACGAGGAAAATATTCAAGACTGGGCCATCCGCGGGAGAGGTTATGTTCACCGTGACAGGGACCCATACTGGCAGAGTTCATCGGAAAGGGAACGAATTGTTGGAAAAGAAGCTGAAGCCAGCAATTCGCACCGAACGCCGAGGTTTGCTGTCGAAGAAGGTGTTGTTGTTGCACGACAATGCACGGCAACACACGGCCCGTCACACTACTGAAACCATCAACAAGACGAAATATGAGGTATTGGAACACCCTCCCTACAGCCCAAACCTTACTCCAAGTAAGTTTCACTTGTTTGGGCCACTCAAGCATGCTTTGCGTGGTCACAGATTTGCCTCAGATGAGGACGTGCGAAATGCAGTGCAAAAGGTGCAAAAGTGGCTTCACGACCAACCGAAAACCTTTTATTTGGGAGGAATATGTAAGCTCGTTGTTGACCGTTGGGCCAAGTGCATTGAGAAGGAGGGAGATTACGTAGAAAAATGATGTGCATTGTATACTCCTAGCTTCATGTTAATAAGCGGTAGAATGAAAAGTATACAGGGTGGTCCATTGATAGAGACCGGGCCAAATATCTCGCGAAATAAGCATCAAACGAAAAAACTACAAAGAACGAAACTCGTCTAGCTTGAAGGGGTAAACCAGATGGCGCTATTTTTGGCCCGCTAGTTGGAGCTGCCCATAGGTCAAACGGATATCAACTGCGTTTTTTAAAAATAGGAACCCCCATTTTTTATTACATTTTCGTGTAGTACGTAAGGAAATTTGAATGTTTTAGTTGGACCACTTATTTCGCTTTGTGATAATGGCGCTGTAATAGTAACAAACGTATAAGCATATGGTATCACGTAACATTGCGCCAGTGCGGACGGTATTTGCTTCGTGATACATGGATCGTTTACCAATTGCGGAAAAAAGTCGATATCGTGTTGATGTATGGCTACTGTGATCAAAATGCCCAATGGGCGTGTGCTGTGTATGCTGCTCGGTAACGTCAACCACGACCTGCAACAAATGATGATGCCCAAGTTAGGTGTTTTAGCTGCTGTGGTGGCTAATCCGCACATCAGTAGCAGACGCGTGAGAATCGGGAATCTCAAAAACGTCGGTGTTGAGAATGCTACATCAACATCGATTGCACCCGTACCATATTTCTATGCACCAGGAATTGCATGGCGACGAGTTTGAACGTCGTGCACAGTTCTGCCACTGGGCACAAGAGAAATTACGGGACGATGACAGATTTTTTGCACGCGTTCTATTTAGCGACGAAGCATCATTCACCAACAGCGGTAACGTAAACCGGCATAATATGCACTATTGGGCAAGGGAAAATCCACGATGGCTGCGACAAGTGGAACATCAGCGGGTGGGTCAATGTATGGTGCGGCATTATGGGAGGAAGGATAATTGACCCCCATTTTATCGATGGCAATGTAAATGGTGCAATGTATGCTGATTTCCTACGTAATGTTCTCCCGATGTTACTACAAGATGTTTCACTGCATGACAGAATGGCGATGTACTTCCAACATGATGGATGTCCGGCACATAGCTCGCGTGCGGTTGAAGCTGTATTGAATAGCATATTTCATGACAGGTGGATTGGTCGTCGAAGCACCATACCATGGCCCACACGTTCACCGGATCTGACGTCCCCGGATTTCTTTCTGTGGGGAAAGTTGAAGGATATTTGCTATCGTGATCCACCGACAACGCCTGACAACATGCGCCAGCGCATTGTCAATGCATGTGCGAACATTACCAAGGCGATCTACTCGCTGTTGAGAGGAATGTCGTTACACGTATTGCCAAATGCATTGAGGTTGACGTACATCATTTTGAGCATTTATTGCATTAATGTGGTATTTACAGGTAATCACGCTGTAACAGCATGCGTTCTTAGAAATGATAAGTTCACAAAGGCACGTGTATCGCATTGGAACAACCGAAATAAAATGTTCAAACGTACCTACGTTCTGTATTTTAATTTAAAAAACCTACCTGTTACCAACTGTTCGTTTAAAATTGTGAGCCGTATGTTTGTGACTATTACAGCGCCATCTATCACAGAGCGAAAAAAGTGGTCCAACTAAAACATTCATATTTCTTTACGTACTACACGAATATGTAATAAAAAATGGGAGTTCCTATTTAAAAAAACCGCAGTTGATATCCGTTTGACCTATGGCAGCGCCATCTAGCGGGCCAACCATAGCGCCATCTGGTTTCCCCCTTCAAGCTAGACAAGTATCGTTCTTTGTAGTTTTTTCGTTTTTACCAGCGTCTCCATAGGAAAAATGAAACATTTTGTCAGATGCATGGAGAGACAAAACCTGCCAAACACAGTAAATTTATTATCATAAATATTACTTTGCAACATGTTAGAAAACTATCATTGATCTGATACATGATCGCCCCCAACACAAAAGTACATCAAACATTGCTTTTTCTAATGAATACACTTGTAAGGTGACAACAGTGAACACAGAAGGCATATAATCACAAGTAATTGAAATATGGTCGTAATTTTGATCTTAATAGTAATGGCTCAGGTTACAGACACGGCGGTATTTTTTTTTAAATTCTACTTTCAGACAGGATACTATCTCGCTGTCTATAACACATCGTGTTACGAACCCTCCCAAGAATGCCACGTGCAGTGACGAGTGCGTGGACGGCCCCGAAAGGCCGGAAACAAAGAATGTGTCGAGAGTAATTAATGAATATGAAAGCATGTGATAGATTCGGAACCTTTTGACCAGGAAAAAACCGTTGCTCTATCCATAATTTGCATATAAAATTTATTTCGAGGTAACTAAAGGTTGTAAACAGATTTCGGCTGTCGTCATTTTGTGGCGAAATAATACAGTGGTCATAATGGCGGCGGCCATTAAAAAAAATTCAAGTTTTAAACGGAGCGCTTTCTTCGTCTTGAGGCGCGCATGAATGGAGAACATCCTGCCGACCCAACGGCCGAGGATGCGCCAAGTTAAGAAACTTCTGGGGCAGAAAGGAAGCGGCCATGTCTATGGCCCAGCAGGCGACAGCTAACCGCTTGACTACCCAGGAAGTTAGCACAGGAACTACTTTTATCAGTCATAGACACACTAGTGTGAGGTGCTGGCCAGCTAACAAAAGCCCTAAGCATCGCCGCCCGAGCTCATTCTTGAACCTCTTCTCGGAAGGTCATTAGCTCGCATTCGATCACCGTTTCATTTGTTTGGCGATCGCTAGCATTTTGCGACTTTGCGGGGGAGCAGCAGCCCCTGTCATGTGGTAAGTAAGGTTCACCGGATTCTGCCCCCCCCCCCCCCCCCTAGTTCTCATGGTTCAGAATTCGTACTCTGAAGTGTTCTCAGTTCAACTTATGTAGCTATGGGTGAATATGTCATTCTGTGAACGTGTTATGTAGCTATGGGTGAATATGTCATTCTGCGAACGTGTCTGTATCGGTGGAGGCTGCCTACGGTTGAGAGTACGTTGTTCTGTGCTAATTTCAGAATATATCTCTTTGCGCTAAATCTTTTATTTGTGTTGCTAATTCTAGCACCTTCCCCGAGTATCTATTCAAGTCAATGGGTCCCTGCAAGTAGCCTTCCCAAGGTCTGATATTGGGTAGAATAACAGCATGAGATCCCGATGCCCTCGCAATATTTACCTCATCTCTTAACGCGGGCCAGCTCTTTTCATTCAAGCGACCTGGGATACGGAAACTGTGTGTCAGTCAGTTTACGTGTGGTATCACATGTCGACAACAATATAGCGTTCTATTAATTTATTAGTGCCAAGTAAAGAAAGCTCATGGCAAATAATATGACTGATATTAAAAAGTGTTAGGTGCTATATATTGTGATTCGCAAAAGAAAAAAATACATGATTGGAAGATGTTAAAGAAGGTTTAAGTATTTAACAATATTATGAATACAACAAATGATATGCAGTCTTATAATGTTGCAGAGAATCAGCCTGCAACAAGATCAGTTAATTCGCTCGTTTGGCACACTGTCGGCTAAAACACCGTGGACCCGTGTCGCAGACCGGCACTGCGTGTCGACGCGGGCTTCGCGTCCGGAGCGAGTCAAGGGACGCTGTTGGTCTCCCAGACGACTTCCTCCGTGCCAAGGGCCTCGGTCCTGGACACGCAGCCGCAGCGCGTGTGGTTGACGAAGTTGATGGACATGTCTCTGAAGGCGGAGCCCTTCAGGGTGTCCTGCACTCGGAACGGCAGAGTCACCGTCTGGTTTTCCAGCGGCGCACACACCTGCGGCAGTAAACGAGAAAATGTTCAAACGTGTGTGAACTGCTGAGGTCATCGGTTCCTAGACTTACAAGCTACTTAATCTAACTTATGCTAACAACAACACACACACCCATGCCCGAGGGCGGATTCGAACCTCCGGCGGGAAGGGCCGCACAATCCGTGACATGGCGCCTCAAACGGCGCGGCCACTCCGCGCGGCAGTAAACCAGACTCGTTCTTCGCAGTGAGGAGAGAACACTAAGAGTGACGAACACCAACCAATCGTTAGGTGAAACTGAAGTAGTACTTTACTAAGAGAGAGAAAAACGTTGACTTCCAGTCGAAAGTACTGAACTAAAGGAGTAAATTACTGCAGGAGTAAATTTTTCATTTACTCGTGAAGTAAATTTTTTCACTCCAGAACTGGTGCAGAGCACCATCAAAGAGTAGGCTACGACTTTATTAACTGAAAGAGGAAATAAGGCTAAAATTTACTCCTCAGCAGTTATAGATGAAAAGTTAGAAAGTAAAGTGTGTTTCTGCATGTTAAATATCAGATTCTACAGATCACATGGACTACGAAGAATATGTGAAAATAGAGGAAGAGGTAGACGTCCCAGAAAAGAGACTTTTATTGGAGAGAAGAGGTCTATTTGAGATATATAGCGAGAGTAGTTTCAATGAGCGGATTCGGTTTCATAAGGAATCTTTTGAGTTACTGCTTGCTATGGCGGAGCCGTTGCTGCAGCTTAACTCTCACAGGAATCGCGCTTTTTCTCCTAAGATTGGAATGTATACCGCAGAGACAGGCTGAACAGTGAAGGGGGAGGCGTGTTTATAGCGATAAGAAGTGCAATAGTATCGAAGGAAAGTGAGGGAGATCCGAAATGTGAAATAATTTGGGTGAAGGTCACGGTTAAAGCAGGCTCACACATGGTAATTGGATGTCTCTATAGGCCCCGTGGCTCAGCAGCTGTTGTGACTGAGCACCTGAAGGATAATTTGGAAAATATTTCGAGTAGATTTCCCCACCATGTTATAGTTCTGAGTGAAGATTTTAATTTGCCGGATATAGACTGGGAGACTCAAACGTTCATAACGGGTGTCAGGGACAAAGAATCCAGTGAAATTTTTTTAAGTGCTTTATCTGAAAGCTACCTTGAGCAGTTAAACAGAGAACCGATGTGTGGCGATAACATATTAGACCTTCTGGTGACAAACAGACTCGAAATATTTGAAAAAGTTAACTCAGAACAGGGAATCAGCGATCATAAAGCGGTTACTGCTTAGAGTTAGAAAACTGCTGCGGAAGTACAGGGAACTTCACAGCAAACATAAACATAAAAATAACCAAAGCCTTGCAGACAAACAAAAATTACGCGAAGCGAAATGTAGTGTGAGGAGGGCTATGCGAGAGGCATTCAATGAATTCGAAAGTAAAGTTCTATGTACTGACTTGGCAGAAAATCCTAAGAAATTTTGGTCTTATGTCAAAGCTGTAGGTGGATCAAAACAAAATGTCCAGACACTCTGTGACGAAAATGGTACTGAAACAGAGGATGACAGACTAAAGGCCGAAATACTAAATGTCTTTTTCCAAAGCAGTTTCACAGAGGAAGACTGCACTGTAGTTCCTCCTCTAGATTGTCGCACAGATGACAAAATGGTAGATATCGAAATAGACGACAGAGGGATAGAGAAACCATTAAAATCGCTCAAAAGAGGAAAGGCCGCTGGACCTGATGGGATACCAGTTCGATTTTACCCAGAGTACGCGAAGGAACTTGCCCCCCTTCTTGCAGTGGTGTACCGAAGGTCTCTAGAAGAGCGTAGCGTTCCAAAGGATTGGAAAAGGGCACAGGTCTTCCCCGTTTTCAAGAAGGGACGTCGAACAGACGTGCAGAACCATAGAGCTATATCTCTAACGTCTATCTGCTGTAGAATTTTGGAACACGTATTATGTTCGAGTATAATGACTTTTCTGGAGACTAGAAATCTACTCTGTAGGAATCAGCATGGGTTTCGAAAAAGACGATCGTGTGAAACCCAGCTCGCGCTATTCGTCCACGAGACTCAGAGGGCCATAGACACGGGTTCCCAGGTAGATGCCGTGTTTCTTGACTTCCGCAAGGCGTTCGATACAGTTCCCCACAGTCGTTTAATGAGCAAAGTAAGAGAATATGGACTATCAGACCAACTGTGTGATTGGATTGAAGAGTTCCTAGATAACAAAACGCAGCATGTCATTCTCAATGGAGAGAAGTCTTCCGAAGTAAGAGTGATTTCAGGTGTGCCACAGGGGAGTGTCGTAGGACCGTTGCTATTCACAATATATATAAATGACCTTTTGGATGGCATCGGAAGTTCACTGAGGTTTTTTGCGGATGATGCTGTGGTATATCGAGAGGTTGTAACAATGGAAAATTGTACTGAAATGCAGGAGGATCTGCAGCGAATTGACGCATGGTGCAGGGAATGGCAATTGAATCTCAATGTAGACAAGTGTAATGTGCTGCGAATACATAGAAAGAAAGATCCCTTATCATTTAGCTACAATATAGCAGGTCAGCAAATGGAAGCAGTTATTCAATAAATTATCTGGGAGTACCCATTAGGAGTGATTTAAAATGGAATGATCGTATAAAGTTGATCGTCGGTAACGCAGATGCCAGACTGAGATTCATTAGAAGAATCCTAAGGAAATGCAATCCGAAAACAAAGGAAGTAGGTTACAGTACGCTTGTTCGCCCACTGCTTGAATACTGCTCAGCAGTGTGGGATGCGTACCAGATAGGGTTGATAGAAGAGATAGAGAAGATCCAACGGAGATCAGCACGCTTCGTTACAGGATCATTTAGTAATCGCGGAAGCGTTACGGAGATGGTAGATAAACTCCAGTGGAAGACTCTGCAGGAGAGACGCTCAGTAGCTCGGTACAAGCTTTTGTTAAAGTTTCGAGAACATACCTTCACCGAGGAGTCAAGCGGTATATTGCTCCCACCTACGTATATCTCGCGAAGAGACCATGAGGATAAAATCAGAGAGATTAGAGCTCACACAGAGGCATACCGACAATCCTTCTTTCCACGAACAATACGAGACTGGAATAGAAGGGAGAACAGATAGAGGTACTCAAGGTACCCTCCGCACACACCGTCAGGTGGCTTGCGGAGTATCGATGTAGATGTAGATATAGAAGCTGCAAATTCTTTGTGGACTATGAATCTTTTGCGCTGGTTCTTATCAAATCGTAGCAGGCGATCGCACTAACTTCCATCATAACACTGCTGAAAGAGCTTTTAACGGTGTGATGAACAGTTTAAATACCTTGAACCCACTGTATGTGCCCATGCCACAAGAATATGTATCATAATAAAAAGGCAATTCTATCGAACTGGTGTCCCCAAATATCATGGAGGCCATTAATTGTATACATATACCCACACTTCGTCCTTCTGAGCACAAGTAGAACTATAGGGAAACTGCAAAAAATTCTTTTCCATTAAAAATATACAAACCAATTTTGATGCCAAAACGAAAATTTTAAACATGATAAGCTCTTGGCCGGATTCCACACGTGATGCACCTTTTGTCCAATGTAGTAAAAAGGCATTACCATCTCAATTACAACTAAAGAAACAAACAGGAATAGAGCTGAAACATCCAGGCAGATTAAAACTGTGTGCCGGGCCGAGACTCGAACTCGGGACCTTTACCTTCCGCGGGCAAGTGCTCTACCAACTGAGCTACCCAAGCACGACTCACGTCCCCTCATCACAGCTTCACTTCCACCAGTACCTCGTCTCCTACTTTCCAAACTTCACAGAAGCTCTCCTGCGAAACCTTGCAGAACTAGCACTCCTGGAAGAAAGGATATTGCGGACATGGCTTAGCCACAGCCTGGGTGATGATTCCAGAATGAGATTTTCACTCTGGAGCGGAGTGTGTGCTGATATGAAACTTGCCCGCAAAAGGCAAAGGTCCCGAGTTCGAGTCTCGGCCCGGCACACAGTTTTAATCTGCCAGGAAGTTTCATAACAGCGCACACTCCGCTGCAGAGTGAAAATCTCATTCGGGAGCAGAACTCTCCAACAGTTACTAAAAGGGTATATTACTAAGAAAGCAATTTACTAAAGTAGTCAAGACCAAAGAAGCAAAAGTTATTTCAAGAGTAATTTATACTACACTGAAGCGCCAAAGAAACTGGTACACACAAGTGTATTCAAATACAGAGATATGTAAAATGCAGAATACGGCGCTGCGGTCAGCAAAGCCTATATAAGACAACAAGTGTCTGACGCAGTTGTTAAATCGGTTACTGCTAGTGCAATGGAAGAATATCACGATTTAAGTGAGTTTGAACGTGGTGCTATAGTCGGCGGACCAGCGATGGACACAGCAGCATTTCCAATGAGCGATGAAATGGGGATTTTCCCATACGATCATTTCACGAGTGTACCTTGAATATCAGGAAACCGGTGAAACATCAAATCACCGACATCGCTGCGGCTGGAAAAAGATACTGCAAGAACGGGACCAACGACGACTGAGAGAATCGTTCAACGTAACAGAAGTGCGATCCTTGGGCAAATTGCTCCAGAATTCAATGCTGGGCCATCAACAAGTGTCAGCGTGCGAACCATTCAACGAAACTTTATCGATATGGGCTTTCGGATCTGAAGGCCCACTCGTGTATCCTTGATGACTGCACGATACAAAGCTTTCCGCCTCGACTCGGCCTGTCAACAGCGACATTGCAAAAATTTTGGTAATTTGTGGTAAGGTCTTATGAGACCAAACTGCTGAGGTCATCGGTCCCTAAGCCAACACACTACTCAATCTAACTTAAACTAGCGAACCCCGCGCGGCCAGAAATTGGACTATTAATGACTGGAAACAGTTGTCTGGTCGCACAAGTCTCGTTTCAAATTATGTCGAGCGGATGGACGTGTACGGATATCGAGACAATCTCATGAATCCATGGACCCTGCATGTCAGAAGAGGACAGTTCAAGCTTGTGGAGGCTCTGTAATGGTGTGGGGCGTGAGCAGTTGGAATGATAATGGACCCCTGATACGTCTAGATACGACTCTGACAGGTGACCCGTACGTAAGAATCCTATCTGATCACTTGCATCCATTCATGTCCATTGTGCAATCCGACAGACTTGGGAAATTCCAGCAGGACAATGCGACACCCCACAGGTACAGAATTGCTACAGAGTGGTTCCAGGAACACTCTTCTGAGTTTAAACACTTCCGCTAGCCACCAGACTCCCCGTATATGAACATTATTGAGCGTATCTGGGATGCCTTGCAACGTAGTATTCAGAAGAGATCTCCATCCCGTCGTAGCTATTATAGTATTACAAATAGTTTTAAAATATTTAAAAATATAAAATATTTTCATATATATTTTTACATTACACTGACGGAAAAAATCACAACATCAGGAAGGAATTGTGCGATATAAACGAATGTTGTTTGTTTGTATATCTTAAAGATGATGTCTGTTCCAATTTCGTGCCAGTCGCATAAGAGTGGCGCTAGTAGTGACGTTATGAAGATGCAAATCAGGTTTGCTTTAAATACTCGCTGTAACGGTAGTGAGTTCTAGTTACCTTTGGAGTTGAACGTAGTAACTTGATGTTAGTCAATAATGCCTTTAAGGTGGCAAAGACACTATTATCAACACCTCACTGAGTTTGACCTATGTTGCGTAATAGGGTTACGAGAATCTGGATGTTCCTTCTACGAAATTGCAGAAAGACTTGCCAGGAATGTAGCCACTGTACATGACAGCTGGCAGCGGTGATCACGGGAATGTGTGGTCAAAAGCAGATTGGGCTCCGGACGGCCACATGGCACTACCGAAACGGGGACACTACTGTGTTTGGCGTATGACTGCAATGCATCGTACTGCATCTGCAGCAGCAATCCGAGCAGCAGTTTGCACAACAGTGGCACAACGAAGTGTTACAAACCTGTTGCTTCAAGGACAGCTCCGAGCCAGACGCCCTGCAGCAAGCATTCCACTGACTCCATATGATCGCCTTTTGCGACTTCAGACTCTCTCACCTATTTCTCGCATACAGAAAATTATTAAAAATTTCATTACAACCTGATGCACCTCGAGCGAGACTTTAGAAAGTTAACGGCCTGAGCAGACATTGATGGAGCCTGGTAGGGTGCTAAAAGCATGAGGTATTTTTATGATTCTTAGCTCATAGAAACGGCATGTCGTGAGTTGAAAGCAATTGGTGGCGAGCCTATCCCTTAGTAAATCTTGGCGGACAGGACCACAGATGTACAGGGCAGACAGGGCAGCCCCTCATCGCGACAGGTCTCCAGCAGAACAATGCCGAGCTACCTGCTGCAGCACCAGTGGAAGCCTGGGGTGGGGCGACGGTCTGAAGGAACACGTCTACACAGTGGAGCTGTAAACCGGGGCAGGCCACGGCGGTCGAGCGGTTCTAGGCGCTTCAGTCCGGAACCGCACGACTGCTACTGTGGCAGGTTCGAATCCTGCCTCGGTCATGGCTGTGTGTGATGTCCTTAGGTTAGCTAGGCTTAAGTAGTTCTAAGTTCTAGGGGACTGATGACCACAGATGTTAAGTCCCATAGTGCTCAGAGCCATTTGAACCATTTTTTGCCGGCCGGGGTGGCCGAGCAGTTCTAGGCGCTACAGTCTGGAACCGCGCGACCGCTATGGTCTCAGGTTCGAATCCTGCTTCGGTTAGTTAGGTTTAAATAGTTCTAAGTTCTAGGGGACTGATGACCTCAGAAGTTAAGTCCCATAGTGCCCAGAGCCATTTGAACCATTTTTGAACCTTTTTTTTTGTAAACTGGGGATTTTGTGCAGAGCCACGTGTAATAAAAATTCATCTGTTTTCTTGTTCGCCGATAGTGCAAAAAGGCCAGTGAATCAGTTCCCCTCGCCGCCTCGATTGTATAAGAAAAATCCGGCGTCTGGGAAACGTTTAGAGATAGAATCTTTATTACACCTCATTGCTAGGACTAACAAGCTCCAAGGCACAGGTGATTTAGATCAGGATCTTTGAGATTGTATCTGTTCGCCTGTTGCCATGGGAAGAGACACGACTTCGACGACTTCGGAAAAAATCATCTTCCCTCTCTGCGAAAATTTAAAAAGAGCCATTAATTGGCGGTTTCTTTTTTTTACCAGAGACACATGTTTCTTAACTCTTGCACTGGTTCGACGTGAGTTGGTGCTGTCATGTGGGAGGGGAGAGTTAGCGCCTCTAGAGCCCTGTGATTCGCACAAGACGGGGTAAAGGCGGTGTCGTTCGTGAACTTTTCAGGAAAACTAATTTTTTTTTATGGAGAAGTGTAAAGCACTTGGGTGCGGGCCTTTGCTTGGGTAAGCACTTCTGGTCGAAACTCTGGATGTGTGATTGGTACTTGGGGCCTGTCCTGAGACTGACTTCACTTGCGAGTAGTTTATACTAGGGAGCCTGTGATGAAGTTCTTACCGTACCGACAGTGTGACATCAAATGTCTCGGACTACTCGTTTCCCGAGGGCACACTTATTCGTTTTTGGTTTACCAGCTTTGACGTTTGGTATCCTTGTGCACTCGTGTAAGTGAGCCAAATTGATCCTTGGTACGACCAACGAATGGGCGTGTCACACACTGAAATCTACCGTGATTTCAGGGCTCTGGTAGAGAGTAAATTGCAATCTGTCTGTCTGATCGCTAGACCGTGAGATTTTTGCATTTCTTTCGTGGCCACGATCGATACACAGGTGCCGCCTCCAAGTCTCACCTCCGCCGCCCACATCTCGCCAGCTGCAAGTTACATCGCCGCATGAAGCAAACAGGGTAAGGTACTGCTGCTCCGGCATTGTCAGGTTGTACAGATCTCAATCGCCACTTGCTCTCATCTGCACCTGTGTTGAGAAACTTCAGAAAATTTGACCAATCAAAGTCTGCTCAGCGTCGGATCAATTCAGATTGTCTCTGCCACCCAGGATCCTTGTCCAATGTCATCTTAAATCACGTGTTAGTTGTTTACGGTATTCAATCAATAACTTCTTTAGCACAATTTATGTCTGTTAAAAATGAGTAGTCTGTATCCATCTTAATGTTTATTAGAGTATCGCGCAAAATTTTGAAGTAAATTGGTCAGTCACTTTTCGAAATTTTTTTCTAACGTTTCCCTATTATGATTATATATATTTATGTATTAAGAAGGGACCGCTTGGTAGGACATGTTCTGAGGCATCAAGGGATCACCAATTTAGTACTTGACGGCAACGTGGAGGGTGAAAATCGTAGAGGGAGACCAAGAGTTGAATACACTAAGCAGATTCAGAAGGACGTAGGCTGCAGTAGGTACTGAGAGATGAAGAAGCTTGCACAGGATAGAGTAGCATGGAGAGCTGCATCAAACCAGTCTCAAGACTGAAGACCACAACAACAACAACAACAACAACAACAACAACAATATTTATGTACTATGCAGGGTGTAACGGATATTTCTGTTCGTGAGCGACGACGGTGTACTGAACAACACGACATCAGTACTTCCTTTGTTTGCAGACTAATGGGATTAGTATGCTTTTAGATTGGTTAGTGTCTTCAAATACATGTGAGTAGAGCAAGACATTAATGCTTAATTTTCCCTGGGCAGCAGGTCGGATACTGAATTGTAGATGTGTGGACACAAAATGGGTGGCCTAGACTGACAGGCATATTCCACTTAGTTTTGCAGTTACAGCCATACAGAAAACGTTAGTTCGTAAGGTTTGTGACGTGTTTTTGGGAAGAACGTTCGGCACAGAGAAAAAACAACGAACATATTGATGTGTGTACATACTAAGGTACTACATACAAAATTATCTGCACTTACACCCCTACACCCTGCATGTATTAAAAATATATTTAGCCTACATCCGTCCGAATATTTATTGGAGCGTCGTGTAAAAAGTTGAAGTAAATCGGTCAATAACTATTCGTGTTTTTTTGCTAAGAATATTTCCTTTGAAGCAAATCGGTTCTAGAGTTTCTAGAGATTTTTGAAACAACGCCTCGTCTTTGTATAGAAGGTGATTTAAATATGTTCCATACAAACGCATTCCTTTTTCAATTTCTTAGTCTCAGGATCTGAAAACTGTTTCAAGGATTACTACGAAGAACACAGCAGGCACGTGCCTGATCCAAGTAGTGTTCACTCGGCTGCACTGTGCGAGTGCGGGGCGAATAAGCTGCGGACAGCTTGGCGGAAGTTGCGGAAAATGACCAACACAATCTCGCTTAATGACACATCGCCTGCGTGGCTTGCACAGTCACGCGTATCTCTGGCGTACGCACATAGGCAGCGAAGTCGCTATGCGCACAGATCCGATCCTCTTCCTTTACGCGTCTCTCTGTGTTGTGACGCAGCTAACCGCCGTGTTTCCTTAGGGGAGGAAGTTATGGGAAAAGAAAGGTAGAGGTTTCAGCAGTTACGCAAAGATAAAGTAATCTGGATGTGATAGACTAGTGTGGAAAGCCGCAACAAATCAGTTTTCAAATAGTAGAGTACAACATCTCTTTCGAGATAAAAGATAAGGCTTTGCTGCTTCCGATTCATGTATAGTAGTGTTCGATACGTGTATACTCGTATGTGTGTGTCCTCAGTTCACTGATTTGATCTAGGAGCGAGATGGACAGTGTTCGAGAAAACAGGCTCATGTTTGTGCAGTCAGATTCAGATCCTCGTTCAACAAAGTGAAATTAAGTTTTCCGCACTTACCTTAAATCACTTAAGCTGAAGTTTTAACGCGTCCTTCGAAAAGATCATGGTTACTTTTCTGCCGTATTGTTGAGAATTCGAGCGAGTGTTCTTGGCCTAGAAAATTCGTCATTGATTTCTTTCTGTTCTAGCACAGTCATTACCTTCGTCTACGTCTCTTATTTTCTTACTAGCTGAAAAACCCGGCATTGACTGGGTATTCATTTTGCCGATTTTCTGCTAGAAACGAAATTTTATACCAGGGTTATTCAGAAAGTAAGGAACGATCGGTGGCGAAATGGAAACCACAGTGAAAATCCGATGAAGTTTTGCACAGGAGTGTTGGGCAATGTCTCTAGTATGCTCGTCGATCGCGTTGCGTCGTTCTTTTTGGTTCTAAGCAAGGAGGGAGCACATAAAGATACCTAAAACAATAGTGTCTCCCACCAAGTACGAGGGCCTGGTAAGAAATTTCGCCTAAAGCTATGCAACCAACATTACTTAACTGCCGTGCAGTTTCTTCTCCAAGACAATTCTCAGCCGCATTCTGCAGGGGCAATGAAGATATTCCTGCATAGTTTGCAATTGGAAATGTTTGATTACCCACAATATAGCTCGTAATTGTCTCCCTCTGAGTTTCATCTCTGCCTACATGAACCGCTGGCTACGAAGACGAAATTTTGGCACAGACAACGAGCTATAGCCCAGCGTAGAGAACTGGCGGAAAGCACTGGCGGCTGCGTTCTATAACGAGGGTATTGTAAAGTTGGTACAACGCTACGACAGACGTCTAAGTCGGTTCGGTGACTATGGAGATAAGTAGCTGGAAGTTGTAGCTAACTTGCAAATAAAACAGTTTTGATTTTCGCTGTGGTTTCCGTTTCGCGACCTATCGTTCCTTACTTCCCGAATCGCCCTCGTACATTGACGGGAAAAATAAACGCAACACCAAAATTAATGTACAGTAATGAAACTTCGACAATACGTTTCACTGTGTAACATAAGTGGTTAACATTATACGATCACAGCCTAACGCAAGCGCGAAACAAGCCATTGCAAATGTGAAATGCTGGTACATTAATAATAGGGGTAACTGCCAGAATGTTGAATGCAAGCATGCAAACGTACGTGCATTCTTTTGTACAGGTGCCAGATTTAAATCTACATCTACGTGATTATTCTGCTATTCACAATAAAGTGCCTGGCAGAGGGATCCATGAACCACCTTCAAGCTGTCTCTCTACCGTTCCACTCTCGAACGGCACGAGGGAAAAACGAGCACTTAAATTGTTCTGTGCGAGCCCTGATTTCTCTTATTTTATCATGATCATTTCTCCCTGTCTTGGTGAGTGCCAACAAAATGTTTTCGCAATCGGAGGAGAAAACTGGTGATTGAAATTTTATGAGATGATGCCGTCGCAACGAAAAACGCCTTTGTTTTAATGATTGCCACTCCAATTCACGTATCATGTCTGTGACACTATCGCCCCTATTTCGCGATAATACAAAACGAGCTGCCCTTCTTTGTACTTTTTCGATGTCATCCGCCAGCCCCACACCGGACAACAATACTGGGATGGAGTTCCATGCCTGTTGCACTTGATCAGTCAATAAAGGGACGATTAATGCTGTTTCTGGATGACGCTGGAATTGTCGTCCGTTGACGTCCGATATGTGCTCGATTGGAGACAGATCTGATGATTGTGCGGACCGAGGCAAAATGTCGGCACTCTGTAGAGCAAGTTGGGCTACAACATTGGTGTGTGGGCGAGCGTTGTCCTGTTGGAAAACATCCTCTGCACTGCTGTTTATGAATGACAGCACAACATGTCGAATCATCAGACTAACGTAGAAATTTGCAGTCAGGCTGCGTGGGGTAACCACGTGAGCCCTCCTGCTGTCCTACGAAACCGCTCCCCAGATCATAACTGGAGGGGTAGATCCAGTGTGTCTAGCACATAGAGAGATTGGTTCCAGGCCCTCAACAGTGCCTCCTCCTAACCAACACACGGCCATTATTGGCACAGAGGCAGAACCAGCCCTTATCAGAAAGGCTGCTCTCCACTGAGCTCTCGCTTGACGCCACTGAAGTCGCAAATGGCGGTGATTTGGCGCCAGTGGAATGCACGCTACAGGGCGTCTGGCTCGGACATGTCCTGGAAGTAGCGGTTTGTAAGAGTTCGTTGTGTCACTGTGGTGCAAACTGCAGCTCAAATTGCTGCTGCAGATGAAGAACGCTGTGCCAGAGACATACACCGAACACGAAGGTCTTCCCTTCCGGTAGTGGGACATGGCCGTCCGGAACCCGGTCTTCTTGCGACCGTACGTCCTCGTGACCACAGCTGCCATCTTCACAGTTCTGAGCCGCGCGGGATTAGCCGAGCGGTCTCAGGCGCTGCAGTCATGGACTGTGCGGCTGGTCCCGGTGGAGGTTCGGGTCCTCCCTCGGGCATGGGTGTGTGTGTTTGTCCTTAGGTTAATTTAGGTTAAGTAGTGTGTAAGCTTAGGGACTGATGACCTTAGAGTTAAGTCCCATAAGATTTCAAACACATTTGAATTTCACAGTTCTGCAGGCGGCTATTGTCTGCTTCGCCATTGAAAGCTGTCAAAACGCTGCTGCCGGGTGTCAGGGGTTTCCTGATGCTGACTCGACTGTAAGAGTGTCTTAGTAGTAAAGAATAAATGTATTAAAAATTCATGAATAATCGCGCATTTTTTCATACGTCTTAGTGTTTATGAAATCATATCTGTTATGTGCGTACAATGATACATTTGTAGAGATACATTCAGTCGCATAAGTGGATATTGTCTATGAAATATGTTATGAATAGAATTAGCAGCAAAGAAGTAATAAACGTCATGCATGATACGGCATTTTTTCACACATTTCAGTGCCTATGACTATATCTCCTGATCTATGTCTCATACAACGTTATAATTTTATAGGTACATTCAGCGTCAAGTGTGGATACTGCCCGAAAAATGTTTTGCTTGTAGAGCACATAATTAATAACAATCACAGATACCCAAGATTTCCCTACACTGATTTAGTTGTTTCGATGGCGAAAATTTATCGCGATAGCATTAGAAGGTGCAGCTGCAGATTCAGTACATGTTCCACGCTGGAGCGAAATTTCCATGGGTGACATCGGAGCTTGAGGATTTGTGTACACCATAGCGAAATAGCTTTCCGTAGTCGACCTTAATCATGACGTCGTCTAACAAAGACCAGATTCTTCTGTTAAACAGATAAATCACATCTCAGTCAGACAGAATTTGAATAATTTTATTTGCGAAATTGTAGTTTCTGTATTCCAATATGAAATGAGTTGTTTTCCTTTGGAGCTAAGTTTTCTTGTGGTACACATCCACCACCCTGCCGAAATCCTTTGAAATACTGCATTCTGATTATTGTGCTGGGGCTCATTTTAATTATTCTGCTGTTGCAAGTGTCGGAAACAACCGAATCAAGTACATGGATTCTCACAAACGACCCCAAGTTCGAAAATCTACCCGAAGGAAATTATGAAGGCCTAGCAACATTACCGATTAGACACGCTTGAACACTGTGTTATGTTACTTGCCACTTGCGTTTCAGAAATGAGAGTTCTAACAGGAATGTTTTGTTTCTCAGGTGACAGAAAAAAATTCTTTCTGAAAACTTATTTTTGTCATATCTGTTATAGTTACGTGAGGAACAAAAATTGATTATTCTTGTATAGAGGTGCCGCGAACTTCATTTTGGGTGTAATGTTGGTGGACAAGAAACGAGCTCTCTAAGTTTGCTGTTTTACTTGTGCACTACTGACAAGTTGGATAAAACCGTTTATGTCACACGTCATTTGTTGTTTCCATGATTTGGAGACACCCACTGGTTACATAACAGATTTTCGTTGGAATCGCCTCGAAAACAAAAGGTTATCAATGACTATTTGGCCTGTTTGTTGTAGTAGTTGTTGTTGTGGTGTTCAGTCCGAAGACTGGTTTGGTGCAGCTCTCCTTGTTATTCTATCCCGTGCGAGCCCCTACATATCTGAATAACTGTTGCAAATCACTTCCATTTGAACCTGCTTATTGTAGTGATCTCTGGGTCCCACTCTGCAATTTTTACCCTCTACCCTTCCCTCCAGTACTAAACTGACGATTTCTTGATGTCACGGAATTTGTCCCATCAACCTACCCCTTCCTTTAGTGAAATCATGCCACAAATTTCTTTTCTCCCCTAATTCTATGTAGTACCTCCTCATTAGCTACGCGAGCTAGACATCTTTCAGCATTCTTCTGTAGTACCACATTTCAACAGCTTCTATTCTCTTCTTTTCTGAACTGCTTATTATCCACGTTTCACTTTCGTATAAGGCTACACTCCTTAGAAATGCCTTCAGAAAAGACTTCCTAACACTTAAATTTATACTCGATATTGAAAATTTTTTTCTTCAGAAATGCTTTTCTTGCCATTGGCAGCCTACATTTTTATATCCTAGTTATGTTCAGTTACTTCGAGGTCATTTGCAGTCATTCATGGACTTCGTGTTCCCAAACAACGATGTCATGTACTGGGCCACAACTGATTTGAAGAAAATTCTGGACATTTCGAACGAATGGATTAGCCACCCAGGTCGCCGGACTTGAATGTCATCGAAAATTTTTGAACGTAATTCAAAGGTCAATTCGTGCACAAAATTCTGCACCGGTAATACTTACGAAGTTACGGGCCGCTGTATGGCTGAACATTTCTGCAGGGCACTTCAAACGACTTGTTAAGCCCATGCCACGTCGAGTTGCTGCACTTTTTTTTTTTTTTTTTTGGTCATCAGTCTTCTGACTGGTCTGATGCGGCCTGCCACGAATTCCTCTCTTGTGGTAAACTCTTCGTCTCAGAGTAGCACTTGCAACTTACGTCCTCCGTTATTAGCTGGATGTATTATAAGCTCTGTCTTCCTCTACAGTTTTTGCATCTCTACAGTTACCTCTAGTACCATGGAAGTGATTCCCTCATGTCTTAAAATATGTCCTATCATCCTGTCCCTTCTCCTTATCAGTATTTTCCACACGTTCCTTTCCTCTCCGATTCGGAGCAGAACTTCTTCGTTCCTTACCTTACCAGTCTACCTAATTTTCAACATTCGTCTGTAGCAGCGCATCTGAAATGCTTCGATTCTCTTCTGTTCCGGTTTTCCGACAGTCCATGTTTCACTAGCATACATTGCTGTACTCCAGACGTACATTCTCAGAAATTTCTTCCTCAAATGAAGGCTAATGTTTGATATTAGTAGACTCCTCTTGGCCAGGAATGCCCTTTTTGCCATTGGTAGTCTGCTTTTGATGTCCTTCTTGCTCCATCCGTAATTGGTTATTTTACTGCCTAGGTAGCAGAATTTGTTAACTTCATCTACTTCGTGAGCATCAATCCTGATGTTAAGTTTCTCGCTGTTCTCATTTATACTGTTTCTCATTACCTTCGTCTTTCTTTGATTTACTCTCAATCCGTACTGTGCACTTATTAGACCGTTCATTCCGTTCAGCAGATCATATAATTCTTCCTTACTTTCACTCAAGATAACAATGTCATCAGCAAATCGTATCATTGATATGCTTTCACCTTAAATTTTAATTCCGCTGCTGAACCTTTCTTTTATTTCCATCATTGCTTCCTCGATGTACAGATTGAACTGTAGGGGCGAAAGGCTATACTACGCCTGGCAAAAGTAGATCTGACGCGATGTTGGGAGGTATCCCGTGACTTTTGTCATCTCACTGTAAATAACCTGGCTGCCTTCTGAGATGTGGCATGCCTTTACAATGCACACAGTGACTTGCCCCCTCTCATATTTATATCTTACTCTGAGTAATTAGATTTGGAGAAGTATAGTCGAGTATGGTCATTACAAGGCTAGTAATGAGAAGTCAGAAGATATGAATATTTTTCTCTCTAATTGCATGCGGTGTAAAGTTGCTATTCCTTCCCACGCGGACTTCCCACACAGCGTCTCTCGTCACCCAGGTGGTCCGGTGACAGGTGGGTTCTGCTGATCTTGAAAGGGCTATGCCGACGGATGTGAGGGAGTCGAGTGGATGCTGTCCAGACGCCGAAATTGTCATAAGAGCGGGGGCGACACGGCCACAGGGGCCAAAATGAGCGGCTGGGGTAACTTCACAGGAACATAGTGAAAACACTTTCTGACGGGCTACCAGCGAGGCGTGGGAATGACTTGTGTTCCCAGGCAGTCTTGGCGGGCAAATTCCCGCGTTTTCTGCAAAATCATAACTGTGATTGGCTTGCCCAGAGGATAGCTCCGTGACGTAGAAAAATCGGCGCAGAAATTGGCGCCAAGTATCTCCATTGGTGGAACAGTAGTGCTTCGGCAATAGAGTGAAATTTTCCACCCGTTTTCGAGTTGCTGATTGGCACGTTTAACCACGGCGACTGTGATGGAGGCGGTAATGTTCTGTGTTCGGTTTTTACGGGTGCTCTTGGTAGAGTCGGCTCTCGCTTTTCTGTCGGAGTAGGTTACAAGACTGAGCTGTCGCTGCTCTGGACAGCCTGCCTTCCGTTGGCTGTCTAATACACAGGGTGATTCAAAAAGAATACCACAATTTTAAAAATGTGTATTTAATGAAAGAAACATAATATAACCTTCTGTTATACATCATTACAAAGAGTATTTAAAAAGTTTTTTTTTCACTCAAGAACAAGTTCAGAGATGTTCAATATGGCCCCCTCCAGACACTCGAGCAATATCAACCCGATACTCCAACTCGTTTCACACTCTCTGTAGCATATCAGGCGTAACAGTTTGGATAGCTGCTGTTATTTCTCGTTTCAAATCATCAATGGTGGCTGGGAGAGGTGGCCAAAACACCATATCCTTAACATACCCCCATAAGAAAAAATCGCAGGGGGGAAGATCAGGGCTTCTTGGAGGCCAGTGATGAAGTGCTCTGTCACGGGATGCCTGGCGGCCGATCCATCGCCTTGGGTAGTTGACGTTCAGGTAAACTGTTTATACCAACGTTTAATACACCACCTATCAGGAGGTTTAACACCATACTTCGTTCGAAATGCACGCTGAACAACTGTCGTCGATTCACTTCTGCCGTACTCAATAACACAAAAGGCTTCTTTTGAGCGGTCGCCATCTTAGCATCAACTGACGCTGACGCCTAGTCAACAGCGCCTCAAGCGAACAAATGTACAACTAAATGAAACTTTATAGCTCCCTTAATTCACCGACAGATAGTGCTTAGCTCTGCCTTTTGTCGTTGCAGAGTTTTAAATTCCTAAAGTTGTGGTATTCATTTTGAATCACCCTGTACTTTCATTTAATTGTAACTGTTTGACGAAGTTGCTGAAGTTTCGTCTTCAACGTAACTTTCCGAGTACAGTTGGCAATTGAGCGTTCTGCGTACAAGTGGCCCATGTTGTCCGTCTTGAGCAGTTTTGGCTAAAGTTGACTGTATTGGAGTTACTGTGTGACTTGGCTTGTTAAAATCAATCACTGTATCGTCAGTGATTGTGTGGCGAGCCTTCTTCGTCTCCCTCAGAGGCGCATTTGCACTACTAGGAAGTCTTCAGTCTGGAACAAGCAGACCAGGATAATTTGTTTCGAGCTATACTTACGACATTATCAGCACCATGACGGGACGTCGAAACAACCAGCCATCGCCTCCAGTACGCCAGATCGTGTCCGTGCAGTTAAGAAGACAGCTTGGTAATGTATGTCCGCAGCACCGACAGATTAGGGAATTTTGCTATGTGATAATCAGAGCTCAGGAGAGCGCACCTCTTCTCGTCTTTTCTAACGTGGTTCTGTCTTGGGTGTTCACTGTCTGAGTTCGCACTACTGTAGCAGCAATTAATGTTGGGTTGGCTGGGTGTTTCTCTTAAGATTTGAGTTGCAAGGAATTGGCTCTACATACCACATAGTCATAAATGTCACAAACTACTTTATGGACAACTTCACCTTCACAGAATTTATTTGAGTATCCAATTTGACGTACTGTAAATGTTCCATGTGTTTTGTTTATTATTTTGAGCTTAGTTATAATAAATCAAATTGTTATTTTGACAGAACTTTCATTCTGTAGATCGGTAGAGCAACCCTTTCATTTCTCACCACGTTAATGAAACTTTCCTTTACCAAATTAATTTCTATCAAATTGAATTATTGAAGTTGCCAAACTCTTTTCTCCTTCACTTGCAGGGTCGATTACAGTCAGTCCGCTTTTCTTCTTAATCCATGTGCAACAGCAAAAGTCGGAGTTAGAAAAGGGGGGGGGTTAGAACATCATTTCCATATGAAGATTCTAGATGAATTTAGTGTTAAATACAGTGCTAGCCCCGGCTCCTCGCACTTCCTTACCACGTCGTGTGCCCCCAAATACCAGCAGGCGGCAATCACTCGCTGTGGGCAGTGGTCACCATGTTTCGGCTGGTCAGTGTATGTCAAGCAATAATTTTTCAAGACAGTAGGCTGTATTTAGAAAGAGATAAATGTACTGTATCAGTGTTCAGAGCCCCCGAAGTACGCTGCCGGCAGTGCCCTGTAACAGACTACGCTTGTATTCCCTAAGTGAACACTGCAAAGTGGGCTGACGCTACGTTGGGACCCTTTGGAAATTAGGTGGACAGTTGATGAGTAACACTGGGAGTTCTGGGTGGAGGAACTGAGGTGTAAGGCGCGAGATGTCGAGTAACGAGTACTGTAGTGAAGTTACCGTGTCGGAGCTGTAGCAGCAGCCCGTGGAGGGCCCGCAGAGGTGCAGCACCGTGGCCGGCGGCGCGATCGTCTGGCTGGGGGACAGGTCCCCCTTCCGCAGCAGCAAGTCGCCCACCATCACGGAGCGTCTCTGCGGCTCCCTGCACGGGAACGACCGGAAGCGGCGCAGGTTCTTCATGAACATGGCGCGCAGCTGCTCCTTCGTCAGCTTGGTGCCCTGCAAAATGGTCGCAAGTAGTTAGTTAGTTACATTTTCAAATAAGTTACGGGAATGCATCCATGTGACGTCGTCGACAAAAGCCGATATTTCGAGAGGAGCAGCCATTTTCAAGGCAAAACTGCAGCAAGTAAGCGTTGTGCAGCTGCACTGAGGTGTTCTAAAAAGTCGTTCAGATTATCAGAGCCACGAGGTCAAGCAACAACTGTTCGTCTACATACTTGAAACGTGCATGCTTTTTCAATTATTTAGACAATACTTTTGTAGAAGGCCTGTTTAGAACACCTGAATTCAATCCACCCGAATATTTGTTTCGCTTGGAAAACAATGGCCGTCTTCCCTCCCTTGATGTGTTGCTCAGGAGGAAGGTTGATGGTACTTTGGCAAATGCCGTTTATAGGAAGCCTATTCACACAGACTTGTGTCTGAAGGTAGATAGCTATCACCATCTGGTTCAACGTGAAGGGGTACTTCGTACCTTGGTTCATAGGACATACATCACCTCGGATCCTGAGGGTATGTCAGCCCATTCAGCCCATCTGGTAGTCACACATTTCGTCAGAATGGTTACAGCGAAATACAGACCAAAAGTGCGCTGCCATATCGACCAACTGTGCACCGAGTGAGCGATGAATTGACGATAATACCGAGGTGGCACTAAAGTCTATGGCCTTCTTGCTTTATGTAGGGAGCGCTTCGAACAGGATTGGTCGTATTTTGCGGAAATACGATGTGAAGTGTGTTTCTCGACCAGCATCTAAGACCAGGATCCTGTTAGGGTCCGTAAAGGATTAACCTTGTTCGATCAGGGTGGATGTCTATCGCATTCCTTGCAGTTGTGGCATGTCATACGCTCAAGCGCCAACGAAACTGGTATTGGAATGCATATTCAAATACAGAGATATGAAAACAGGCAGAATACGGCGCTGCGGTCGGCAACGTATAGGGTGGAAGCACAAGCGGCCAAAGACACTACTAGCTAGGGCATAGCCACCTATGGTAAACTAACATACACTAACAAGCGACAACCGTCGGCAAGCCCATGCATATCAGCAACACTGATTGGTAACTAACAGCTGCTATTAGAGCCGACCAACAGGCCACAGCAGGGACACCGACGAGCTCGCCCACTGACGCACAAACAATTCGCCACCATCACCCTACACTGTGCATCCGATATATGACCTATCGGACACAAAAACGATAATAAACCTAACTGTTGCAGGTTGCTGACGCTGAATGAGAGCTCAACAACAGCACCCAGCGGCAGTCGCCGAGCAACACCACCGCACAACGTCAAAGGTATCGACATGCATGATACCCACTGCTAACCAAGCCTACCCTTGCATGACCTATCGCAGGCAGCAAGACATCCGCTACTGCTCTTTTATTTATTTATTTATTTATTTATTGTTTCGTGGGACCAAATTAGGGAGAAGTCTCCATGGTCATGGAACGAGTCAATACATGAAATTATAAAACGATATTAGAAACAGATAAAATGAAATATAAAAAAAAAACATATTCTGGTGACAAGTCGTAAGTTTAAATAAAGAAAATCAACAATGTAACACTGGAATATGCTTAATTTTTTAGCTTTTCCACGAGCTCCTCGACAGAATAGAAGGAGTGAGCCATGAGGAAATTCTTCAGTTTAGACTTAAAAGAGTTTGGGCTGCTGCTAAGATTTTTGAATTCTTGTGGTAGGTTATTGAAAATGGATGCAGCAGAATACTGCACTCCTTTCTGCACAAGAGTCAAGGAAGTGCATTCCACATGCAGATTGTATTTCTGCCTAGTATTAACTGAGTGAAAGCTGCTAACTCTTGGGAATAGGCTAACATTGCTAACAACAAACGACATTAAAGAAAATATATACTGTGAGGGCAATGTCAGAATTCCCAGACTATTGAATAGGGGTCGACAAGAGGTTCTCAAACTTGCACCACATATAGCTCGAACAGCCCGTTTTTGAGCCAAATATATCCTTTTTGAATCAGAAGAATTACCGCAAAAAATAATACCATACGACATAAGCGTATGAAAATATGCGAAGTAGACTACTTTTCGTGCTGAAGTGTCACTTATTTCAGATACTGTTCTAATGGTAAATAAAGCAGCATTTAGTTTCTGAACAAGATCCTGGACATGGGCTTTCCACAACAGCTTACTATCTATCCGAACGCCTAGGAACGTGAACTGTTCCGTCACGCTTATAATATGCCCATTCTGTCTGATCATATCGGTTCTTGTTGAATTGTGAGTTAGAAACTGTAAAAACTGAGTCTTACTGTGATTTAGCATCAAATTATTTTCCACAAGCCACGAACTTATTTCATGAACTACATTATTTGATACTGTTTCAATATTACACACAAGATCCTTCACTACCAAGCTGGTGTCATCAGCAAACAGAAATATTTTTGAATCACCTGTAATACTAGAAGGCATATCATTTATATAAATAAGAAACAGCAGTGGCCCCAGCACCGACCCTTGGGGAACGCCCCACTTAACAGTGCCCCATTGGGACTGAACATCACTACCACTCTCAATATTGCTGAGAATTACCTTCTGCTTTCTGTTCTTAAAGTAAGAGGCGAACCAATTGTAATCTACTCCCCTTACTCCATAATGGTCCAACTTCTGCAGTAATATTTTGTGGTCAACACAGTCAAAAGCCTTCGTTAAATCAAAGAAAACACCTAGCGTTCGCAAACTTTTATTTAATCCGTCCAAAACCTCACAGAGAAAAGAGAATAAAGCATTTTCAGTTGTTAAACCATTTCTAAAACCAAAACTGAACATTTGACAGCAAATTACGTGAATTTAAATGCTCCAGTAACCTTGCATATACAACCTTCTCGATAACTTTAGCAAACACCGATGGCATAGAAATAGGTCTATAATTGTCAACATTATCCCTGTCTCCCTTTTTATAAAGTGGCTTCACTACCGAGTACTTTAATCGGTCAGGAAACCGACCACTCCTAAAGGAAAAGTTACAGATATGGCTAAGTACTGGGCTAACATACGTAGAACAATACTTCAGTATTCTGCTAGATACCCCGTCACATCCATGAGAGTTCTTGGTCTTAAGTGATTTAATTATTAACTCAATCTCTCTCTTGTCAGTATCATGGAGGAGCATTTCAGGTAACAGTCTCGGAACACTTTTTTCTAAGAGCGCTATATGATTCCCTGTTGGGACTAGGTTTCTATTTAGTTCATCTGCTATATTCAGAAAGTGATTATTAAATACTGTACATATATGCGACTTATCAGTAACACGGACATTCCCACTACGCACTGATTCTACACTCCTGGAAATTGAAATAAGAACACCGTGAATTCATTGTCCCAGGAAGGGGAAACTTTATTGACACATTCCTGGGGTCAGATACATCACATGATCACACTGACAGAACCACAGGCACATAGACACAGGCAACAGAGCATGCACAATGTCGGCACTAGTACAGTGTATATCCACCTTTCGCAGCAATGCAGGCTGCTATTCTCCCATGGAGACGATCGTAGAGATGCTGGATGTAGTCCTGTGGAACGGCTTGCCATGCCATTTCCACCTGGCGCCTCAGTTGGACCAGCGTTCGTGCTGGACGTGCAGACCGCGTGAGACGACGCTTCATCCAGTCCCAAACATGCTCAATGGGGGACAAATCCGGAGATCTTGCTGGCCAGGGTAGTTGACTTACACCTTCTAGAGCACGTTGGGTGGCACGGGATACATGCGGACGTGCATTGTCCTGTTGGAACAGCAAGTTCCCTTGCCGGTCTAGGAATGGTAGAACGATGGGTTCGATGACGGTTTGGATGTACCGTGCACTATTCAGTGTCCCCTCGACGATCACCAGTGGTGTACGGCCAGTGTTAGGAGATCGCTCCCCACACCATGATGCCGGGTGTTGGCCCTGTGTGCCTCGGTCGTATGCAGTCCTGATTGTGGCGCTCACCTGCACGGCGCCAAACACGCATACGACCATCATTGGCACCAAGGCAGAAGCGACTCTCATCGCTGAAGACGACACGTCTCCATTCGTCCCTCCATTCACGCCTGTCGCGACACCACTGGAGGCGGGCTGCACGATGTTGGGGCGTGAGCGGAAGACGGCCTAACGGTGTGCGGGACCGTAGCCCAGCTTCATGGAGACGGTTGCGAATGGTCCTCGCCGATACCCCAGGAGCAACAGTGTCCCTAATTTGCTGGGAAGTGGCGGTGCGGTCCCCTACGGCACTGCGTAGGATCCTACGGTCTTGGCGTGCATCCGTGCGTCGCTGCGGTCCGGTCCCAGGTCGACGGGCACGTGCACCTTCCGCCGACCACTGGCGACAACATCGATATACTGTGGAGACCTCACGCCCCACGTGTTGAGCAATTCGGCGGTACGTCCACCCGGCCTCCCGCATGCCCACTATACGCCCTCGCTCAAAGTCCGTCAACTGCACATACGGTTCACGTCCACGCTGTCGCGGCATGCTACCAGTGTTAAAGACTGCGATGGAGCTCCGTATGCCACGGCAAGCTGGCTGACACTGACGGCGGCGGTGCACAAATGCTGCGCAGCTAGCGCCATTCGACGGCCAACACCGCGGTTCCTGGTGTGTCCGCTGTGCCGTGCGTGTGATCATTGCTTGTACAGCCCTCTCGCAGTGTCCGGAGCAAGTATGGTGGGTCTGACACACCGGTGTCAATGTGTTCTTTTTTCCATTTCCAGGAGTGTATATCCTCGACCTGTCTCTGCAGACCAGCCACTTCCTTTACGACTGACCATATGGTTTTAATTTTATCCTGAGACTTAGCTATTCTTTCTGCATACCACATACTTTTTGCCTTCCTAATAAAATTTTTAAGCACCTTACAATACTGTTTGTAATGGGTTGCTGCATTTAGATTTTGACTGTTTCAAACATTTTGATATAATTGCCACTTTCTTCTACAAGATATTCTTATCCCTCTAGTCAGCCACCCAGGCTGCCTGTTTGTGCTAGTACCCTGTTTTGAACGTTCTAACGGAAAGCAACTTTCAAAGAGCACGAGAAAAGTCTTGAGAAAAGCATTATATTTATTGTCTTCTGTATCAGCGCTATAAACATCTTGCCACTCTTGTTCCTTGATAAGATTTTCAAAGGTCTCTACAGCAACTGGATCAGCTTTCCTAAACAGCTGATGACTATATTTAACACGTGTTGCAGCACAAAAATCTTTTAGAGTTAAAATTTGTGCATCATGATCTGAAAGGCCATTCACCTTTTTGCTAACAGAATGCCTTTCTAGTAATGAGGAATGAACAAAATTGATGTCTATGGTTGTTCTACTGTTCCCTTGCACTCTCGTTGGAAAGAATACGGTTTGCATAAGATTATGGGAATTAAGGTCTACCAGCATCCTCTTCCTTGTACAATCACTTATACAATTAATATTGAAGTCACCACATATAACTAACTTTTTGTATTTCCTATAAAGTGAACCAAGAACCTCCTCTAGCTTTAGCAAAAATGTTGTGAAATCGGAGTCTGGGGATCTATAAATAACAACAGTTAGAAGTTTAGCTCCATTAAATTTAACCACACCTGCACAACATTCAAACACCTTTTCAGTACAGTACTTTGAAACATCAATTGACTCAAATGGGATGCCGTTTTTCACATACATGGCTACTCCCCCACACCGCAAAGAGCTCCTCGAAAAGCTGCCAGCCAACCTGTATCCTGGTAAAGGAAGCCTCTGAATTATCTCCTTATTTAAGAAGTGTTCAGATATATCAATAATTTCAGAGTCAACATCTATAAGCAGTTCACTAACTTTATCTCTATTTGTATATTTGATGAAATATACTAATTCCCTCATTACCCGGATACCTAAGCTTTGTCAAAAGTGGTTCCTTTGTTAGAGAGACTTCCCCTAAGCAGGAATACCTATCAGCTGACTTCAATCTAAAAAAAGGTGCAGCTCTAACACCCACTACCGCAGGAATTTTCCCATGAGTGATCCCACCAACCCCACCTATGCTGTCACCTATAAGCTTTGCTAACCTCCCCTTCCCATACTTGTGCAGGCCATGTCTAGTGAAACCCGTCCTGCTGATAAACTCCACCGACACCACTGAAATGTGACTCATGCTTTCTGTCATCAGCGCACCCCCAAGTCTCATGTTATTACGCCTGACGGCTATATTAAGATGAGGCCGATCATGACGCTGAAACACCCGACCTAACTATCGCAGAGGTTTTTTTTTCTCTTGGCTCTTGCCTTCGCACTTTTTTCCTCTGCCCTTCAAACCGCTACCCTTCGTTCGACTTCGACCCAATCTATCTCCAGATCAGCGCGTATTAATGGTTAACCTTAACCAGACGTACTCACATCCTGCGACACCTCACTTAAGTGAAAACTAACCCTTATGCAGAGATGGCAGTGGACCTTTTTAGTTGGCCAGTGTGGGCGTGTAGGGATTCCACCTATGTTAAAAAGTGCAGTTGTTAGATCGCTTACTGTTGCTACAATGGCTGGTTATCAAGATTTAAGTGAGTTTGAACGTGGTGCTATAGTCGGCGCAAGAGCGATGGACACAGCATCTCCGAGGTAGCGATGAAGTGGGGATTTTCCCGTACGACCATTTCACCAGTGTAGCGTGAATATCAGGAATCCGGTAAAACAGCAAACCTCCGCCATCGCTACGGCCGGAAAAAGATCCTGCAAGAGAGGAACCAACGACGAGTGAAGAGAATCGTTCAGTGTGACAGAAGAGCAACCCTTCCGCAAATTGCTGCAGATTTCAATGCTCGGCCATCAACAAGCGTCACCGTGAGAACCATTGAATGAAACATCATCGTTATGGGCTTTCAGAGCCGAAGGCCCACTTGTGTACCCTTGATGACAGCAGGACACAAAGCTTTACGGCTCGACTGGACCCATCAACACCGACATAGAACTGTTGTTTACTGGAGACATCTCATCTGGTTGGATGAGTCTCGTTTCAAATTGTATCAAGCGGATGACGTGTACGGGTATGGAGACAACCACCTGAATCCATGCACCCTGCACGTCAGCAGCGGAATTTTCAAGCTGGAGGAAGCTCTACAATGGTGTGGGTCGTGTGCTGGTGGAGTAATATGGGACCCCTGATACGTCTAGATACGACTCTGACAAGTGAAACGGTTCAAATGGCTCTGAGCACTATGGGACTTAACATCTGAGGTCATCAGTCCCCTAGAACTTAGAACTACTTAAACCTAACTAACCTAAGGATATCACACACATCCATGCCAGAGGCAGGATTCGAACCTGGGACCGTAGCGGTCGCGCGGTTCCGTATGAAGCGCCTAGAAGTGCTCGGTCAGCACGGCCGACTTCTGACAGGTGACACGTACGTAAGCACCCTGTCTGATCACCTGCATCCATCCGTGTCCATTGTGCATTCCGACGGACAATTCCATCAGGACAATGCGACACCCCAAACGTCCAAAATTGCTACAGAGTGTCTCTAGGAACTATCTTCTGAGTTTCAACACTTACGCTACCCACCAAACTCCAGACATTAACATTATTGAGCATATCTGGGATGCCTTGCAACGTGCTGTTCAGAAGAGATCTCCACCCACTCCTACTCTTACGGATTTGTTGACAGCCCTGCAGCAGGATTCATGTCGTCAATTCCCTCCAGCACTACTTCAGACATTAGTCGAGTCCATGCCACGTCGTGTTGCGGCACTGCTGCGTGCGTGCGGGGACCCTAGAAGATAGTACGCAGGTGTGCCACGTTCTTTGGGTCTTCAGTGTATATTGGTCAGAATCGTTGTTGCGTGCATACTTCCGCCGCTCGTAGTGTTTGTTAAAATTACCAGCATATATTGATGGATGGATAGTCTGCATGTTTGTAGCCAGGAAATCCAACAAAGGGCTGGCTGCATTGACGGTCTAGTTCATTTAGCGTACCCAGGATGCATATGCTGTATTCTACTGTGGACTCGAGCTACATTTACACTCATGCCATACGAACGACTACGACGATGATGATGATATATTGGTCAGACTATCGACTGTGGAGGACCGGTGTACAGAGCATAAACTGCACATGCGCTTACAAAAGCCGAGCAAATCCGCCATTGCAGAACCTTGTCTTGGCTCCGGTCATCCTATGAAATATAACAACATGTTGATTCTAGATGCACTTCCAGCTAGTGAGATAGTGTTACTAAGAAAGCTGTTGAAATTAGATTAGCAAGTAGCCTTGTAAATAGAGATGGTGGTTTTTGTTTACATTCTGTATGTCTTGAAATGTGGTGCTAGCGTGACATCACTAGCCGCGTTTCTCAAATTGTCCTTCTGCTCAGTTGTGAGGTTTTTCAGCATCGTTTTGGCACAAACTTTTCGCATGTACAAAACTTCGGTCAAAATTTGATGTACGCTGAAAGTATTAAGTTTAACAGGTCACCCATCATTCTTACTGTCAAATGTTGGTCTGATTTCACAAGATCACGCACACGTTCCACATTTTTAAAGTTGACGGTCTCCATGAGAGGGATTCCTCTTCAATGCGTTCTTGGCCTCTCAAAAATGATTTATGACAGCGAAAAACTTGTGCTCTTGATTGGGAATGTTCCTTGTCGAACTGTTTCAACGTTTCAAAGATCATACTCGTAGACTCCCCAAGTTTAACACAAAACTTGATGGCATAACGTTGCTCTAAATTCCGCTGTTGCATTTTCAAATCACACACAAAAACACGACTTCACTGATGGCCCTCTCAAAAATCACGTGGCGGCTATACAGAGCTGAAATTTGGACTGAGCGTCTGAAAGGGTGAACACGCCGGTCTACACAGGTAGAACAACACAGCGTTGCCAGATTACTCGCAGGGTTGCCAGTCTCTTTATTTTTCTCACAGCCTCTTATAATGGTTGAAAGTGTCATGTTTCTGTTCGTAGTCAAGCGAGTACATAACGAGGGCAGTGTGACCCCCAACGCTGCAGAGACGTATCAATTCACTATCAGTTTGAAGAAAACTGAAACAATTAATGAATATTTACTAGCAGCAAGTATACGAAGAGTCATTTCTCGTACAATTCTATTTCGTAATTCACCGCGAAACCAATATGAGCTGCCACCCTGATCCCTCTTTCCCTTCCTCCGTCTAGCTTCCGTCTTGGATACACTCTTTTCATAGCGTTGCTGGAAGAACGTGAGAGATGATGTCATGTGTTTTCGGCATCAATGATTGGGCTAGAAATCCAGAAAAATGTAGTCTTTGTAGGTGCTACAAAATTGAGGCTGCTGTTACCATTTTACTATACAGGCGTATAAAACGTGTACCAAACTTCACATAATCTTAGCTTTTCTTGTTGATCTTCTTACGAGTTATGAGAGTAATATGGTATTGAACAATCTCAGTATCACTCGCACAGTACTCCACCAGATATTTATATGGGTTTCACTTTTCCTTGTAGTGATAAATTACAGCATTATCTAGTACTGTGACTAGACGGTAGCTTGACATGTTTATCTGCGTGACGAAACGAGATTTATGGCTCTGCGTGATGCTTAAGCAGAATCACCGAGTGACACTTTTTTCTCGCGAACGAAAACACGAAACTGTTAATATTCATTTACACAGAAGATCGATTCTCAACCGACAAAATGTTAGTGAGATTCCAGATATGTTCAATTACACGTCTTCATTAAGTCATATATAAATACCTTACACATGACTAAATAAGTTATTATGACTGTAAGTCTCGTAAATGCAAGTGGAAGCAAGAAAGTTGTTTATTTCAAAATGTGGATCTGTTTAACTAATAAAACAAACTGAATTACGTTGTTCTGTGATTTTTCCGAAACATTCTTACTAATGGGCCATGTTTGCTACATTCCACTTATCTCACCCGTTACTAAGACGTGTTGTTGTTGTTGTCTTCAGACCAAAGACTGGTTTGATGGAACTCTCCACGCTACTCTATTCTGCGCAATCCTCTTTATCTCCGAATACCTTCTGCAACTTACATCCATTCGAACCCGCTCACTGAATTAACCCCGTGGTCTCCCTCTACAATGTTTACCCCCTGATGCTTTCCTCCATTATCCAAGTGACGATTCCTTGATGCCCCAGGAAGCGTCCTGCCAACCGGTACCTCCTTTCAGTTAAATTGTGCCATTAATATTTTTCCTCAGTTCAGTTCAGGACCTACTCTTTAGTTACGTGATCTACCCACTTAATATACAGCATCCTTCTGTAGCGACTCATTTCAAAAGTTTCTATTCTCTTCTTATGTGAACTACGTCTCGTTTTCGTTTCACTTTCGTACAAGGCTACTCTCTAGACAAAAACCTTCAGAAAAACTTCTTAATACGTAAATTTATACTACTTGCTAACAAATTGCTCCTTGTCAGATATACTTTTGGTACTATAGCCATATTCTCCTTACTTCTGTCAGTGTCTCGTTTCCTCATCTAATTTCTTCAGCATCACCTGATTTTTAATTCGACTGCATCCAATTACTCTTACTTTACTCTTGTTGAAATTCTTTTGGTCTCTCTTTAAGAGGCTATCCATTCTGTTCAACTGTTCTTCGAAGTTCTTGGCTATTTCTGACAGAATTACAATTTCATCTACAAACCTGAATGTTTTTATTTCTTCTCCCTGCACTTCAATTCCCTTTCCAAATTTTCCTCGGTTTATCTTACTGCTTGCTCAATGAACAGACTAAATAAAATTGGGGTAGGCTACAGCTCTGCCTCACCCATTTTCAACCACTGTCCTCCTTTCATGTAATTCAACTCTTATAATTGCCGTCTAGTTTCAGTGCAAGTTGTATTCTATAATCTTTCGCATCCTGCATTGTGTCACTGGTACCTTTAGAATTTCGAAGCACAATTCCAGTAAACATCGATAAAGTCTTCTCTAAATCTACAAACGAAATAAACGTAGGTTAGTCTTTCTTTCACCTACCTTCTGAGAGAAGTCGTAGAATAAGTACTGCCTTGTGGGTTTATAATCTTTTTGGTTCATCAAACTTCTTGCTTGTTTCTTGCCAACCTCTTCATCTGAGAGTAGCAGTTGCAACCTGCATCTTCAATATTTGTTTGCTATGATCCAGTTTCTGTCTTGACCTACAGTTTTACTCTCAACAACTTCCCCAAGTATCAAAGAAGTTATTCCCCGAAATCTAAACAAATGTCTTGTCATTCCGCCCTGTCTTCTTAGCAGTGTTCCCCATATGTTCTCGTCGTCACCGATTCTGCAGAGTACCTCCTCATTCCTTGTCTTACCAACCCACCTAATTTTCAACATCCTTCTACAGTATCAAATCTCAGACGCTTCGATTATCTTCTTTTTCGGTATTCCCACAGTCCGTAATACGCTACCATAAAATGCTGCGATCCAAACGTACATTACCAGATATTTCGTCCTCAATTTAAGAATTATGTTTGATACTAGGAAATTTCTTTTGGCCAGGAATGCAATCTTTGCCTACTAATCTGCTTCTGTACTCTCCTTGCCGCGTGTATTATATGTTATTTTGTTACCAAGGCAGCAGAATTCCTTCAAATCACCCATTTCGTGGTCACTAATTTTTATAAAGGTTTTTATAAATATAAGAACGTAGGCTTCCGCGACCTGTGTCATACTGAATAAAATTATTCTGGTTATTATGCCGCGTCATTGCTAAAAACTAACAACAATAATAAACTAAAACCGACGTTTCGGCCGAATTGCAACGGCCTTCCTCAGTGCACGACTGGTTTTACATGGGGATAGGTGCCTCTATTTATTACAGACTATCGATGTCTGAGGTCACTATTGTAAAACTTTTAATTGGCCCTCTAATATGATAGGCTTGTCATGACGTAAGGGAAGATGGAAGGAAAGTGGCTATTCGTGAATGTCCATGTCGTCAACGATTGGTAGATCTCCGCCAATCAGCGTTCGGCTTCTGGTCGGCAAGTTTTCCTCCTGATGCGCGCGGAAGTGTACTGACAGTTTCTCTACAGCTGTTTGTGCAGATACGTCCGTGTCCCGTGTAGCTTCTGCCCGGCGACCGCTCTCTGCCCGTTGGACTGGGATGGCCGGTAGCCAGGACGCCGGGAGTTTGTAGCCATCTTCTCTGTTGATGTTATCAGGCTGCTTAATAGTTTCGATCGCCTCCCGTATTTTGCGTTCTCGCATCCACGATTCTTTCGCCAGTACTCGGGCTTCCTGGAACCTGATTGGTTGTCCACAGTCACGGTGGTGTTCCGCTATGGCCGATTTATTATTTTGTTGTAATCGTACATAGCGTTCGTGTTCTGCTACTCCTAAGCTGACAGGTCTCCCTGTTTCTCCTATGTAGGCAGCTCCGCACTCACACCGTAGTTCGTAAACACCTGCAGTGTTAAGATTGTTGATTACATCCTCGGTGGAACCTATCATTTCGTGGATCCTGTGACTGCTTCGAAAGTCGTGCCCTGAGGAAGGCCGTTGCAATTCGGCCGGAACGTCGGTTTTAGTTTATTATTGTTGTTAGTTTTTAGCAGTGACGCGTAATACCCAGAAGAATTTTAATCGTTATTATGTAGTTTCCGATATGTCACGTTACTTACGTCTTTCTTCAATTTACACTTAGTTCATATTCTGTACTCATTAGTTTACTCATTCCATTCAGCCGCTCCTGTCATTCTTTTTCACTTTCACTGAGGACAGCAATGTCATCAACGAGTCTTATTGGTATTCTTTTACCCTGAATTTTAATCCCACTCTTGAAACTTTCTTTTATTTACGTCATAGTGGGCAAAAGACTACATAGCTGTCTTACACTCTTTTTAATCCGTGCACTTCATTCCTGGTCTTCCATTCATAAATTTCCTCTTGGTTCTTGTAAATATTGTGTATTATTCGTCTTTACATATAGCTTACTCCTATTTTTTCAGAATTTTGAACTTCTTGCACCATTTTACATGTTATGTTGTTGTGGTCTTCAGTCCTGAGACTGGTTTGATGCAGCTCTCCATGCATACAGTAAAGCTGCATGCCCTCGGGAAAAATTACGGCTGTAGTTTCCCTTGCTTTCAGCCGTTCGCAGTACCAGCACAGCAAGGCCGTTTTGGTTAGTGTTACAAGGCCAGATCAGTCAATCATGCGCTTAGCTTTTAAATAGTTTTTCTGGGAAAACCTAGCGTAGTTTTCGCGTCTCGTATTTCAGTGAGTGTTTCTTGATTATCAGAGTAGCTCATCAGAAGATTATCTTGGGAATTTGTCACCGTATAGGGTAGGGTAAACATAGTCATGTGTAGGGACTGTGGTTGTTGCGAGCGGACGCAAGGAGAATTGGCCACTCTTCGGGGGCAGGTGGAGGCTTTGTCTGTTAGGCTCATCGAGCTCGAGGCGCAGGCGTCGGCTCGTAGTGGCGTTGGGGCAACTGTGGTGAGACCTATGCCTACTTCGGTGGCCTTGGAATCACATGGAACCCCTGATGTCGCTGCGTCTTCCGGCAGTGAGCATCTTACCGGTCAGCCATCACTCCAGGGTGAATGGCGGACAGTGGTGGGCTCGCGCGTGCCTGGCCGAAAGGCGAAGGTGGGATCTGGCCGCGTGGCAGCTGCCTTACCCCTTTCCGACAGGTACGGGGTGCTTCCTAGTGGTGATGACATCGTTTCCGAGCCACCACAGGATGCCTCGCCTGTTGGGCCAGTGGCCGATTCTCCGGCAAGGTCCCGACAGTCACAGAGGGCGGGCCTATTAGTTATAGGGAGCTCCAACGTTAGGCGGGTTATGGAGCCCCTCAGGAAAATAGCGGGTAGGTCGGGGAAGAATGCCAGTGTGCACTCGGTGTGCTTGCCGGGGGGTCTCGTCCGTAATGTGGAGGAGGCCCTTCCGGCAGCTATTGAACGCACTGGGTGTGACCGGCTGCAGATAGTAGCACATGTCGGAACGAATGACGCCTGCCGCTTGGGTTCTGAGGCCATCCTTGGTTCCTTCCGGCGGCTGGCTGATTTGGTGAAGACAACCAGCATCGCACGCGGAGTGCAAGCTGAGCTTAATATCTGCAGCATAGTGCCCAGAGTCGATCGCGGTCCTCTGGTTTGGAGCCGTGTGGAGGGTCTAAACCAGAGGCTCAGACGACTCTGCGACTATAATGGTTGCAAATTCGACCTCCGTTATTGGGTGGAGAACTGTAGGGCCCCCTAGACAGGTCAGGCGTGCACTACACACCGGAAGCAGCTACTAGGGTAGCAGAGTACGTGTGGCGTGCACACGGGGGTTTTTTAGGTTAGAGGGACCCCCCCCCTTGGGCGAAACGATAAAATACCTGACGGCTTACCAGAGAGGACATTATCATCGTTGATAAAGAACGTCCGTCCTCAGAGACCAAAAACAGGAAAAGTTAACGTAATATTGGTAAACTGCAGGAGTATCCAGGGCAAGGTTCCTGAATTAGTATCTCTTATTGAAGGAAATAGTGCGCATATAGTATTAGGAACGGAAAGTTGGTTAAAACCGGAAGTGAACAGTAACGAAATCCTAGACACAGAATGGAATATATACCGCAAGGATAGGATAAACGCCAATGGTGGAGGAGTATTTATAGCAGTAAAGAATTCAATAATATCCAGTGAAGTTATTAGCGAATGCGAATGTGAAATAATCTGGGTTAAGCTAAGTATCAAAGGTGGGTCAGATTTGATAGTCGGATGCTTCTATAGACCACCTGCATCAGCAACCGTAGTAGTTGAGCGCCTCAGAGAGAACCTGCAGAACGTCGTGAAGAAGTTTCGTGATCATACTATTGTAATAGGGGGAGACTTCAATCTACCAGGTATAGAATGGGATAGTCACACAATCAGAACTGGAGCCAGGGACAGAGACTCTTGTGACATTATCCTGACTGCCTTGTCCGAGAATTACTTCGAGCAGATAGTTAGAGAACCAACTCGTGAAGCTAACGTTTTAGACCTCATAGCAACAAATAGACCGGAACTTTTCGACTCCGTGAATGTAGAAGAGGGTATCAGTGATCATAAGTCAGTGGTTGCATCAATGACTACAAGTGTAATAAGAAATGCCAAGAAAGGAAGGAAAATATATTTGCTTAACAAGAGTGATAGGGCACAAATCGCAGAATATCTTAGTGACCACCATCAAACGTTCATTTCTGAGGAAGAGGATGTGGAACAAAAATGGAAAAAATTCAGAAACATCGTCCAGTACGCCTTAGATAAGTTCGTACCGACTAAGGTCCAAAGCGAGGGGAAAGATCCACCGTGGTATAACAATCATGTACGAAAGGTACTACGGAAACAAAGAAAGCTTCATCATAGGTTTAAGAGTAGTCGAATCATAGCTGATAAGGAAAAGCTGAACGAAGCGAAAAACAGCGTAAAGAGAGCAATGAGAGAAGCATTCAACGAATTCGAACATAAAACATTGGCAAACAATCTAAACAAGAACCCTAAAAAGTTTTGGTCATATGTAAAATCGGTAAGCGGATCTAAATCCCCTATTCAGTCACTCGTTGACCACGATGGCACCGAAACAGAGGACGACCGAAGAAAGGCAGAAATACTGAATTCAGTGTTCCGAAACTGTTTCACTGCGGAAAATCGTAACACGGTCCCTGACTTCAGCCGTCGCACGGACGCCAAAATGGAAAATATTGAAATAAACGATATCGGAATTGAAAAACAACTGCTATCACTTAGTAGCGGAAAAGCATCCGGACCAGACGAGATACCCTTAAGATTCTACAGTGATTATGCTAAAGAACTTGCCCCCTTTCTATCAGCAATTTATCGTAGATCGCTGGAAGAACGTAAAGTACCTAGCGACTGGAAGAAAGCGCAGGTCGTTCCCATTTTCAAGAAGGGTCATAAATCAGATGCGAATAATTATAGGCCTATCTCGCTTACGTCAATCTGTTGTAGAATAATGGAACATGTTTTGTGTTCTCGTATTATGACGTTCTTAGATAATACAAATCTCCTTCATCATAACCAACATGGATTCCGCAAACAGAGATCATGTGAAACTCAGCTCGCCCTATTTGCCCAAGAAATTCACAGTGCCGTAGACACTGGCGAGCAGATTGATGCCGTATTCCTGGACTTCAGGAAGGCATTTGATACGGTTCCGCACTTACGTTTAGTGAAAAAAATACGAGCTTACGGAATATCGGACCAGGTTTGTGATTGGATTCAGGATTTCCTAGAAGAAGGAACACAACATGTCATTCTTAACGGTTCAAAATCTGCAGATGTAGAGGTAATTTCGGGAGTACCGTAAGGAAGCGTGATAGGACCTTTATTGTTTACAATATACATAAATGACTTAGTTGACAACATCGGTAGCTCCGTGAGGCTATTTGCAGATGACACGGTTGTCTACAAGAAAGTAGCAACATCAGAAGACTCGTACGTACTCCAGGAAGACCTGCAGAGGATTAATGCATGGTGCGACAGCTGGCAGCTTTCCCTAAACGTAGATAAATGTAATATAATGCGCATACATAGGGGCAGAAATCCATTCCAGTACGATTATGCCATAGGTGGTAAATCATTGGAAGCGGTAACGACCGTAAAATACTTAGGAGTTACTATCCGGAGCGATCTGAAGTGGAATGATAACATAAAACAAATAGTGGGAAAAGCAGGCGCCAGGTTGAGATTCATAGGAAGAATTCTAAGAAAATGTGACTCATCGACGAAAGAAGTAGCTTACAAAACGCTTGTTCGTCCGATTCTTGAGTATTGCTCATCAGTATGGGACCCTTACCAGGTTGGATTAATAGAAGAGATAGACATGATCCAGCGAAAAGCAGCGCGATTCGTCATGGGGACATTTAGTCAGCGCGAGAGCGTTACGGAGATGCTGAACAAGCTCCAGTGGCGGACACTTCAAGAAAGGCGTTACGCAATACGGAGAGGTTTATTATCGAAATTACGAGAGAGCACATTCCGGGAAGAGATGGGCAACATATTACTACCGCCCACATATATCTCGCGTAATGATCACAACGAAAAGATCCGAGAAATTAGAGCAAATACGGAGACTTACAAGCAGTCGTTCTTCCCACGCACAATTCGTGAATGGAACAGGGAAGGGGGGATCAGATAGTGGTACAATAAGTACCCTCCGCCACACACCGTAAGGTGGCTCGCGGAGTATAGATGTAGATGTAGATGTAGATCGCACTGTTTCTACCTATCCACTCTTTCCTCTGTGTTTAACAGTGGAATTCCCATTGCCCCCTTAATGTTGACGCCTTGCTTTTAATTTCACCTAATGTTGATCTTCTTGCTTTTAATTTCACCGAAGGTTGTTCTGACATTTGCTCCCGCTGAATGACTACCTTTCCTTTTTCGATTTCTTCACTTTTTCTTGCAGCTATTTCGACTTGGCTTCTCTGCACTTGATTTTTTATTTCATTTCTAAATGACTTATATTGCTATATTCCTGTGTATCCCTGAACATTTTTACGCTTCAAATGGTTCAAATGGCTCTGAGCACTATGGGACTTAACTTCTGTCATCAGTCCCCTAGAACTTAGAACTACTTAAACCTAACTAACCTAAGGACATCACACACATCCATGCCCGAGGCAGGATTCGAACCTGCGACCGTAGCGGTCACGCAATTCCAGACTGTAGCGCCTAGAACCGCTCGGCCACCCCGGCCGGCTTTTACGCTTCCTTATTTCATCGATGAACTGAAATTTTTCCTATGGTAACCAAAATTTCTTCGCATTTACGCTCCTTCTACCTACGTTTGTTTGTTCAACATTAGTGATAGTCTTTTTTAGAAATGTCCACTGTTCTTCAACTGAACTACTCAATATGGTATTCACTATTGCAACATCTACATCCCTATAGAACTTGAAACACATTTCATCATTCCTCAATAAACCATTATCAGACTTATGTCCACGTTAGTTCTTCCTGACTGTGCTATTGCACTTCAGTCTAGTCTTCATCACTCCCAAATTGTGATCCAAGTCTGTATCTGCTCTTGCGCACGTCTTACAGTCCAGTGTCTGACCATGATGTAATCTAGCTGCAGTCTACCCGTGTCTCTGCGCCTTTTTTAAGTATATTTCCTCCTCTTGAACAGCTATTACTCACTGAATTTTAATGTAGAATTCAATTAGTGCTTCTGCTCTCTCATTCTTACCACCAAGCCTGTTATTTTTAGTTCTGTTCTTTCCCCTACTACCGCACTTCAAACCCTTATGATTATTTTGGCACTTCCTTTCACATATTGAGCTACTCGTTAATAGCCCCGCATCCTTTCTATGTCTGTCCATATTCTTGTCAAGACGTTGCGTGTATACCTAAACTATTGTTGTTGGTTTTGCTGTTGATTCAAATTAGAATAATCCTGTCGCCGAATTGTTTAGAGCAACTCAACTGTTATGTCTGTTATGTATCTTGTTATTCATAACGAATCATACTCCACTTATCCATTTTCAGATTTTCTAGCTTCCCTACCACGTTCAAACGTCTGACATTTCATTCTGGTTGGTAAAAGATTACCCTTTCATTGGTTATTCAGTTTTTCTCTCGTGGTCAACTAACTCCTCTTTGGCAGCCCCCTCCCGGAGTTCCGAGTGGGGGGCTATTCTGGAATCTTTTACCAATGGAGGGGTCATTAGGGCACTTCTTTCAATTTCCTGCCTCATGTACTGTGGATATACATTATGTGCCTTTATAGCACTTGTTTCCATTGCCTACTGCATTCTCACGCCGTTGGTTATTGGTTATTCTTCCACCTTTCAGGGGACCCTCTTTGACAAAGCTGTTCGAAGAACGAGGGTGACTCGTTGTGCCGGTAGTTTTTGGAGGCCGTTGCTGCTGAATTTTATGCAAAACTGAAGCAATGTCTGGGTTCGAACCTAGGACCCTGGACGTCCTTAATTACTGGTGATAGACGAAAACCCTGGTCTACAAGAAAAATAAGTCCGATGAAGTTGGATGTTAAGTCTCGACGCCCGCGAGAACTTTTTCCATAAAAGAATTGTCCGCGTTTTTCATTTCAGTCAACACAAACTTTGCACACACATTTCTCTTCTTGAAAAATTTTGGTGATTGTCATGAACGCTTGACTTAAATATGTTATCTATGCGTTTTGTGGCATGTGAACGTTTACAAATGGTTCAAATGGCTCTGAGCACCATGAGACTTAACATCTGAGGTCATCAGTCCCCTAGAACTTAGAACTACTTAAACCTAACTAACCTAAGGACATCACACACATCTATGCCCGAGGCAGGATTCGAACCTGCGACCGTAGCAGTCGCGCGATTCCAGACTGAAGCACCTAGAACCGCTCGGCCACACAGGCCGGCTGAACGTTTACACACCACGGTGCCAAGTCCACTACTTAACACTGCCTGCTTACAGCTGACTGGTCGAATGAACATCTGTTCTTTACAATTATTGGTTCAAGCTGCCACTGTAGCTATTACGTTGCCGTCACTTATACGGCCAGGAATAAAATCAGTCTTGGAACTTTTTCGACGGACAGTATATGTATATCGCTAGATCGGGGCAGTATAATTAAATAATCCACACCCGAAATTAATACATTTTATTCCATTATGGTGGTCTAAACCATAGCACTGTTCACATAACAAAATTATTTAAACGCAGCTGGATGTTGTTTCTGTGGAAAGAATTTGTAGTTCATGAAATTTATAGAAACTAAGGAGCACATGTTTTACAAAGGTTAGATCGATTACAAGAGAAACTTTCACCGAGAGTTTCCAGCAGCTTAACCCTTTCATAGTTAAAATTTATACTGCGTATATTTGAAAACTAAAGGTCAAAAACTATCTTCCTTTGTGATAGACAATATACTTACATAAACAAAAGAATTTTAAGGTCATCGAGTTTGAAAATCGGTGATGTCAGTCGCATGTGTCCAACCAACCTACTTCATGTTTTCATGTGAACCTAGGATTTGCAGAGTTAAGTTTTTAATTTTAGAATGATTTTAGCAGATGGTTCTTATGAAAAAAGTGTAACACATCAGTTTCAAAACACGTTTGTTCTCCTGAAAATCAAAAACATGAAGTATCTGACACAAGTTTTCAGCAAAAAATTTGAAGATGGCTGTGACATACCACACAACATTGCCTTTTACATTCTGTCAAATTTTCTGGAGCTCGTACGTTCCACTACATACAAATTGTGTACAAACTAGCAAAATTACTGAGGTGTGAAGTAATGTTACAAAACAATGTCTATGATTTATAAGAAAACACGATTTCTTACTTCAGACATTCTTGGAATGTTGACGATGGTGATTCAGCCCGATTTTCGTGAAACAAACGCACTGTGCTACATACAAACACACGCATCCCCATTTGATCCCTCACAGCCTTCTATATATACACCCCATGGTCCGTATTAGTTTTCTCCGAGCTATGAAGGCATCTTGCTTCATGCTAGCACTAGACAGATATACAAGACGTCCCAAAGCTCAAAACTGCATATTACTTTGGCGGAACATACGTCTCCCATCAACCACGCAAGGGTTAATAAACATTGCCAAACGTATATTGTGCCCAATGGAGATTACCTTCAGTGCTAATAGAGTAAGTCCGGGAGAGTTGTACCACTGGGTGAGACGTCCCAGTGGCTATTTTACATGTGCGTCGCTAGTGAGCAGTCCCCGCTACATGCGACGAAGCTCTTTTTTGATCGAACGTGGTGCAAAAGTGATGTTATTTTCGTGTTAGTTCTGGGAAAAAAATCGCATTTTCTGTTCTGCTAAGGCGAACAGTTTATTGTATAGGTACATAATTTTAATTTTAAGGGTTTCTTTGTACAACATCGATACAGTTTTTTTACTGCCAGCTTGACAACTGTGCAGGCATGAAACTAATGTAAAATGCCCACGTCCCAGTTTATTTGTAAACAACCATCGCCCTGAATTCGATTAGTAATTCCAGAAAAGTTTCGTTCTGGAATAAAACACAGTAGTCAGATTGGACGAAGTCTAATACTTCCGAGGGGTCTAAGGCACTGCAGTCATGGACTGTGCGGCTGGTCCCGACGGAGGTTCGAGTCCTCCCTCGGGCATGGGTGTGTGTGTTTGTCCTTAGGATAATTTAGGTCAAGTAGTGTGTAAGCTTAGCGACTGATGACCTTAGCATTTAAGTCCCATAAGATTTCACACACATTTTGTACACATCTGTAATACACATGATCTTTATTAAATGAAAAATTTCTAAGTGAATTAATACATTGTTTATGGAGGATACTACCGCTACAGTTGCATTTGGAACGCTAATTTAAAAAACGAATGCATGCAAAACTTTGATTCTGAAATGCTGTCATGTACAAATGAGCGTAATCACAGTGACGGAAAGTCATGTTTCTCATTGCATGCAAAATTTATAACTCTAGTGAGTTTCTGACGTGTAATTGTGTATTAGCTATTTAATTTACTGGATTGTCTGAGACGCAAAGCTATCCTCAATTCGAATATTGGTTTGAACGACGCACTGCTTTAGTGGGTAAGGTCAATGACTTTCTCCAATCCTTGAACCGTATGACACAGCCGGTTATAGGGAGCTTTACAATTTAAGGAGGAACTTTGAATTATTTACATTAAAAATGATTACCAAAGATAAAAAAGCGACAACTAACGAAAAATTCTAAAGCCAACTTAGGGCTGAATCCTGCGTACTTGAAATTTTGTCTGACATCCTCTTAGGCACCAAGCTACACCTACGTTGTCTATGAACAACTGAAATGTTGCGCTACTTATAATCAAAAGTGTTGAATTTTTTAAATTTCTGGTGCTTATCGGTGTAGCTAAAACGCAGATGTGTAAAAAAAAGAAAGAAAGAAAGTGTATTACTTACAGTCGTCTGTCTACGGTGTTCACCGTTGCTGGAAACGACTCAGATATCTTCATTACTCAAGGCGAGTTCAAATCAAACCCCATTGGAATCATGCCGTGTGATACGGTATCTATTGTGTTTTGAAAGCGGATGTTTGCGACCACGCTTTGTGGGTGATGATGTGATGGAGGCGTGTGGTATTAGTGTGAAAGGATGGCTCGTGCTGTACAAAATCGGACGAAACAGCAACAGAAGTTCCTTTTACGAAGAAGTGACGCTGCACAATTGCTAAACATCTGGGAACAACTCCATTGTATGGATAGCAGCCTGTTATGTGCTACGACTGCTGATTGGTAATAGAAGTTTCACGAAGGCCGTGAGGGGGCAGCGAATTTTCTGCGGAACATGCAATTCCACAAAATCGCTAACGAAAATCTGTTCTTCAGTCCAACGACTAGTTTGATGCAGTTCTCCATGCTACTCTATCTTGTGCAAGCCTCTTCATCTCCGAGTAACTACTGCAACCTATATATAGATGTATTCATCTCTTGGTCTCCCTCTACGATTTTTACCACTCACGCTGCCCTCCAATACTAAATTTGTGGTACCTTGACGTCTCAGAGTGTGTCCTACCAACCGATCCCTTTTTCTAGTCAGGTTGTACCAAAAATTTCTTTTCTCCCCAATTTTATTCAGTACCGTTTCGTTAGATACGTGATTTACCCATTTAATCTTTAGCGTTCTTCTGTAGCACCACATTTCAAAAGCTTGTATTCTCTTCTTGTGTAACCTGTTTATCGTCCATGTTCCACCTACATACATGGATATACTCCGTACATATACTTTCAGAAGAGTCTTCCTCCACTTACATCTATATTGGATGTTAATAAATTTCCCTTTTTCAGGAGTGCATTTCTTGCCATTGCCAGTCTACATTTTTAATCTTCTCCACTTCACCCTCATCAGTTATTTTGCTGTCCAAACAGCAAACCTCATCTACTAGTTTAAGTATCTCATTTCCTAATCTAATTCAATCAGCATCATCTGATTTAATTCGACTACATTATATTATCCTCGTTTTGCTTTTGTTGAAGTTCATCTTTTATCCTCCTTTCAAGACATTGTCCCATCCGTTCAAGAGCTCTTCCAAGACCTTTCTTGTCCGGACTTTAATTCCTACTCCAAATTTTCTTTTGTTTCCTTTACTGCTTGCTCAATGGACAAATTTCATACCATCTGGGATAGGGTACAATCCTGGCTGGCTCAAATGGCTCTGAGCACTATGGGACGCAACTGCTGAGGTTATTAGTCCCCCAGAACTTAGAACTAGTTAAACCTAACTAACCTAAGGACATCACAAACATCCATGCCCGAGGCAGGATTCGAACCTGCGACCGTAGCGGTCTTGCGGTTCCAGACTGCAGCGCCTTTAACCGCACGGCCACTACGGCCGGCTACAATCCTGTCTCACTCCCTTCTCAACTACTGCTCTCTTGTAATTGCCATCTGGTTTCTGTGCAAATTTTAAATAGCCTTTAGCTCCCTACATTTTACCGCTGCCACCTTTAGAATTTGGAAAAGAAAATGCCACTCAGCATTGTCAAAGCTTTCTCTAAGTCTACAAATGCTATGAATGTAGGTTTGCCTTTCCTTAACCTGTCTTCTATAAGAATTCGTAGGGTCAGTATTGGCTCGCATGTTCATATATTTCTCCGGAATCCAAATTATCTTCCTCGAGGTCGGCTTCTATAAGTTGTTCCATTCTTCTGTAAGGAGTTCGTGTTAGTATTTGGCAACCGTGACTTACTAAACACATAGTTCGGTATTTTCACACTTGTCGACACCTGATTTCTTTGGAATTGGAATTATTATGCTCTTCCTGAAGTCTCATGGTATTTCGCCTGTCCCATACATTTTGCGCTCTAGGTGGAAGAGTTTTGTCACGGCTCGCTCTCCCACGGCTATCAGTAGTTCTAACGGAATGTTGTCTACTCCCGGGGCCTTGTCTCGACATAGATCTTTCAGTGCTCCGTCAAAATCTTCACGCAGTATCATAATTCCCTTCTCATTTTCATCTACGTCCTCTTCCATTTCCATACTATTGCCCTCAAGTACATCTTCCTTGTATAGACTCTCTGCACACTCCTCCCATCTTTCTACTTTCCGTTCTTTGATAAGGACTGGTTTTCCATCTGAGCTCTTGATATTCATGCAGGTGGTTCTCTTTTCTCCTAAGGCCTCTTTAATTTTCCTTTCCCCTAGTGATATATGCTTCTACATCCTAACATCTGTCCTCTAGTCATTCCTGCTTAGTCTTTTTGCACTTCGCGTCCATCTCACTTTTTAGACATCTGTATTTTCTTTTGCCTACTTCTTTTACTGTCTTTTTATATTTCTCCATTCATCAATTAAATTCAATATCTCTTGCGTTAACCAAGGATTTATACTAGCCCCCGTCTTTTTATCAACTTGATCCTCTGCTTCCTTCACAATTTCATCTCTCAAAGCTACCCATTCTTCTTGTACTGTATTCCATCTCCTGTTCTTGTCAGTCGTTCCCTAATGCTCCCTCAGAAAGTCTCTACAACCTCTGCTTCCTTCAGTTTATCCAGATCTCATCTCCTTAAATTCCTACCTTTGTAAAGGTCATAACCAATAAATTGTGGTCAGAGTCCACATCTGTCCCTGGAAATATCTTGCAAATCAAAACCTGGTTCCGGAATCTCTGTCTTACTATTATACAGGGTGTTACAAAAAGGTACGGCCAAACTTTCAGGAAACATTCCTCACACACAAAGAAAGAAAATATGTTATGTGGACATGTGTCCGGAAACGCTTACTTTCCATGTTAGAGCTCATTTTATTACTTCTCTTCAACTCACATTAATCATGGAATGGAAACACACAGCAACAGAACGTACCAGCGTGACTTCAAATACTTTGTTACAGGAAATGTTCAAAATGTCCTCCGTTAGCGAGGATACATGCATCCACTCTCCGTCGCATGGAATCCCTGATGCGCTGATGAACCCCTTGAGAATGGCGTATTGTATCACAGCCGTCCACAGTACGAGCACGAAGAGTCTCTACATTTGGTACCGGGGTTGCGTAGAAAAGAGCTTTCAAATCCCCCCATAAATGGAAGTCAAGAGGGTTGAGGTCAGGAGAGCGTGGAGGCCATGAAATTGGTCCGCCTCTACCAATCCATCGGTCACCGAATCTGTTGTTGAGAAGCGTACGAACACTTCGACTGAAATGTGCAGGAGCTCCATCGTGCATGAACCACATGTTGTGTCGTACTTGTAAAGGCACATGTTCTAGCAGCACAGGTAGAGTATCCCGTATGAAATCATGGTGGTGAATCGAGGAAGTACAGTACATACTGACGAAACTAAAATGAGCTCTAACATGGAAAGTAAGCGTTTTCGGACACATGTCCGCATATCTTTTCTTTATTTGTGTGTCAGGAATGTTTGCTGAAAGTTTTGCCGTACCTTTTTGTAACACCCTGTATAATCAATCGAAACTTTATGCTGTCTCCAGGTCTCTTCCATGTATGTGACCTTCCTTCACGATTCTTAAACCAAGTGTTAACTACGCTTAAATTTTCTCTGTGAAAAATTCTACTAGGCTGCTTCCTCTTTTATTCCTTTCGCGGAGTCCATTTTCACCAACTATTTTCATCTCTCTTTATTTTCCTATTATCGAATTCCAGCCCCCCAAGAGTATTAAATGATCGTTTCCTCTAATTATCTGAATAATTTCTTTTATCTCATCATACATTTCTTCAATCTCTTCATCATTTGCAGAGCTATTTAGCATATAAACTTTTACTATTGTGGTGGGTATGGGCTTCGTGTCTGTCTTGGCTACAATAATACGTTCACTATGCTGTTCATAGTAGCTTATACGCGTTGCTGTCTTTTTATTCGTTGTTAAACGTACTCCTGAATTACCCCTGCTTACCGACGTATAATAAAAACAGTCTAGACTACGTAATTAAAATTGATCCTAATATTTAACTCCGTAATTTTGTGTTATCATTCCTCTAAACTTTCTAAAATTTCCATACGCCTGACTAGGCAATGCATTTAACGTTTTTTTAAATTTTTTGAAACATCAGTTTATGAAAAGTCAGCGGTCATAAAATCTATTAAAAATATGTAAAAACAGTTTAGACTACTTATGGGCATTGTGACAGTCCAGTCAAAACGATCTGTCGATGAAGCATTTGCTACTTGGGACGTTATTTCAACAATTTACCTTGAAACTGAAAATAAAATGATGCGTCTCAACAGTAAGTTCCTAAAAATTTGTTGGCAACGTGCAGCCCACCTGATGACTGAACATCGCCGCAAAGTTATCAGAGGTCCTAGAACATCCTGCTCTGAGACCCCATTTGTCATCACGGGACATTCACTTTTCTGGTCACTGAAGAAACTATCAGTCGATGGATATTCTGTGAATCAGCGTAAAGTGTGTCGCAGAGAGTGTTTTTTATTGTGAGTTATTTCAAGATTTCTTCTCCTTCCTTGAACGTATGGAGCCTTGTTTGTCGAATTTTATCTTCATGCTCTCTGCAGGAGTGGTTTATAAGGGACTGAAGTAAGTTCGTGGACGCCACAATGAAAAGTGTTCTTTAGAGTATTCGGAGTAAGGTGTTAGTTAGATAATGAGCGCCATTTTTCGCGTGTCTGCCAGTTGCTATTTTTTAAGCATTTTCGTAATTATATTCGATTCAGCTTGGTGACGATTCGGGCACATTTTCAATTGACCTTTTACGCACATACACTTGATATCCTCTGTTGGTTCAATCTGATACAAATTGTAAACAAACTAAAATTTCTCAGTACGCTATCAAAAAAGCAGAGCCTCCCATTCATCTGAGATTACAACGTCCCACTTCACACACACGTGCACAGATATTTCCTGGTATTAGCATGGCGTGACTCATCGACGGTGTCAGTAACTAATCGTACTGTCAGAAGATGCTACAGTTATATTTTTAAATGATGTATTCAGTTTTCCATTCAAATGCCTCAGTTGACAAGTTTTGTAGCAGTCTGAAGACTCTGCAATGTTTCAAAGAGGCAAATGGATGCAGTTAGACATTAATGCAAGTAGAAAGCAACATCTTTTTTTGGGAGAAACGTAGAATCCAGCACCTACTCTACGAACGGAACGCCCGTATCAACCGCATGAGCACTATTTTGCCAAAAATATGTAAGCCATAAGCTACAATGACTACTGCTATGTGTATGTGATGGTACAAGCCAGCCGGCCGATGTGGTCGAGCGGTTCTAGGGGCTTCAGTCCGGAACCACGCTGCTGCTACGGTCGCAGGTTCGAATCCTTCCTCGGGCATGGATGTGTGTGATGTTCTTAGATTAGTTAGGTTTAAGTAGTTCTAAGTCTAGGGAACTGATAACCTCAGATGTTAAGTCACATAGTGCTTAGAGCCATTTGAACCATTTGGCACAAGCCAACCTCGGGGAAGATCAGTTTGGAATCAGTAGAAATGTTGGAACACATGAGGCAATACTGGCCATACGACTTACCTTAGAAGATAAATTAAGGAAAGGAAAACCTACATTTCTAGCATTGTAAACTTAGAGAAGTTTTTGACAATGTTGACTGGAATACTCTCTATCAAATTCTGAAGGTGGCACGGGTCAAATACAGGGAGCGAAAGGCTATTTACAATTTGTACAGAAACCAGATGGCGGTTATAAGAGTCAAGGGGCGTGAAAGGGAAGCAGTGGTTGGGAAGGGAGTAAGATAAGGTTGTAGCCTATCCCCGGTGTTATTCAATATGTACATTGAGCAAGCAGTAAAGGAAACAAAAGAAAAATTTGGAGTAGGAATTAAAATCCATGGAGAAGAAATAAAAACTTTGAGGTTTGCCGATGACGTAATTCTGTCAGATACAACAAAGGACCTGGAAGAGCAGTTGAACGGTATGGACAGTGTCCTGAAAGGAGGATATAAGATGAACATCAACAAAAGCAAAACGAGGAGAATGGAATGCAGTCGAATTAAATCAGGTGATGCTGAGGGAATTAGATTAGGAAATGAGACACTTAGAGTAGTAGATGAGTTTTGCTATTTGGGGAGCAAAATAACTGATAATGGTCGAAGTAGAGAGGACATAAAATGTAGGCTGGCAATGGCAAGGAAAGCATTTCTGAAGAAGAGAAATTTGTTAACATCTGTTATAGATTTAAGTTACAGGAAGTCGTTTCTGGAAGTATGTGTATGGACTGTAGCCATGTAAGGAAGTGAAACATGGACGATAAATAGTTTAGACAAGAAGGGGATAGAAGCTCTCGAAATGTGGTGCTACGGAAGAATGCTGAAGATTAGATGGCTAGATCACGTAACTAATGAGGAGGTACTGAATAGAAATGGGGAGAAGAGGAATTTGTGCCACAACTTGACTAGAAGAACGGGTTGGTTGGTAGGATACGTTCTGAGGCATCAAGGCATCATCAATTTAATATTGGAAGGAAGCGTGGAGGGTAAAAATCGTAGAGGGAGACCAAGGCATGAATACACTAATCTTCAGAAGGATGTAGGTTGCAGTAGTCATTAGGAGATGAAGCAGCTTGCACAGGATAAAGTAGCATGGACAGCTGCGTCAAACCAGTCTCTGGACTGAAGACCAAAACAACAACAACAACAAAAAAGTGATTGTTCCTTGTTTTTAATTTCTTCTTCTTTCAACGATTACAACTCCTGAACGAGTTTCATTTGTATAATCCTCGTGCAGTCATAAATTCTAACACACTTTGAACGTTTCTAGACATTTTACCAGTGCACTGAATTCTTTATGTGGCAGATTTTCCATCTTACGGTTATGTAGCAGGAACAGTAGCGTTCAAGACCGTAGGTGGTAAAACAGAGTTCCAATCAACAGCAAAGCGGCACTCGACTCCGTCAACGTCAGAAAGAAAGTGGTATTAAAGGCATAATTCTTGAAATATCTCGCAACTGAAGGCAGATAAACCATATTGTAAAGAGCTTATAATTTCCACATGAACACATGCACTGATCAGCCACAACATGATGACCACGACCTGCAATCGATATCAACTTGTCCACGCGATAGCAGCGTCACCTGGCGAGGAAAGACTGCTAGTCAGACACATGCAAGGTGCATGTAGTATCAGCGAGCGTGCTACCTGTGTGTAGTATGGAAAAGGTGCGCGATCTATCTGAGTTTGACCGAGAGCAGATTGTGATAGAGTAGTATGGAGACTTGGCACGAACATTTTGGGAACTGCACGACTTTTCGGGTGTTCGACAAGTACTGCGGTGATTATCTTCAACAAGTGGCGAAACTAAGGTGAAATCAATTCCACACGTCGTGGGGTTGGGCGGACGACCCTCATTACAGATGTCGGACGTCGTAGGCCGGTCAGTCTGGTAAAACTGGACAGGCGGCGAACTGTGGCGGAACTATCAGACTTTAAAGCTAGGCAGAGTACAAGTGTGTCTGAATGTACAGTGCACCAAACACTCCAAAAATGGGCCTCGGCAGCCGACGACCCATGAACGTGGCAATATTACCCCACGACATCGGCAACTACGACTGAAATGGACACGTGGCCATCGGCATTGGACGTTGGCGCAGTGCCAGAGCGTTGCACGGTCTGATGAATCCCGATACCTCCTTCATCATGCCGATTGGATGGCACGAATCCGTCGTCCTGCACTGTGGGACGGAGACAAGCAGGCGGCTGCTCCATTGTGCTCCAAGGAACATTCACGTGGTCATCCAATGGTCTAATAGAGCTCGTGCAAGGCACCATGACGGTCAAGGAGTATCGTACACTGGTTGCAGACCACATACACCCCTTCATGACGACCATGTTTCCCGACGTCAGTGGCATTTTTGAACAAGATAATGCGCCATGTCACAAGGCCTGGACTGTGATGGAGTGGTTCGAGGAACACAGTGGCGAGTGACAATTGCTGTGCTGGCCCCCCAACTCACCAGATATGAACCTGATAGAAAATATCTGATGTGACTCAACGTGGCGTCAGAGCTCGTCGCCCCCCTCCCCGGAATTTTCGGGAATAAGATGACTTGTGTGTGCAGATGTGGTGCCAACTCTCTTCAGCAACCTACCACGGTCTCACTGCTTCCATACCACGAGGCGTCGCCGCTGTTTTCCGTGCCAAAGGTGGACATACCGGCTACTAGGTAGGCGGTCGTCATGTCCTGGCTGATAAGTGTATATGTGTAAAATCTGAAACATAACGATATATTGTTATAACAAGAACTTCCATACTGTCACCAATAGGATACCGAAAGAGCCCCGAGAAGTAGTTATTTCAGGAAACTGGAACTGAAAGACTCCGTGGTAAAATCTGTTTCCTATTTAGAAAGAAGACAGATGCAGAGCTGTTCGTAATCATGAAGCTGCACATTTAACAAGGAGCAGAGGAGGTAAGTGTTCTATGGTTGAAATGGAACCACCTTCCCATTTCTATCCTTCCCATTACTATGTGCAGATCTTAGTGTCTACTTTCGTTTTTATGCAAATTATGTGCAGATCTTAATTAAGTATTTTACTATGTGCAGATATTAGTGTCTACTTTGTTTTATGCCAATTATTAATCAAATATTATTATGCATTCTCTAGTTGACAGGATTATCGATATTAGTTTTAGTGGTTAAATCATTAATCTTCCATTTCCAAAGATGTTAATATTTTTGTCAATTGTTTTGTTCTTTGGAGGAGATGGGTTTTTGAAGGAAGCTCTAACGCAGTGGTATGCACGTGGCTGGTGTGGATGGAACGGTTGGACAATGAAAATGTTATGTATTTTTCGTGAATAAACATCGATGACTCAATAATTCTGCAGTTTATTATTGCAGCATACACATACAGGAAGACCAGCTGCAGTAAGACCAAGGATTCTCTTTCCTAGCGGAGAAACCTACATCCAAAGCAATTTAGGTTAAGTATTCCTTAATCAGCAACAAAGAACCGTGTGCTTAATTCGGTAAGTGCCGATATTACTATTCGATGCAATCTATAACATCGATAGTAATTGGAATGATTCCCAAGGTAGCGGGAACATTTCAATATGATGGAGGAGCTGGGATTGCTCAAAACTGGTCTTTAATATGTTCGTATGTGTGGAGTTAATAGTGAATGTTGCCATGAACAAAATTCGAGCAAGGATTTGCGGATAAAAGAACGTGATAAGTGAAGGGCGATCAAATCATAATTTGCAGTAACTTTCTCTTCAATTCCTTTTGTAGTGTTTGCGAGTGACTATATTGTAGGCAGACTAATGTGTGAAATGCGTGTGACGAAGTTCGAGGTTAGGATTTGTTGTTGTGTATACTGTGCCTTGCTATAACAATCACCAGCAGCAATCGTCGGAAAGCTCGCCATTTTTGGGGTATGGACCAAGAGAGCAAGCGTCTGACTTACTAGCAAACTTAACAGAACTGTTAAAACAAAATAACAAGGATCTGCAACAAGGTTTACAAAAGGACATTACAGACCTGAAAGAGGATATTGATGGCGAATTTGAAGGCTAAAATCATACTATTGATAACCTGAATGAATCTGTTAGAACAATTAAGCAAGATATTCACGACACCAGTGAACGTGTAGCAGGCACTCTGTTAGAAATCAGTCAGCTACGCGAATCTACTGCCTTAGATTTTCAAACAGTTAATGACAGGCTGGAAAATGTAGAATCCCGTGTTAAGAATACTGAGGTTACCATTTGCAAAGAACTCGATAGACGCAATGTAGAGTTTAAGGTCATGAATCAATACAACGAGCAAGAAAGCGCTTTTATTGAGGAGAAACTAAAACAGAATGATAACCAAATGCAGGAACATTTTTCAAATGTTAATTATAAAATAAATGTTGTTTCAGACAATATTCAAACTTTCGAATCTAGTGGATTAGGAACCGGACGCAAGCAGAAAAAGTCAAGAAGTGAGGAAGGCATAATGTTGATTTTATTATCAACCACCATTTACCCAGTTTGTTCGATATGAGTATCGGAGACGTCAACGAGATGCTGTACAGCGCCAGCTTCGTATCTGGTGGCCAACACTAGAAATAATTTTTTCTAGTGTAAATCGGTTCCGCATTAACGCACTAGCATATCTGTGACATTTCGCTGCCATACGATAATTTCAGTCCACACTGGACCTCCGTGAGTAGCGGCACTTTAAGTTGATGCGTTTTTGTTCTGCATGTCGGTATTCCGGTTGGTGTGGGTTTATTTATCGACAGTCGTTTTTTTATTTGTAATTCACTGGTGCTATATGAGTTTACTTATTGTCATTTTGTCATTTAGAGTTACTGAATGGAGCTGAGGACGCTAGAAAATTCAGTGCGAAGTGCAGAAATCAGAACTTTTCCAACATATTCTTCTGTTTGAGTTCAATAGAGGGGTGACAGCAGCTGAGGCTGCCAGAAACATTTGCACCCCGTATGAGGATAATGTAATTGGACAGAGCACGGCAAGAAAGTTGTTCTCTCATTTGAAGGAAGATCGTTTAACATTAGTGACTCTACACGTTCAGGAAGACTTTCGGTGTTTGATGAGGATCGTTTAAACGCATTAATCCACAATGATCCACGTCAGTGTTCTCGAGAACTGGGAGATGTAATGAACTGTGACTATTCCACCATCGTGCGACATTTTCATGCACTGGGGAAGGTTCAAAAAGTGGGTTTATGGGTACCGCATGCTCTAAGCCAGACTCACAAAAATTATCGGGTGGCTATAGTCTATGTGCGTCTCTGCTCTTTCGTAATCAACAGGCTAGTGAACAACCCCGAACACTCCTATCCTGCTTTCCCTTTTATTGGTGACGAGGGATAGTGTCTTTCTGCTAACGTAAGAAAAAGAAAGGAATGGTTTAGCCTAGGCGAGGCAGTAATTTCCTTCACAAAGACATGCGTGCATCCATAAAAGATAATATTATGTACTGAATGTGGCGGAACAGTGAGTCTGTGGTGTACTACGAATTGCTTATCCAAGTTATAAACTCACTGTTGTGTCAACAACTCAGACGTCTTGCAGACACAATCCAAAGACAAAAACCAGGAAGACTGCGCAAAATGATGCTACTGCACGACTGACAAAAGAGACTATACAGGAGTTAGGCTGGTAAGTCATTCCTCACACACCGTGTTCACCAGCCCTTGCGCCGTGACATTCCCACCTTTTCCAGCTGTGTGTCGAACAACCTTGAAGAAACTTCCATGCCGGATGAAAATGCGCTCCGAACAAGGCTCGACGAGTTCTTCCCTTCAAAACCCCGTGATCTCTACAGCCGCGGAATCGAAGAGTTACCCCGGGCTTTACAGACTGTGTAAATATTGAAGGAGAATGTATTATTGATGACTAAAATCTCTGTTATGTCTATCTGTAGTGTTTATTTAACTGATGGGAAAACGCTACGAACTTATGCAGCAATCCAATACGGCCACCCGGTACTCCACGTTGAATGCTCAACCCAAGATTCCCTTCAAGAAACTTCAACACTATACACATAAGGAGAGCGCCGAACACTAAATGGACAAAATTAGTTCGGAAAGATTTAAAGCAAATATCAATCGCAGTGAAATTTATCACGGAGATAAACACAGAACTTCGAGCAGGCCAAAAATGGTTCAAATGGCTCTAAGCTTAACATCTGAGGTCATCAGTACCTTAGACTTAGAACTACTGAAACCTACGTAACCCAAGGACATCACACACATCCGTGCCCGAGGCAAGATTCGAACCTGCGGCCGTAGCAGCAGCGCGGTTCCGGACTGAAACGCCTAGAACCGCTCCTCCACAGCGGCCGTCTCGAGCAGGCCATTAGACATTAAGTTGTAAATGAGGCGTGAAACGGACAAAGGAAGAATACATGAGGGAGCGCTGCGATAAGGGAAGAGCTCGTCAAGTTGTGAGTGAGTCATGCAGTTCATAGTAGGGGTAAATTCATACAAAAAGGTAAAAAAATGTAGACTGGAAGTGAGAGAGTGGCGAGGCTAGCGGGTGTACGTACTGACGGTGCAGCGACGACAGCGCAGAGCAGTAGTGCGGCGAGGACGAGGAGCGCGGCGCGTGGTGCTGCCATGGCGGCGCTGCTACAGTGAGGGCCTCGGCTGCCAGACGGCGAGTGGGCAGCCGCGTCCAGTGGCGCCTCTGACGTAGACGGGGACGCGACGCACGCGCGGTCGCGAGGTCGCGAGCGCAGTGCTGCCGCTCCGGCCGGCGGCGACCTCGCCGGCAACTGTTTGTTACCAGAGCCCCGACCACATCTGCCATGTTACTATCGTCACCAACGATCGTACGAGCGACCGGCCTCACGACCTTGAACAGCAATTGCAAGAGAAGACACAGATCTACGATTGGCGTTCAATAAGTAATACAGCACTTTTGTTTCCAATGGAACGAAAAACCAGTCCGAGCTTTTTTCCCTATATTGTTATTTCATTCCCCTGCCCCATATGGGCATGGAAGGGCTGCCAGCGGCACAGTCTGCTGCTCTTCAGCTGAGTGGTACATCTAATAAAAGGATGACGATGATGATGGCATGTGACGAGAGCCTCCCGTCGGGTAGACCGCTCGCCTGGTGCAAGTATTTCGATTTCACGCCACTTCGGCGACTTGCGCGTCGAGGGGAATGAAATGATGATGATTAGGACAACACAACACCCAGTCCCTGAGCGGAGAAAATGTCCGACCCAGCCGGGAATCGAACCTGGGCCCTTAGGATTGACAGTCTGTCGCGCTGACCACTCAGCTACCAGGGGCGGAGAATAAAAGGATGAAGACCCATCATTTTCTTTGGGCCTTTGTCCCACTTCAACGCGGGGTCGGCCTTCTTACTATGGATTTGGCGATGTTAGTGTCCGAAGGTGCCTGGATGCCCTTCCTGTCGCCACCCTATACCCCCTCGGATGTACCCCACCTGTCTGCATCTGGCGGAAACCGTGAAAGAGTATGAACGTTTTTTCAAATGTCTGCGAGTCGTGTAACTGAGGTGGGACTTGGGGACTGGCCCAGTATTCACTTAATGGAATGTGGAAAACCGCCTAAGAACCACATCCAGGCTGGCCAGCACACCGGCCGTCGTCGTTAATCCTCCGGGCGTATTCGATCCGGGGTCGGCGCGCCTACCAGAGTCCAAGAAGCAGCGTGTTAACGCTCTTAGCTAAGCTGGCAGGTAATAAAAAGGATGAAAACTACACTACTGGCAATTAAAATTGCTACACCACGAAGATGACGTGCTACAGACACGAAATTTAACCGACAGGAAGAAAATGCTGTGATATGCAAATGATTAGCTTTTCAGAGCATTCACACAAGGTTGGCGCTGGTGGCGACACCTACAACGTGCTGACATGAGGAAAGTTTCCAACCGATTTCTCATACACAAACAGCAGTTGACCGGCGTTGCCTGGTGAAGCGTTGTTGTGATGCCTCGTGTAAGGAGGAGAAATGCGTACCATCACGTTTCCGACTTTGATAAAGGTCGGATTGTAGTCTATCGCGATTGTGGTTCTTCGTATCGCGATATTGCTGCTCGCGTTGGTCGAGATCCAATGACTGTTAGCAGAATATGGAATCGGTGGGTTCAGGAGGGTAATACGGAATGCCGTGCTGGATCCCAATGGCCTCGTATCACTAGCAGTCGAGATGACAGGCATCTTATCCGCATGGCTGTAACGGATTGTGCAGCCACGTCTCGATCCCTGAGTCAACAGATGGGGACGTTTGCAAGACAACAACTATCTGCACGAACAGTTCGACGACGTTTGCAGCAGCGTGGACTATCAGCACGGAGACCATGGCTGCGGTTACCCTTGACGCTACATCACAGACAGGAGCGCCTGTGATGGTGTACTCAACGACGAACCTGGGTGCACGAATGGCAAAACGTCATTTTTTCGGATGAATCCAGGTCTGTTTTGCAGCATCATGATGGTCGCATCCGTGTTTGGCGACATCGCGGTGAACGCAAATTGGAAGCGTGTATTCGTCATCGTCATACTGAAGGATCACCCGGCGTGATGGTGTGGGGTGCCATTGGTTCACGTCTCGGTCACCTCTTGTTCGCATTGACGCCACTTTGAACAGTGGACGTTACATTTCAGATGTGTTACGACCCGTGGTTCTACCCTTCATTCGATCCCTGCGAAACCCTACATTTCAGTAGGATAATGTACGACCGCATGTTGCAGGTCCTGTACGGGCCTTTCTGGATACAGAAAATGTTCGACTGCTGCCCTGGCGAGCACATTCTCCAGATCTCTCACCAATTGAAAACGTCTGGTCAATGGTGGGCGAGCAACTGGTTCGTCACAATACGCCAGTCACTACTCTTGATGAACTATGGCATGGTGTTGAAGCTGCATGGGCAGCTGTACCTGTACACGCCATCCAAGCTCTGACTCAATGCCGAGGCGTATCAAGGCCGTTATTACGGCCAGAGGTGGTTGTTCCGTGTACTGATTTCTCAGTATCTACGCACCCAAATTGCGTGAAAATGTAATCACATGTCAGTTCTAGTATAATATATTTGTCCAATGAATACCCATTTATCATCTGCATTTTTTTCTTGGTGTAGCAATTTTAATGGCCAGTAGTGTATACATATAAAGTATGAAGATGCCATCTTTATATGGTTAAGCCTAACCGGCCATTGACATTCTTTTGTGCGCATGCACACGTATTACCCGAACTCTTACGGGACTCGGTTAGATTGTCTGCCACGAGTAACGAGTATAATGAGCAGGGGCACTACGAATATAGTGTGTGGGCATTCAGCTGATACAGTGGGTCTCACGAGGAGCGTGCAAGGGATGAGTCCTTGCAGTCGCGCTATCCTCTGTGCCCTCGGCGGCAGGCTGCCTCGTTAGCTGAGCGTGTTCGGCCAGAGGGCTGCTTGACCTCTGTAATAAAAAAACTGAGTAAAGGAAACAACGATCAACTTGTCCGCACAGTCCAAACGCAACGAACTACATCGAAAAAAAAAGATGGAATGAGCGTCTGCCATGTAAGCAGCAGATCCCGGGTTCGAGTCCCAGTTGGGGCACACATTTTCAACTGTCCCCATTAATGTATATCAACGCCTGTCGGCAGCGTAGTGTCTTGATTTAATTATCATTTCATACATATAAAAGGCAATCGAGTCCATGTTGCAAATTGTTACTTTTTATTCACTCGATGACTAATTTCGGGCCGAGATCCATTGTAAAATCATCATAACATAGTCGATAATGGCACTTCCGAAGGTGTCAAAAAATGTGCAATGAACATTTACATTGTACAGAGATATCTGTATGTACTGAAAATGTGCTATTTTCGACTATGTTATGATGATATGAAAATAGGTCTCGGCCAGAAACTAGTCATCGAATGAACAAAAATTGGAGTGGTTTTTCGTTCTACTGATTAACAGAAGTTGCTGACCCCAGCTACTCCGGCATGCTGGAAGTTCGTTCACCTTTTTCTCGGCTAATTTCGGTTGAAAAGATGTGGAATTCGTTGTGGGACATCGTGGAATATTCTCACTTGAGCCCCCTGTAGTTTCGTGAAGTACCGTGGCGGCGCTATACGTACCCTACAAAATGTCGTCTGTAACGGAGGTGCGTTCCAAGCAGAGAACTATGTCTGAGTTTCTTTTCCCGGTAAACCAGAGCATTGCAGATATTGATAGGCGCTTGCAGAATGTCTACAGAAACCTGGCAGTAAACAAAATCACGGTATGTCGTTGGGTGAGACGTCTATCGTCGTCGCAAAAAGGACGCGCAAATGTGTCCGATCTTCCAGGTGCCGGCCGGCCGCACACAGGTGTGACTCCTGCAATGTTGGAAAGTGCGGCCACTCTCATTTGAGGTGATAGGCGAATCACAATCAAACACCTGGCTGCACAGCTGACTGTCTCTGTTGGTAGAGGACCTCACAAAACTTCGTTGGACTGTTTTCCCTCATCCACCCTACAGCTCGGATCTCGCGCCTTCCGATTCCCGTCTGTTTGGCCCAATGAAGGATGCACTCCGGGGGAAAGCAGTACGAGGATGATGGCGTGGTTATTAATGAAGCAAGACGTTGGCTCTGACGTCGACTAGTAGATGGTATAATGCGGGCGTACGGTGGCATAAGTCCGTCACATTGAACGGAGATTATGTTGAAAAATAGGGTTTTGTAGCCAAAAGATTGGAGAATAATATGGTGTAGTGGAATCCTCAGTAAAACCAATCTGTTTTCAGAAAAAAATGTCATTACTTTTTGAACGCCCCTCCTACAAACCATGCAGCAAACCAATGAGAAGCACGTGGCAGAAGGTACTTCCCATCGCACCGCCTATTAAGATTTCTTCCTCTTCCATTTGCATGTGGAATGCAGGAACAATGATAGCTTAAATGGCTTCGTGCGCATAGTAATTGGTCCAATCTTGGCTCCACAGTCAAGCTTTTATTTTGTTAGTCATCGATCTTCTGACTGGTTTGATGCAGCCCGCCACGAATTTCTCTCTTGAGCCAAGCTCTTCATTTCAGAGAAGCAGCTGCACTTAGATTTCCAAATATTACTTGTATGTATTCCAGTCTCAGTCTTCTTCTATAGTTTTTTCCGTTCTGCCGGTCCCAGCACGGAAGTAGTTGCCTGACATTTTCATCTTGTCATTGTTTTTTCATACTTTCCGGTCTTCGCCGATTCTGTGAAGATCCTTCTCATTTTCGATATTCTTCTACAGCACTACATCTCAAATGTTTCGATTCTCCTCTTTTCCGATTTGCTCATGGTTCATGATCCACTACCATACAATACTGTGCTCCAATCGTATAATCTCAGAAATTTATTCCTCAAATTAAGCCCGTTATTTTATACTAGTAGACTTCTTTTGGTCACAACTACCCTCTTTGCCTGTGTTCGTCTGTTTTTTATATACTCATTGCTGTGCCCGTCATGTATTATTTTGTTTCCAAGGTAGCAGAATTCCTTCGACCACTTCGTGGTCACCGGTTTTAACGTTAAGTTTATCACAAAACTCATTTCTGCTACTCCTCATTACGTTCACCTTTCTTTATTATTCCCTATTATGTGCTCATTGGACTGTTCATTCCATTCAAAAAATGGTTCAAATGGCTCTAAGCACTATGGGACTTAACTGCTGAGGTCATCAGTCCCCGAGAACTTAGAACTACTTAAACCTAACTAACCTAAGGACATCACACACATCCATGGCCGAGGCAGGATTCGAACCTGCGACCGTAGCGGTCGCGCGGTTCCAGACTGTAGCGTCTAGAACCACTCGGCCACCCCGGCCGGCTCATTCCATTCAACAGATCCTGTAATTTCTCTTCACATTCATTGAGGACAGCAGTGTCATCACCGAATCTTCTCATTGATATTCTTTCATCCTGAATTTTAATCCCCCTCTTGAAACTTTTTTACCCGTCATTGCTTCTTCGATGTATAGATTGATCACTCAGGCGAAAACCCCTTTTAATCTGTGCACTTTATTCCTGGTCTTTTAAGTTTTTTCTTGCTCTTGATTCTTTCACATGCTGTATACTATTCGACTTCCCTTTAGCTCACTCCTATTTTCTCAGAATTGCTAACATTTGCACAATTTTACATTAACGAACGCTTTTGCTAGATCGACAAATCCACTGAAAGAGTCTTGCTTTTCTTTTCCATGCTTCTGTATATTGTACTTGTCAGCAACTTGGATGCATAATATGCCCGCCCGGAGTACCGAGCGCGATAACTTTCCGCTACTGGAATACAGGGAGACGAATCTCACCCAGTTTAAATCTGGTTCGCGGATTAACAACAAGGTAATCCGGACAAACTAGATTTGGATTTTAGGCCTTTTCCCACAACCAACTCGGTAAATACCGGGCTGCTCAAAACGTTCCGCCTCAGACACACTCACCGCAAGCATTTAGTAAACCGTTTCCACACGTCGACGTGAGATTACTCTAGACACAGACGGACAGGGTAAACAGCTGCAGTCCTCGGGGAAAGGAGGGGGGGGGGGGCGCCGGGGAGGGCATCTATGATCAATAAGTTTTACCAACGTTGCCAAAAGTCGTATAACAATGCTGCCCCTATAATAGGAACGGGAAATGAAATGGTGCAAGAAGAGGAAGAAGGAGGGCTAGTTGCATCAGGCGTATCTATTGAGAGGCCAGACAAACGTGTGGTTCCTGAAGAGGGGCAGAAGCCTTTTCAGTAGTTGTAGGGGCAACAGTCTGGCCTTGTAACATTAACCAAAACGACCTTGCGGTGCTGGTACTGCGAACAGCTGAAAGCAAGGGGAAACTACAGCCGTAATCTTTCCCGAGGGCATGCAGCTTTACTCAATGGTTAAATGATGATAGCGTCCTCTTGGGTAAAATATTCCGGAGGTAAAATAGTCCCCCATTCGGGGACTATTCAGGAGGACGTCGTTATCAGGAGAAAGAAAACTGGCATTATACGTATCGAAGTGTGGAATGTCAGATCCATTAATCGGGAATGTAGGTTAGAAAATTTAAAAAGGGAAATGGATAGGTTAAATACAGATATAGTAGGAATTAGTGAAGTTCGATGGCAGGACGAACCAGAATTCTGGTCAGGTGAATACAGGGTTATAAATACAAAATCAAATAGGGCTAATGCAGGACTAGGTTTACTAATGAATAAAAGAGTAGGAGTGCGGGTAAGCTACTACGAGCAGCATAGTGAACGCATTATGGTAGCCAAGATAGACACGAAGCCCACGCCTACCAAAGTAGCAGAAGTTCATGTGCCAACTACCTCCGCAGATGACGAAGAGATTGATGAAAAGTATGATGTGATAAAAGAAATTATTCATATAATGAAAGGAGACAAAATTTTAATAGTCATGGATGACTGGAATTCGATAGTAGGAAAAGGAAGAGAAGGAAAAGTAGCAGATGAATATTTAATGGGAGTAAGGAATGAAACAGGAAGCCGCCTGGTAGAATTTTGCACAGAGCATAACTTAATCATAGCTGACACTTGGTTCAAGAATCACGGAAGAAGGTTATACACATGGAAGAGGCCTGGAGACACTGGAAGGTTTCAGATAGATTATATAATGGTAAGACAGAGATTTAGGAATGAGGTTTTAAATTGTAAGACATTTCCAGAGGCGGATGTGGACTCTGACCACAACGTATTGGTTGTGAACTGTAGATTAAAGTGTAGAAACTGCAAAAAGGTGGGAATTTAAAGCGATGGGACCTGGATAAATTGAAAGAACCAGAGGTTGTAGAGAGTTTCGGGGAGAGCATTAGGGAACGATGGGCAAGAATGGGGGGAAATAGATACAGTAGAAGAAGAATGGGTAGCTTTGAGAGATGAAATAGTGAAGGCAGCTACGGATCAAGTAGGTAAAAAGATGAGGGCTAGTAGAAATCCTTGGGTAACAGAAGAAATATTGAATTTAATTGATGAAAGGAGAAAATATAAAAATGCAGTAAGTGAAGCAGGCAAAAAGGAATACAAACGTCTCAAAAATGAGATCGACAGGAAGTGCAAAATGGCTAAGCAGGGATAGCTAGAGCACAAATGTAAGGATGTAGAGGCGCATATCACTAGGGGTAAGATAGATACTGCCTAAAGGAAAATTAAAGAGACCTTTGTAGAAAAGAGAACCACTTATATGAATGTCAACAGCTTAGATGAAAACCCAGTTCTAAGCAAAGAAGGGAAAACAGAAAGGTTGATGGAGTACATAAAGGGTCTGTACGAGGGCGATGTACTTGAGGACAATTTATGGAAATGGAAGAGGATGTAGATGAAGATGAAATGGGAGATATGATACTGCATGAAGAGTTTGACAGAGCACTGAAAGACCTATCAAAACAAGGCTCTGGTAGTAGACAACATTCCATTAGAACTACTGATAGTCTTGGGAGAGCCAGCGCTGACAAAACTCTACCATCTGGTGAGCAAGATGTGTGAAACAGGCGAAATACCCTCAGATTTCAAGAAGAATATAATAAATCCAATCCCGAAGAAAGCAGGTGTCGACAGATGTGAAAATCACCGAACTATCAGTTTAATCAGTCACGGCTGCAAAATATTAACACCGAATTCTTCACAGATGAATGGAAAAAAATAATAGAAGCTGACCTCTGGGAGGACCAGTTTGGATTCCGTAGAAATGTTGGAACACGTGAGCCAATACTGACCCTACGACTTATCTTAGAAGACAGATTAAAGAAAGGAAAACCTACGTTTCTAGCATTTGTAGACTTAGAGAAAGCTTTTGACGTTGTTGACTGGAATACTCTCTTTGAAATTCTGAAGGTGGCAGGGGTCAAATACAGTGAGCGAAAGGCTATTTACAATTTGTACAGAAACCAGACGGCAGTTAAAAGAGTCTAGGGCATGAAAGGGAAGCAGTAGTTGGCAAGGTAGTGAGACAGGGTTGTAGCCTATCCCTGATGTTATTCAATCTGTATATTGAGTAAGCAGTAAAGGAAACAAAAGAAAAATTCGGAGTCGGAATTAAAATCCATGGAGAAGAAATATAAACTTTGAGGCTTGCCGATGACATTGTAATTCTGTTAGATATAGCAAAGGACCTGGAAGAGCAGTTGAACGGAATGGATAGTGCTTGAAAGGAGGATATAAGATGAACATCAACAAAAGTAAAACGAGGATAATGGAATGCAGTCGAAATAAATCAGGAGATGCTGAGAGAATTAGATTAGGAAATAAGACACTTAAAATGGGGAGCAAAATAACGGATGATGGTCTAAGTAGAGATGATATAAAATGTAGGCTGGCAACGACAAGGAAAGCATTTCTGAAGAAGAGAAATTTATTAACATCGAGTATAGATTTAAGCGACAGGAAGTCGTTTCTGAAAGTATGTATATGGACTGTAGCCACGTATCAAAGTGGGACATAGACGATAAATAGTTTAGACAAAAAGAGAACAGAAGCTTTAGAAATGTGGCGCTACAGAAGAAAATTGAAGATTAGATGGGTAGATCACATAACTAATGAGGAGGTACTGAATAGAAATGGGGAGAAGAGAAATTTGTGGCACAATTTGACTAGAAGAAGGGTTCGGTTAGTAGGACATGTTCTGCAGCATCAAGCAAGCACCAATTAATATTGGAGGGCAGCGTGGAGGGTAAAAATCCTAGAGGGAGACTAGAGATGAATATACTAAGCAGATTCAGAAGGATGTAGGTTGCAGTAAGTTCTGGAAGATGAAGAAGCCTGCACAGGATAGAGTAGCATGAAGAGCTGCATCAAACCAGTCTCTGGACTGAAGACCACAACAAAAATAACAACAACAACATCAGCCCTTGCTCTCTTCAGGAATTTGGTTGTCACTTCCTCCAATGATTTTACAAATTCAGAAGGAATGATATCTATTCCTTCTGCCTCATTTGATCCCAAGTCTTACAAAGCTCAGTTAATCTCTGTCTGTGTTACCGGATCCCCTATGTATTCCCAATCGACTACCATTTCTTCTTCAACTATTTCATCAGGCACTTCTTCATCCTTGTAGAGGCCTTCCACGCATTAGCTTTCTTCGATGCGTTTAGCAGTTGAATTCTGATGGCACCTTAATGTTGGCGCCTTTGCTTTTAAATTCAACTGAGGTTTTTTTGACACTTCCACATCCTAAATCAGTGCATCAGTGCTTCCGACGACCATTTGTTATTCAGTTTCTCCCAATTTTCCGTGCAGCTATTTCGACTCGGCTTCTCTGCACTTCCTCTTTATTTCATTCCCAAGTGGCTTTTGTTGATGTGTTCCTGTATACCTGTGAACATTTTTGTACTTCCGTGTATTATCGATCAACCGAAGTATTTATTGTGTTACCCAAGGTTTTTTCGCACTTCCTTTCCTTTTACATATGTTTGTCTGTCTAACGTCTGTAATTATCCTTTTCGGATATGTCCATTGTTCTTCAACTGAACTGTTTTCTGTGGTATTCTTTATCCCAGTACCTCAGCGAACTTCAAATACATATCATCGCGTCTCAGTACTTACGTATCCCATCTCTTTCCACAATCAGTCTACTCGTCATCATTACTAAATTGTGATCCCAATCTATATTATTTGCTTACGCCTTACAGTCGGGTATTTTATTTTCGGTATCTGTATCTCATCACGGTATAATCCAATTGGAATCTTTCCGTGTCGCCGCGACTTTTCCAAGTATACCTCCTCCCCTTACGATTTTTGGTCAGTGTATTCGCTATTACTACACTGCCGGAAAAAATTAATGGACCTGTAAAGACAACGTTTATTTTGATCCGATGACGGCATGTGCCACATGGGGGATAGCAGATGGACCGACAATGGTTTCAACTTCGTCCACCAATAGAGAGCGTAGTAGCATTGACACCACAGCGTCAACTGAGTTCATCCTTTAACAGTGAATGCTCACAGCCAGGAAGTTCACTGTCAGTGTGGTGCAAACATATGAAGCAAGCAGGCAACCATGCCACAAGGCACACTCGTGCTTCCTACAGCAAAGTGAGCGAATTTGAAGCGGATAAAATTGGCCTTCAGAGTGACGGGATAGTCCTTTTGCAGAATTGCCACACAAGTTGGACGTACTGAATGTGTTGTGCAACTATGCTGCCATCAGTGGTCACGTGAACATTCTCATACGCATAGGGGAGGTTCTGGAAGTCCACGCATCACAGACAGCCGCCATGATTGTTGTATAATAAGGCCAGCAGTGGAAGATCGTACAGCTACCACAGCGCAGATAAGAGGGCTTCTGAGCCATGACCTATCGACATGAACTGTTGTGAACCGGGTATTAACTGTGGGACTAAGGGCATACATACCTCCAGCCCGCCTTCCACTCACGCCACAGCATCGACGTGCACGGCTTGACTGGTGTCGTCAGTGGATCACTTGGAAGATGGAATGGCGCGCCCTGGTCTTCAACGATAAAAGTAGATTCTGCCTGCACGCAAGCGCTGGTCGTCTGCTCGTATACGTAGACCTAGTGATCACTGTCTCGTAGACTGCATTCGTCTGGGGTGCGATAAGCTACAACTCTCGTTCATCTTTGGTGTTTCTGGAAGGGGACGCTAACCAGTACGTGCAATGGTAGTAGTAGCTTTATTCATCCGGAGATCTGTTTTTGCAAGTATATAGGACATGTCAAAGTATTTACAAGTATAGACCAATTTAAAATAAGCTAATTCGTGTGCACATACATTTACAGACTTCTAGTTAGAGACAATCATTAGATTTACTCCTGGTAAACAATACTTTTTTTACAAATAACTTATTAAATAATGTAATGCCACACTGTTCACTCGAACTCACTATCAGTCACTGCACACACTAAACACACATTGTTTAATAACACTTCACACACTACACACACACACACACACACACACACACACACACACACACACACACACACACAGACACACACACACACACTAGTGATCTCTGGGCCATTTTCTGTACCACAACTTCCCATTTGATATCCTGAAAAACTGAGTCAGCATCCCTCTATAATGATTGAGATGTTGAGCTCAGAAAGGGGAAGAGGTGTTAGTACTGTGCAATGCATAGCTTATAATCATTATTATTATTTATTTGTATAACGTTTTTTTAACAAACCCCTGCTCTGTTTTACGTAACTAATCCTTCAATGTATAAAATGTATTGCGTAACAGGTACTTTTAGCTACCTTTTTAAATAAGTGCATTTTTGCAATTTCTATTATCTCTCTTGGTAATTTATTTCACAGTTTTATTCATTGGAAGAAAATGCTGTTCTGAGATTTATGTTTATTGTTTCTTGGCAAATGTAAGTTGAGTCTAGCTCTTGTTCCATGGTCATGGACAGAAGTGTTTGTGAATTAATTACCAATGTTATTTTTGATGTTGTAAGTAGGCTGTTTAGGTTCTTATATTGGTAACGCCACCGCCACGTAGCGCTCTGTATGAAAATCACTGGCTGTGCTGTGTGCAGTCTGTGGCTGGTTGGAATTGTAATACTCGCCATTGTAGCGTTGGGCAGTTGGCTGTTAACAGTGCGTAGCGTTGCGCAGTTGGAGGTGAGCCGCCAGCAGTGGTGGATGTGGGGAGAGAGATGGCGGAAATTTGAGAGCCGATGATCTGGACGTGTGTCCATCAGAGACAATACATTTGTAAGACTGGATGTCATGAACTGCTATATATATTATGACTTTTGAACACTATTAAGGTAAATACATTGTTTGTTCTCTATCAAAATCTTTCATTTGCTAACTATGCCTATCAGTAGTTAGTGCCTTCAGTAGTTTGAATCTTTTATTTAGCTGGCAGTAGTGGCGCTCGCTGTATTGCAGTAGTTCGAGTAACGAAGATTTTTTTTAGGTAAGTGATTTGTGAAACGTATAGGTTAATGTTAGTCAGGGCCATTCTTTTGTAGGGATTTTTGAAAGTCAGATTGCGTTGCGCTAAAAATATTGTGTGTCAGTTTAAGCACAGTCATGTATAATTGTTCAGAGGGGACGTTTCAATGTGTACAACTGACTGGTAAGTGTATTCACATGGAGCACGAGCAGAATGTTGTTAGACCCGTTCTTTTGCCATTCATGCAACAGGTAGATGATATGTTGTTCCAACAGGATAATGCTCTGCCACACACTGTCCGTGAAACTAAACGTGCTCTGCAAGATGTGCAGCAACTTCCCTGGCCAGCACGATCTCTGGACTTGTCTTCAATCGAGCATGTGTGGGATATGATGGGACGAGAAGTGACCCGTGAGAATCGTCAACCAACAGCTCATGCAAAACTACGTGAAAAGGTCGAGAAAGCAAGGAATAACATATCCCAGGTCAGCATTTACCACCTGTGAAATCGACTGGATGTCAGAGTCAGCGCTAGAGTTGCCTCCCATTGAGGCTACACCACGTACTAATATAGGAGTTTCAACACAGGCCGGTACCTAGTACCTCAGAACTGCTTGTCCTATTGATCAGCAAATGTTATCATTTCAAGTACTCCATATGCATTGTTCAAACAACAAATCTTGAGTGAATTGGAAACCCCTGAAACGACGTACTAATTTTTTTTCAGACAGCGTAACTGGTATTTATTACAGAGCTCAGTCTTTCTTCTCTCTCATTACTAATACGATCCCACACGCTGCCGCAACTCTGTCTCCTCTTCCTTCCCCTACAGTCACATTCCAGTCCCTAATGATTATTAGATTATCATCTCCCTTTACATACTGCATTAGCCGTTCACTAGCCTAATACACTTTCTCTATCTCTTACTGCTCTACATGTGAACTATTATTGTCGATGTTGATTTTCCTTCCATATTGACGTGAAAAACCATAGCATTGAACTACTCACAGTAACTCACTCTGTGCCCCGCATTCTTGTACATAACGACTCCTACTTCCGTTATTCCATTTTCTGCTGCTTATGCTATTACTCTGTATTCATTTGACCACAAAATGAAACGTGTAATATCCTCAGAAATATCTTTCACAGTTTTTTATGTATCTCTTGGTCAGTAGTATAGCCATGCGACCACAGATATTGGCAGGGAAAGGTGCGATGTTGCTGTAAAAGATCCGAACCCTCTCTCCATTTCTATCAAACAATACCAGTAAAATTAGATGTGGTAAAAATCCATAAATTGCAGGTCTATAAAAGACGTTTTTCAGAAAAATTTGGAGTGAAATAGAAAAAAAAGTTGTGATGAAGTGTATAGGGAAACCAGTGTAAATTCGAAATTCTGTAAACTCACAACATTATTTAAAATGTACTTTTCAGTGACATTTCCAAAACTACCGGTACCCATGTCAGTATAAATGGTTTACAGAAACAAATGGATAACAACAGGTATTAAGAAGTCTTCTCAAACCCTTAAGGACCTCGGTTCCATGAAAAAGTGTCATACAAACAGAAAGATTCCTGCAAAAAAGTCATTTATTGACAAAATAATACACAAAGCAGAGAATAAAAGCGAGGCAGTCTGGGATGTGAGATATTTCCCATAAAAAATGTCTGTAGTCGGAATAGAGATGGAATACTTAATTGCATCGTGCCACGGAATACTGATTGTTCTGGGGTGGAAAAATCACAAAGGATTCAGCGAAGTGGAAATGATTTCGTTTAGTCTTCAGTTCAGATATGATTTGAACAAGCTCACACTGTAGCTGATCCTTTTTTTTTTCTTTATTGTATTTCCAATTCCCCATCTGGGGTGGGCTGGCGGCAGCACAGGAGCTGCTCTCCAACCAAAAGACATTACAAGTAGACAGGAACACATTTAAAACAATATAAAGAAGAAAACATGGCAGAACATACAATCAAAAAAGGCGGAATATAACAGAAGAAGGCATACAAAAAGCGGTGACTGTAAAAATCTAAAAACGTATTGCACACACAAAAAACACACACTGTAAGGATTAAAAGGCACCAGGCAAAGTACAGCCAGACTATAAAAAGACGCAGAACGATTAAAACAGTCACGTGATGGACGGCCTAGCACGGAACAATCATGGACTATATACAGGTCGAGCACATAATTAAAACCACATCACTGATGACACTGTAGAACGGCACCAGTCAAAACACTAATGCAGCACACTTGATGATGAAGAAAAACCTGGGAGGATCTGCCAGGGGTGGGGAAAGAGGGAGAAGGGAAAGCCGGACGGAGTGGCTGTGCTATCCTGGCACTTCAGTCTGGAGCCGAGCGACTGCTACAGTCGCAGGTTCGAGTCCTGCCTCGGGCATGGATGTGTGTGATGTCCTTAGGTTAGTTAGGTTTAATTATTTCTAAGTTCTAGGCGACTGATGACCTCAGAAGTTAAGTCGCATAGTGCTCAGAGCCATTTTGAGAAGGGGAAAGGAGGCGAGAAGGAGGGGAGAGAAAGGGGGTGCAAGGACTCAGGGGGGAAGGAAGAAAAGAAGCTGCAGGAGAAGGAGGGGAGAGGAAAAGGGGGGCACTGGGGAGGGAGGGAGATGAGGACAGGCTACAGTTGGTAGGAAGGTTAGATGTCATGGCGAAGTTCAACATCTGGGAGGGGAAGGTGCTGGAAATTGCCCTGATGAAGGAGATGGAGGGTTTAGTGGTAGAGAGAGCGAGGGATACAGCACAGAAGTGCTGCAACGGAGGGGGTGGGGGTGGAGAGGAAGAGGAAGGAGGAAACCAGGGGGTGGGAGGGGATCAAACCTGCGGACAGTATAAAGGATGTGGAGATGTTGTAGGAATAGGAGGAGGTGGGGGAAGGGAATAAGGTCATACGGGGTTGTGTGGGGGAAGGAAGGTGGATACAGAAGGCAAGGTGGAGCGCCTGGCATTGTAAGATTTGGAGGGTCTTTTAAAGCGGGGGAGGGGGTGGACATCCAGGCGATGCTGGCATAACAGAGGATAGTATGGATGAGGGATTTGTAGGTGTGGAGGATGGTGCAAGGATGCAATCCCCAAGTCTGGACAGACAGGAGTTTCAGGAGGTGGAGTTAGGAATGGGCTTTCTGCTGGTTGGTCAGGAGATGAGGGGTCCAGGTGATGTGATGGTCGAGGTTGAGACCAAGGTATCTCAGGGTGGGGTGAGCTGGATGGGACGATCATAAATGGTTAGTTAGAAATCATGGAGATGGAAGGAGCGTGTGGTTCAACCTATGATGATTGCCTGGGTTTTGGAGGCGTTGATAAGAAGGAACCACTGGTTACACCAAGTGGTGAACTGGTCAAAGTGGGTTTGGAGGGTGCATTGGGACTGTTGAAGGGTTGGGTAGAGCGCCAGGAAGGCAGTGTCATCAGCATACTGGAGGAGGTGGACAGGTGGGGGTGGCTTGAGCGTATCAGCAGTTTACAGGAGATAGAGGAGAGGGGAGAGGACGGAGCCCTGGGGGATGCCAGCAATAGGATAAAAGATACGGGAGTTGGTGTCGTGGAGGGTGACATAGGAAGGACGGCGTGAGAGGAAGGAAGCGACCAGACGGACAAAATTGATAGGCAGGGCGTGGGTTTTGAGTTTAAAGAGGAGACTGGGATGCTATACACGGTTGTAGGCAAATTGGAGGTCGAGGGAAACAAAAAAGGTGGAGCAATGGGAGTTAAGTTGGAGGGAGAGAAGGTGGACAAGGTTAAGGAGTTGGCCTTCGGCGGAGGAGAAGGAGGGTCGGAAGCCACACTGGGTAAGTGGAAGGAGGTGGAGGTGATGGAGGTGGTGATGGATACAGTGGGAGAGGATGGATTCGAAGACCTCACTGAAGACGGAGGTGAGGCAGATGGGATGATAGGAAGAGGAGACAGAAGAGGGTTTGTTGGCTTTGAGGAACAAGGGAATGCGGGAAGTCTTCCACAGGTTGGGGTAGGTAGCTGATCCTGTGTGTGTTACTATTACCCTTCCCATTGTGATTGTGATGGAAGCAGGCGTAGAGATCGATGCAGGAGAGTGGTTGGGTGATGGTTAGGGATGCCATCCACCCTGATATATTGGGACCATCACCGTGATAGACCTTCTTGTCCCGACATTCCGACAAGACCCAAATTTGTCCGATTTTGCAAAATACTGTTACGAGCTTGGCTCAAGTGATGAAGTAACGCCATCTGTTAGCGCAACATATAAATGCAGCCTCAGTTAGTTTCATTTATGTCAACATGTTTATGGTGACAAGGTTGTCTCACAGATGGAGTTGCATGTTGCGTGTCCTGTATCGACGACGCAAGCACCTTCTAGATCTAGCACCATCATTCGAGAAAATACCAGACTTCTTCAGTAGTAAGGGGCTCGAACTATTTAAGCAGCGCCAAGCGGAAGAATTGGGCAGTTCCACTTTAATAGCGACCTGATAAGATGATTCTTTCTAAACGTAATACGAACAACGAGTGCAAGTTAATAATGCGGGTATATAGGGTGCGAAGCGTATATTGATGTGTATTTTGATGACTAAAATGTTAATTGTGGACTGTTTAAATAGCTTACGAAAATGCCTAAGGATGGAAAGAGAAAGTGTCACTTTTCGGATGATTACACCAAAAGAGCGGTCTTTTTCCTAGAAAGGACACACGGATCAAGAAGCTTTATGCCAGATTTGTAGCTGTTTCATCTCAGTAATTCACGGAGATAAGGCAGATGTGAGGTATCACATTTCTACGAAGAATCATACAAACAGATTCGCGGTAGCATCAACATCGAGTCTGGTTCTACATTCATCATTAAAGAAGATACCCAGGATGAATTGCTCGTTGCTGCTGCAGAACTAACAACAGCTTGCAAAGTTGTCAAGCAACAGCAGTCTTTCAGTTCTCTTGACTTTACCGTAAAACTGAACGCCGCACTGTATCCTGACTCCAAAAATCGCCGCAAAGCAGTCTACAGCCAGGACCAAAGCTACAGCGATTGTTAAAAATATTCTCGCACCACACTCCGTGTCCGAATGCATGAAACAACTGTAATAAGTTTCATTTTACGGCATAGACACCGACGCAACGAACCACAAGGCTGAAAAAATGTTTCATTTAGTCATTCATGACTTTACTGAAGCTGTCGGAATCCAACAGCAGCTGTTGAAGTTTGATTCGCTGAATAACGAAACATCGTAAACAACTGCAAAGTTATATCTAGACACTTTAAGACAACTGCAAATTCCATTAGATAAATTAATCGTTTTTGTGGAGACAATACCAATGCAGAACCAACAAAAAATGTGTAAGGAGTGGGATGCCCTGCCCATATTCTCCACAATACTATATCGAGCGCTGCTGGAGTTTTAACTGTCGACATTAAAATAATCGTCATGGAAATATTTAATTATTTTTCAGCATACGCTGTAAGGACAGAGAAAATGAAAGAGTTCTGCTTATACGCTGATGTCAATCATCACACTCTTCTGTCTCACTCTAAAACAAGATAGCTGTCGTTAATGTCCGCAATTGTGAGAATTCTTAAGCTTTGGATTCCATTAAAACTATTTTTTGACGCCGAATGCAGGCCACTTAAAATAATTTCAAAATTGTTCAGTAACCCGATCAGTGAAATTTGCTTCATGTTTCTGCAGCCAAACTTGCTTCTTTTTGAATAAAAATATAAAAAGCGTGGGGAAGAGTAAAGTCTCGATATATGGAATAATAAATATATTAACCGAACCTCAAAACTATCTGAATGAAAGGAACAGTGCCAGTTTTATTGGTATGCGAATCAAGATGGGTATGAATAAATTAAAAAATGAGAACCCCTACCAAGAAATAATTTGATTTCGATGTTTCAGGAAGAGACGATGGCTTTCTCTATCACAGCATTTGATTATTTAGAGAAATGGGTTATTTCTTTCAGTAAATATCAGTTACTTGATTGGATGACACTATCTCACTCAGCCCTTGTGAGGCAAACTGAGGACCTACTTGATCGAGAAGTAGCGGCTCCGGTCTCGTAAACTGCCATACGGCCGGGAGAGCAGTGTGCTGACTACATGCCCCTCCATATCCGCATCCAGTGACGCCTGTGGACTGAGGATGACACGGCGACCGGTCGGTCCCGTTGGGCCATCCAAGGCCTGTTTGGACGGAGAGGAGGGATGACACTATCTGAAACCACAGATTGGGGATTTAATGAAAACAGTATTATATACCTGACTAAAATTGTGTGTAGAGTTCAGGTGACATTTGTTTTCAGGAATATACATACTCTAAGAGCTGTTTAGAAACCAAGCGTGACTCGGAAGACTGGACATCTAAGCACTCCCTGGAAGAAAGGTGGATTTAATTTTTTAAGGAAATCGAAATTCCTGAACGCAAATGCCAACTCCTCCTAAATTTTGCTGGTATTTGTTTTCTATTCCTGAAGATAATGCCTTTTTGGAAAGAATATTTTCACTGATGTCGGCCCACTGGACTGATGAAAGAGATATGTATATATATCAGAAGATATATATATATATATATATATATATATATATATATATATATATATCAGTTCATGATATCCAGTATTACAAATTTACTCTTTCTGATGGACAGACGTCGAGATCGTCCGCTCTCAAGATTCTGCCATCTCTCTCCCCACATCCACCACTGCTGGGGCGTCACCTCCAACTGCGTACCGCTACGCGCTGTTCACATCCAACTGCCCAAGACTACAATAGCGAATATTAAATTCCAACAATTCAAATCAGCCACAGACTGCACACAGGAGAGAGCGCTACGTGGCGTTACCAACATCAAAACTTAAACAGCCTACTTACAATGGTTACAGTCGCGCCTCCTCTCTGACCTCAACAATATTAACTGCAGGATTCTGATTTCTCCACTGCAGTTCAACATTATGTGTAGATTAAGAATTTGGCTGTTGGAAAGTGTTGTTCCACATTGAAGTGTGGTTGACTTCTTTGATAGGATGACATTGATTACCACAACTATCTTGATTTACATTAAACTGTAGCTAGAATAACACTGATCATTACTGTCATGATTATTCCAGGGACGTGTCCCGATATTTAGATAGCCAGGATGATACTCATTATTGGCTCTCTTCCTTCTCTTATACATTGAGGCGACAAAAGTTATGGAATACCTCCTAACACCGTGTTGGACCACCTTTTGCCCAGCGCAGTGCAGCAACTCGATGAGGCATTGACGCAACAAGTCGCTGGAAGTCCACTGCAAAAATATTGACCGGTCCTGCCTCTATAGTCGTCCATAGTAGCGAAAGTATTGTCGGTGCAGGATTTTGTGCACAAACTGTCCTCCCGATTATGTCTCATAAATTTTCGGTGGGGTTCATCTCTGACAATCGGGGTGACCAAACACACTTGGAACTCTACTATCAGCTCTTATCAACTGAAATCGGGACTCATCTGAGCAGGCCACGGTTTTCCACTGGTCTAGGGTCCAACTGAAATGATCACCAGCCCAGGAGAGGCGTTGCAGGCGATGTAGTGCTGTTAGCAGAGACACTCACATCAGTCGTCTGCTGCCATAGCCCATTAACGCCGTATTTCACCGCACTGTCGTAACGGATACATTCGTCGTACGTCCCACACTTGTTTCTGCTGTTATTTCACGCAGTGCTGCTTGCCTGTTAGTACTGACAATTCTACGCGAACGCCACAGCTCTCGGAGAAGTGAAGGCCGTCGGCAACTGTGTGGTCCTTGGTGAGAGGCAATGCCTGAGACGTGGTATTCGCGGCACGCTCTTGACACACTGGATCTCGGAAAACTGAATTCCCTAAATGATTTCCGAACTGAAACGTCCCATGTGTCTAGCACCTACGACCATTCCACGTTCAAAGTCCGTTAATTTCCGTCGTACGGCTTTAATCACGTCGGAAATCTTTTCACTTGAATCACCCGAGTACAAATACAGCTTCGTCAATGCACCGCCCTCTTATACCTTGTGTACGAGGTTCTACAACTAACCGAATATCTACATATCGCTATCCCATGACTTTTGTCACCTCAGTTTAGTTCGGATAATTGCCATTTTGCGGTCGACCACTCGGCGTCCGAGAAGCCGGCGGCAAAGCAACGAACCATCACAAGCATCCGCTGATTGCTCGTTATTGTTGCTGTACTGATGGCACTAAGGTGTTGCCTGGCTCGCAGCTTTACCATGTCGATAACTATTGTTGTTGTACCTTGTCTCTAACATCCGCATGTATTAAGTCAGTAAAATTTAGAGCAGATGAAAATTGACTCAAGGACTTTTTTTAATAGCTTTTCTTTGATGTTAGTCGCTAGTTTCCCTTTCAGCATGCGTAATACGGTTTTGTGAGATACTTGTTCGTCCAAGAATCGAGTTTCATTTAAATATATTCTTAGACAGCCTTGTTTGACATTATACGGTTCTAGATTAAAAAGTTCTTTATGTAGGCTCTCCTGTACACATTTGGACCAATATTTCGCCAAAAAGGCACTCTTCAAACTGTTCGTATGTTTGTTAAGATTCCGCGGTTTTGGTTGCCCAAAGGCCTGCCTCAGCTAACAGGAATCGTGTCACAAATTATGTATTTTGTTGATTAGACCATGTTTTAGGCAACAAACTTTTGAAAGATTTAATAAAAATAACTGGGAGCACACTTTTTTTCTGAAATAAACTCATGGAATTGGCCATGCTTTAAAAGACTTCTAGCGAAACAGAAGAGAGAGTGGGTTCTGCCCCCTTACTCCTGGTCGTAAGGTTTTGTGGTGATCGATTTCTGTCACACATTTCGTTAGTAAATATGTTTTCAAAAACGCTGATCTGTGACAGGTATTACTAGTCCTAACTATATGGACTGCACCACTCGTTACTTGTTCCTTAGCCACATTCCATTCTGTGTTATCTGTTTGAGTACTAAACTGAGTCTGTACGCTGTTCTTTCACTGAGGCAACTGTTCTCCTAATGTTTTCTGTAATTGTCCTAAATCGCTTTAAATTGCCTAAACTGAAGTGCTTTGCTCTTCATATACTTCAGTAACAGTTTGTTGCATTGCTCCTTTTAACCCTCACTTCGACCTTTCTGTTCCCGATCATCTTCCTCTCTTGAAAACTCATTTATCTTCTTCTGGTGTTTGGTAGAAAGATACTACACTTGTGTTATTACCCGCTGAAGTGTTGATTTTAAAGTGTTTTGTTCTAATTGTAGAGTATTAAAATTCTCAGTCAGTTCATTAACCGATTCAGGGATATCCTTGATAATTATTTGCAATCCTGAAACCTCGGTTGATATACTCTCTAGATCGGGTCGTAACATGTCGGTTAGATGACTGGCACCTTCGACTTTGAATTTGCTCAGTTTTGTTTCTGACGTTTTCGGTAACTCGTGCGACCTGTCTAGTCAGATTATCTTGTTGTTGCTACAGAGTGGTAAAATCATTAGCCATGCTCTCTGGCTTTGATTTATGATAGCAATCTCTTTAGTTAAATTCTCTTGTATTTGATTAATAGTAGTAACCTCATTAGCTATACTATTTATTATAGTTTTTAATTCTTGTAACATCTGCATAACAGGATCACGTGACTTGATAACAGATTCAACAAGAACTCAGCTCGCAGGAGATGACATTATCTCACTTGCTGAAGCGGAAAAGACATTTACACTGTCACTGGCGAATTCGCCCTTAGGTATTCGATATGACACATTATCTACCTTTAACTAAGTCATGATAATATGTTGACTTCTCGTCATAACCGTATTAGTGTACAAGAACCATCTGTCGAAGCTACTGCTGATCATATTGGTAAAATATGTAAGCAAGTCGCAGATGCTATTCGTGTGCAGTACAACTTAATTGTCAACAAGTACTTCCTTGAAAGCAGTTGCAGATCACTACTGCAAACAGCGCTTGCCTAACTGTAAACATCCACCATCATGTGCCTGTTTTACGAAATATAAAATAATTATATGGTAATTACAAATTTTATAAATTACAAAATCTCTTCGGGAAAAAAAGAATTCAAATAAACGGATTGAACCGGTACTGAAAACAAAACTACTACATATTGAGAAAGGAGTGAAACAAAGCCTTACCCTGTTTCATTGTAGGAGACTGATCATGATTTTAATAATTTTTATGTCCTTTACTTTTTACGCTTTTTTAAATTATTGTATTATTTCTTGTTTATTTTTATAAACTTTCCCGTTTCATACACTTTTCGACTTTTCATTCTCATTTGTGTGACATGAATACATGAAAAAATAAACTAATCATGAAATACGCATGTTTTTGAATAACATTACTCTTATAGCATAATATTTTTATAGTTACTGTCCTGCCTCAGTCGCCAGTGTAACGTAAATGTTACATTGACGGCTCATATCAAATGTTAAATGAAAAACACGAAATATTGTGTTTTTTAATTAACTGACTTGGTTCACAATTCTACGATCATGAATTTTAAATACAAACATCAAAAAAAGGTTTGCATCACCTCGGTTCCGAGAGTTCCGGAACCTGTACAGAAAATTGGAATACAGATAAACGTAAACATCATTTCCGCCCATTGCATGTTGTGCCACCATACAGCGAGACTTGCAGAGGTGGTCGTCCAAATTGCTGTACATGCCGGTAACTCTAATACCCAGTAGAACGTCCTCCTGCATTGATGCGTGCCTTTATTCGACGTGCCGGCCATGGTGGCCGAGTGGTTCTAGGCGCTACAGTCTGGAACCGCGCGACCGCTACGGTCGCAGGTTCGAATCCTGCCTCGGGCATGGATGTGTGTGATGTCCTTAAGTTTAACTTAGGTTTAAGTAGTTTTAAGTTCTAGGGGACTGATGACCTCAGATGTTAAGTCTCATAGTGCTCAGTGCCACTTGAACCATTTGTAGTTATATTGAAGCTCGAAATTTAGCCCAGACTTCATAACAGTATGGTTTTAATAGAGCCCAGTCCTCAACGGCGATTCGGAGTAGATTCTTACGAGTGGTTGGTGGGTCACTTTGTCTATAAACAGCCCTTTCCAATCCATCCCAGGCATGTTCGACAGGGTCATGTCTGGAGAACATGCTAGTCACTCTAGTCGATCGATGTCGTTATCTTGAAGGAAGTCATTCACAAGGTGTGCCTGATGGGGGCGCGAATTGTCGTCTAAGAAGACGTATGCCTCGCCAGTATGTTGCCGATAGGGTTGCACTACCGGTCGGAGAATGGCATTCACGTATCGTACAGCCGTTACGGCGCCTTCCATGACCACCAGCGGCGTACGTCGGCCACACATAATGCCAACCCTAAACAGCAGGGAACCTCCACCTTGGTGCACTCACTGAAAAGTGTGTCTAAGGCGTTGCCTCCAAACACGTCTCCGACGATTGTATTTTCAAGGCATATGCGACACTCATCGGTGAAGTGAACGTGATGCTAATCCTGACCGGTCCATTCGGCATATTATTGGTTCCATCTGTAACCCACTGCTTGATGTCGAGTTTGCAAACATGGACCTCCTCCACATACAGTGAAGTTGCAGATCATGCAGCCTATTGTGCACAGTTTGAGTCGTAAAACAACGTCCAGTGGCTGCAAGAAAAGCTTTATTCAATATGGTGGCGTTGCTGTCAGGATTCCTCCGAGCCATAATCCGTAGGTAGCGGTCATCCACTGCAGTAGTAGCCCTTGTGAGACCTGAGCGAGGCATATCACCGACAGTTACTGTCTCTCTGTATCTCCTCCATGTCCGAACAACATCGCTTTGGTTCACTCAGAGACGCCTGGACACTTCCCTTGTTGAGAGCCCTTCCTGGCACAAAGTAACAATGCGGACGCGATCGAACCGCGGTATTGACCGTCTAGGCATGGTTGAACTACAGTCAACACGAGCCGTGTACCTCCTTATTGGTGGAATGACTGGAACTGATCGGCTGTCGGACCCCTCCGTCTAATAGGCACTGGTCATGCATGGTTGTTTACATCTTTGGGCAGGTTTAGTGACATCTCCTTCCCCCCTGAGTCCTTGCACCCCCTTTCTCTCCCCTCCTTCTCGCCTCCTTTCCCCTTCTCAAAATGGCTCTGAGCACTATGGGACTTAACTTCTGAGGTCATCTGTCCTCTAGAACTTAGAACTACTTAAACCTAACTAACCTAAGGACATCACATATATCCATGCCCGAGGCAGGATTCGAACCTGCGACCGTAGCGGTCGCGCGGTTCGAGACTGTAGCTCCTAGAACCGCTCGGCCAGACCGGCCGTCTCTGAATAGTCAAAGGGACTGTGTTGTGATACAATATCCACAATCAACATCTAACTTCAGGAGTTCTGGGAACCAGGGTGATACAAAACTTTTTTAGATGTGTGTATTTTATGTGTGTCAGTCCTGTTCACTCTGTTGCATCGGATTTCGTGATAAAAAATAAAGCAATAAGCTGGTTCTATACAGTTACTGCAACTATTAGTTGTCTCAGTGAGACAGCTGTAATGGTAGCTAAACAGACTATGGGCAGGCCGGCTAATTCTAGTCATGTCACTCCCAAAGTATGAGCTGTTAAAAAACAAATTTGTGAATAGTGACAGCAAAGCAAATAAGCACCATAAAATGTGTCTATTTGATCGTACTTATTATTATTCTCCAAAATGGTAACTTGCATAATTACACACATTCGTACACACAGGAGTTCGGAGGAGGACACGTAACGCACTTAGTGACAAGCGAATGTAACAAGACAAAAAAAGTAAGATATTTCCAGAATATTAACGTTCTGAGCTTAAAGAATACGGAAGTCTCTTTCTTACCATGAAAAACAATAATTATCCTACAAAAATTAAGTCATAAAAGTAAATTGTGCCTTTACAACCTCTTCGCCTGAAGCAAATCGACGGCCGCGAATGTTTTTCTTTAGGCCTCCAGTAATATAGAAATCACATGGAGAAAGATCTGGGCTGTATGGAGGATTTGTAACAGCTTTCCAGCGAAACTTCTGCAGCGTTGGAAGTTGTTTCGACTGCGCTGCAGAAGTCTCACTTGGAAGCCCTTGCAGACTCCAAATGCGAATTTCATGCTTTTGGGCTCATGAAGAAAGACATTCGTGGCCGTCGATTTGCTTCGGAAGAAAAGGTGCACGCCTGACTACAATCATCGTTTCATAGGCAACCGCCAACATTTTTCCATGAAGGCATTGACCGTCTTGTCTCACATTGGTATAAATGTATTTGTAGTTATGGCGATTACTTTTATACTACTAAACTTACTTTTTCTTTCATTTTTAATTTGACTGTCCCTTATAGAAGCCTCAAATGTAGTGCTTGATGCTTTTGACAAAGATGTTTGCTTGAGAGAAATATTTTTAGATCTTTCGAAGGCTTTTAATACTGTTGACCATACGGGTCAACTAAATAAGCTAGAATCATTAGATATAAGCGACGTAGCTAATGACTGGTACTCACCACACCCAGCAGAGAGGGTACAAAGACTAAAGACAACATATATGTCAAATAATAATAAACTTTTAGACAGACACATATCAGAACAGAAATACATTAACACAGTAACTCCTCGATATAGCACATTAGGACCAATACTGTTCCTGATAAACATTGCTGTGCAGAAATTAAGGACGACAGTTACTTTTGCATGGTGTGTCACTGCGAAGTAACATAGCTCGATGACGATTGGACCATACATAGAAAGAGGTGCTACTTCACAACGTAACTGAAAAAAAAATAATGAGACGAACGGAAAGGCAGTTTTATCCAAAGACAGTAATTTCACTGAAGTAAGCGCGATTTATGATGATCGCCTAGACATTACAAAAAGCGGAACATCGTTGTTAATAGGGTGTGTGATCACCGCGGACGGCGATGCATACATTGCAACCTGATCCCGTACTGGTCACGTGGTTAACGAGTAGTTCTTGCGGTAGGGCTTCCCATTCCTCCACCAGCACAGTTGACAAATGCCGTAGAGTCGTTGGAGCTCTCGTACCAAGAGCTCCTATCTGCGCTTTTAGATGCGGTCGCGCGTTATCATCCATAAAAATGAAGTCAGGGCCGAATGCACACCTGAAGACATGCTCATGGGAAAGGAGCACAGTGACGCAATAACACTGGCCGGTGAGTGTACAGTGTCCAAACATCTGGAGGGCAGTACTCCCATGCAACATCATGTCACATCATAAAACCTGGACTATGAAAACGATCATCGGGACAATGTTCCTGGTTACATTACGTCTTCCCACCTCTCGCCATATGAGGGTTCATCTTGCAATGCCAACGCAAGAAAAAAAATATACAGTATATTCACAATTTTCAAACTGCAGAAAAGTGCCTATGAAGAACAACCAAAAATAGCAGTGGAGTTGATCGTAAAGATCTGTTCAAAAACACCGGGGACATCAACTACATCATGTGACTACATTTATTAATCAGATCTGCATATAAAATATAATATTGATAAGTGCTACACAAACAGGTCTATCCATGATCATGTTATTGTAACCAAACACCCGAAAACCACGTAGCTATAACGACACGTGAAGTGGCGCCAGAAACTTTACAGACTGACATATCATAAATATATATACGTAAGAGCAGGAAACAGCAACAGCAAATGGAATAAGTTCTTTAACAAGTTAAAACCAAGTGAAACAACACCACATCATCAAAAAACCGCAAGTAACACGCTGTATAACACGATTTATAGCGATTCTTTCTTGGAAATAAAAGATATACAGAAAATAAGTTGTAGGATGTGAGGTGTATATTCACATATCAAAAAAAGTTCTGCATGACCCCAGTTCCCAAAACTCCTGAAGATAGACGTTGACTGTGGATATTGTATCACAAACACAGTCCCTTTCACAGTTCAGACATGTCACTAAACCCGCTCAAATATGGAAACAACCTTGAATGAGCAGTGCCCATTAGACGGAGAGGGTCCGACAGCCGACGAGTTCCAGTAATTCCACTAGGAAGGAGGTACATGGTTTGTGTTGTCTGTAGTTCAACCGCGGTTCGATCGCGTCCGCGTTTGCTACTTTGTGTCAGTCAGGAAGGGCTCTCAAAAAGGGACGTGACCAGGCGTCTCGGAGTGAACCAAAGCGATGTTGTTCGGACATAGAGGAGATACAGAGAAACAGCAACTGTCGCGGTAACATGTCACTCTCAGGATGCTCAAGGATTACTATTGCAGTGGATGACCGCTACCTAAGGATTATGGCTCGGAGGAACCCTGACAGCAACGCCACCATGTTGAATAATGCTTTTCGTGCAGCCACAGGACGTCGTGTTAAGACTCAAACTGTGCGCAATAGGCTGCATGATGTGTAACTTCACTCCCGATGTACATGGTGAGGTCCATCTTTGCAAACACGACACCATGCAGCGCAGTACAGATGGGCCCAACAACATGCCGAATGGACCGGTCAGGATTGGCATCACGTTCTCTCCACCGATGAGTGTCGCATATGCCTTCAACAAGACAATCGTCGGAGACGTGTTTGGAGGCAACCCGGTCGGGCTGAACGCCTTAGACACACTCTCCAGTGAGTGCACCAAGGTGGAGGTTCCCTGCTGTTTTGGAGTGGCATTATGTGGGGCAGACGTATACCGCTGGTGGTCATGGAAGGCGATGTAACTGCTGTACGATAAGTGAATGCCATTCTCCGACCGATAGTGCAACCATATCGGCAGCATACTGGCGAGGCATTCGTCTTCTTAGACGACAATTCGCCCCCCCCCCCCCCACCCCCCATCGTGCATATCTTGTGAATGACTTCCTTCAGGATAACGACATCACTCGACTAGAGTGGTGAGCACGTTCTCTAGACTTTAACCGTGTCGAAAATGCCTGGGATGGATTGACAAACGCTGTTTATGGACAAGGTGACCCACAAACAACTCTGAGGGATCTACGCCGAATCGCCGTTGAGGAGTAGGTCAATCTGGACCATCAGCGCCTTGATGAACTTGTGGATAGTATGCCAAGACGAATACAGGGTCACATCAATGCAAGAGGACGTGCTGCTGAGTATTAGAGATACCGGTTTGTACAGAAATCTGGACCATCCCCTCTGAAGGTCTCACTGTATGGTGGTACAACATGCAATGTGTGGATTTCATGGGCAACAAAAAGAGCGGAAATGATGTTTATGTTGATCTGTATTCCAATTTCCTGTACTCTCGGAACCGAGGTGATGCAAAACTATTTTTGATAAATATATATATTAAACATACTGTGAATGAACAATTTTTTTTTTGAGTCATCAGTCGTCTGACTGGTTTGATGCACCTTCCACGAATTCCTCTCCTCTCCTGTGCCAACCTTTTATCTCAGTGTAGCGTCCACAAGTATTTTCTGGATTTATTCCAATCTCTGTCTTCGCCTACATTTTTACCCTCTACAGCTCCCTCTAGTACCACACAGGTTATTTCCTGATATCTTGACAGATGTAGGATGTCTTCACAGATGTCCTATCACTGTGTACCTTTTCTTGTCAGTGTTTTCCTCGCGGAGTCTGCGGAGAATCTCCTCATTTCTTACCTTGCCAGTCCACCTAATTATCAACATGTTTCAGTACCATCCAAAGCTGTGCTCTAAACGTACATTCTCAGAATTTTTTTCCTCTAATTAATACCTATGTTTATATAAGTAGACTTCCGTTAGCCAAATATTCCATCTTTGCCAGTGCTAGTCTGCTTTTTATGTCCTACTTCCTCCGTTCATCATGCGTTATTTTGCTGCCTAGGTAGCAGAATTCCTTAACTTCATATACTTCCTGATCACGCTTTCTGATATTAAGTTTCTCACTGTTCTCATTGTTGCTACTTCTCATTGCTTTCGTATTTATTCGATTTACTCTCAATGCATAATCTGTAATCATTAGACTGTTAATTCCGTTCAGCATACCCCGTAAGTCTTCTTCACTCTTACTGACGATAACAATGTCATCAATGATTCTTAGATTTATAGATTGAACAGTCTTATACGATTTCTAGTTTAACCCGAACACTTTGTTGTTGGTCTTCCAGTCTTATGAACAACATAAATGCCTCAACTCAGTGACATACGCGTTAATAGTATGATAAGTAATGCAAAATATTTGACACCCAATAATTGCTCCTTGTACAAATGTAAATACTTCTTAATCAAAATTCATATAACATACACAAGAGGTTAATAATTAACAACAATTTTTCACAAAGAAGATAAACAAACAAGCCCACTGAAGGTAGTACACAAAGTGCTGAAACCTTTCTAGGACAACAGAACTATAAAAGCGGTGTCCTGCATAAGGTGTCGTTCCTCTCCGGTTTGTTCTTAGCAAGTACTGGAGTAGGAAAAGCTACAACATCGAAAAGATGATTCTTGTCAAATACCGTAACGTCTTTGCGAAACATTATTGTACACTGCCGATAAACCGAATGAGGTAGCACTTTTCCAAATAAACTCGTCCTGTATTCGGAAACACAGAGGTTCCAATCTTCATTCGACCACTGTGATTTACTTTTTCCGCGGTTTTCCTACGTTATTTCAGGCTGGGACGGTTCCTACTTTAAGGCTATGAACGACTACCTACCCCAGTCTCGTAAAAGTAGACCTGTAAGAATGTGAATGCCTGTATATACGATGAGGTTAGCTTTCGTGTTAATTTGTGATATGACATGTTCAGTATCCTTTTAAAAGTGATCAATGGAGGAATAAAACTACTGCTAATACTACTACTGCTAATAACTACACAGTACAGGTATATAACGCTCGGGCAATTGCAGTAAGCTCGATTTCCCATGAAATTCGCTCGTATGAAATGAGCTTAACGAAATGCTAGAAGATTATAGGCTGCCACTTACTTTTAAGAGAGAGACAGGAGAGGGGTCTGGGATTGTGAAGCCGACTGTCAACATGAATCTCGAACAGTCGATACAAGGTCTCTTCGTCTTGGTTGTCAGCAGTAGCATGCCTACAGTAGGAAGATTAACATTTAAAGTCCCGTCCACATCGATGTCATTATAGACGGAGCACAAATTCAGGTTAAGGAAATATTGGAAAGAAAATTAGCCGCGTTCTTACAAAGGAACCATTCCGGCATTCGCATGGAGCGATATAGGGAAATCACAGGTAAGTTAAATCTGGATAGCCGGACGCGGATTTGAACCGTCGTCCACCAGAATGCTAGTCCAGTTTGCTAACCACGGCGCCGCCTCGTTCGGTAGTAGCCTGCCTATGGGCCCACAACGATCGCGGAGCAACTACGCTTGGCGCGACAGTAAACAAAGCGACACGTAACGCACTGTGTTGCCTCAGCTGCCAGCGCTCTCCGCGGGAGCATTACTGCGTCACTACACTACACTGGCTTGCCACACATTCGTCATGACAGCCACAAGGAATTTTTTGCTTTGGTTCTTTATTGTTGTTGCGTCCGCCTCGCTCCATATGGGCGGAAAGTGGACTGTCAGCAGTAAAAATACTTGCGTATCGCTTTTCAGCCGAAAAGGTCTGAAACTGCGAGAGTCGTTCATTAAATAATGCCCCAAACCTTCAACACTTCTTTTAGAACAGTTAATATACACTCCTGGAAATGGAAAAAAGAACAATTTCCAGGAGTGTAGTTAGTGCACTCTCTGAAGTTGAGAAGTGGCATGCTACTCTCTCACTTTAACAACATTCTCAGTAAGACTAACATTCATATTCTAGGTTATGAGCCTCGGTGTTCCCTCGTTTCACAATTGCTATGTGAAGTTTATCACCTTTTCTATATGAGGAAATTGTGGGCAGAATTATCTTGTAATTGCAGGTGTAACCCGTAACCCGTAGGGAACTTGTATCCGGGAGGCCGTAGCGAGGTGACCAAGAATGGGGAGTGAGCTGAGTTGGGGGCCATTAGTGCTAAGCTCAGCGACCAGACCATGCAAGTGATTCTGGGAAACAGTTTCAGTGGTTTTTACCTGCAGAGGGAGTTCTAGCCGTGCTTTCTCCTGTAACGGCTCCATGTAAGCCGCTACATGGTTCTGTGAATGTTAAGAGCAGTGTAGCCAACCATTGCGTAGAGCTTGGGTCAGAGAGGCAGTTCAAATGGCTCTGAGCACTATGGGACTTAACATCTTGGGTCATCAGTCCCCTAGAGCTTAGACCTACTTAAACCTAACTAACCTAAGGACATCATAAACATCCATGCCCAAGTCAGGATTCGAACCTGCGACCGTGCCCTGGGGCACACATGAAGTTAGGCTTGTTTCACCCCATTCACGACGACACACTGCTCCCTGCCTGTCAGAAAACTTTTTTATCCAACCGCATATGTCATCGGATAGACCGTAAGCGCGCACTTTTTGTAGCAAGCGACAGTGCGGAACTGAGTCGAACGCTTTTCGAAAGTCGAGAAATATGGCATCAACGTGGAAGCCGGCATCTAGAGCCTGTTGTATATCATGCACAAAGAGGGCCAGCTGTGTCTCGCATGACCGCTGTTTCCTAAAACCGTGCTGGTTTCTGCAGATGAGCTTCTCAGAGTCTAGAAAGGTCGTTATGTCTGAACACAAAATATGTTCCATGATTCTACAACAAATCGATGTCAGTCAAATTGGCCGGTAATTATGTTCATCCGATTTTCTACCCTTTTTATAGATTGTTATGACCTGGGCTTTCTTCCAGTCCCGTGGAACTTTCCGCCGTTCCAATGAGCTCTGATAGATGACGGATAAGAATGGTGCTATGTTTGTAGCATAGTCAACATAAAATCTTACGGGGATACCGTCTGGGCCAGATGCCTTTCTACCGTGTAAGGATGTTAACTGTATTACAATCCCAGATACACTAAACACTATGTCAGCCATCCTTTCGTTTGTTCGATAATTGAAAGGGGGAATGGTGCTGCAGTCCTCTATTGTAAACGAGTTTTTGAAAGCTAGGTTTAGAATTTCGGCCTTCTGTTTTTATCATCATCAGTTACATTACCCGTATTGTCAGCAAGAGAAGGTATTGAATTATTTATAGCGTTCGTAGATCTCCTGGTGTGCTTGCTGCAGCATAGAAGACTGATTTGTTCTACGGAATCTGGAATGCAATGTGTGTTTTTCTGACACTATACCTTTGTTATATGACCTCATTAGGAATGCCCACAGCACAGTTGTAATGGTTGTGTCGAAATTTAAGCATGCTCTTTGCCTCGGAAACTTCCACTTTAGTGCCCTACGTAAAAAAGACACGCCTTGCGCGAGTGCTACTTTACTCAGAGCTTCTATAGTCATTCATTCAACTGGGAGGCAAAAACAATGTGGTTTACCCCGACCGCAAAGATGAGTGTGTGAAAAGTGTTTCAGGGAAAAGTGTGCACGCGACCACGCAACTGCAGGAAACATCCCTCATTCTATAACTGCTGTCAACTGTTTACACTTTAGTTTTTATGCGATCTATTTGATTCACAGCTTGTTTTGAAACCCACTGTGTCCTAATAAAGATAAACAATGACAGAGCAAGAGTTGCGTTCACAAGCGGAAAAATGTGAACTCGATATTAAAAGAGAACAGAGGTTGAAAATACCGCTTCAGCTGTAAATTTCTTTATTTTCACACGACTAGTTTCGGACTGTTGTAAGCCCATCTTCAGGTGTCATACTGGAAATAGACGGGAGATAATTTTCACACGCCGCAACACACATAAAATACAAAAACAAAATTTCTCAAAACAATTTTAAAAACTTTTACAAAACATTTCGAAATCGCCGGTCGGGCTAAGTGCTGTGAAATCTACGACAATGCGAAAGTCGCACCAGACAGTACTACGGGCGACTGCCTGGTTAGGGAAATATACAAATGATATTTCGATACTTAACGCTGTGCTGTGATCCCCGAGCGTCGCGTGTACCAGGTGCGGTGTGCTGCCTCTGCGCGGAACAGAGAGTGACGGATGCGAACGAGGAGGCAAATTGGTAAACCAGAGTGGCAAAAGTGCTGCCATCTATTGACGGAGAGAAGAACGCGGCCGTTCACAATTTGAATGTAGTGGTTTACTTTTAAAATGAAGAAGAAGAAAAAATACATAAAAAATAAACGAAATAAGTTAAAAGTGCATTATGCGTAGTAAAGGTGCGTATTGAACACGTCGGTTCAAAACTGTGGTAAAACTGAGTGGAAGGTGCGATATAAAATCATTATATAAACCGTAAAGCGCAATGAAACAAGCACGACCGGCGCTTACGAAATGTTTTTAAAACTTTTTTGAGAAAAAAAAATTTTTGTTTCTTATGTGTCTTGCGGCGTGTGAAAATTATCTCCCATCTTTTGCTATTTCCAGTACGAGACATGAAGATGGGCTTATGACAGTCCGAAACCGATCGTGTGAAAAATAAAGAAATTTACAACTGAAGCGGTATTTTCAACTTCTGCTAAAATGCTCAGTTGCGGATGTTCTTCCGACAGGATTGTTTGTATTAAAAGAAAAAGTGTATGGAAGAACACTCTGCAAATATTGAGGTATAATACTACAAATAATGCAACAATGCGACAGCTACCTATTAGGTATGAATAGCTCTCATGAATCCAGTTCATACTGCCATAGTAATTATCCAGTGTGTTCACCAGATGTGTATTTGGAGGTTGCGTTTCCTACTCACGTTGATATTATCCTGAAGGATAAACACTCTTTCTAAATATATGTGATCTGTATTACACTGAAGCGTCAAAGAAACGTATAGGCATGCGTATTCAAATACAGAGATACAGTGAATAACCTTAATATTCGGACACTAAGAGATTTTTACTTTGCTGCATCATAACTGTATTCTGGATAAAACAAAAATATAATACATCCACGTATTGTATGAAGGTAGATATCTAGTATATAACAGTATGAATGATGTTTGCACAACGTACACCATTTGTTGAATAATGCGATTGAAATAAAGCACTCTTCGATGATCACGTTACTTTAATATCCGGACAGATGGCAGTGCCGCGGTTCGTTTTCACCGTTCACACCAGGGTAAATACGTCAAGTCAGAAGGTGCGGTCGACTGTCCAAATGGTACGGTGCTACGCAAGGCTAAGACTAAATGGTTCAAATAGCTCTGAGCAAAATGGTTCAAATGGCTCTGAGCACTATGGTCATCAGTCCCCTAGAACTTAGAACTACTTAAACCTAAGTAACCTAAGGACATCACACACATCCATGCCCGAGGCAGGATTCGAACCTGCGACCGTAGCGGTCGCTCGGCTCCAGACTGTAGCGCCTAGAACCGCACGGCCACTCCGGCCGGCAAAGCTAATACTAGTTCTGAGATACGACAGCTTGTGATTTTTCACAACGCGAAAGATAAATCATATAGACAAACTGCTGCCACGCTCAACATTAGTAAGAATACTGTGGCAGATATCGTCAGACGAATAAAAAATGAGGACCCTATCGACTCTGTACCGCAAAAGGACCAGCCACCGAAGCCGGATGCAGGTGACAAGAGGCAGCTAATACGGAAAATAAAAAAAGATCCTACACTCAGTGCACCCAGATTATCACGTGAGCTGCTAAACGAGACAGGCAAGAAAGTACATCCCCAAACGATTCGCAGAGCGTTGAATGAAAGTGGCTACAGTGGAAGAGTGGCCAGGAAGAAACCGTATGGGTATGAACAGAATCGAGAGAAGAGATTGTACTTTGCCAGGGAGTTCATTACGAAGGATGAAATACGGTGGAACGACATCATTTTTGCAGACGAATGTACATTTAATCTTTTGGGTCGGATGGATGAAGCGTGGTGTGGAGGAAGAAGAACGAAGAATTTACAAATATTAAACAAACTGTAAAGCATGGCGGTGGCAGCGTTCTTGTCTGGAGCTGTATATCGATATTTGGACCGGGCGAATTTGCGTTCACCGACAGTATTGTGGACAAATATGTCTGTTTGAATATATTGAAGAAGAATTTACGGAAAAGTGCTGAAACCATGGGGATATCGAACACGTTCAAGTTTTAAAAGGACAATGACACGAAACATAAGGCTCGCATTGTGCAGGAATAATTGTACAATTGCTCCAAAGTCTTACAACCACCACCTCAATCATCAGATCTCAACCCCATTGAGAATGTGTGGAGAGAACTGTAGCGACTTATTAGAAAAACACCAGTATCTTCCAAGGAAACTCTGAACTCGATTAAAAGAAGAATGGGACAATCTATATGCGGACCATTTAAAAAAGATCATTTGCAGTATGCCGCAGTGTTTGAAAGAAGTGATAAAACAGAATGGCTACCCGACAAGACGTTGAAACATTTAATGTTCCACAAAAACTTGTCCTGAAATGCTTAGTTCTGCAAAGTGTCCGGATATTAAAGTAACGTGAATGTAGGACCGAAGTCTATTTAAATAGTATTATAAAAGAACTTACGTACGTTATCTTAATAAAGTTATTCTCTTATTTACGAAACACATCACGGAATATCATACTTGGTTATATGGTTTGTTTGTTTTTGTTACGAATAAAGTTATGACGGTACAAGGTTAACGTATCATAGTGTCCTGGTATTAAAGTGATTCACTGTATGTAAACAGACAGAATACGACGCTGCAGTCGGCAACGCCTATATAAGACAACAAGAGTCTGGCACAGTTGTCAGATCAGTTACTGCTGCTACAATGGCAGGTTATTAAGATTTGAGTTTGAACGTGGTATTAAAGTCGGCGCACGAGCGATGGGACACATCATCTCCGCGGCAGCGATGGAGTGGCGATTTTCCCGTAAGACCATTTCACGAGCGTATCGTGAATATCAGGAAGCCGGTAAAACATCCAACCCCCGACATCACTGGCCGGAGAAAGATCCTGCAAGAACGGGACCAACGACGACTGAAAAGAATCGTTCAACGTGACAGAAGTGCAACCTTTCCGCAAATTTCTGCAGATTTTAGTACTGGGCCATCAACAAATCTCAGCGTGCGAACCTTTCAACGAAACATCATCGATATGGGTTTTCGGAGCCGAAGGCCCACTCGTGTACCCTTGATGACTGCACGACACAAAGCTTTACGCCTCGCCTGGGCCCGTCAACACTGACATTGGACTTTTGATGACTGGAAACATGTTGCCTCATCGGACGACTCTCGTTTCAAAGTTTATCGAGAGGATGGACATGTGTGGGTATGGAGACAACCTCATGAATACATTGACCCTGCACGTCAGCAGGGGACTGTTTAACCTGGTGGAGGCTATGTAATGGTATGGGGCGTCTAGATACGACTCTGCAGGTGAAAGCCTGTCTGATCACCTGCATCCATTCATATTCATTGTGCATTCCGACGGACTTGGGCAATTCCAGCAGGGCAGTGCGACACCCCACATGTCCAGAATTCCTGCAGAATGGCTCCTGGAACACTCTTGTGAGTTTACACACTTCCGCTGGCGACCAAACTCCCCAAACATGAACATTATTGAGTATATCTGGGATGCCTTGCAACGATCTGTTCAGAAGAGTCCTCCACTCCCTCATACTCTAACGGATTTATGGACGGCCCTGTCAGTTCAGACATTAGTCGAGTCCATTCCACGTCGTGTTGCTGCTCTTCTCCGTGCCCTCGGGAGCCCTAGGCAGGTGTACCAGTTTCTTTGGCTCTTCAGTGTAAAACGGTGTATGGCGTCCTAGAAGTTTTTCATAGAATCCATTACAGTCAAGCTTGAAATCAGTGATTTTAGACAATACCACAAGAAAATATCCCATGCATGTATACAGGAATATGTCCAAAAAGTGTCCAAACTAGATGTACAAGGCTTGACTCAGACAACATGCAGCTGATGATCTGATTACCTTTCTTCTCGCAATACCTTTTCCTTTGAGAGCGTCACAGTGGAGTTTCACAATCTTGGCTTTGGTCTAAATCACTCAAGGAAATACAGCACGTAGCCACTTTCTTGAACTTGATTTTGCAAGATATGTTTAAGGCTTTTGCTCATATTCAGATATATTCATGTAGTGACATATTTCTTGTAGCCTGCTTTGTGACTGCTCTATCTGTGCGAAATAAAATCTGATTTAGCCACACTGTTATTGTAGCGACATATTAATGTCAAAATTGCATTTAAGATTCACTTACTTTCGTATTACAGTCAACAGAATGGCCTAGTTGCAACATGCTATACACCACTTAGGCATCGCACTAAATTTTAAAATAAAATGTTTGCAGAATAGCACATTGTTAACATAGATAAACTGCTTAACATCTATTTTTCTCTATATGAATGTACAACCACGATCAAAATTATCTTTCTGCGATAACTGGCTAGTTCGCAACTGTAGACAGTTACGCCAGTTCGCTACTTGCGACATTATGGCGACAGATGTCAAACATACTGGTGTGCAAATCGTAAGGACAAAAGTAACTTTCGCTTCATGTGTCATTACCCGGTATCGTAGCTCGATAAAACTTGGATCATACAAAGAAAGAGCTGGTACAGTGTAGTACACAAGATAACTGAAAGAAATCCGCATGAGCCGAACAAAGATGAGATTTTTATTCAAAGATGATAATTACACTGAAGCCACTGCGATTGACGTTGGTTCCCTGGACGTTGTCAGAAGTGGGACATTGTTCTTAACAGGTTGTGTAATCATCGCAGACGGAAAGACATGCTCCGCCACGTGTTACTATGCTTGGCATAGTAGGCTGTTTGCCGGCTGTTTGCAGACGACGCAGTTGTCTATTAGAAAGTAGCAACGCCAGAAGAAAGTAACGATTTGCAGAATGACCTCCAGAGAACTGATAAAAGGTGCAGGCTCTGGCAGTTGACCCTGAACGTAAATGAATGTAATATATTGTGCACACATAGAAAAAGAAATCCATTACTGTACAGTTACACAGTTAATGACAAAACGCTGGACACAGTATGGGCCGCAAATTATCTAGGAGTTACTATCCAGAGCGACCTTACTAGAATGACAACATAAATAATGTGAAAATCAGATGCCACACTCAGATTCCTGGGAAGAATCTTAAAGAAATGTAACTCATCCACGAAGGAAGTGACTTATAAGGCGCTTGTTCGACCGACTCTTGGATACTGTTCATGTATCTGGCAGGGCTGACAGAAGAATAGAGAAGATCCAACGAAGAGAGGCCCGTTTCGTTACGGTATCGCTTAGTCGTCACGAGAGCGTTACAGAGATGCTCAACAAACTCCATTGGCAGACGTTACAAGAGAGGCGTTGTGCATCACGGAGAGATTTACTACTGACATTTCGAGAGAGCACTTCCTGGGAGCCGGCTGGTGTGGCCGAGCGGTTCTAGGCGCTTCAGTCTGGAACCACGCGACCGCTACGGTCGCAGGTTCGAATCCTGCCTCGGGCATGGGTGTGTGTGATGTTCTTAGGTTAGTTAGGTTTAAGTAGTTCTAAGTTCTAGGGGACTGATGACCTCAAATGTTGAGTCCCGTAGTGCTCAGAGCCATTTGAGCCACTTTCCGGGAAAAGTCGGACAACATACTACTTCACCCCACGTTCGTCTCGCGTAATGACCATGAGGAGAAAATTCGAGAAATTAGAGCCAATACAGAGGCTTACCGACAACCTTTCTTCCCACGCGCTATTTGCGAGTGGAACAAGGTTGTAAGGCTCAGTTAATCACACAATAGATGGCTTTGGGAGTAAGATGTAAATGCAAATGCAAATGCAGGTGTTGGGCTTTCCATTCCTCCAGCAGTGTAATTGACAACTGCCAGATGGCCATCGGTGCATGTGGACGTGCTGAAATGCTTCTCCGCAACGTATCCCACACGTGCTCGACGGGATTTATGTAGTGGAAATGGGTAGGCCAGTTCTTTCGCCGAATATCCGCTCGTTCCAAGAGCTCCTCCATCTATGCTGCTCCAAGCGTTCGCGCATTGTCGTCCATAATAATGAAGCCAGAGCTGTACGCACACATCAAAAGCCGCAAATGGGGAAGGTGCACAGTGTCACAATAGTGTTGACCGATGAATGTACCGAGATTTGCAGATCACTACGCCCGTTGCAGCATTGTGCCCCATCATAATACTTGGGCCACTAAAACGGTCGTGTTCGACTCTGTTCCCAAGTGCGTTACGTGTTCCCACGTTTCACCGTATGAGTGTACGTCCAGAGTACATCATCAAATATAATTTTCAACAACAAGTGAACCGCTGATTTTAGCGACCTAATTAACCAGTGATGTAACAGGTGCCCAGAGTTTACTAATTTTAGAATCTACGTTCTAACTTCTTGATTACAAGGAACTTTTTGACAATAGTACAGTTCGTTGTACGAGTCGAAATTCACAGCAAAGTCAGTTTTAGTTTTCTTATCTTTCTTGTCTTTTCAAAGGAACCCACAGCCGCTTACGTTATATTGGCAGCCTTTTTATAATTAGTTCCTGTGTGACAAAAAATATTTTCAGTTAAAACGTTAGCTGTCTCTCTAAACTGGCCACGTGGGCGTTCAAAGTTGGTGATTCAGTCTTTGTGCCATGCGTGTGAGCTTATTGGTTACTAACGATGATATGTTTTTAACTTCTATCGCACGTAGCAAAATCATCCAAAGTTACAGAAGGGCATCTAATAACCTGAAGTTAAAATCGTTGTACTGCGAGTCAATGAATTCTGTCAGAAATTGTAAACGAAGGACAATAAATCGAAGAATGTGCAGTGTCACATCCCGCTTCTAACAGGGGAAAGACCGTCACAACTCCCGTTCCAGCCTTGGTCTAGAAAAGATTCTGCATGAAATTCCGTGACACCTTCGAACGATAATTGATAGTCGCCACTGGCCATAACGAAGCAGCCGAGGTCGCCCACTTGCTGCCCTCTGTCGTGGATGATAATACCTCCTCATCGCTAAGTTTTTCCCAATCGGTACGTGACGTCGTAGCTGAGGCAAATTTTTTCACATGAACTTAATTACGCAATAAAACTGCACTCTCAACAAAATATGTTCATACAGGGTGATCATTTTAATTGAAGACTTTGAATATCTCGAAAACGGCACTTCGGATAAAAAAAAATTATAATTCCAATTCCTTTGTCTCGGAAGGAGACGTTTAACGATACCACACTCACCCGCCATCTCACCCCGTGCGTGGGTGGCGGGGGCAACTTTGGAATATTCAATGGGAACCCGCGTTTTTCATTGTAGATTACGATTCAACGGCAACATCTACTTACGGTTTGTATGAAGCGTTTTCTTCGTTTCGCCACAGTTGGCTCTGTAGCTGGAGGAATAGAAACGGGTACACAACCGTAATTTACGACGCATTACTCAATGGCCCTTGAATATCCAATGGCAACAGGAACCCCATCTACATGCTGCGAAGGCAGTTGTTGTTGTTCTTATGGTCTTCAGTCCTAAGACTGGTTTGATGCAGCTCTCCATGCCACTCTACCCTGTGCAAGCTTCTTCATCTCCCACTATCTACTGCAACCTACATCCTTCTGAATCTGCTTAGTGTATTCATCTCTTGGTCTCCCTCTACAATTTTTACCCTCCACGCTGCCCTCCAATACTAAATTGGTGATCCCTTGATGCATCAGAACATGTCCTACCAACCGATCCCTTCTTCTAGTCAAGTTGTGCCACAAACTCCTCTTCTCCCCAATTCTATTCAATACCTTCTCGTTAGTTATGTGATCTACCCATCTAATCTTCAGCATTCTTCTGTAGCACCACATTTCGAAAGCTTCTATTCTCTTCTTGTCTAAACTATTTATCGTCCATGTTTCACTTCCATACATGGCTACACTCCATACAAATACTTTCAGAAACGACTTCCTGACACTTAAATCAGTAGGAGACGAGATACTGGCAGAAGTAAAGCTGTGAGTACCGGACGTGAGTCGTGCTTCGGTAGCTCAGATGGTAGAGCACTTGCCCGCGAAAGGCAAAGGTCCCGAGTTAGAGTCTCGGTCGGGCACACAGTTTTAATCTGCCAGGAAAGTTTCACCTAAATCAATACTCGATTTTAACAAATTTCTCTTCTTCAGAAACGCTTTCCTTGCCATTGCCAGTCTACATGTTATATCCTCTCTACTTCGACCATCATCAGTTATTTTGCTCCCCAAATAACAAAACTCGTTCACTACTTTAAGTGTCCCATTTCCTAATCTAATTCCTTCAGCATCACCCGATTTAATTCGACTACATTCCATTATCCTCGTTTTGCTTTGCGATGGCAGGACAGCCAGTATTTCATAACTTCTAATCAGAAACCCCATTCGCAACGTTTTATTTCTCCGACATGTAGAACAGGGGACGACTCGACGCGCCACCGTAGACGTGAAGCAAACTACGACGTATAATAACAGGCAGTACACTGCGACCGGAACTCACGCATCGTACAGGCGTAGAAGAAATGTTGGCTCCAAACATTACTCCCGGGTTCGGTTCCCGGCGGGGTCAAAATGGCTCTGAGCACTATGGGACTCAACATCTTAGGTCATAAGTCCCCTAGAACTTAGAACTACTTAAACCTAACTAACCTAAGGACATCAAACACACCCATGCCCGAGGCAGGATTCGAATCTGCGACCGTAGCAGTCCCGTGGTTCCGGACTGCAGCGCCAGAACCGCACGGTTACCGCGGCCGGCCCGGCGGGGTCAGGGATTTTCTCTGCCTCGTGAGGACTGGGTGTTGTGTGATGTCCTTAGATTAGTTACGTTTAAGTAGTTCTAAGTTCTAGGGGACTGATGACCATAGATGTTAAGTCCCATAGTGCTCAGAGTCATTTGAACCATTTGAATCCAAACATTACAATACTTGTGCACTGTTTAGTGTCTGCACACCGACATATCACTTGGAGAACAAACTTACGAGTGGACGATGTATGTTGCAACCACAGAAGAAGAAACTGAAAAGATCCTGATTTACGGAGAATGTAGGAGAAATGTGGAAGTTGGTGTTGCCTTGTATGCTGAGTATTTTCCAGAGAAAGCTCGCTCTTGTTCGTTCTGTTACACGGTTGCGAACGCCTTTATGTCTGGTGGCAGCGTACAGACTGGCAAAAGGAAACAAAGCGAACCTGTTAAGGAGAAGCTAATGGAACAGTTACGCTAGCCGCAGTGCGCAACAACCCACGGACAAACGCCCGGAAATTACACCGCGGTTCCGTTACGTCCGCGGGTAGTATTGACACAATACTGTATCGTCGTAAGCATTATCCATACCACGTGTCACAGCATCATGGAGTTAATGGTGCCGATTTCCATAACCGGGTAGCGTTTCGTGAATGGACACGCCAGCAAATGCAAACGACCCCCACGTTCTTGTCGAGGTACTATTTTCCAATGAGTCTACATTCACAGACCATGGTAGCGTTATTCGGCATAGCATGCGTTGCTGGAATGTAGACAGTCCCCACTGCTTACGGCAAGCTGACCGTAACTAACTCGGTCGGTTAATGTATGGTGTGGCATCATAGGGAACAAGCAAATATCGAACGTTTTCTGCAACAGCAACTACTGGTACTACTGTAGGATGTTGCCTTGGGCGCTCGACTACGTGTGTGATTTCAGCATGACGGTCGCGCAGCGCATTACGCAATTGAAACAAGGGAGGTAATAGACTGTGTTTACATTGGTCGGGGCATCGGCAGAAGTGGCCCTATTAATTGTCCCGCAAGGTACCCGGATTTGAAGTCGCTGGATTTATTTCTGTGGGGATATTTTTAAGATAGTACCAACAAACAGTGAAGACATGGTCGACCGCATCAGAAACGCCTGTGCTAACATTCTCGCAGATATGCTTGTGTCCTGTGTACGATCATTCGAAAAGCGGATTAAGAAGTGTATTGAAGTTGGAGGTACTACGTTTGGGCACTTATTCTAGTTGGAAAGGTAGAGCAGCGTTCGCGTCGAGCCACGGCCACAATGGCTCGTCGAATGTTCTTTAAGTCAGAGGAATACAATGTTGCGAATGGGGTTTCCAATTAGAAGTTACGAAATACTGTTCTGTACTGCCCTCGCAGAATGGAGGTGGGGTCCCCCGTGCCATTCGATATGCAGGGGCCATTGAGTAGCACGTCGTAAATTACGATTGTGTACCCTTTTCTATTCCTCCAGCGACAGTGCCTTCTGTGACAAAACGAAGAAAGTGCTCCGTAGAAAATGCATGTAGACTTTGCCGTACAACCGTAATCTGCAATAAAAAGGTTGGTCCCCATTGAAATTGAAGATGTCAAAGTTGCGCCCCACTACCCATGAGGAGGGGGGGGGGGCTGTATTCGAACGTCTTCAGTGAAAATGAATAACTTGGTATACTACTGCTTCTTACGAATTTCCCAAATTCAGCTTTACAAGACTATAGTTTCTAAAACACTAGCCTTAACTCTCAGAACAAATTATATCAAAATTAAAAAAAAAAGCCAAATGAAGTTAGGCCTGGACATTAACAGGCCAAAATTCATATTCAAAGAGTTTACCGTATTATTCCTTTGTATACATCTGTTGCACAAAGAGGTGCCGCTGTATATGAACTGCACTGACGAACTAATAAAATGAAGTTCCCAGAAAGTAAGAAGGAAATGAAATGAAATTTCATGGTTAGAGAGGATATATGATGTTACATCAGTGATTACGAGTCAAAGTTACAAACATCTTGACAGTACGAGCCCACTCACCAGTATGATGTTGCACCCTTTCTGGTGTGGATGCGTGCCCTTATTCGATTGGAAAGGATGTCATAAAGCCATTGGAGAGGCATACTGGCCCACAACTGTTGTAGCTGGTCCTTGATGTCCTGGATACTGGCGTTCTGACAGAGTCGAATTCCGAGCCGTTCCCACGCATTTTGCACAGGGCACAGATCTGGGGATAGTGTTGGCCACGGCAACGCCTCAGCATCACACAGACAGTTCCTAGAGATGAGTGTCATCAGTTAACGAGCAATGTCCTGTGGAAAATCGAACCCACGGTCGTGCTGGCGTAAGCTGGCGCCAGTACACCATGTGGCATACAGGTTACAAGAAGATCGACAGAGGCCAACGACAGTCTGGCTAGAATCGCTGCGCCAACGCCCTCTCGGCCGCCAGTATTTAGGTAGCCGCCGCCTCGGACCGGCGGGCCAGTTAGTTCAGTTAGTTCCAGCTTGTTACGCCGAGTTAATTCGAGATAGTTCGAGTCTGTACGCCATGTGAGTTCCGGCGTGTCACCGAGACAGAGCCGCAGTCACTGCCCCTGATGTACAAGTCGGTGATCCTTTATAGTGGTGGTCAGACGTGGTCGACCGGAACCTTGACGACGAGTATGCCTAGCCTCACAGTTCCGTGCACTCCAACATCGGGCCGCTGGCACACTGTAATGATCCACAAATCTAGATGCTGCACGATTCGACCAGCCAGCCAAATGGGGACCCGTAGTGGTACCCCTTTCAAACTCTGTCAGAGGATGATAATGCTGTCTCAGCCGAGTACGCGACATATCGTATCCTTCACGTTGATAAAATCTGACACTGTCCTTGCCCTCATACGTCCCATCTTTATCTGCCATTCATGTTCAGTGTGGCGCAATTAAAACTAAACTCAGATTCAATTTAATATCATTGTTCACGTATTGCTCAGTTATACAGTGTGATTCAAATAGCTGGTCACTTCAAATACACTACTGGCCATTGAAATTGCTACACCACGAAGATGACGTGCTACAGACGCGAAATTTAAACGACAGGAAGAGGATGCTGCGATATGCAAATGATTAGCTTTTCTGAGCATTCACACAAGGTCGGCGCCGGTGGCGACACCTACAACGTGCTGATATAAGCAAAGTTTCCAACCGATTTCTCATGCACAAACAGCAGTTGACCGGCGTTGCCCGGTGAAACGTTGCTGTGATGCCTCGTGTAAGGAGGAGAAATGCGTACCATCACGTTTCCGACTCTGATAAAGGTCGGATTGTAGCCTATCGCGATTGCGGTTTATCGTACCGCGACGTTGCTGCTCCCGTTGGTCCAGATCCAGTAGCAGTCGAGATGACAGGCATCTTATCCGCATGGCTGTAACGGATCGTGCAGCCACGTCTCGATCCCTGAGTCAACAGATGGAGACGTTTGCAAGACAACAACCATCTGCACGAACAGTTCGACGACGTTTGCAACAGCATGGACTATCAGCTCAGAGACCATGGCTGCGGTGACCCTTGGCGCTGCATCACAGACAGGAGCGCCTGCGATGGTGTACTCAACGACGAACCTGCGTGCACAAATGGCAAAACTTTATTTTTTCGGATGAATCCAGGTTCCGTTTACAGCATCATGATGGTCGCATCCGTGTTTGGCGACATCGCCGTGAACGCACATTGGAAGCGTGTATTCGTCATCGCCATACTGGCGTATCACCCGGCGTGATGGTATCGGGTGCCATTGGTTACACGTCTCGGTCGCTTCTTGTTCGCAATGACGGAACTTTGAACAGTGGACGTTACATTTCAAATGTGTTACGACCCGTGGCTCTACCCTTCATTCGATCCCTGCGAAACCCTACATTTGCAGGATAATGCACGACCGCATGTTGCAGGTCCTGTACGGGCCTTTCTGGATACAGAAAATGTTCGACTGCTGCCCTGGCCAGCACATTCACTAGATATCTCACCAACTGAAAACGTCTGGTCAATGGTGGCCGAGCAACTGGCTCGTCACAATACGCCAGTCACTACTTTTGATGAACTCGTGTTGAAGCTGCATGGGCAGCTGTACCTGTACACGCCAGCCAATCTGTGTTTGACTCAATGCTCAGGCGTATTAAGGCCGTTATTACGGCCAGAGGTGGTTGTTATGGGTACTGATTTCTCAGGATCTATGTATCCAAATTTCGGGAAAATGTAATCACATGTCATTTCTAATATAATATATTTGTCCAATGAATAGCCGTTTATCATCTTCTTGGTGTAGGAATTTTAATGGCCAGTAGTGTATTAACGGAATCGTTTAAGAGGTCGTAATTTTGCTTTCGCTCAGATGAATTGCAAGAAACTCCTTACTAAAAGATGAATAGTTTCTTGTCGTAGGTACATTAATTATAGATATATCGGTGCGATATACACATTTTGAAATGTATCTGAAGTGATTTCTGCTGCTAATGCTGCAGACAAAAGATAAATTCAACTGCTTTTTTTACACTTTCTGAAATCTAGTAAGATATAACGAAGAAACTGTAGTATTTGTAACTTAGGATATATCTATTTTAAACATTCAATGGATCGCTATCTTATACGGACGCTGGTGTTGTTATGCGGAAAGGACGCGTCCGTCTGTGGGGCGCTCCAGATTGAAGTAAATAGGACAAAAGAGTCTAACTACAAATTTTGAGAAGAGATTAAGTTGAAACTAATGCTAATCGTAATTGTATACGTTTGGATGGACTGAAACATCTACGGGAAAGTAAATACCTGGGCATCCAAGGACGATTCACCACTTAACTACGACAGTAATTCTGTTCTTGTTTCGGCCAAGGCATTGTAAAATAGGAAACAGAGATTTATAAACAGTGAACTAGTAACCTCACATGAGCAAAAAATTAACTTATATTTAGAGATGGACATCGACAGTGTAAAATTACGCTTCAGCAATATCAACAAAAAGGAAATCACAACAGAAAATGGCCATAAGCACTCAACAAAGTTCCAGTAATTTCATCAAATGTTCGAAATGGTAGCATTCTACCGTGATACACGATCGCATCCTTTGGTGAAAGAACGCCTGGACAAATCGAACCTATTTCTTCATATCACGGACTCACAGCAACAATGCGAAGTTGTAAATTCTCTTTGGTCGTCGGAACTTCAGCATGGACTTCATCTTTGTGTTTACCCAACAGAAAGCAAGTCCAGCGGCAAACGTGCAGACCAACTAATGGCGCTTTCATATCCTACCCAAAGACTAGTAAACAGCTAGCTTAGGGCTTTCCTAGCCACAAGTAAGAAAGGCGCCAGACACTCATTGCACTCTGGTACCACATTCTTGTTTTCGTTAGCGTTTAGCCCGTCAGTACAGACTCCACTGTACTTAGGTTTTAGCAAATTTATTCCGTTTAGTTTTGCGGCAGGATGCCCTACGTACCGCCGCCACCGTCACTTGGGGGCGGGGGAGGGGGGGGGGTGTAAGTCACGTAAATCAAGTGCGCCACCTCTCTGTAAACTTAGTTTTGTGTGTGATCGTCTTTTTACTGTTGCAACGCTTCTAGTTTATTTTCGGTACTCAAGAAAAGTTATATAAGCTTCATTTCCATTCGATGTGTTATACTTCATATCTGTACAATGGACGTATTTCAGACATAAGTTTCAGTTGTCGACATGTTACTCCACAGAGATTCTGAGCATAAGCAAGGTGCTCTTTGTTGCTAATAGCAACGGAGGATGACAAATTTTGGAAGTATGATTTGGTAAGGATCTAACATTCTGCGTGGCGTCTGTTTGTTCTATATCGTGTCTCCCTACCACTTTCGCGCAACGACGTTCTGAGCGTGTTTTTTAGGGAATTGACTAGTTTGAACCTGGGACCTGTTGCTGGTAAGGAGACGCCAGACCACGCATGGCATGTAGAGTTCAGAAGAGTTCAGTCAGACTAGCGATGATATAACCAAATGCTTAATGATTTCAGCGTCAGGTCCATTGCACTCCCTGTAAAAGAATCATAATACTAACTAAATTTAGTGGAAGGGGTTCAAGGCTTTCCTATTTTTAGTTAGCTGGTAAAATAACGTCGAAAAAGCAGTTAAGTTTACCATTGGAAATTTTATTCTACTCACAAAACATTGTTTATAAATTGCACTATTGATAAAAGGAGATGTTTTAATACAGGATGGTAAAAACCAACTGCGTTCAACAAAAATGTGAACGAATATTCCCTGAACGGGTTTCCAAGTTCTACAATGGATCGTAGGATGACCTATGCCATATCAAATCTATAATCTAGGTTTAAATTAAGTTTCACAAAAGAGAAAACTATCAAAATGGTCTACAGTGACCCTCAATTATCTTTAATTATTTATCTAACTTGTCGTAAATTACAGTGGCTGATGTGGCTTCTCAATAACGATATAACAGAAAAATCATCGCGTTTCAAATTTTTACTTCAAGTGGCAAATGTGAACACCATGAGCTTTAATTGACGATCGACACTAGTATTACGCAAAAAGGGGGTGTAACAGATGAGACTTCTGCAGTTCTGAGTGAAGCTTTATGCGCTGTTATGCGGCATTGCGTGCGTTCATTACCTTGTCGGTGTTCGTCAGGAGGCGGCGGGCAGCACAGCTCCGCTCACCTCGCCGTCTCGGAAGCAGCTCTCTCCTAACTTCTCCTTACTACAATTTACCGAAGTTGATTTTAAAAAAAAACTATCTGGCTGTGTTTTCATCTGACCAATCAGGGTCTCAATGTTAACCTTAAGCTCCGCCTACAAAAATTCTGTCTATCCAATGAGAAACGTTATATTTTTCGTGGTGGGGCAATGTTTTTAAAGTTTGCAACGTAACAGAGACGCGAAAAAGTCTCACGCTAAAACTTGCAGCTGGTGTGGTCCTTTTAGTGTTATCGTAAGATCTATACTGTTCTTCTGGAGGGCTCTATCTTTTAAAATGGGCTGGGGGGTGGTCCTGACGTAACAGAGACGCGAAAAAGTCTCACGCTAAAACTTGCGGCTGGGGTGTGGCCCTTTTTATGTTATCGTAAGATCTATACTATTCTCCTGGAGGGCTCTAGCTTTCAACATGGGCTGGGGGGTGGTCCTGACGTAACAGAGACGCGAAAAAGTCTCACGTTAAAACTTGCGGCTGGGGTGGTCCTAGCGGTTAGCTGGAGACGTGGGTGTCCGTCCCTTATCATAGGGCCTTCCAGCTTAACACAGTTCTGCTCTCGGCTTCTGTTCTCGTTTCTCCCCTCGGAACTGCGTCTGTCATGCATTTAGGCATTCTTGTGTTAGTCTGTGGTATTCCATTTGCTCATTTGTTACTTGTATTACTTTGGTTAATTTAATGTCACGATTTATTCGGAGCTATGTGACATACTACTGGATTTGCTTATCATGTCAGGGTTTTCATGGAAGGTGTTGGTATCACCACCCTACAAATTTAATTTTTGCACTGAAGTTAGCAATGATTGAATCGTTGTCTAAGTCAGTCAAAAATTATTCCGTGATCTAAATTTTTTTGCCTACTGTTCAGCCATGTTATTCTGTTCTATGCTAGCTTGTATTACCAATTTATATTTTTATATTCTTCCACATTATTATTAAAATATGTTTATACTGACAAGGGTAGAATATTTTTATTCTATTATAATTATTATTTATTTAATTACTTTCTTTCATTATTTAATTGTGATGTTTGTTTTTTAAGAAGTTTGTTATCGAAAGTGAGGAGTCTTTCACATCGATTTTCTTAGAAATATTGTTTTTATAAATGTAGTAATTAAGTAAAATCTATTCCTAACACATTTTCTAAGTATCATCTACAAGTAAAATGTTTTTGTTTCTAGACACTCATTTCAACATTGTTACACTAACAAATAAGAATTATTTCCAAGAATTGCTTTGACAAAGAAATATACATACACAAGTATTGAGATATTATCCTGACAAATGGTACAAATGTTAAAAAAAAGGGAAACATCCAACAAGATAATTTTTTATTCTTTGTTTTTATAAGGAGAAAATAAGTAAAATATAGTTATTCTTTTATTTTTATGAGGAGAAAATAAGTGGCATATAGTTTTAGTGTTTATTATGCCTTACTTTTGTTCTTTATATACTGTCCATTTCAGAACTAATGACTTATTTTTATCGATAGGCTATTTTTTACTTCAGTCCATAGTCAATGACTGTTATTTTGTAGTTTATTAGCTGTCTGGTGTGCTTAACTTATTTAGTTTTCCACACATTTCTTTTGCACAATCCCTACAGCACATAATTTCATTTCACACATTCACACAATCCTATGAATGTTTAAGCATGAGGTTGGCGAATGTTTTTTGCACAAAGGCGATGGACTTGAGCGAGATGGATGTGGGCTAGTATTTGATGTACAGCTTTGTTCATTGTTCCTTGTTGGCTTTGCAAGTGTGTGTTGCTGTTGTGGAGGTCCCATAATGGAATGGAGCTGTGAATGCACAATCTCGTGGTTTACTGGCTTTGTATGCGTGAAAGTCATTGTTATCTGTCGCTGAAAGCGGTCGTTTTTCGTTGTAATACTTCGCAGACGACTAGTTTACAATAGGATAGGGATTTGGGAAGGTATGTCGTCTATTCTTCACCCATCTTCTTTCTTGGTCTCAATCTTGCAATCTTCAACTTCTATTCTCCCTGCTTTTCTCTGCTTCTTACTTGCTTCTTGGTTCTTCTCTGGGCAGGATATGGAAATATTTATTGATAACTAGTCGCTTTGAAGTTCTCCTCTTAGTAACAGTTTCATAAATTGTTTGGGCATGTCATTTTTACTTTGTGGAAGTTTTATTCAGTTTCGTGCATCATTGTGCTGTTTAATAACAGTATTGTGACTTTTACACATTTTTTTTTTTTTTTTTTTTTTACCAGTGGTGGCTTGCCCAAGCAGTCTTCTCGTCAGGCCGTTTTTTGTTCACTCCATTCATTCGGGGTGCCCCAGGGACCCTTCTGGCGTTCCGTACCCTTCTGGCGTTCCGTGTCCTGTTGTGTCTCTGCAGGTTTCCGCTTAGTGGACAGATTTACTGCCCACTTTGGCTACAATGGCATTCTGTTGGTCTCACTGTCCTTTCCCTTCTCTCGACACTTCTGCCTTGTAGGAATCGTGTCTTGCTAATTACATCCATTTCTTTCTTGATATTTCTCGCATTGCAACTTGTGGGTCGTTGCATCTGGTCTTTGTTGGAGTTTTTACAATGGTTCTTACAAAAAGTTTTACTTATAATCATCTAACATATGTCTAGTACCTACATTGTTTTACACCTTCTTAAAAAGCTTTACATATTTCGGCGCCCTTTCCATGTTACAATTCTAAGATATTTTGAGTCTTAACTTCTACAAAAATCCTCAAATTCGTTTTTTTTAATTTTTTGTGTAGTGTCGTGGTGTATAGCATTTTAGTATTTCATGCTGTTAGACTATCTACACTTTATCCCTTCACCTTAATCTATGGTACTACTGGTGTTATTTTTTTTTGTTTTTTATTGAAACTACTTTCTTTTTCCCACCTTCCTCTCTCTTCAGTCTTCTTTCTCCTGACAATCTTATCTGCAACATAATCTTGAAATATTGTGCTGATTATTTACCAGTAATAAAATTAATCTTCAAACTTTTTGATATGGCTCACATGGTGAAGTCCTAAGGTTTTGCCTGTTTTGGGTTCATTAGTTCCACAGCATTATCATGAGCAATTCGGCTAATTATGACAGGTCCTTTGTATGCAGTGTAAAACTTATGTATTTTGTGTTTCTGTTTCCTGGAGAGATGGTGTGTTTTTACAAATACTTTCTGGCCTACTGAGAATGTTCTTTTAATTGCTGTTCTATCTCCTCTTTCTTTTCTTTTAATGGCTGCCTTTCTGATGTTGGAGAGTGCTGTTGCTATGACTTGTTTGTGCTGTCAACGTGGTACAATAGGAAATCTAACATTTTCTCTGGTTATGTTTGGGGGTTCAATATTTTTAAGTACAGTAACTGGAGGTAGTAGTGTAGTGCTATGTGGCATTTCATTTATTACTTCTTGAAAATCTTTAAGGTATATATCCCAAGTGTTGTGTCTTTTGCCTGCATATAATCGGCACAAAGTGCCTTTGTCCTTCATAGATCGGTCTGCTGGATTTACGCTAGGTTTGTACTTAGATATGTAGATGGGTTTTATTTTGTGTTATTTTACCGTGTTCTGCCATTGCACTGATTTGTATTGTGAGCCATTATCAGAAATTATTCGTTCCACTCGACCTACTTGTCTGAGAAAATCTTGTCTAAATGCTTTACTTACAGTAAGACCTGTTGCCCGTTTTAATGGTGTCAAGGTAACATATTTAGAAGTAAGTTCCAAAACGACAAATATGAAAATATATCCAATTTTTGTGTGTGGGAGGGGCCCCATCAAATCTGTTGCAGCTATTTGTTTTAATCTTTTAGAGATTATTGGAAACATAGGTGGTTTGGTTTGGAAAGTGACGTGTTTAGTTCTCATACATTTTTTGCATTTGACTAATACTGTTGTAATTCGTCTTTCCATATTAGGAAAATGGCTTGTTTGTTTTATTTTTAAAAAGCATTTCTTTGGTCCAAAGTGGCCATTACTTAAATGTGTATACCATATGTACTTATTAATTAGTTCATCTGGGATATAAATTAACCATTCATTCGTTGCAACATTTCGTCTAAAAAATAAAACATTGTTTTTTACGAGATAGTGCTGTCGAATGTCTGGAAAATCCTTACTTCTCCACTTGTGTTTGATTCCTAGTATTTCGGGATCCTTGTCCTGTTCTTTGCCTATGTTTTTCAATGAGGTCGTAATGCCGTTTTCGAAAGGTACTTGTTTCATATAGTACATTGTAAACTGGTCTTCTGCTGCTTCCAAACCTATGTTATTGGATGCACCCTGTGGACATCGTGATAAAGCATCTGCTAATACATTCGCTGGTCCTGGTATGTGTGTAATAGTGAAGACAAATTCTTGTAGTGTTAACATCCATCTGGCTAACCTCCCATGAGTTAGTTTGGCGGATAACAGAAATTCTAATGCTTTGTGGTGAGTGTATACTTTTGTTTTTCTTCCAAATAGGAAGTATCGAAAACGTTGGAAGCCCCATACAATGGCCAATGCTTCCAGCTCCGTGACTGAATAGTTTTTCTCGCTTTTTGTGAGTACCCGACTGGCAAATGCAATTGTTCTATACGATCTTAGCCCTGCCTGTTCGTATTCTTGGAATAAAACAACTCCTAAACCTGTTTTCGCGCTATCGGTGGCCATACAAAAATTTTGTGTTAGATCAGGATGTGCTAAAATCGGTGCTGTTGTTAGTGCGTTTTTCACTTTTAAAAATTCTTCATTGGCTTGTTGATCCCATACCCATGGCGTGTTTTTTACAGTCAGTGCACATAGGCGTGGTGTTGCGAGAAAGTCGATCCAAATAAATTTTTTATAGAATCCGGTGAGACCTAGAAATCCTCCGAGATTTTTCTTATTATATGGAGTACAGAATTCTTTGATTGCCGTTAGTTTTTCTGGGTCGGGCATTACCCCTTTCTCTGAATTATGTGTCCTACAAATTTGACCTCTCGCCTTCCAAATTTGGATTTTGTTATATTTACTGTGACCCCATGCTCTTTCACTGATTTAATGTGTTGTTGTGATGTTCCCAAGAGGGTTCTGCTATAATCACATCATCAACATAACAAGTAATTTTTTGTAAAATTTCAGGACTGAGTATAGTATTAAATCCCCTAATAAACGCTGCTGATGATATGTTTAAACCAAATGGCAATCGTTTAAACTGGTAACATCTACCGAATACGATAAATGCTGTAAATTTTCTACATTCTGGGGCCAACTTTATTTGCCAGAAACTACTCCGTAAATCAACTGATGAAAATATCTTAGCATTGTGGAAGTTTTGTATCAATTCCTCTAATTTTTCTGGGCGATCTGTCTCAGTGATTATGATTGTGTTGATCTGTCTGGAATCAAGCACTAACCTGATGCTCCCATCTCGTTTTTGTACAATATGGAGCGGGCTGTTACATGTGGAGGTAGCTGGTTCAATAATATCGTCATCTAAGATTTTAGATATCTCCTGGAATACTTTATTCCTGTAGCTTAATGGGATTGTATAGGGTGGCACTCTAAATGGTTTCTGCCGTTTTACTTCAAACTTGTACTGAAAGTGTTTAATACTGCCAGTCTTAGGTAAAAATACCTCTGCTTTATCTCGTAAAATACCCTCTTATTCTCTTTTACTGTGTTCCGAAATACCTTGAACTTCTTCCAATTTTTCGTCGATTTCTTTATGGACTTCTAACATGAGTTGAGGCGATTCCCCCTTTTGTGCATACCATTCTAATTCTTCATCATCTTTATCTCGCGTCATTCTTAATTGTTTGTTTATAACTGGTATTTGTTCTAATTTTAGCTTTTGCTCAAAGAGAAGTGTGATATTCCCGAATGTTACGCTACCTTTTCCCATATTTATTATCGCTCGTCTCTCATTTTAAAAATCTGCACCTATAATCAAATCTACAGTTAATTTAAGTATAATTACGAAGTTGGCTTCGATCTTTTGACCTTGACGCGAAAGAGTTAACCTTGTTTGTCTCGTAACTTCCGCAGCATTGTTTGTAATAGGACCTCTTACTTTAATCTTATGTGTTTTCAGAACTGGCAATTCCTCATTGGCATTACACTGCATGAATAAATTTTCTGAGATCGCAGTCAGTTCACTTCCGCTATCAATTAGAATATTGACTGGGATATGCTTTACCATGGCCTTCACAATTGGTTCAATTTGAAAGGGTTGGTTCTGTTCTTCTTCTTCTTGCATCAACGATTCCTCCACTCAATCATACATGAGTCTTTTTAGGAATTTCCCTTGTGAATTCGAACTTTCTGTAGGATAAGCTTCGACTGCTACTTCTCTCTCTTTTATTTCCTCTTCTCTATTTCTTCCTTCATTTACACTTTCTTCAACATCCTCTACTTTTTCCTCATCCTCGTCTATCTTCTCCTTCTTCGTCGCTTCTTCCACATAATCGCATCTAAATGCTCTAATTATCGCTTCATAACTTCCTTCATTATATACGTTGGGTTGTGTGCCCACTCGTAACCTATTTTCAACATCTGTCGACTGCGCATTATCCTCATTGAATTCGCTTTCCCTGGTTTCCATCTCAAATAGTTCTGCAATACTCATTACTTCGTCCTTTCCTCCTACATTCGTTGTGCATGCCTCTGGTAATTCATCTTCCTCGTCAGTATTCTCCCAGTTAATTTCGTCCCAACACGATATTGTTATTTTCTTGTCTTCGTTTTCATCTGGTCCCTGCGGATTTGTTTCTTCCTTCTTCTCTTCTCGTGATAAGATTTTTACTTCTCTGTTCAAGGTGCTGCAATTGTCCTGGCTCGGTACGTCATTCCCTTTGGCATGGGCGCTTAGCTGTCAATTCGAACGTTTATCAGGGTTTGGTGGTCTTACCTCCACCTCTTCTATCTGTATTCTCTTTTCTTGTTCAGCTTGTTGATAGTGGTTTTTTTGTTGATAATTTGTCGGTCTATTGGTTCTGCAGTACCCGTTCGGGTTGTCGTTATTCCCTCTGTAATAGTTGTTGCCGTTCCTGGGTGAATTATAGTTATTGCCATATTCTCTTCTAAAGCCATAATCGGTTCTTTGTTGAAATCTATTGTCGTTTCTTGGTGCGAAGTTATCACATGGTTCGTAATTATTGTTTCTTCGTACTGTGTCTTGTGGATTCCACTGCTTTTTGCTTTCGTTTTCACGTGCGCTTCTTTTTCTTGCGTCATCTTCCGAAAATATGAACTCTAGTTCCCTTAGAATACCTTTAAATGCTTCGACGTCATTGCCTCCGCGACCTACTAATGATTGCTGGCATTTCAACGGTAGCTTCATCGCGCATAATTTAATCAACTCTCCATCAGTGTATGGTACATCTAAGCATTGATTTTTCTTTGCCATTAATTCGAAAAATTTCACGAGACTCTTCTCTCCTGAATTTTCAAAATATGGGTTCTGTAATAATTCGTACTTCACTCTGTTCTGTGCTTCGCTGGACCAATATCGTGAGAGAAACTTCTCTCTGAAATCTTCGTACCATCGGCATGTCGCTGCAACATTCTGCATGGTTTCTGCGACTGTTCCTGATATGTGTGCACATATAAAGTCTAATTTGTGTGCTAGCGTCCAGTGTTCTGGTAATCCTACTCGGAGTTGATCAATAAAAGTTCGTGGATGTAATGAGTTTCCTTTTCGAAAGTGTTGAAATTTTCTGACTGTGAGGAAATGATCGTTGTCGTACTTCGTCATAGTTCCATATGAAATTCGCGATTCTTCGCCACTTTTGTTTCTGATCATTTCTCCCGTCGTTTTTTCCGGTTGTGGTAGATCCATTGGATATTGTCCACTGTTACTTTCGCCTACCCTTGCGTAGTATCGTTGGAGTGGTACGCAATAATTTTCTTCCATCGGTTGTGAACGTCTAGCTGAATGCATTGCACTGTACTCTTCGCGACCTGGCTTTCCATTGTCAGGTATTGATTCGGTATCTTGTCTGGCTAACCTTGCTGCTTCAGTGCACGATCCAAACTGTCTTGAAACATACATTTGTGGTTCTGCATGTGTTTGTGATGACGTTTGTTCATCAAGAATTTCGAAACGTGTTTGTTGCTGTGCAGGATGTCTGATTTGACGTATGTTGCTTTCCGCCTGTGATTGGAATCGCAAATGCGTAATATCTTCGTTAATTGCTTGTTTTTCCGGTGCTGTTACAGATACGGATGTGGTTGCAGACTCTGTGCTTGTTCGATCCTGTTCACTACGCTCTTCAATGGTTTGCAACAACTCTGTTCGCAATTTCTGAAATTGTCGCTTCGTTTGCGCTTCTATTTTAACTATGCGGTTATCATATCTTTTCAGCGCTGCTTTTGTGATACGTTTGTGTAACACACTGTTTTCAACAACTTCACGCGCTGTACCTGCTGTTTGTCTAGTAATTTCGTTTATCTGTTTCTCTGGTTTCTTGACTTCTCCCTGGGTGTTGTTACGTAATGTTTTGATCTCGTCTTGAGTGTCATTACGCAATGTTTGTACGTCCACTTGTAGCTTGTCAATGTCTGTTCTTAATTGATTGTGACCTGTTATTAAGTTTCCTATCACTTCTTGAGATTCTTTTGCCTCGTCTTCAATATGACTTAGGTGTAACTGAATTTTTTTGTTTTGTTCTTTATTCTCACGCATTTGTCTCGTGGTTTCTGCATTCTGAATTTGAATTTGGTTCGCTATGTCTTTATTTTGCCTTGTCATGGTTTCCGTAATTTGTTGTAATAATTCTGCCAGATTGGTGGGTCCTATTGCGTTTTCTTCCGACGTCCTACGCTTTGTATTTTCGCCCAAGTGTTGGTTCGCAACCGATTGCATTGAACTGTGCTGTGACACGTTTTTGCTCGCATTCCTTGTACTCTGTGGTGAGGGAGCTGTGATTACTTGTACTATGGGTTCTACGTATTCAAGACGCAAGTTAGAATCTTCATCGACTGTCTCTCTACTTTCCTGCTCCTCTGTCGTATGCTGACTTACGTTTTCTATGCCTTGACGTACATTATCCTCGTTATGGTGCGTTATCTGTCCTATTTCTCGCGATACTGCATCTTCTGTTGTACTGTCCTCTATTCTCTGTCCATTTTCATGTTGGGTCTCTACCTCAATTCGGTCAAGGTCTCGATCTGCCATTGCTAATCTTTCCGAATCCCTTATTTTCTGTTTTAAAAACAATTCACGCGCCCTACTTCGAGTCAACATGCGCTCATACGATCTCACGCGTTTCATAAACTTTTTGTTCACATGACTTGACAAACCATTCACTTACTTGTTGGGTCAGAACCAACTTGTCAACGATGTATCCGCCATCTGTGCGCTTGCATTCGAGAGAAAACTTAATTCTAACAATATTAAAAGTCATAACATAATATGCTATTGTCTCTGCCAGAATGTCTCACTTTTATTGAATACTTTCTTACTATCTATCGCTGCAGCTACTGTTTTCGACTATTTATAACGTTAAAAAAAAATTTTTTATTACGAAAATTTTTCAACCGGATACTTTTCTGACCTAGTTAGGCATGTGGTCGACCTTCAATCATGGTATTTTGCCATCCTGGCAGGGTCGCCATTCTCTAACATTCTGCGTGGTGTCTGTTTGTTCCATATAGCGTCTCCCTACCACTTTCGCACAACGACGTTCTGAGCGTGTTTTTTAGGGAATTGACTAGTTTGAACCTGGGACCTGTTGCTGGTAAGGAGACGCCAAACAACACATGGCATGTAGAGTTCAGAAGAGTTCAGTCAGACTAGCGATGATATAACCAAATACTTAATGATTTCAGCATCAGGTCCACTGCACTCCCTGTAAAAGAATCTTAATACTAACTAAATTTAGTGGAAGGGGTTCAAGGCTTTCCTATTTTTAGTTAGCTGGTAAAATAACGTCGAAAAAGCAGTTAAGTTTACCATTGGAAATTTTATTCTACTCACAAAACATTGTTTATAAATTGCACTATTGATAAAAGGAGATGTTTTAATACAGGATGATAAAAACCAACTGCGTTCAACAAAAATGTGAACGAATATTCCCTGAACGGGTTTCTAAGTTCTACAATGGATCGTAGGATGACCTATGCCATATCAAATCTATAATCTAGGTTTAAATTAAGTTTCACAAAAGAGAAAACTATCAAAATGGTCTACAGTGACCCTCAATTATCTTTAATTATTTATCTAACTTGTCGTAAATTACAGTGGCTGATGTGGCTTCTCAATAACTATATAATAGAAAAACCATCGCGTTTCAGATTTTTACTTCAAGTGGCAAATGTGAACACCATGAGCTTTAATTGACAATCGACACTAGTATTACGCAAAAAGGGGGTGTAACAGATGAGACTTCTGCAGTTCTGAGTGAAGCTTTATGCGCTGTTATGCGGCAGTGCGTGCGTTCATTACCTTGTCGGTGTTCGTCAGGAGGCGGCGGGCAGCACAGCTCCGCTCACCTCGCCGTCTCGGAAGCAGCTCTCACCTAACTTCTCCTTACTACAATTTACCGAAGTTGATTTAAAAAAAAAACTATCTGGCTGTGTTTTCATCTGACCAGTCAGGGTCTCAATGTTAACCTTAAGCTCCGCCTACAAAAATTCTGTCTATCCAATGAGAAACGTTATACTTTTCGTGGTGGGGCAATGTTTTTAAAGTTTGCAACGTAACAGAGATGCGAAAAAGTCTCACGTTAAAACTTGTGGCTGGGGTGGTCCTAGCGGTTAGCTGGAGACGTGGGTGTCCGTCCCTTATCGTAGGGCCTTCCAGCTTAACACGGTTCTGCTCTCGGCTTCTGTTCTCGTTTCTCCCCTTGGAACTGTCTGTCTCACGGTGGGAAGGTATGACATGCATTTAGGCATTGTTGTGTTAGTCTGTGGTATTCCATTTGCTCACTCGTTACTCGTATTACTTTGGTTAATTTAATGTCACGAGCTATGTGACATACTACTGGATTTGCTTATCATGTCAGGGCTTTCATGGAAGGTGTTGGATTTGCCTGACACCTTACAAGGATTAATGTGAGAAATGAAGATTTCCAGGTGCTGTTGTTGTTGCACTGCTTGCTTGTGCATAGTTTATGTGTTGGGATAACGGGAAGTTTTAGTAGGATTTTTCTTAGTGGGTTTAGGTCAGTTACTGAGACGTCATTAAACAAGCTGTCTATTCACATGGCTCACACTCGGAAGTTACAGATTTATCACTCATATATTATTTCACTAATTATTTTTTTGGCATAGCCATATATTAACAAAGGATTACTTTTTGTGAAGATAATTGTAACAGTCAGATAATGAGTTTCATTATTCAAAATACAGTTCTTTAACAAGGTTAGTTTCTTTTCAATCATTTAACAAGTTTAAATTGTACCACTGTCTCCTCACGAAAGTTTTTTTTTTCAATTTGTGTGTGTCGCCGCGTTGCACTGAGCGGAAGACAGTGGTTAAGACTAAAGCATTATCTGCTTAGAATGGTGCACGACCTTCTATCGCATTACGCAAGTCTTTCTCTCCTTTAGCTAGTTTGCTGCTGGGGAGCAATTTTTACGTTCATCACTTCGAGCAGCACCGAGTTTACGTTGTCACAGGTAAGTCTTGAAAAATAGTAATGGCAGTTTATAAAGTTCGGTTTAAAATTAACATTTCTCATGCCGACACTCTAATTCTTACAGTACAGTATTACATTTGGGGGCGTATCATTCAGTGTTTGACATTTTATTTGAGTTTTCGCAAGTAGAATCACTGGGCATTTGTAGCGAAAAATTTTACCGTAGTTATTTATTCGTTCGATATTCAGTTTCAAATGTTATGTAGAATTTCAATTCTGTTACTTTTGTGTATAAGAATTTCGAGTCATTTAGTGTGATGTCACATGTTGTAGCACCATTCACTGCACTGCACAACGCAGAGTAGCACAGGATAGCTCATTTAGTTTATAGGTTTGGTTTTCTAATTAATTTAATAGAAGCTATTTGCAATACAGTTTCAGATACTGTGACGACTTTTTTATCAGACAGCGTTTTCGTAATTACACCACTTGCAATGTTCAGGATAACAACACAGATACATGACGTTAAAGGTAGGAAACCAGTCTAGTCCAGGTTTAGATCACAACAAATAACCATTTTTTTTATTCAGTGAATTTATACTACCTGTGTATCGCATTTTATCAGGCAGAAAGTGGAGACTGGCACAGCACTTGCCTAAGAAGCATGGGAAACCTCCTAACAAACACGTTCAGGCTTTCTGGTGGACCAGCCACGGTCGGTAATCGGCCCCTCTAGTTCGATCCGGGTCTGGCTTACTTTCCTCTCTCGGAAGCTAGCGCGTTATACGAACAGATATGCTAGTACCACCCACATCTCGATATTTCAGTTTCAAGTGATACTTCCTCTACAAAAGCCGGTAGCACTTCAGTAAGAAACTGTGTATGTGTGTGTGTGTTTTCCCAGTTAACATTTCTTCAATGAATCCGAGCCGTGCGCAGTATCGACTCCTCATCGACAGCGCGAGGCTATATATCTGGTGGTCACTAAAAAACCTCCTTCCTGGCGTCCCGCTAGAGAGAGCGTGTGCGAGCTGCTTTGGCTCTTGGTCAGTTCCATCTTGCCGTTAGCTAGAGAAGGAAGTTCCTGAGCAGCCACACGTGGTCGTTCCATGTGGCTGTAAACGGACGATCATTTCTCGGCATTACGCGATCTTGTGACCAGGTCTTGTACTGTTAAGCTCACTTTTCTCAGAAACATGACGCTCCAGTTCCAATACAGGTTTGGTTAGTCTTTGCTGCTTAGTCAATGGGTATACGTAGAGCACCGGACGCTTAAGGACTTATCTGGTGAGCATCTTGCTTGGTCCTGTGGCGTACTTTTGCTCAGTATTCTAGTGCACCCAGCACCAATGCATGTGTACCGGTAGCGGCATTATTGGACTCTTTTGCCGACGTGCAAACCATGTATGTGTTTAACAAGTGTCTACCACATTTGTGTATCGTGCGAGGGAACTTCGGTTTCCTAGTGCTGTTTCTTTGGGAGTCCACTGGACTGGTCTATGTTGGACATATTTCCGTGCACTGGACGAGGTGAAGTTGTTTTGTTAAGCATGAACCAGTTGAATCCTTTGGGCTTTAAGTCAGTGGCACCTATTTTTAACCTATTGGTTATTTGTTTAAACTGAACATATTTAGTGCACAATTTATTTGCCCAGTAAATGCCATTTTTAATTTTTATTTGTTTGATGTGCTTGACGTTTACCATTATTGATAAGATGTTCTTGAATGGTTAGTGTGGGCTTTGTTTGAAGTTCAGTATTTTGAGCACACTTGTTGTGCAATAGCTATGGCTCCATACTTATAAGTCACATAGCGCTCACCTGTTTTTGAAGTAATTGGTTATGACGGCTAACTGGTTGTTCTGGGCCGATTCTTAAACGTTCTTGAATGCTGCTTTTCATCAACATGTCTAACGCATTTTTTTTTTCTCAGGTTTAGTATTTTTTTGTCTGATATAAATTGTAGTGGCACCACCGGTTATGATAGGGAAAGTTAGTTTTGTGCGATATTCGGAGCACGAGTTGCAGCCAGGTGCGGGCCTTATTGCAGTAAGTTACGCATACCAGCAGCTGCGAAGGCAAATAGAGGCCACAGGGCCATAGAACTGTCAGAGAGGGCGTACACAGCAGTTTCCATGGCGCAAGTTCAAATGGTTCAAATGGCTCTGAGCACTATGGGACTTAACATCTGTGGTCATCAGTCCCCTAGAACTAAGACTACTTAAACCTAACTAACCTAAGGACATCACACACATCCATGCCCGAGGCAGGATTCGAACCTGCGACCGTAGCGGGTCACGTGGTTCCAGACTGAAGCGCCTAGAACCGCACGACCACTCCGGCTGGCATGGCGCAAGTCACAGGCAGAAGAGGGCCACTGGCCAATCTAAGTGTTATTAGCAAAACAGTGCCACACAGCCGAGTATAAATAGGTGTCATTTCTAACAAGATTCATTGAAGGGTGACAGCTCTCCTGGACGGTGGGACGTGTCACACCGCCAGGCTACATGCAGCAACAGAGGGGGTGCCAGTGTCCCATTCCATGGTGGGTCGTTGGTTCAACCCTCTGAGGCCAACGCAGGGTCCACAGCCAGCTAGCGGCAAGACAATCTTCGGCTTACTATCACAGGCAATCATCTTGGCTTCCGACACATGCTGGAGACTTCGGAGGCGAGGGCCGTAGGTCCGGACGCCGGATCTTGGGTGGTCGTTGCTGCCGCATTCTCAGCTACACAAGTAAGGAAGAAAGAGCAGCGGGGCTGGCCTATGAATTGCGGCGGAGTCAATGGGGACAGTGGCCTGGCCGCTGAGTCGGCTGCTGGCGCAGCCATCCTGACGTATTCGGATCTCTGCAGCTGGCATACAAGGCCGGCACGACACAGCATTGTATTGCACAGGCCGCTTGGGTGCTGCCTCAGCGTTGCGGGCCCCTGTGACACAGACTGAGGTGAACGGAGCACTGTAGTGGAAGCAAATAAATCATTTGGAAAGTTCTTGCCGAATTTCAATACACCACATTTGGCGTATTGAACCAGCGGTTATGCACCTCCTGTAATTATGTTATTGATGTTTCACTGTTGTTAAGCTGTTCCTCATTTGCTTGAATACTGTTTTAATAAAGAAATCCTTTTGCTAAATTTTTATTACTCACTAACCAGCATGTTCAGTCAATTTTTTAAAAAAGTTTGAGCTGTAAGAGTCATCCACTACCCCTGATGTTTAACCTGCCTCAGCCAGTGCGGATTCTTAGCAGCCTAATAACGCACATTTCTAACATTCGGGTAGTTTCATTGCTAAAGAGAATTATTTGAAAACGAACCTATTGGCCGAATGTTAGCTCAGAACTGAGCGCCAGAATTCAACGCACCTTCTGCAATCCGGCTGATTAATCTGCTGGTAAAGAGACCCCTCCTGAGGATGGACGCTGTTTGCACAAAAATTGCGACTCACGCTGGACAGACTTATTCCAGAAGTGTCATTCTGCTGCATCTGTTTGTAGTATACTATTCAGGGTGTGCACACAACATTTACCATTGACTCACGTTAATTCAGATATGACGAGAGTACTTACTCACTGTAGTGTTTATTATGGGTGGCCAAAGCAAACACAAGTACGAGTAACAGAAAAGTAGATTTCGTCCATGATGTTTTATACCGGTATTGCGTTAGTGCAATACTTTGTTTCCTCCTTACCCGACTTGGACGTATTTCCTTATGAGGATATGAAACCACGAACTACCGAATAAGGCAGAAATCACGTTAATGTTCAATTCAGAACAGATAAATTCTGTTCAAAATACAGCAATTTCTCCGAAAATACTAATCAGATTTCTGTGATTCTGATTACATGATTAGTAGTGAGCATCTTGAGATGTCACATCTTGTAAGTATTCAGGGATAATAATAAGAAGCAATGTAAAATGGGATGATCATGTGAAATCAGTGTTATGAAAGTCGAATGGAACACTTCTCGGAAAATGCAATGCACCTCTAAAGAAAATAACATACAGAATGCTAGTGCGACCAATTCTAGAGCACTGACCCAGCGCCTGGACGCTGCTAGGATCGGAACATGTCGGTACAGACCGTATGAAAAGAAACTCTTCGTAAACTTAAATGGGAATCCTTAGAAGAAAGACGACGCAGTTATCATGAAATACTGCTGGCTAAATTGAATCACTTATTGCTAAATGGGGAAAACTCCCCAAAAACCGAAGACGTAGATTTTGTTGCCTTCTGATTATTGAGGCATGAAAATGTGATGCAGTCATTGCCTTGTCACTTCTAGAAATAGGATTGAAATATGCATTTCTTTCTAATTGGGAACAACTCCAGAAGTTGTCACGTTTGAGAAATAAATCTTTGGCAGATCTGGAATCGTGCTTAACCAATTGGTAATGCTTGTTGTAAACTTCGATTAACTGTTCTACATTAATTCTAAGATGATCAACTCAGAGTTTGGACTTTCAAGCAATGATGAAAAAGCAAGAAAACAAAATAAAGGTACGTTTCATCACTTTTTAGTAGACTATACTGTTCTATTTCGTGCAGCACAAAAACTTTCACTGGGATAGTACAAGGAACGTTTATCTATTCAAGATGGTTTGAAAATTTATAGTGCCACGAAAAAAGTAGCCAAAATTTGCAAAGATGTTTACTGGTTGGCTCTGTCATTTGAATATATGCTCCCTGCCGCCGTTGGATAAGCAGCTGCCAGCAGCAAGTCGTATACTCCTAACTCACTTATTTGTTACGTAGTTTGATTCTTAATTTCTTTGCGTGTTTTTGGTACTTGCATTGTTTAATTAATAAATTTCGGGCGTATTATAGTATTTGAGAGTTGTAGCATCGCGTTTTAGTACCTGAATAGTGTAACATCGCGTAGTCGTCTGTCTTCTGTTTTTGTTTTGAACGGCCAGTGTCGGTTGGTCGCAGCCAGTGTGCTCCCTGCCGCCGTTGGATAAGCAGCTGCCAGCAGAAAGTCGTATACTCCTAGCTCACTTATTTGTTACTTAGTTTGATTCTTAATTTCTTTGCGTGTTTTTGGTACTTGCATTGTTTAATTGATAAATTTCGGGCGTATTATAGTGTTTGAAAGTTGTAGCATCGCGTTTTAGTACCTGAATAGTGTAAAATCGCGTAGTCTTCTTCCGCCGCCGAGCAGTGTGTCAGCAGTGCGCAAGCAGCAGCATTACTGCATTTACTAGGCAATCTTGTATTTTAATAACCGTTTAAATTTTGTGTCGATTTGTTTGTGTTCTCTGTAGATTAGTTCAGACGTTCTTTGCACAACAGTTTTTAGCATGGATAGGGACTGCAACTGCTGTGTTCGGATGCAGGCTGAGTTGGCATCCCTTCGCTCCCAGTTCAGGCAGTGTTGGATGCGGTTACACAGCTTGAGGCTGTTGCCAATGGGCATCACTGTGGGGGTCCGGATGGGGGTTTGTCGGGGACAGCCAGCTCGTCCCACGCATCCCCCGATCGGACTAAGACTGTGGCTGCCCGGGATACTGCCCGCATTGAGGTAGAGTGGGAGGTCGTCTCGAGGTGTGGCAGGGGGCGAAAGACATTCCGGAGGGCTGAACGGAAGGCCTCTCCAGTTTGTCTGACGAACCGGTTTCAGGCTCTGTCCCAGGCTGATACTGATCTTCAGCCGGACATGGCTGCTTGTCCTGTTCCAGAGGTTGCCCCTCAGTCTGCAAGATCCGGGCGGTTGCAGAGGGTGGGCTTACTGGTAGTTAGGAGCTCCAACGTCAGGCGCGTAAAGGGTCCTTCCGGATGCCATGAAGGGTACAGGGTGCACCCATCTGCAGGTGGTCGCTCATGTCGACACCAATGATGTGTGTCGCTATGGATCGGAGGAAATCCTCTCTGGCTTCCGGCGGCTATCTGATTTGGTGAAGACTGCCAGTCTCGCTAGCGGGATGAAAGCAGAGCTCACCATCTGCAGCATCGTCGACAGGACTGACTGCGGACCTTTGGTACAGAGCCGAGTGGAGGGTCTGAATCAGAGGCTGAGACGGTTCTGCGACCGTGTGGGCTGCAGATTCCTCGACTTGCGCCATAGGGTGGTGGGGTTTCGGGTTACGCTGGATAGGTCAGGAGTCCACTACACGCAACAAGCGGCCACACGGGTAGCAGGGGTTGTGTGGCGTGGGCTGGGCGGTTTTTTAGGTTAGATGGCCTCGGGCAAGTGCAGAAAGGGCAACAGCCTCAACGGGTGCGGGGCAAAGTCAGGACATGCGCGGACCAAGCAGCAATCGGTATTGTAACTGTAAACTGTCGAAGCTGCGTTGGTAAAGTACCGGAACTTCAAGGGCTGATAGAAAGCACCGAAGCTGAAATCGTTATAGGTACAGAAAGCTGGCTGAAGCCAGAGATAAATTCTGCCGAAATTTTTACAAAGGCACAGACGGTGTTTAGAAAGGATAGATTGCATGCAACCGGTGGTGGAGTGTTCGTCGCTGTTAGTAGTAGTTTATCCTGTAGTGAAGTAGAAGTGGATAGTTCCTGTGAATTATTATGGGTGGAGGTTACACTCAACAACCGAGCTAGGTTAATAATTGGCTCCTTTTACCGACCCCCCTACTCAGCAGCATTAGTGGCAGAACAACTGAGAGAAAATTTGGAATACATTTCACATAAATTTTCTCAGCATGTTATGGTCTTAGGTGGAGATTTCAATTTACCAGATATAGACTGGGACACTCAGATGTTTAGGACGGGTGGTAGGGACAGAGCATCGAGTGACATTATACTGAGTGCACTATCCGAAAATTACCTCGAGCAATTAAACAGAGCACCGACTCGTGGAGATAACATCTTGGACCTACTGATAACAAACAGACCCGAACTTTTCGACTCTGTAAGTGCAGAACAGGGAATCAGTGATCATAAGGCCGTTGCAGCATCCCTGAATATGGAAGTTAATAGGAATATAAAAAAAGGGAGGAAGGTTTATCTGTTTAGCAAGAGTAATAGAAGGCAGATTTCAGACTACCTAACAGATCAAAACGAAAATTTCTGTTCCGACACTGACAATGTTGAGTGTTTATGGAAAAAGTTCAAGGCAATCGTAAAATGCGTTTTAGCCAGGTACGTGCCGAGTAAAACTGTGAGGGACGGGAAAAACCCACCGTGGTACAACAACAAAGTTAGGAAACTACTGCGAAAGCAAAGAGAGCTTCACTCCAAGTTTAAACGCAGCCAAAACCTCTCAGACAAACAGAAGCTAAACGATGTCAAAGTTAGCGTAAGGAGGGCTATGCGTGAAGCGTTCACTGAATTCGAAAGTAAAATACTAGGTACCGACTTGACAGAAAATCCTAGGAAGTTCTGGTCTTACGTTAAATCAGTAAGTGGCTCGAAACATCATGTCCAGACACTCCGGGATGATGATGGCATTGAAACAGAGGATGACAAGCGTAAAGCTGAAATACTAAACACCTTTTTCCAGAGCTGTTTCATAGAGGAAGACCGCACTGCAGTTCCTTCTCTAAATCCTCGCACCAACGAAAAAATGGCTGACATTGAAATAAGTGTCCAAGGAATAGAAAAGCAACTGGAATCACTCAACAGAGGAAAGTCCACTGGACCTGACGGGATACCCATTCGATTCTACACAGAGTACGCGAAAGAACTTGCCCCCCTTCTAACAGCCGTGTACCGCAAGTCTCTAGAGGAACGGAAGGTTCCAAATGATTGGAAAAGAGCACAGGTAGTCCCAGTCTTCAAGAAGGGTCGTCGAGCAGATGCGCAAAACTATAGACCTATATCTCTGACGTCGATCTGTTGTAGAGTTTTAGAACATGTCTTTTGCTCGAGTATCATGTCGTTTTTGGAAACTCAGAATCTACTATGTAGGAATCAACATGGATTCCGGAAACAGCGATCGTGTGAAACCCAACTCGCTTTATTTGTTCATGAGACCCAGAAAATATTAGATACAGGCTCCCAGGTAGATGCTATTTTTCTTGACTTCCGGAAGGCGTTCGATACAGTTCCGCACTGTCGCCTGATAAACAAAGTAAGAGCCTACGGAATATCAGACCAGCTGTGTGGCTGGATTGAAGAGTTTTTAGCAAACAGAACACAGCATGTTGTTATCAACGGAGAGACGTCTACAGACATTAAAGTAACCTCTGGCGTGCCACAGGGGAGTGTTATGGGACCATTGCTTTTCACAATATATATAAATGACCTAGTAGATAGTGTCGGAAGTTCCATGCGGCTTTTCGCGGATGATGCTGTAGTATACAGAGAAGTTGCAGCATTAGAAAATTGTAGCGAAATGCAGGAAGATCTGCAGCGGATAGGCACTTGGTGCAGGGAGTGGCAACTGACCCTTAATATAGACAAATGTAATGTATTGCGAATACATAGAAAGAAGGATCCTTTATTGTATGATTATATGATAGCGGAACAAACACTGGTAGCAGTTACTTCTGTAAAATATCTGGGAGTATGCGTGCGGAACGATTTGAAGTGGAATGATCATATAAAATTAATTGTTGGTAAGGCGGGTACCAGGTTGAGATTCATTGGGAGAGTCCTTAGAAAATGTAGTCCATCAACAAAGGAGGTGGCTTACAAAACACTCGTTCGACCTATACTTGAGTATTGCTCATCAGTGTGGGATCCGTACCAGATCGGGCTGACGGAGGAGATAGAGAAGATCCAAAGAAGAGCGGCGCGTTTCGTCACAGGGTTATTTGGTAACCGTGATAGCGTTACGGAGATGTTTAACAAACTCAAGTGGCAGACTCTGCAAGAGAGGCGCTCTGCATCGCGGTGTGGCTTGCTCGCCAGGTTTCGAGAGGGTGCGTTTCTGGATGAGGTATCGAATATATTGCTTCCCCCTACTTATACCTCCCGAGGAGATCACGAATGTAAAATTAGAGAGATTAGAGCGCGCACAGAGGCTTTCAGACAGTCGTTCTTCCCGCGAACCATACGCGACTGGAACAGGAAATGGAGATAATGACAGTGGCACGTAAAGTGCCCTCCGCCACACACCGTTGGGTGGCTTGCGGAGTATAAATGTAGATGTAGATGTTTTTTAGGTTAGATGGCCTCGGGCAAGTACAGAAAGGGCAACAGCCTCAAAGGGTGTGGGGCAAAGTTAGGACATGCGCGGACCAAGCAGCAATCGGTATTGTAATTGTAAACTGTCGAAGCTGCATTGGTAAAGTACCGGAACTTCAAGCGCTGATAGAAAGCACCGAAGCTGAAATCGTTATAGGTACAGAAAGCTGGCTGAAGCCAGACATAAATTCTACCGAAATTTTTACAAAGGCACAGACGGTGTTTAGAAAGGATAGATTGCATGTAACCGGTGGTGACGTGCTTGTCATCATTATTTCGCGTACAACTCTCTTTCGCGGATTGTAAAATTGTTGCTCTTTGGTTTATTTATTCTCTTTGTAACAACACATTTACGAAAAGAGTTACGCGAAATACTTTTAGCAATGCTGTGCTTTGCTTTTCTTTATCATCATTACATTTTAGCGGAATAAAATGTATATATGGAAGTCTTATTGTTCTGTGTCTGGCCTACAATTTAAGGAACGATTTTTCGTAACTGCAACTCATGCTAAGAATCAATATATCTTCCCTACTTCATAGTGATTAAAAGTTGAAATTACTTTGTTCTGAAAACTGATGTTACAGTTCGTATGATCGTTCGAAAACACAAGTTCGCAGTGGATTTTATTTCTCGTTAAAATGCTATTTCATACCACAACTAGCCCAAGACATGAGACTCTCATTAAAAAGTTACGTTGTCACTATAAGGTTTGCCAGATCAGAACGGAGCACAGCAAGATTCCTATCAGATTCTGAAGGTACATTAAATTATTTGCACTGTAAATTATATCCTATCAGCAGCCCGCATCAATCTGCAACACATCATAAAATCTGCTGATCTTCACTGCCAGTCTGGGAGCTAAAAGAAATAATATTATTTTACTATTATTTTACCGCTTCCTTGCGGTATGCTCGACTATATTGTAAGTCGTTTAAATACGCCGCGGCAGCGGCTCTTCGTTCTCCACGCAGCTCAGCACCACAGATAATATTTATATAACTGAAAAATGTCTCAACAGGATGGGATAATATGCAAGCAAGCTTAACAATAAATAATACAAGTTTTCATTTAAACAACTCTATTAAAACCTTAAAATATCTCAGTGATTACAGACCTTTGTGAATTCACACGTAATGGCGTACATTGCTTAGTCTCGACAAATGAGTGCTACATTCGCGTTCTCTACGACAACAACAGGAGATCTTACTCGCACAACTTCCAAATCAAGAAGACAAAGACATTAATCTACATCACGCATTATATACTAGTTCCTTTTTTAATCTCTGTTTAACATTTATCTTCTGTGTCGGTTTTATTACTCGCCGACGCAGACGTTTTCAAAAATAAATAATAAAAAAAAATACATAATTTTATGCAATGACACAATATGATACATCTAATTCTCTAATTACTACATAATATATTGTTTTTGTTTCTCTAGACGTTACAATGCCCCCTGGCAGCAATTGACTAACGTTGGAAATGTTCGGCAATATGCTGCCACTAACGTCTGTTTGGTTATTGTCTGTTACCTTGGTTGGATCATTCACTTTACACTTCTTAGTTCCTTTACACTGTAGGTTTAATTACACTTTTTATACTGTTCTTACACTTTGTAAGGTGACCGTCAACCTAGTCCCAGGGTCATTACATTTATTTGGCTCCCCCATTCGGGCTACGTGCGATCAGAAAACCTGGGAAAACTGCGCCGGAGCCATGGTCATCTCGCCTGGTTTGTTTTAATACCCAGTTTGATCACAAAAAGTTCAGATTCTATCCAATGTTCACATATAACAAAGGCTATTTGTGAGATCATGTTAAACTTTTAGTCTCTTTGTTACCCATATAATATTTGTGTTTTGGATTGTAATGAAAGTCACTTATTACACATTTTTACAGTAGTATCATGAATCGTCCTTGCATTTACTCGCGACAATTGGTTTAAAATGTCTAGCATTCATGCGAGTATACTTCATTAACATGACGAAAACATATTATATCTATATATCACTGAACCAATGAATACTTTGAGTCTGTATTGAATAACTCAAGAAAAAAAAACAAATGTTTGTCACGTCATTTCGTGGCCACTAAACCCTATTCATGTTAGTGCATTAAACACATATTTGATAGTTCATTTGAATGACAACAATGTTGTACGGAGCTGGCGGCGCGAAGCAATTGTTGAGTAGCATCGTCTGGAACGCCGCGTGCCTACGGCCGCTGGGTTCGACGACCGGCTCTCAGTAACAGCGACGTCGTGCTGACGTGGCGCCCAAGCAGTCGCGAACCGCGCTGAACCATTCGCCGATGTCGGCGAGTGGCAGTGGTTTACCACGACCGGCTGGCTGGCGGCACGGCACTCGTCTCGGCTTCTCCGCATGGCTCCCCGTCGTAGCGCATGAAACAAACATTCCACAACGGTGTACTGTCTTTAAGGACACAGATTACTAGCTGTGGAAGAAGATGCAACTTGTTAAAAGCGTTTATTGTTCAGTAAGCCGTCGCTTCACTGGTATGCACAGGATGGTTTGGCGTGATAACAGGTTTCTTGTGGCATTGTGACACTGGTATTCAAGGTTCGTCACACGCACATTGTGCTACACATTTTCACTCACTCCACGGTTGGTACACTGCCAGAGCGTCTTTCAACACGTGAAAATGTTTCGTAACACACATACTAAATGTCCCCGTTGAGCGATGTTCGTTTAAATCGACTCCGAACGGATCAATAACTACTGTTTTTATACACTGTCTATTGTTCGTTGAGCACTGCACTAGGACAGTCTGTCACTCAACACTAGACTTATCGACGTATATATTGGTGCAGATACAACAGTCATTTTCTGTCCCTGCTACACACAATATTCCGTCCTTTCCTCCATTGTTTATGCACACAGTTTATTTTTTAATACCTTTTAACTATTCTTCGCATACTCACTCTAATCTACATGGCGTCTATTTGGTTTTACCTTATCACAACACACTTTTCATATTGTTACTAGGCGTATATAGCCCTTTTGTAAAAATTTTTTAATTTTCTTATCAGTGTAGCTTGCCTGGTTATCACCCATCTATCAAACAGATTTTACCATGTGCATGACAGCTTGACTTGGGCATATTGCTCAATAAATACTTCATTTAGCACTAGCATTATTTTTAATGATTTTTCCTATATGACTACAGTGTAGGTTCCACATTGGTTGACTTAATTCGCGTATCGCGTAATGAATATTCAAGGGCGTGTACCAAGTACACAGGCTTCAATTGAAGCATTGTTATATACAAAGCGGAGTTTCCACGGAACCGGCTTGTTTTTTGATTAGCTTATGCTCCAGTGTCGTTCTCAAATCACTACTGGCAGCAAACATCACATAATTGTTGCATATTACAGAGTCCATGTTTGGCTAGTCAAGACTCTCTCTCTCAGGGTTCCTTATTCTAATACAATTACAACAGTTATCTTACTATATTAGATTGCATCATTAATTGCGCTTACACACGACACATAGAAAATGATTCAAGAAATTAATCCTTTGTATAATGATTCAAGAAATTAATCCTCACTTTATCAACAAGAAGATTGTTCGTTGCTTAATGAGCATATAATATTTTAAATGGCTCTAATTGTCTGTAAACAAAATCTTTCCTGTGTAAGCTATTGCCTACTTTCTGAATCCACTTCCTCCAAGTTTCATTACACACAAATTTCTTTCTTAATACTAACATACTTATATTCTAAAACACAATTAAAATCTTCTTACAACTATTACTCTCTATATGTGATACGTCACTGAATAAATAACTTCACATCTTTACGTGGATATAATCCTTTGATTTTCCCCGTATGGGGATCATCTAAATTCTCAGGACGAGTCCGAACAGGTATGATAATTTTATTAATGTCCCTCGCATCTAACACTAGCCTGATTTTTCCATTGGCTTTCGCCACTGCTACAAGAGGACTACTGTATGGAGAGAAGGAGGGCTCAATGATATCCCACTCTAACATCTTCCGAATCTCTTTAGCTACCAATTCCCTCCTAGACCAAGGGATGGAGTAAGTTGCGCGACAGTATGTTTTATGGGGCATCACCTCTATGTGATAGTGGTACCCTTTGACTATTCCTGGTCGGTCGGTAAATACCATAGTGTATTCCGATAGCAGCTGCGTCAACTGTTGCTTCTGTGTATCGCTTAACCCTTCAGATTCCTGCACTTTGGTTTGAAATGCCTGAACATTTATTTCAAAATTTCGATCCTCTAAATTCGGATAATAGAGGTCTGCTGCATGTGAAAAATCATCAAGGTGTAGTACCCAAGGGTTCCTACCTTTGATATTGATTCGATTACAACACGGCACAAGTACCTCCTTCGATTTCATCATAGATAACTCAATCCTCCTACCCCTATTAACTATGCTTAATTTCCCCAAGGAGAGGTCGATCAATGCGTCCCTCTCACGGAGAAAATCTACTCCCAGAATGCAGGCCACCTTCAATCCTTTAACAACGAGGAACGAGCTCACTATGGCTTCGCCCTCCTTACAAATCTCCACCTGCACCTGGTACTTAACTGATTGGCTCTGTGCACTAATCGCTCCAGACACCTTACAATTATTAACCGGGAAAGTCGGAATGCTATGTCCTTTTCCCAGTGCCTTAAATAACTCCATACTGATTACACTTACTGAGGCACCTGTGTCGATGATTATATTCACTGCAACATCATTGATTTTCGCTTCGATAATAGCTTGCACATTTTCGTTATTATCTTTCTTACATTCGTGCGGTTCGTTCAGTAGATCTTTATCCATACTGACACCATCGTTGTATCGCAGCATACGTATCCCAGGTATATTAATATCACTCGTGTTGCTCTCACTCCATCCCTCGGCCGTCGATGGAGAGCATATCGAGGCCGATTCTAGTTTGTTGGATTAGTTACTTGTGAAGTACTTGGACGGCTATTGTCCGCGACCTCCACTATATGTACACTCTGATTTGTCGGCCGCCACGGCTGCGCAATAGGCGCGTTTTGCGGTGGTGGTCTATTGTTGTCATACCGGTCATTACCCTGTCGCTCTGGGCTTCTTCGCTGATTTTGCTGCCAATTTCGATTACTATCACTATAATTGCTCTGCCACTGACCTCGCGCTTTCTTCCAGCGGTTGGTCCCTGACATTCCGGATTCGTACCGGTCGTCAAATCGACGCTTTTTGTTATAAGTTGTTTGTCCATACCCGTTCTGGCCTCTACCATTACTACCATTTTGCGAATGTTCTTGCCGCTTGTTACCACCCCCACCATTTCCATGGTTGTGGTTTTGTGCACTACTATTTCTGTCATGTTTACATCCTGACCCATTATTCCGCGAGTGATCACACGCTGATTTTGCGTCTTCCTGTATCAAGTCTATAGAATCTAGAACAGACAGTAAGTTTTCCATATCACTTTCTGGTACGTGTATTAATTTCTCTTTGATATGAATGGGTAAATGTGATTTTAGTAGTCTTATAATGTCTCTTGGTGATATAGGCTCGTCCCAGTAGCGTGTTTTGTTTATATATTTTTCAAAATACCGTCTCAAATTCCCCAGACGGGGTGAGTACGGTTCGGGGTTATATACTTCTTTTCTTAGCCGCTCTTGTATACAAGGCGACCAATATTTCGATAGAAATGCCCTTTCGAACTGTTCATATGTCATGCAGCTGTCTGCCACTTCTGTAGCCCACAACGCTGCGTCCCCTTGAATGTACGACATTACGTATTGAATTTTCTGTGTTTCGTTCCACACACTGGGCAAGATATTTTTAAAGCTTTTTCTGAATACTACTGGGTGTACTGATTTCCGTTCAGTAGTAAACGTTTGAAATTGTCTATTTTTGATTAAACTTTCTTCCACTAATATTTTTGAACTACATGGTTTTGCTCCTGGGACATATGCTGTGTGCTCCGAACCGAAGCTACAGCTCTTCGCATTATCGACTACAGATTCCCCATTGTTGTATCGCGTATAAGTTTGTGCGTTGCCAAAACCATGGGCTGTTGGCGACAGAGGTTCCTGTTCCAAATGCTTTCTGCTTTGTGCTAAACCCTTCTCCAGGTCGGATATCCGTTTGTTCATATTCACTTGCCACAGCGGAATATCCTCACTGAGTATTTGTTTGATGGTTTGCACGTCGTTCTGTACCTGACTGTTTACTGCGATACTGAACGATTCGGGATCTCTATTTGCTATGGCTGCTTGTACTTTGGAATTAATGTTCTTGTCAATCTCACACTCCTTCACTTCTAGCCATGAGTTGAATTCTGTTTCAATTTTAGTTGCTTGTTCGTTCCACTTCTGCTCTACAAGCTGCGTGGAATCTATTTCTAGCTTTTCTACTCGATTGGCTAATACACCTATTTCGTCTACCCTGTTAGTGTTTGCTACTTGCAGATTGTTGACCTGTTCAGTCAGCTCCTGCACGGCCTTAGGTATCGACTCATAATTCTGTTTCATATCTGCAATCTCTTTTTTCATGTTTTCTAACGATTGCACAAGTTGCTGGTCCCGCTCAGCTTGCCGGCGATCTCGCTCAGCTTGCTGGGCAAGTAAATTTTCTGCTAGCCTACGATCTCGCTCAGCTTGCTGGCGGTCTCGCTCGACTTGCTGTTGCGCAAATTCTGCCTGGTAATTCAGCACGCGCTCTAATATAGCCTGAAGCGAATACCCACCAGGCAGATTACCACTCTCTGGTTTCTGCTTTTCTGGTGGTGGTACAACTTCTTTCTCTACATCCCCTTGAGGACTAGTGGGCGGTGGCACCACTTCCTGTGCCCCTGCCCCCACATTCTCACATGTTATATCCTCAAAGAGAGTACTAGTACTACTTGAGGTATCCGGTTCCACATTTCCTGCACTAACTAATTGTTGACTACGCAGCTTAACCATATTCCTAAATTGCTTACTAAAATACAAAGTCTGACAGTTTTGCCCCTTACACACAAAATACATTAATTTATCTACACTAACTGCACACTAAAAATTACTATCTACCATCAACTTTGTCCTGTCACAAACACTAACATCAAACTACGCACAATATGCACACCACTAGCGAAATGAGATCACTTCACTGGAGCTCGACTTCTACAAACAGGACAACTACACTGTAGTCTTACCTTTAGTTTATCTTATCTCGGGGTTCGGCTGCCCCCGGATTACGTAGTCGTTACAGCTTCTCAGTACTATCAGGATCGTCTTCTCAGACTCGTTTGCAGTAGTACGTTTTGTCATGAAAGAGTGTTTACACATTCATTAATACATAGCATTGATCATGATATACATACATACATTTATCACCTAATACATATATATCTACACATACATAACAATCAACACTGAAAGAAAAATACATAAAATTTTATATTTGTGGCCACTGCAAATTCGGGCACCGCGTTTTTGGGCGACAGTTTCGCGTACATTGCTTAGTCTCGACAAAAGAGTGCTACATTCGCGTTCTCTACGACAACAACAGGAGATCTTACTCGCACAACTTCCAAATCAAGAAGACAAAGACATTAATCTACATCACGCATTATATACTAGTTCCTTTTTTAATCTCTGTTTAACATTTATCTTCTGTGTCGGTTTTATTACTCGCCGACGCAGACGTTTTCAAAAATAAATAATAAAAAAATACATAATTTTATGCAATGACACAATATGATACATCTAATTCTCTAATTACTACATAATATATTGTTTTTGTTTCTCTAGACGTTACAATTAGTAGTAGTTTATCCTGTAGTGAAGTAGAAGTGGATAGTTCCTGTGAATTATTATGGGTGGAGGTTACACTCAACAACCGAGCTAGGTTAATAATTGGCTCCTTTTACCGACCTCCCGACTCAGCAGCATTAGTGGCAGAACAACTGAGAGAAAATTTGGAATACATTTCACATAAATTTTCTCAGCATGTTATAGTCTTAGGTGGAGATTTCAATTTACCAGATATAGACTGGAACACTCAGATTTTTAGGACGGGTGGTAGGGACAGAGCATCGAGTGACATTATACTGAGTACACTATCCGAAAATTACCTCGAGCAATTAAACAGAGAACCGACTCGTGGAGATAACATCTTGGACCTACTGTTAACAAACAGACCCAAACTTTTCGACTCTGTAAGTGCAGAACAGGGAATCAGTGATCATAAGGCCGTTGCAGCATCCCTGAATATGGAAGTTAATAGGAATATAAAAAAAGGGAGGAAGGTTTATCTGTTTAGCAAGAGTAATAGAAGGCAGATTTCAGACTACCTAACAGATCAAAACGAAAATTTCTGTTCCGACACTGGCAATGTTGAGTGTTTATGGAAAAAGTTCAAGGCAATCGTAAAATGCGTTTTAGACAGGTACGTGCCGAGTAAAACTGTGAGGGACGGGAAAAACCCACCGTGGTTGAACAACAAAGTTAGGAAACTATCGCGAAAGCAAAGAGAGCTTCACTCAAAGTTTAAACGCAGCCAAAACCTCTCAGACAAACAGAAGCTAAACGATGTCAAAGTTAGCGTAAGGAGGGCTATGCGTGAAGTGTTCAGTGAATTCGAAAGTAAAATTCTATGTACCGACTTGACAGAAAATCCTTGGAAGTTCTGGTCTTACGTTAAATCAGTAAGTGGCTCGAAACAGCATATCCAGACACTCCGGGATGATGATGGCATTGAAACAGACGATGACACGCGTAAAGCTGAAATACTGAACACTACACAGGTAGTCCCAGTCTTCAAGAAGGATCGTCGAGCAGATGCGCAAAACTATAGATCTATATCTCTGACGTCGATCTGTTGCAGAATTTTAGAACATGTTTTTTGCTTGAGTATCATGTCATTTTTGGAAACCCAGAATCTACTCTGTAGGAATCAACATGGATTCCGGAAACAGCGATCGTGTGAGACCCAACTCGCTTTATTTGTTCATGAGACCCAGAAAATATTAGATACAGGCTCCCAGGTAGATGCTATTTTTCTTGACTTCCGGAAGGCGTTCGATACAGTTCCGCACTGTCGCCTGATAAACAAAGTAAGAGCCTACGGAATATCAGACCAGCTGTGTGGCTGGATTGAAGAATTTTTAGCAAACAGAACACAGCATGTTGTTATCAATGGAGAGACGTATGCAGACGTTAAAGTAACCTCTGGCGTGCCACAGGGGAGTGTTATGGGACCATTGCTTTTCACAATATATATAAATTACCGAGTAGATAGTGTCGGAAGTTCCATGCGGCTTTTCGCGGATGATGCTGTAGTATACAGAGAAGTTGCAGCATTAGAAAATTGTAGCGAAATGCAGGAAGATCTGCAGCGGATAGGCACTTGGTGCAGGGAGTGGCAACTGAGCCGTAACATAGACAAATGTAATGTATTGCGAATACATAGAAAGAAGAATCCTTTATTGTATGATTACATGATAGCTGAAAAAACGCTGGTAGCAGTTACTTCTGTAAAATATCTGGGAGTATGCGTGCGGAACGATTTGAAATGGAATGATCATATAAAATTAATTGTTGGTAAGGCGGGTACCAGGTTGAAATTCATTGGGAGAGTCCTTACAAAATGTAGTCCATCAACAAAGGAGGTGGCTTACAAAACACTCGTTCGACCTATACTTGAGTATTGCTCATCAGTGTGGGATCCGTACCAGATTGGGTTGACGGAGGAGATAGAAAAGATCCAAAGAAGAGCGGCGCGTTTCGTCACAGGGTTATTTGGTAACCGTGATAGCGTTACGGAGATTTTTAGCAAACTCGAGTGGCAGACTCTGCAAGAGAGGCGCTCTGCATCGCGGTGTAGCTTGCGCGCCAGGTTTCGAGAGGGTGCGTTTCTGGATGAAGTATCGAATATATTGCTTCCCTCTACTTATACCTCCCGAGGAGATCACGAATGTAAAATTAGAGAGATTCGAGCGCGCATGGAGGCTTTCAGGCAGTCGTTCTTCCCGCGAACCATACGCGGCTGGAACAGAAAACTGAGGTAATGACAGTGGCGCGTAAAGTGCCCTCCGCCACACACCATTGGGTGGCTTGCGGAGTATAAATGTAGATGTAGAACTTTCACTTCCACTTTTGTCAGTGCAAGAAATTGTTTTGTCTCGGCAGTTGTGAATTTTAAATTTTGAGATACAGTACATAAAACAGATGGAGGTATGTTTTATTGATATCATGAGGACCAAGGTAAGAATGGCCCAACTGAAATGTGCACCTTTCTGTACCATTACACTGAGAACTTTGTCCGCAAAAAGGTAAGAGAACTCCACTTGGTCGGCAATGCATGCAGCGGCGAAAATCACAATCATACGGTTATAAGATTATCAGGCAGTGGCACGTCTGATACAACCTGTCACTAATTCATCATTAGAGGACTGTGACGTCAGTATAGTGTTGTGAATGGGTGACCGAGCGCTTATTGCTTATCACTGAATCTAGCAGCCATGGCCGCTTTAAACTTTATGTTACAAAAACAAAAGGAATAGTGGATTTTAAATCACTATGAATCCCTTTATGCAAAAAGGTCGACATATCAAAAAAGGAAGTAGAATATGGCAAAGTACTATTTGCTCCCCAGCAGTTTCTGAACTATGAGTACTGGTGCAGGTACAGTAGTTCCTAACCCCAATATCGAACGACTCGAAGTCCGTATCTTTACATTAGTGAAAGTCATGACACATTTTCCCAACAAGGACACTGGACTTCCTCAAAAACAAGCATATGATGGGAGAGTTCTATAAACGAGAAAAAAGAAGAGTTTAATGCGAAATTACTGTAGTAGATAACAGAGCCACAATACAAAGTCTTTTAGAGTTAGTTAAAGACGTGGTTTAGCACAGGAGCGGATGAAGTTGGCTGAACATTTTTTATATTCATTTTCGTATAAACTTCAGCAAGTTTTCTGAACACTCTAAAGGAATAAAATTAATCTTAAACAAATTCGGTGGTTTATGTTGAAAAACATTGATATATAGTTTCGTTATGCTTTAAATATACTTCATAATTTCATTATATATGATAATAATGTATTTTTCTGTGTAAAATAGGCTCAAGACAGACATATTTACTTTATATTATACTTGTTACACTTGTAATACAGTCATTAATTAATTATAATTTCTTAATTTCAAGTAATTTAAAAAAGGGCCTTAAAATATATTTAACTCATCATTTATTTCTATAAGGGGAGAAATCCAGGTGATAAAAATCACCATAGCAGCTGCAAAAATTTTTCAGACAAGGTAATACATGCCTTCCACAGTCCAGAAAGTGAATTGTTTCACACGGCAGATAGAAATTCGCCATTAAGACACTAAAGAAATGAAGTGGAATGATTTTAATTTCTTCGGAATACTTTATAAAACGTGGGTTGTGCCCTTTTAGAAATGAGCAATTCAATTTAGAGAACTTGTATTTCAAAAAGGCTGTGCGACCATTATGCTGCTATTGTCGTATATTTCGCATAGGGGTCAAGGGAGTAAGGTAAAGGAGAGTATGGCACTTGCGGAGGCATACATACAGTAATTTCTCTCTCGCTCAGCACGTGAATACGGTAGAATAGAACAACTGCCCCATTTGGGAGGCCCCCGCAGTAGGAATGGCAGCTGTAGCTGAAACAACCGTTTTCGGTTGTATCGTTGTTTTCCCCCAAGGCAGTTTAACCTGACTGTTAAAACCATTCAACATAACTGGTTTCTTAAATAACCGCTTTTCGTTTTTTTACTCTCATTTTTTCTATAATAAACATAAAAATCGAACAAGACTTAAAAATGTTTGCTCCTTCAGTTTCAAGATGCAAAGAATAAAAATATAGAATCAAAATAATAAATTAAATAGGCAAATAACTAGGTCCGTCCACCGTTCACTGCTTTTCTCGAAAACTACAAAAAAATCACCAGTATTCTCATATTGATTCTAATTTTTTGAAACTCTGATTAAAAATACTGTTGTAATCGGAGGTCTTACAACGTTGGGCTTTACAGATAGTGCTAAGTGTTTTTCATGTAAATTTGTTCGTTTTCAAGGGCTACAAGCAGGTAAAGTCATAATGTATAGACGCAGGCAGCAGATCAGCTAGTTTCTATTTTTATCGTTTACTATGGAGGAATTGTTGTTAAGTTTCTAATTTAGATCTTACCATCATTTCCTTTATCTTTTATTATAAAAATGACAGACATATCTTTAATCTTTTAAAGCAATTGAAACCTTGCACTTCATTGCTATGTCACTTCATAAAATTATTTCCAGACTATGCGATTGTGCAATGCAGTGGTTGTCCGGTGGCGACAGCGAGAAACTACCGTACAGACCGCCAGGGAGAATGTTATGTGCACTGCACGTTCACGTGTGCCTTAAGGTACGATACATGGCAACATGAACATATTGTCCCAGTAATGCTTCTGCCATGTGTTTGTTGCTCGTTATTGTTATTAAAACAGAACTGTTATTAAAATAGCACTGATCGCTTTTCTCTTTTTCTATAATAACACAACATTTCAAAGCAACATAAATTTTACAAATAAAAATTACTCCTTGTTTGAAAAAGGTTCGTTTAATGTGAAAAATGTTTGCACTGCTGCTATAACTAGTTGATATTTCGTTTTTTTTATTCGGTTATTAGCAAAATAAATATCTGTTATAAGTGAGACCAAACAATACCGAAAATTACTGTTATTCAGATTAAATTAATATACCGATATCGGTTTGACCGGTTCGTCTTTCCCACCCCACACTGCAGTGGCCTACACAGGATATAATGAGGTGAAAAAAGTCATGGGATACTGATAATATTATATCGGACCTCCTTCTCCCGGCGTAGCGCAGCAACTCGACGCGACATGGACTCATAAGGTCGTTGGAAGTCCCCTGCAGAAATGCTGAGCATGCTGCCCTCCCTACAGCCGACCATATTGCGAAGTCGTTGCCGGTGCTGGATTTTGCGCGCGAACTGATCTCTAGATTATGTCGCATATATATTTGATGGAATTCGTGTCGGACGATCTGGGGGGGGGGGGGGGGAGGGGGGGGGGGGCAAACCATTCGCTCGCATTGTTCAGAATGTTCTTGAAACCAGTCGCGAACAACTGTGGCCCAATGGCATGGCCCATAGTCATCCATAAAATTTCCATCGTTGTTTGGGAACATTAAGTCCATGAATTGGTGCAAATGGTCTCCAAGTAGCCGAACATAACCATTTCCGATCAATGATGGTTCATCTGGACCAGAGGATCCAGTCCATTCCATGTAAACACAGTCCACAGTACAATGGAGTTTCCACCGTCTTACACCGTGCCCGTGCGTGAAATAACCACATAAATCAATGTCGGACATACGATGACTGTATCAGTTACAAGAGTCTGTCGAAATTGGCTTCAGTGGGCTATGGCAGCAGAAGACCGACGCAAATACAACTTGACAACTTGAGTCCATCGTTTCATGAGGTCTGCTCCACACTCGAACTCTACCATCCACTCATATCACCTGAAATCGGGACTCAGCTGACCAGGCCACGTTTTCCAGTCGTTTAGGACGCAAATGATATGATCACAAGCCCAGGAGAGGAGCTGCTGTTAACAAAGGTACTTGCGTTGGTCTTCTGCTGCCATAGCCCATTGAAGCCAATTTCGACAGACTCTTGTAACTGATACAGTCATCGTATGTCCGACATTGATTTATGTGGTTATTTCACGCAATGCTGCTTGTCAGTTAGCACTGACAACTCTACGCAAACGCCGCTGCTCTCAGTCGTTAAGTGAAGGCCGTCAGGCCACATTTGGCGCAGTGTGGCCGTGCGGTTTGAAGCGCTATGTAACGATCGCGCGGCCCCTCCCGCCGGAGGTTCGAGTCCTCCCTCCGGCATGGGTGTGAGTGTTGTCCTTAGCTTAAGTTAGTTTAAGTAGTGTGTAAGTCTAGGGACCGATGACCTCAGCAGTCTGATCCCTTAGGAATTCACACACATTTAAACATTGGAATTTGAGCCACTGCATTCTCCGTGGAGAGGTGGTGTCTGAAATTTGGTATTCTCGGCACCATCTCAAAACTGTGTATTTCGGAATATTGAATTCCTTAACGATTTCCCAAATAGAATGTCCCATGCGTGTAGCTCCAACTACCATTTCGCGTTCAAAGGCTGTTAATTCCCGTCGTGCGGCCGTAATCACGTCGGACATCTTTTCACATAGATCACCTCAGTACAAATGATAGCTCCGCCAATGCACTGCCCTTTTATACCTTGTGTACGTGACACTACCGCCATCTTTAATGTACAGTACATATAATTATCCCACGACTTTTGTCGCCTCATTGTTTACAGAGCGAGTACTAGTCTAATGTTGCGGATTGCATACTTTACAAATCAGGGCACCGCTGTTGCGTCAGTGCTATATCGCCTTCCTCCTTTCTCTCTGTAGTTCCGCGAATTTGACGAGTCCGAGAACGGCGGCGCTGCAGACGCTCCCTACTCGTCAACTCGTTGTCACTGATGTACTTAAATGGATATGGTGTCTGTTCTTTCGGTCATGTCGGAAAGAACAGACACCATATCCATATAAGTATGTAGTTATGGCAACACCGGTTATGACCTTCTTCTGTGCGGATGCACACATATTCCCCGATCTCTTACGGGACTTGGTAAGAATGTCTTCCACGAGTGATGAGTGTGTTGGGGTGGGACACTACGAATGTAGTGTGTGGACATACAAGGTGAGAATGTGGGTCTCGCGGGAGGCGTGCGCGAGATAGTCCCTGCAGTCGCGCTATCGTGTGTGTCCTCGGTGGCTCAGATAAAGCGTCTGCCGTGTAAGCAAGAGATCCCGGGTTCGAGTCCCGGTCGGGGCGCACATTTTCACCTGTCTCCGTTAATATATATCAACGCCCGTTAGCAGGTGAAGGTATTGATACAATTCTAATTCCGTTCTCACTGAAGCGTGCAAAGCATAACACCGTTTCGTCACTGGACATGAAAACGCACGTGGACGAGGAGCTGGTGACATTCACGTTCCACTATACTGCGGAGCGGGAAATAATCTGGCGTGTCGGATTTATGCTTCGTGGAGAGGAACGTGGCCGGTGAGATGCGTCATCGTTTTACGTCACAAGCAGAACTTAGGGCCGCCGTGTTATATTACGTTAAACTTCGTCTTTGATGGGTTTTCTTTATCATAGAGTATGTGGTATGAACATAAATTGTGTCAGAGCTTCGGTAAATTATTGCGGATCTCTCGAAAGTATATCGTTTTAGCTACGATTTGTTATAATAAAATGACAGGAATCTATATGTTAGTAGGTAAAGGCTACCTGTAGTGATGTTTTTAGTGCTATAACTTGTCTGCTATGGAAGTATATTATTTCAATGCTACGGCTCAACGATGATCTATCAAAAGCGCGTTTTTTGGTATGATTTCGCGTATTAAATATCAAATAATGACATCTGTAGATACAGTCTTTAAACAGTGTATACCATTTACGGAGGCCCTGCTGCCGTATCGGGGCCGTAGCGTAGTTGATAAAGACGTGAGCTGTGAAGGCAAAGGTATCCTGTTAATGCCCACCTCCTTCCCAATGTTTTTCATCTTTTCTTCTCTAAAAGATTCTGGGTCTTTCTTATCATTTTAGTGGAAGTACCATCTGCAAAAGTCGATATATTTATTATAAATAATGAATTTGCTGCAGTGCTTCTTGCGAAGTACATCACTCCCGATTACCGCTAAATCAGTATGGTTCAAATGGCTCTGAGCACTACGGAACTTAACTTCTGAGGTCATTAGTCCCCTAGAACGTAGAACTAATTAAACCTAACTAACCTAAGGACATCACACATATCCATGCCCGAGGTAGGATTCGAACCTGCGGTCGTAGCGGTCGTGCTGTTCCAGACTGTAGCGCCTAGAACCGCTCGGCCACACCGGCCGGCTGCTAAATTAGTAATAGACCGATAATGTTACTCCTGAGAAAGGATTTTAATTTGACTGTGGTCGTGCGTAATGTAAAGGTGTCAGTCTGTTTTCGTATCTCGAAAAAAATTCTGTTGAAAGGAAACAGTAGCAGAACAAACGGGAATCGAACAAGTTTTCTATTAGTAATAAATTGAATTGTAATTACGTAAAAGAAAACGGTCGTCAGCCTAATTAGGCAAAGTTGTGGCAAATACTAGCACTGTTCACAAACAAAATTATCTCTTAAGATTGTCCTTACTTGATACTGAAATTCTGTTGTGCAGATAGCAAGTAGCGTACCAGTGGTTTGACATGAATTGCACATGAGGAATGTTAATACGTTTTGGTAACAACTGGCTCTCAATAACAAGTAATATCTTTTAATAAAGACAGCAAAGTAATGATCATGACAAGTAAAAAATCTGCTTATGATGGTGCTGTGTTAACGTGGTCATGAGGTTCTTTTATCAGTTGAATAACTGGAAAATACTGTCACTGAAACGGTTTTCAAATGATTATATACTTTGTATTCATTATTATTTGTATTCCCAAAGAGCATTCACTTCCTTAGTTTAATAGTTTAATCGTCATAGCCAGTTACGTATTGTAGCGCACGAATGTTGGAGATTGACAAGTGCATTTCATTCATGCTGAAGTTGTAATATGAAATTTTAATCTGGCTCAACAGTTGGCATGGGTACCCGAAAACTAATCTATCAGTAGGCTCAGACAAGGCTGAACATTTTAGTCAACACAGTATGAGAAACACTATTAACTATATGCATATGAAATTATAAACCTGCGCAACTAATCCTTACACTGGCCCTTTAAGTGTACTACTCAGTAACTATTATGAATCATCACAGTTTTTTCAGGTAACTGTAATACTGAACTGAGATTCAGTAAGAAGTATTTTAAGTTGAATACTTCAAATCTTCTCTTTGTAACTGAGTTTTGGTGAAAATTTAAGTATCATTTTACAAAAGTCACTTAGAGTATTTCAGACGTAAGACTCACTGTGTAATTATGAAATTTACTACTCCTCAAAGTTTATTAACTGCGCTGAAAGAAGACAATTATTTTTCAATTCAGTAAAATAGGGTAGTCGGAAATATGACAGCACTTGGAATAGGACCCTGACTATGTAAATGACTAAGGATAAAATACGATTCCTCAACACAAATTTTAAAGTACACCAACTTATTACTGAATGCGAAACAGCTTAACTGGTTCATGCAGTTATACATCTCTAAACGGATTCTTTGATATGAAGGTGGTGGCAATGTCGATCTCCTATGGCTGTTCAAGAAAGGTGCAAAAGTATTCATCACTCTTGCTGTGTAACAAGGTCTGAAAATTCGCTTCTTAACGTCGCATTTTCGTAGTACCGAGCTATCTAAAGTATGCCGTGAATAATAAGCCAAACTACTTGCATATCCAAGGCCATATTATACATAATCTTGCAGTTCTTCTCGCCTCTTTCAGTTCGCAAGATCCGAACACTTTGCCCGCTAGCCACCGACCGATTTTAACCACAAAGGAAAATTGCAGTTCGACCACAAAATCCCTTTTCTATTCCAGAAAGCCAGTTTGGTTGCAGAGGGACTTCCCTCCATGTTGTACGTGATTACAAACCAAAGTACCCTACGCATGAGCTAGAATCATACGTAAAGTTTTACCATTTCCATTCTTTTACAGAATATTTGCCGGCCGGGTTGGCCGAGTGGTTCTAGGCGCTTCAGTCTGGAACTGCTACGGTCGCAGGTTCGAATCCTGCCTCGGTCATGGATGTGTGTGATGTCCGTAGGTTAGTTAGGTTCAAGTTCTAGGGGATTGATGACCTTAGATGTTAAGTCCCATAGTGCTCAGAGCCATTTATGAACAGAATATTACTTTTAAAATTAAATTCATAGATTAATTACATTGACATGGTAGAAGTCACATTAAACACAAGCAGACAAAGAAATTGTATGACTTAAGTGTAATTAGTATAGTGTAAATCCAACCACTGATGTGTTTTCCAAGTGACTAGAAAGTTTAACGTGACTGCCAGTCGATGTATGAAAGTTAACACAAGTTCCACACTGACAGTTTTTGCTATTAAGAAACTTCTTGTAAAATATATACAGCATGATTTTTATTAACGTTTAAAAACCCCCAAAGCGACCTAGATGAGGCTGAGACAAGTAATTTAATACAAGACACATGGGGCTTAAAACGTCGGGAAATACCCCAAAAGTGAATGACAAACGATGAACATGTGACGTCACGATGTGACGTACCTCGCCGCACTTGCTGCGGTTGGGTTTGTCTATCCTACTCTCGCTGGTAGAGGTCATGGCTTCGCTGGGCTATTCTGCTTTCGTATATGTAAACCAATTCATAGTACTCTTGCACTACCACTACCGTGAGCACTCCCGTTATCACATCGGGTAATACAAGAACCAAAACAAAGTGGAATTAGATCCAGCACTGCGTCCTACCGGCGATGATAGTATCAGTAAGCTCAACCGCAGCACATGCGGCGAGATACGTCATTGTGACGTCACATGTTCAACACTTGTCACCCAGTTTTGGGATATTTGCTGACATTTACGGCCCCATGTGTCTTATATTAATTGTCTCAGCGTCATTTACATGGCCGGCCGCGGTGGCCGTGCGGTTCTAGGCGCTCCAGTCCGGAGCCGCGCTGCTGCTACGGTCGCAGGTTCGAATCCTGCCTCGGGCATGGGTGTGTGTGATGTCCTTAGGTTAGTTAGGTTTAAGTAGTTCTAAGTTCTAGGGGACTGATGAGCACAGCAGTTGAGTCCCATAGTGCTCAGAGCCATTTGAACCATTTTTGTCATTTACATCGCCGCGGCGTTTCTTAAACGTTAATAAGAACCATCATGTAAATTGATTTTATGGGCTACCTCATTTTGTATCTTGTTGGTAAATATCTTTTTCAGTTATGGTAAACAACTTAGAAAACATCTCCTCTTCCATCAAAATGAAACTGCGAAACTAATCTCGACCTTGAAATCTATCTGATGAAATATGTTACTTTTGAGTGACGGTAGTCAATGAAAAATCGAGGGTATGGATCCATGCGCAAACTGACATTACGCACTATAACTATATTCAATTTAAAACACAAAACTGGATGAAGATTCGATTGCGTTAACGAATAACTTCTACTACTATGCATCTCAGATCGTTGCACAGCATTATGCAGTATTCGTCTACCACCAATTCGCTGTTCAAGCCATCGATGACACCAGAATCTTGCTTCCTATCTTCTCCAGCCTTCTTCGACAATCGTTAATAGAGTTAACGAGGATAATTTGCGCACTTCCATTTTCGTAAAGAAGCCTTAAGATTTACCCGCCAGGCATAGACGGTGACTGCCGCTGGATAACGCTAAAGTCGCAAATCACGATGATGAGCACTTTCCGTGAGATGTTGCGGTTCGTTTCAGAGTATGCAACAACCACGATGGACACCACGTCTGGTATGCTTCACAATGACAAACGCGTCCCGTGCGAGGACGGCTTACGGCTAATCTTCACTTCCTACCGAAACTGCGAGCGCGATCTTGCTGCTGTAAGACAGCATTGACAAGGCGAAACGACCAATCGTCGTGATCAGGTGGTATGTAACGATTCGTGAGACCGTGGAGGGTGAAAGACGAAACTTAAGTGGTGCAGTATAAACAAGTGCAAATGAGTTCCATTACAGGAAGAGCGATGTTACGAAAACGTTCCTTGCTACTCGTATAATTTACATTTCAGACGAAAAATATAAGAATTTCTTCCAATGCAAACAATGTGATTATACTCCTGGTTATTCCACTTCCACCATGAGAAAACATACGCGCTCCGTCGAACGGAAACCGGTTACAGAGCAAATGCCACTGTGACCAGAAAAAAGCGCTAGTTCTGTATTCTTTTGCTCATGCAACTCGCCTTTTTAGGCTAACAAAGAGTTGTGTAGCTTATCATTCATTTCTGTAACTTTGTCTAAGATAGTTGGAAATTTGTTTTAATAATTAATCATCATTCAGAGAATGCACTACATCGTGGTGTCATGCTTTCTTGTAAAATAGTCCAAATGGCTCTGAGCACTATGGAACTTAATATCTTAGGTCATCAGTCCCATAGAACTTAGAACTACTTAAACCTAACTAACCTAAAGACATCACAAACATCCATGCCCGCGGCAGGATTCGAACCTGCGACCGTAGCAGCAGCGCGGTTCCGGACTGAAGTGTCTAGAACCGCTCGGCCATAGTGGCCGGCACTTTCTTGTACTGTTATCTGATTCGGTAACGTGTCGCAAGTGTGTACTCGTATGTCAACGTGATTGTTAGACATTCTCTAAATAGAGATTAAATATTGAAATAAACAACAATAGTCACTGCTAAGCGATCAGTTATTGCACTGGTATTGTACACTGGTGAACCAAACAATTACGACCACTGCCCACCAACAGGTTGAATGCCTCCTGATGGTGTTGCGGGCACTTGACGCAATAAGGAAAGAATGTAAGCGGAATATAGACGAATGGGCAGTCATTACAGCAATGATACGGGTCGCAAATGCGGGAATCCAATGATATAATCGGTTTTAAGAAAGGACACATTGTTGTGGCGCTGTGGCTGGAAACGAGAATCTCTGGAAGGACGAAGCTGGTCACTTATTGGCGTAGTACTGTCGTGAGCACCTATTGCATGTCGTTGAAGGATGATGAAATAAAGAGTAGGCAATATGGTATTGGACGACCTCGCATCATCGCAAAACGTAGAGGTCTGAGTATCCCCCACGGTGTAATCTAGTACAGGTAGCGATCTGTAGCAGATCTGACGGCACTATACAATGCTGGTGCAGGCACAAATGTTTCGGAGCGCATTGTTCAAAGGCCATTGTTGAACATGGAACTCCACATCACACGAGTCTTATGCGTTCCTGTGTTGACCCAACGACATCATCAGTTATGACTGCAGTTGGTACAACATCACTGAGGTTTCACCGGGGGTCGATAGAAACGTGTCACCTGTCAAATGAAGCGCATTTCTTGTTACAACAGGTCGATGGCTCGGTCTTTACACACCGTCATCCAGGCAAATGGCTGCACGAAACATGCACTGCACCGCGGATGCAGGCCGGTAAGGGCAGTATTGTGCTGTGGGGTACATTGAGTTTGGTTTCTATGAGATCTGTGGTGGAAATCGAAGGCATCCTGACAGCAATGAACTACATGAACGTTGTTGCGGACCACCTGCATCGCTTCATGCTTGAAGTCTCCCTCTACAATGATGGCATCTTCCAGCAGCATTGTCAGTGTTGCAAAGTCAGAATCGTACCACAGTGGTATTATAGTGAACTCACATTGATGTCTTGACCAGCAGACTTGTCTCATCTGTACCCATTGGAACACATATCAGGCGCCAACAGCGTGCCAATAAACCACCATCCCGTAATTTGCGGAATCTGCTTGACCTTGTAAAGAAACTGGTTCTCTACTTCCGAAAGAAAAACCTTTTAAATAATAAAACATGACCCATACAAGGAATCTGACTACCCCTGTTAGTCTTGGTATATTCTTTTCCAGAGCTTTCAGAATCTCATGTGGGGCCAATAAGACGTCAATTTTAATCTAAATATGGTATACCAATGTTTACATAATAAAATAATATGTTGTGGTTGGCAGGAGAGCCAACACCGTGTTACTCGAGGAAGCCGAAAGGCATGCATTTTAGCTCACGCAAGCTGGCATGAGGTCTGGAACAGAACAAGGAAATTAGACTTTAGAAAAAACGGACGTAGCTGGTGGAATACTTAACTTTAATCCATTAATGGTGAAAGTCGCTCTTGACGGTACATGATTCACAGTATCAATAGTAATTGGTAATGGCGCCTTGCTAGGTCGTAGTAAATGACGTAGCTAAAGGCTATGCTAACTATCGTCTCGGCAAATGAGATCGTATTTTGTCAGTGAACCATCGCTAGCGAAGTCGGTTGTACAACTGGGGCGAGTGCTTGGAAGTCTCTCTAGACCTGCCGTGTGGCGGCGCTCGGTCTGCAATCACTGATAGTGGCGACACGCGGGTCCGACATATACTAACGGACCTCGACCGATTTAAAGGCTACCACCTAGCAAGTGTTGTGTCTGGCGGTGACACCACATTCCTCCCCCGCAAATCGGCGTACGGTTGTGGCATAAGGCTTCCGCCCGCCGGGGGGAGCACCCCATGTTGACGTATGCGACGAGGTGGGGAGCCTAACAACAGGCGAGACTGTGCCACCCGCACCCTGCCATTAGAACCGCGGGGAGCTAGGAAACGCCTGAAAACCTGCTCCAGGGTGCACGCCAACATGCGGTGTATGCGCCCTCAGAGAGACAGGAGGGGCCGAAGGGTCGACCTCCATCGGGCCGGGGCACCCGACGGGCGAAGACGACATACGGTCCGGAGCGGGCAAGAGTTCCATGTCGGAGGACAACTGGTCACGGGAAGCGATCGGCGGCGCGTGACCCAGGGAGGCGACCGGCGGTTGCAGCGACGCGTCCACTGCGGGCGTCGCCGGCGGGAGAACAGGCGGCGGCGGCGGCGCTTCGTCATGGGGCAAAATGGAAGGCAGCGTCGGTAACACCTGGGGTCGAGGCGAGCCAGTAGATGTGTCCCCAGGGCGCTGACTGGACGGCACCGTCGCTGATAGCAGACGGGGAGCGGCAGATCCCGTGCGACGACAGAGGCGCAGCTGATTGAGATGCCAACGCACCTCACCAGAGACCCCCAAAACCAGATACATAGCGCGGCCGAGGCAGCGAAGAATGCGCCCTTCGAGCCAACGCCGTGAACCTCGATAGTGGCGGTAGTAGACAACGTCGCCTGGGGCAAAAGCAAGTGTCTGCCGCCGCACAGGAACCTGATGCGGCGGATGTAGCAAAGACATCAAGGTTCGATGAGGGCGACCGTGGAGAAACTCAGCCGGCGAGCGACCATCTTGGGGCTGAGAGCGATATGAGGACAAAAAGAGCAATAAAGCGTCCTCCCGAGAATGCGACTCTTTCAACTTCAACATCTGTGACTTGAAAGTCCTGACCAATCGTTCAGCGGCACCGTTTGACTGTGGCGAAAACGGTGCGGACGTCAGATGTTGAATACCATTGGCCTTGCAGAACGACTGAAATTCTGCGGACATGAATTGTGGGCCATTGTCGGAAACAATAGTCTGTGGAAGACCTTCGATGCAAAAGATAGCAGATAACGCTTGGATGGTGGCAGAAGACGTCGTGGAAGACATCCGGACAACAAAAGGAAAATTACTGAATGAATCTACCACAACCAACCATCGAGCATTCCAGAATGGACCATTAAAATCGATGTGTAAGCGTTGCCAAGGGGAAATGGCTTTTGGCCATGCAAAGAATTTCTGCAGTGGTGCTGATCATTGTTCGGCACACACCATGCAAGAAGAGCACATATTCGTAATCGCGGCATCGATTCCGAACAGTGCTGACGAGCAAGTTCTTTCGTTCTCACTATACCCCAATGTCCTTGGTGGAGAAGCTGTAAGACAGAGGACTGTAACGAACGTGGGACCACGACCCTGGACTGATCATTATCAGAACGCAACAGCAAAACACCATGTCATACAAAAAGTCTCTCCTGGTGAGCAAAAAATCGGCGAACCAACGGGTCCCTGATCCGTGACTTTGACAAGGGCCATTGCGTAGCAACAAAACGCAAAACGGTAGCAAGGACAGGGTCGGCAACTGTGGCTGTAGCTACACGGCGAAAATCAATCGGAAACGATTCGACCACGTCATCGGTTTCCGAAGCAATGAACATGCAAGCAAGTTTGGAGGAATCGAATGCTCTATCCTCAGCAACAGGCAAACGGGACAACGCATCGGCGTTTCCGTGCTTAGCAGTGGACCGATACAAGATATCGTAGCGGTACTGCGAGAGGAAAGTAGCCCAGCGAATGAATTTCTGCGCTGTACGTGGAGGTACAGGCTTGATCGGATGAAAAAGCGATGTCAAAGGTTTGTGGTCTGTGATGATGGTAAAGTGACGACCATACAAGAAATCATGAAACTTTGTAACACCAAATACGAGAGCCAATGCTTCTTTCTCGATCTGTGAATAATTTCTTTGCGCAGATGAGAGCAATTTGGACACAAAGGCAATAGGGCGAATCGTTTGATCCATCTTTGTGCGCAAGCACAGCACTGATCCCGAAATCCGATGCATCCACCATCAATAAAAGGGGCTTCCAGGGATCGAATGGCGTAAGGCAAGTATTGGAAAGCAACGCCGATTTCAACTGGCGAAAGGCGCGTTCACATGCCGTCGTCCAGATGAACGGAACACCTTTACGGCATAAGCGATGAAGTGGAGGTGAAATGGAAGAGGCATGTGGCACATATCTGTGATAATAGTTAATTTTTCCCAGCACACTCTGTAGCTGCTTCAAATTCTGCGGCGAAGGCAAGTCTTGTATGGCACGGAGGTGCTCAGGACTGGGATGTATGCCTTGGGCATTGAGTACATGTCCCAGGTAGGGCAAGTCACGAGCCAAAAACACAAATTTGTCCTTCCGCAAGACCATTTTGTCGCAAGACCTGAAATAATGTTCTGAGATTGGCTAAATGTTCTTCTTCCGTCTTTCCGGAGATCACAACATCGTCCAGATAGTTTGCTGCAGTAGGGAACGATGCACAAACAGTTTGTAGATATTGCTGAAACAATGCAGGGGCGGATGCACACCCGAATGGCAGTCGTTTGAATTGATAAAACCAAGATGCGTGTTAACCACCAAAACGCACTGGGATTCTTCGTCCACCGGTATTTGCAAGTATGCACCTGCTAGGTCCAACTTCGAAAAATATTTACCCGGGCACAGTTTGTCAAAAAGATCTTCCGGGTGGGGTAAAGGAAAAGTTGCAGTCACTAGTTGTGGACTCACTGTTGCCTTGAAGTCCACACAAAGTCTCAATTTTCTGGAAGGTTTTGGCAAAATTACTAAGGGTGATGCCCAGAGAGAAGCCTGCACACGTTCAATTACACCTTGTGATTCCAAATCATGTAATGTTTTTGCGACCTCATCACGCAATGCGTGGGGAACATTGCGCACTCTGAAAAATTTCGGTTGCGCCGTTACTTTCAGTTCCAAATGTGCTTTATAGTTCTTAGCGCAACCGAGGCCCGGTGCAAAAATGTCTGCAAAGTCTTCACATAGACGAGAAACACTGTCGGAAGGCACAGTCTGGTTCACTGATAGGACCTGATTTACTATAGACAAGTTAAACAACTGAAATAAATCGAAACCAAACAAGTTCACTGCAGAAGAAGAACGAAGGACGTAAAATGACACAAGTTTTGTTCGTCCCTTGTATGTTGCAAGAAGGCTCTACTGTCCTAACACAGGGATCTCTTGACCTGAATAGCTAGTTAACAGTTGCGGCACGCAACGGAGGTGTGCCCAGCAGTTTGTAAGTGTCTTGATTGATCAGTGAAACTGCAGCCCCGGTATCGAGCTGGAATGGTATCACTTTGCCGTTAATGTCCAAGTCCACAAAAAGTTTATTGCCCTGCTGACAACAAGAGCGACTGTCTCGTGCAACGTGAACTGACACTGGTACAAAATCACTTGCAACTTGATGGGAGTTCCAGCGATATCGACGCACACTATTTGTGGGACGAACACAGACACTGTGAGAGAGGGTGGCACTGGGCGGAGTGGAACAGACTATACGAATTTCCATGGGTGATGTTTCGCGAGCCTGAGTATCCTTGGTTCAATTCCAATTCTGGCGTCATGAAGCAAAGGGTCTGGAATGATTTTGAGTTTCCGATCTGAGCTTTTTCTGGCAAACACTTTGAACGTCCTTTTTTATTACAGTAAAAGCAAATAGCTTGGCGTGATGGGCAATTCTCATGCAAATGTCTAGTAGCACACTGCGGGCATGATTTTAGCACTTCATTTGCTTGCCAGCGCGGTACACGTGGCTGAGAGCCTGGCGGCAGCAGCGCGGCCGGGCGCGAGGGCTGTTTACTGTTCCGTGCAGCTCGCCCGGCGGGCTGGTTAACCTGACACACGGGTGGCGAAGTTTCAAATGATTCCTGAGCAAAGTCAAGTGCGTCCTGCTGATCCAATATGTCCATCACTTGCTGAAGGGAGGGATTGACTAGTTTCAAAATCTGTTCCCTTATATGACCATCAGAAACAGTCTGTGCAATTGCATCACGTACCATAGTATCTGAATAAGGGAGTCCAGACTGATAATCAAAAGCGAAATCCCTAGTAAGGCCTTGCAAGGTTGCAACCCACTCTCGATTAGTCTGACCTGCCGTACATTTTGTACGAAAAAAGGTATACTGTTTGGAAACTACATTGACTGAGTCTTTGAAATATGCATCTAATGCGGACAAAATTTCGTCGTAGGACAGAGTTGCCACGTCGCATCAGGGAAATAATTTGACTATCACACGGTACGTTTGTACGCTGACCGAAGACAACAAAAACGGCTGCCGCTCATTACCTTGAATTCTGTAGGCGGCGAGATGGAATCCAACTTGGCGTGACCACTCCGTCCAGCTTTCCAGTACAGCATCAAAAGGACGAAAAGTTGGTGCAACTGCGTGTTGTGGCTGCGATAGCGGTGGAGCGGCGGCTGCCGCATCGTTTTGCATCGCACGTTGACCCTGGACGAGCTGTCCAAGGGCATCCAATAAGGCCTGCGTCTGCTGCTTCTGTAAGCGATAAAAATCGGACAGCACATCTGGAGATGGTGACGAAGCCATTACACAAGTAAATCAGGGCAGTATAGTTAAGAACGCGGTTTTGCCTCGTCGTCAATGTTGTGGTTGGCAGGAGAGCCAACACCATGTTACTAGAGGAAGCCGAAAGGCACGCGTTTTAGCTCACGCAGGCTGGCATGAGTTCTGGAACAGGACAAGGAAATTAGACTTTAGAAAAAACGGACGTAGCTGGTGGAATACTTAACTTTAATCCATTAATGGTGAACGTCGCTCTTGACGGTACATGATTCACAGTATCAATAGTAACTGGTAATGGCGCCTTGCTAGGTCGTAGCAAATGACGTAGCTGAAGGCTATGCTAACTATCGTCTCGGCAAATGAGATCGTATTTTGTCAGTGAACCATCGCTAGCAAAGTCGGTTTTACAACTGGGGCGAGTGCTAGGAAGTCTCTCTAGACCTGCCGTGTGGCGACGGTCGGTCTGCAATCACTGATAGTGGCGACACGCGGGTCCGACGTATACTAACGGACTGCGACCGATTTAAAGGCTACCACCTAGCAAGTGTGGTGTCTGGCGGTGACACCACATAATAAATTAGGCAATTCAGTACAATTATTATATAGATGCGATGAATCACTTTAACGGGGGCCAAATGAACAATTAAAGTCAATATAATTCCAGTAAACCTGCAAAAATAAAAAATAAAAAAAAATTATTGTAGGGGCCTACATAGACATCGCGCATCTGCTAGATGCCCACGAAATACGTAATTTTGTTTTGAAGCTGACAGCCAATGGAAAGCATATTTATCGGAAGTAAACAAAATTGAACCGTGATATTGTGACAGTATTTTTAAAATAGATAATTTAACTGTAATTGTCTTTGATTTTGAAATGAGAGAGAGTGTAATAATTTTCTTTTAATGTCTTAACTGTTGCTGCAGGCAGTGCGATGACGTCAGCGGTGGTCTGCACGGACGATGTGTGAAGTTAATCCTGGTTCGTGGCATGAAGATAATGATAGATCCTTCTGTTTCATTAATATTCCAGTTATGGCGGTGGTCCACGTTTCCGTTGTAGTCGAATCAGCTGGCAGCACTGGCGCGATAATAATAGTTCCAGTGTGTGCGTTGTCGTTACGTGCGCGACGTTTTATTGTTAAACGTTTATTAATCACGCGGTGCGGTTAGGTCGAAATTATGCAATGTCTTTAGTATTTACGATATATAGCCGGTTAATGCCAATACTTCGCACAGTTCTTTCACCGTGTTGCCACAGGGTAACAGTCACATGTGTTTATCACTATAACAGTCCGTTAAACATCAGTTCAATTTACGTCGTCGTCTTTAAGACAGTTTGGATGATATAATAAATGTTTCTTGATCAAGTCACAGCACTGTTCTTTTACTTAACATTTTGGTTTGTTCCTCTTTCACACAATTCTAACAGTTAGTGTCCCCACACGACAATGGTGTCTAGTTCACGGCTAATTGTCACAATTTCACACAGTATGTAAAATCGTCATCGCAGACACTCGATATACTTTTCAAGTTTTACTGTTCACTTAATAATGCACAATCTCCTATTAACACAGCGGACGCACTGTAATTAACTGTTCTCCCGCGTATCACCGTCTTTCACGCCGAACTTGTCAACGTTTTTCCACCCGCGAACCAGCCACCGTTAGCACAACAAGTCGCACGCTCTCTATCGATAGTCGTTCGCTCTCTCTCTGACACAGTACTTCTCCTAGTCTAACCAAAGATTTACAAAGCATATAAAACCAGAACGTTCATATCCGTACAATACAAAATATAAAACAGTAGCAAAATGAATGAAGAAACAATGTGACGTATTAACAAATAAAGAATAGTTGAAATAAATGATACATACGTACTACGACAAGGTAATGCACAAAAGAAAAAAAAATATTATTGACTTTCGGGGACAGCAATGTCTTTACAACCTGTGTGTAGACATCTTGTACCGCATACTTCTGGAATACTGCAAAGGACTATGCCAAACAGAATCTCTGTTGTACTGTGAAAAGCGGAACAACACGGTATTAAATACGTGGTCATAAAGTTTTGGCTCATCGGTGTATAATAATCGTCATGTCCGCGATTATAATTGCGAATTCGTGCACTCACTCTCCTTTCTACGCGTGACGAATCCACTTATATCCTACAAGAGATTCAAATGACGAATTTTCAGTTAGATGGCCAGCGGCAGAGATTCGTGAATCGAGTCCCTGAGCTCACGAAGACTGAGAATTCGAAGATGACATCATACTTGGTGAGTTTAAGGCGAGTATATGAAAGTCATTTCTGAACTCTAGTATGTAGTTGTAGAGTGAGAAACGTAGCTGATTCTTCACTTTAAGATCTGTGATACTAGCAGCTCAAATTTATTGTAGTTCCACTTCAAAAAGCAATGCTTTTAGGCCTACCGATTTCTCCGTTTCCCATGGCGAGATAATATACGCCGTTTATGAGGAAACGGTTACAGAAATAATGGAGGCGAACAGCTCAGTTGAGTCATCTTTAAACCGGTTCCTGAGTTTCCTTCACAGATGGTTTCTAGGTACGTTAGCAGGTAAATTGTATGTTGTCTCTCTGCGTCTGTAATGTCTGTTATGAGCGCCTCTGTCTAGTTACATTAGATAACAAAAATTTCGCTTCCTTGTTCATGGATTTAAACAGCGTTGCCCTCAGTAACATTAGAGACTGGAATGGAGCAAACCGCCAAACAAGGAAACAAATGTTAAGTACACAATGGGATCAACAGTATATAAGAAACAGTAATAAGACTGTCTGACCAGCTAGAGATAATTCACAATAAAAGAGTCCAAGAAATTTACGGTGCCCTTTCTTAACTGTTCTTTGTATTGAAATCTGTCAGATTTTTTTCCCTTTCACTAACAGTGTTGTTCCAAGAGAGGGATTCACTAAAGAATTTGGCTTTAATATGTCTTGAAACCATTTGACATGTTACGAGAGGCGTTCAATAAGTAATGCAACACTTTTTTTCCGAAAGCTGGCTGATTTTATACAGGATTCCAATACATCATATTATTCTTCACTCTTCTGGCTACACCATCATACTCGTTACCGCTTCCCGTGGAGTGCAGATTTCACTGGTCCAAACAGATGGAAGTCGAAGGTGCGAGATCCGGGCTTTAGTGTGGGGATCGGGCAGGTCTGCGCGACCTTGTTGCGATGATGACAGATGATTCGCCCAACGACTTGCCGTGCTTTTGTTCACTGCTAGATATCCGTAGATATTCAGCAAGCGCCTGTGAATATCTGCGAAGCTCTGTTTTCCGCCAAAAGAAACTCGACCATAGCTCTCTGCTTGGAAAGCACTCCCGTTATAGACGCCATTTTGAAGGCTAGGTATCTATCGAAACTTCATGAAACCATAGAGGCTGAAGCGGGAATATTCCACAATGTCCCACGACAAAGTCCGTGTTTTTTCAACTGAAATTGGCCGAGGAAAAATGTGTTGCGTTACTTACTGAACGTCCCTCGTAGCTCCCTATTACATGTGCAAGTCTACATGTACATTTACATCTACATTGATACTCTGCAAATCACATTTAAGTGCTAGGCGGCGGGTTCATCGAATCACCTTCACAACGCTGTACTATTCCAATCTCGTAAAGCGCGCGAAAGAACAAACACCTATATCTCTCGGTACGAGCTCTGATTTCCCGTATTTTATCGTGGTGATAGTTTCTCCCTATGTAGGTCGGTGTCAACAAAATATTTTCGCATTCGGAGCAGAAAGTTGCTAATTGGAATTTCGTGAGAAGATTCCGTCGCAACGAAAAACCCATTTCTTTTAATGATGTCCAGCCCAAATCCTGTATCATTTCAGTGACACTCTCTCCCATAGTTCGCGATAATACAAAATGTGTTGCCCTTCCCTGAACTTTTTCGATGTATTCCGTGAATCCTATATGGTAACGATACCACACCGCACAGCAGTATTCTATAAGAGGAAGGACAAGCGTAGTGCAGGCAGTCTCCTTAGTAGATCTGTTACATTTTCTAAGTGTCTCGCCTATAAAACGGAGTCTTTGGTTAGCCTTCCCCACAACATTTTCTATGTGTTCCTTCCAATCTAAGTTGTTCGTAATTGTAATTGCTACGTATTTAGTTGAAATTGACTGATTTGACCGATTTACCGTTTAACCAAAGTTTAACGAATTCCTTTTAGCCCTCATGTGGATGACCTCACACTTGTCGTTATTTAGGGTCAACTGCCAATTTTCCCACCATTTAGATTTCTTTTCTAAATCGTTTTGGAATTTGTTTTGATCCTCTGATGACATTATTAGTCGATAAACGACAGCATCATCTGCAAACAGCCTAAGGCGACTGCTCAGATTGTCTCCCAAATCGTTTATGTAGATAAGAAACAGCAAAGGGCCTATAACACTGCAGCACTGTCTTCGATAGTATCTCTTTTCCTATCGCGCAGAGTAGGCATTGATTGTTTCTTGCCACTAACATACTTCACATGCGACCAGAATCTCTGGATTTTCTGCCAGGTTTCGTGACAAAGTTTCGTTGTGGAAGCTGTTATAAGCATCTCGCATTGAAGACCGCTCTAAATTTCGAGCTTCTGTAAAAGATCTCTAATCTTGGGGATTTTTCGTCTGTTTAAATTTGGCATTTTTGTTTCGTTGTTCTTGCAGCAGTGTTCTGCCCCGTTTTGTTTACCAAGGAGGATCAGCTTCGTCGTCTGCTAATTTATTCGGAATAAATCTCTCAGATGCTGCCGATACTATTTCTTTGACTTCAAGCCACGTCTGGTCTACAATTCTACACTCCTGGAAATTGAAATAAGAACACCGTGAATTCATTGTCCCAGGAAGGGGAAACTTTATTGACACATTCCTGGGGTCAGATACATCACATGATCACACTGACAGAACCACAGGCACATAGACACAGGCAACAGAGCATGCACAATGTCGGCACTAGTACAGTGTATATCCACCTTTCGCAGCAATGCAGGCTGCTATTCTCCCATGGAGACGATCGTAGAGATGCTGGATGTAGTCCTGTGGAACGGCTTGCCATGCCATTTCCACCTGGCGCCTCAGTTGGACCAGCGTTCGTGCTGGACGTGCAGACCGCGTGAGACGACGCTTCATCCAGTCCCAAACATGCTCAATGGGGGACAGATCCGGAGATCTTGCTGGCCAGGGTAGTTGCCTTACACCTTCTAGAGCACGTTGGGTGGCACGGGATACATGCGGACGTGCATTGTCCTGTTGGAACAGCAAGTTCCCTTGCCGGTCTAGGAATGGTAGAACGATGGGTTCGATGACGGTTTGGATGTACCGTGCACTATTCAGTGTCCCCTCGACGATCACCAGTGGTGTACGGCCAGTGTAGGAGATCGCTCCCCACACCATGATGCCGGGTGTTGGCCCTGTGTGCCTCGGTCGTATGCAGTCCTGATTGTGGCGCTCACCTGCACGGCGCCAAACACGCATACGACCATCATTGGCACCAAGGCAGAAGCGACTCTCATCGCTGAAGACGACACGTCTCCATTCGTCCCTCCATTCACGCCTGTCGCGACACCACTGGAGGCGGGCTGCACGATGTTGGGGCGTGAGCGGAAGACGGCCTAACGGTGTGCGGGACCGTAGCCCAGCTTCATGGAGACGGTTGCGAATGGTCCTCGCCGATACCCCAGGAGCAACAGTGTCCCTAATTTGCTGGGAAGTGGCGGTGCGGTCCCCTACGGCACTGCGTAGGATCCTACGGTCTTGGCGTGCATCCGTGCGTCGCTGCGGTCCGGTCCCAGGTCGACGGGCACGAGCACCTTCCGCCGACCACTGGCGACAACATCGATGTACTGTGGAGACCTCACGCCCCACGTGTTGAGCAATTCGGCGGGACGTCCACCCGGCCTCCCGCATGCCCACTATACGCCCTCGCTCAAAGTCCGTCAACTGCACATACGGTTCACGTCCACGCTGTCGCGGCATGCTACCAGTGTTAAAGACTGCGATGGAGCTCCGTATGCCACGGCAAACTGGCTGACACTGACGGCGGCGGTGCACAAATGCTGCGCAGCTAGCGCCATTCGACGGCCAACACCGCGGTTCCTGGTGTGTCCGCTGTGCCGTGCGTGTGATCATTGCTTGTACAGCCCTCTCCCAGTGTCCGGAGCAAGTATGGTGGGTCTGACACACCGGTGTCAATGTGTTCTTTTTTCCATTTCCAGGAGTGTATTATTCTCTCAGGAAGGCAAGTGAGCCCGCATCTCGTGGTCGTGCGGTAGCGTTCTCGCTTCCCACGCCCGGGTTCCCGGGTTCGATTCCCGGCGTGGTCAGGGATTTTCTCTGCCTCGTGATGGCTGGGTGTTCTGTGCTGTCCTTAGGTTAGTTAGGTTTAAGTAGTTCTAAGTTCTGGGGGACTGATGACCATAGATGTTAAGTCACATAGTGCTCTGAGCCATTTGAAGGCAAGTGAATTTTTATCTGATTTTTTGATAGGTATATTTTTCGTTTATTTTTAGAGGATTTGGGGGTTACAATATTCAATTTCGCTACGACATCCCTGTGTTCACTAATCCCTGTTTTGTGCTCGTTATTAACTCAGGATTATTTGTTGGTAAGAGGTCAAGTGTGTTTTCTCAACCGTTTACTATGGGGCTCATGAACTAATTGCTCGAAATAATTTTTAGAGAATGCGTTTAGCACAATTTCGGATGATGTTTTATGCGTACCTCCGGAATTAAACATGTATTTTCGCCAACATATCGAGGATAAATTAAAGCCACCACTGACTATAATCTTATGAATGAAATTACAGTTATATCTAGACCTTTAGCTGCTTACAGAGGTTGGTAAAGATCGACGGGACCAGTTGAAAATGTGTGCCCTGACTGGGACTCGAAACTGGGATCTCCTTACATGGTAGACGCTCCATCCAACTAAGCCACCGAGGACACAGAGCATAGAGCGACTGCAGGGACTTATCTCTGGCACGCTCCCCGTGGGACCCGCATTTCCAGCTTACTGTCCAAACACTACATTTGTAGTGCCCCTGCCCAATATACTCATCTTCGCGGCAGTCAATCTATCCATTCCCGTAAGTGTTCGGGCAGTGTGATTGCATCCGCACTGAAGAAGATCATTGGCCTTTAAGCTTTATCTATATGAAGATGGTATCTGTTCTTTTGGACATGTCCGAAAGAACAGATACTATCTTCATATACATATAATCGTATGAGTCGGGTACGTATTAGAAATCAAACTCAAGTTTTCTTTGAAGGATCCATTTATTCCGGTTGCCAACAATGACCTCTGCCAAACTAACTCACAGGAACTACCTACTTCAATTTCGCGACAAGATAAACTACTTCTAACAGCAACAAACACGCCACCGCCAACCGTGTTTAGCCTATCCTTTAGGAACAACGTTAGGTTCTTCGCAAAAATTTCGGCTGAGCTTATATCCGGCTTTAGCCAACTTTCAGTGTCTATAACGATTTGAGCATCAGTGCTTTCTATTAGCGCTTGGAGTTCTGGTACTTTCCCAACACAGCTACGACTGTTCACAACTGTTAAACCGATGGTTCAAAATGGCTCTGAGCACTGTGAGACTTAACTTCTGAGGTCATCAGTCCCCTAGAACTCAGAACTACGTGAACCTAACTAATCTAAGGACATCACACACATCCATGCCCGAGGCAGGATTCGAACCTGTGACCGTACCGGTCGCGCGGTTCCAGACTGTAGCTCCTAGAACCGCTCGGCCACTCCGGCCGGCATACCGATGGTTCCTGTATCTACGTTCTTCCCGTGTTCGGCCTGCACCCTTTGTGACTGAAGCACTTCTTGTGTTTTCCCGAGACCCTCTAACCTAAAAAACTGCCCAGTTCACGCCACACAGCCCGCGCTACCAGTGAACCGCCTCCTGCGTATAGCTGGACACCTGACCTATTTAGCGGAACCCGAAACCCAACCACCCTCTGGCGCATGTCGAGGAATCTGCAGCCTACACGGCCGTTTAACCGTCTGAGCCTCTGATTCAGACCATCCACTCTGTACCAATGATCCGCATTCGGTCCTGTCGACTATGCTGCAAATGGTCAGCTCTGCTTTCATCTTGTGAGCAAGACTGGCAGTCTTTACCACTTCTGTTAGCCGCTCGGAACCAGAGACAATCTCTTCTGATGCAAAGTGACACACATCATTGGTACCGACGTGAGCAACCACCTGCAGTTGGCTGCACCCTGTGTTCTTCTTGGCATCTGGGAGGACCCGATCCACATCTGGAATGACTCTACCCGGTATGCACATGGAGTGTACATTGATTTTCTTTCCCTTCTTGGCAGCCATGTCCCTAAGCGGCCCCATAACGCGATTTACGTTGGAGCTCCCAACTATCAATAATCCCACCCTCTGTTGTCCGCATCTTGTAGGCTGAGAGGTTTCCTCTGAAACAGGACAGGCAATGGCATCTGGCTTACGACAGTGTCAGCCACAGACAGCACCTAGAACCTGTTTCTCAGACAAACTAGGGAGGTCTTACGTGCGGCCGCCTGGGAAGTCTTTCGCCGCCTGCTACGCCCTGGGGCGATCTCCCACTCGACCACAGGTGAGGGGTCAACCTCAGTTCGAGCAGTAACTGGACTGGCCACTGGTGAGGACGGATCGGAGGACTCGGACGTGCTGGACGTCCGTTGGATCCCCACGGATGGCCCACAACAGTGGTGCCCATCCACTGCAGCCTCAAGCTGTGTAACCGAAGCCATCACAGCCTGAAGCTGAGAGCGAAGTGTCACCAACTCGGCTCGCATCCACACACAACAATCGCAGCCCCTGTCCATACTGAAGACCGTGGAAAACTAAACTATGCAGATAAACGGACTATAGGCACATGCTACCCAACTCTACTGTAGACCCTGACGAAAACGCAGGAGCTGTGCCTAATAAATTAGATTAATACGCAGAGATTCAGAAACATAAGTACTGAAGCAATCAGGTGAAACTAAATAATTTTCCCGAGTTTGGAACATATAATGTCACAAAATAGGTTTACTTTCCGACGCAAACGAAAACGCGAGAATTGTGGCTATTAGACATTAAATAAACACATGGGAACTCAAGAAACTAAACTATTAAAGCAAACAGATGATATTATAAAATTCGCTCCTCGTTAGGAACTCGTAAAGGTCACATAATCAGTTACGTCCCTGTTGCTGCGTGTGTCTCTGCCGGCTACTGCTGCCTGACTACACGTGGTTGTAGCCATTCTTTTGACAGCTGTGAAGTTCCACTAAGATGCACACAGCTTCAGTTGATCTTAATGTATGACCATCATACATACACACACACACACACACACACACACACACACACACACAAGGCTTTCAAATGTTTTTCGGGGACATTTTGTCTGGGAAACAAATTAAAGATGCATTTCGCTAGTTCCAACCATAGTTTTTGGTAAATGCACTTTGGTTGTATGGTAAATGATGAACGTGGCAGTCTCCTGCCACATATCTAGACTGGAAACGCGTTTACCCCAGTTCCAATTCAGATACGGCTAAAAAGATCCAACTTTTACAGTCGACCGAATCTCAAACAGTCCTCGCGTCCTAGGGAATGAAAAGTAAAAAAAGAGTACAGAACCCTTTGGGCTTTCTTCACTGACATGCTACCTCATCTGTCCTTCGGGGGTTTTCACGTTTCGCTTCAGGACACCAGGTACCATCCCCATTTTCCTTGTATCACCGCAGGAATCGGATTCCGACACTGAATCGTGTGACGACAGCGACACCGTTCGACTGACTCTATAACCATCGCAGACAGCAGGAGGCGCGGTCAGCGTGCTGCATCATTCATCGGCCGACGCGCGTAGATCCCATTCAAGGCCGCCGCACTGCCGGACCACATATATCGCTCGCTGATCTCTCGCATCGATGATCCATTACATTCACAGACGAAGTACTCTGTATCTTTCGGGCTTCTCTTTGGGCAGAATATTCGCCGATAGTGACAACCTGGAGTTTCTCCATCTTTGTTAGACAATGCATTAACTACACTGAAGAGCCGAAGCAACTGGTACAACTGCGTAATATCGTGTAGGGTCCCTACGAGCACAAAGAAGAGCCGCACCATGATGTGACATAGACTTGATTAATGTCTGAAATAGTGCTGGAGGGAACTGACACCATGAATCCTGCAGGAGCTGTCCACAAATTCGTAAGAGTACGAGGGGTTGTGATCGTTCCTGAACAGCACGTTGCAAGGCATCTCAGATATGTTCAATAATGTTCATGTCTGGGGAGTCTGGTGGCCAGCGGAAGTGTTTAAACACAGAAGAGTATTCCGGGTGACATTCTGTAGCAATTCTGGACTTGTGGGGTGTCACATTGTCCTATTGGAATTGCCCAAGTCCAACGGAATGCGCAATGGACTTGAATGGACGTAGGTGACCAGACAGGATGCTTACGTATGTAGACGTATGAGGGGTCCCCTATCACTCTAACTGCACACGCCCCACACCATTAAAGAACCTCCACCAACTTGAACAGTTCCCTGTTGACATTCAGGATCCACAGATTCATGAGGTTGTCTCCATACCCGTACACGTCCATCCGCTTGATACAATTAGAAACAAGACGTCCTACCAGACAAGATGTCTGCAGTCATCAACAGTGCAATCTCGGTGTTGGAGGGCCCAGGCGAGGCGTAAGGCTTTGTGTCGTGCAGTCATCAAGGGTGCATGAGTTGGCCTTCAGCTCCGAAAGCCCATATCGATGATGTTTCGTTGAATGGTTCGTACGCTGACACTTGTTGGTGGCCCAACATTGAAATCTGCATCAATTTGCTGAAGAGCTGCACTTCTGTCATGTTGAAAGATTCTCTTCAGTCATTCTTGCAGGATCTTTTTCCAGCCACAGCGATATCGGAGATTTGATGTTTTACCGGTTTGCTTATATTTACGGTACACTCGTGAAATGGTCGTACGGGAAACCCCCACTTCATCGCTACCTCGGAGATGGTGTGTCCCATCCCTCGTGCACCGACTACAATACCACGTTCAAACTCACTTCAATCTTGATAACCTACCATTGTAACAGCAGTAACCGACCTAACAATTGCGACAGACACTTGTTATCTTATATAGGCGCTGTTGGCCACAACTCCGTATTCTACCTGTTTACATCTCTCTGTATTTGATTACGCATGCCTATAGCAACTTCTTTGGCATTTCAATGTATAAGGAGCAATCAAAAGAAAACGAGACAGAGGGGGAAAAATGCAAGTGAACTGTTTTTTATGACAAAAGTATTCGCCATAACTGCTAATACATTTATCCCATTGTGAGACAAGACGGCCAATATCTCAATGGAAATGTTTGCGGTTGTCTACTGAAACATGACAGTACCTAGGAGTGTACCTCTTCGCGAGAAGCAAGTCAATCGCTCGCGAATATCTTTCTTCAACGAGCCAAAAATATGGAACTCCCATGGGGAGAGATCAGAACTCTATGGATGGTATGTAAGGGCTTTCCAGCGAAACTCCTCAAGTGTACTCGAAACAACCTTGGCAGCATGTGGGCGGGCAGTATCCAGCAACAGAATGTCGTCTCTCAACATTCTTGTTTGGACTTGACGGCTTGTTTCAATTTTTGCAGTGTGTCACGTAACTCTGTGCCAGGAATTGTGGCACCGTGTTCCAGAAAGTCAATGAAAAGCTGGTCCTTTTAGCCAGTCAAAAAGATCATGAATTTGCCTGATCTGGCGTGCCTTTAGTTTCGAGTATGCTGCAGAAGTTTCTCGGGGGAGGCATATTACACGTCCTCTGTACGAGCCCAATCTCTCGGCATGCGATTTCCGTATATTTGGAGACGTGAAGGAAGACATTCATGGCTGACTATTTGCTTCGGACGAAGAGCTACACACCTGGGTACCAGTCATGGTTCAGTAGACAACAGCAAACATTATTCCATGAAGGCACTGAAAGTCTTGTATCAAAATGGGAAAATCTGTTAACAATTATGGTGGTTACTTTTGAAATAATGAATATCTGACATACGTTTTTCCATCTGTCCGTTTTCATTTGACCACACCATATACTAAGTGACAGATAGGCTGGGACTTGTTTTGCTCACAGTATTTTGTCATATTTGTGCTTTTGTGCATTGTCAGTTAGTGCTCTGTGCTGTTTCACACAGGGACTGAACTAGCTGTACTGAAGTGGATTCTAAAAGCGAAATGTGAAATAAACGTACCAGAGATACTAATAGAAAAATCAATGGTCTTCTCATGTTAGCAGTTTCACAAAAGGCTGCCAGGGGAACGTCATTCTAATCGATTAGTCCTTGAAAAGAATCGCGACGAAAACTAGAATTTGAAACTTAAATAGCAATAACGTATAGTTTGGTGATAGTGTTTACTCATATCTATATATTAAATAATAATAATAAAAATAATAATAATAAAACACAAAAATACTTACAAATGTTTAGTATATAGCTGAGTGGTCAGCGCGACAGACTGTCAATCCTAAGGGCCCGGGTTCGATTCCCGGCGGCGTCGGAGATTTTCTCCGCTCAGGGACTGGGTATTGTGTTGTCCTAATCACCATCATTTCATTCCCCTCGACGCGCAAGTCGCCGAAGTGGCGTCAAATCGAAAGACTTGCACCAGGCAAACGGTCTACCCGACGGGAGGCCGTCGTCACACGACAATATTATTATAGCTATATTCACAAATTAATTTCCATGTAAATGTAAAATGACTAGTTCCAAATCACTGCCATTTTTCGTGAAAATGGTCCATGAACACGCAATTAACTAACTGGAACAAATAGAAACGTAGATTTAGCTACATAGGTTTAAAGATATTCTTTCCTTGCGCACATTGGAAAATATACTTAGCAAAGTTGAGTCGTAAGTGCAGCTATTTACTGTTAACTATCGCGTGGGAGAGCGACCGTTTCGAAAGGAACTACATGAAATGGAAAATTTGGAAACTTGTTGTAAGGTCTTATGGGACCAAACTGCTGAGGTCATCGGTCCCTAAGCCTACACACTACTTAATCTAACTTAAACTGACACTAAGGACGACAAACACACACCCATGCCCGAGGAATGACTCGAACCTCCGACAGGGGGGCCACGCGGACCGTGACAAGACGCCCGAGACCGCGCCGGGATCCCGCTCGGCCATGAAATGACATTTGGCACCGGGCAACATGCAAAAGGCCTTCGCTCGCAGTAGCACATGAAGCTCCACGCATTCATTGGCTCAAACTACACAGAAACTGAAACTAGCCCTTAGAGATATGTCTAATGCGGTTCGATGAGTTGTTGTTTTGTCTCTTGAAAAATGGCTCTGAGCACTATGGGACTTAACATCTAAGGTCATCAGTCCCCTACAACTTAGAACTACTGAAACCCAACTGAATTAAGGACATCACACACATCCATGCCCGAGGCAGGATTCGAACCTGCGACTGTAGCGGTCGCGTGGTTCCAGACTGAAGCGCCTAGAATCGCTCGGCCACACCGGCCGGCTTTGTCTCTTCAAAAATGGCTCTGAGCACTATGGGACTTAACATCTAAGGTCATCAGTCCTCTAGACTTAGAACTACTTAAACCTAAGAACATCACACACATCCATGCCCGAGGCAGGATTCGAACCTGCGACCGTAGCAGCAGCGCGGTTCCCAACTGAAGCGCCTAGAACCACTTGGCCACAGCGACCGGCTTTGTCTCTTGAAATAACGCGAGGAGCCGAGTTCTCAGAGGGCCCAATGAAACGTTTAAAACGCAGTGTGTTGGGGTGCTCATTCTTATGATGAGTCTGTAGTGGACACTGCCATCTTCCTAGACAACAACAACCATGATCATATGGCTGCATGTATACGTTCCTGATTAACTTTCAGGAGCTCTTTCACACCTCGTCTAGCCCAGCAATGCAATCATACTTTATCCCATAGAAAATGCCTGGGACTATTTGGAGACGTGGATAAAAGGTAGCAGCCAACATTCCCGAAATCTGGTTGCTACAGGATCCAATCATCATTGAGTAGCCTCATCTGCATATGGCATACATGGAGAAACTTGCGGACTGTCTTCCTCGCCGAGGCCACAGGTGGGTGCTACGCGGCATTAGCGTGACGCGACCAGCGGATAGCTAAGTTTTTGACCGGCGTCCTCATTACAATGTAAGCTGGACTGTGATACGTTGTTCTCTGTGTATTGAAACTGTGTTAGGCGACACAACCCGTTGATTACATTCAGGAAGGTATTCTTTTGTGGCACTTGTTTACATTGGATGAAACGATGGCCCCTGATATGTCTGTCACAGCCTTGTTTCCGGGAAACTATACCAGTAATCGCCGATCATATTGTAAGGTGCCTGTTAAGTGAGGAATACATTGTTACCAGTTTTAATGAATTATTGTCTCTTATTGATATATTCACGATAGTTAGGAAGTGCTGTAGTCAGTAGCCGGCCATGAGTCGGAGAGCATTTCCCACGCTGGCTGGCTAGGTGACGAAGCGACCGTATGTCGCGCGTAGTGGGGTGGGACTCGGCGTTGGACCGTAGCAACAAGCGTCAGCCTGGGAAATATACAGGACGGGAAGTACCCCCATCTTGGCGCCAAAGTCACCGCTCTTGTTTATTTATATTTAATAATTAAAGTTATTTATGACATCATGAATACTAGGAGCCTCTGGATGTTTAAATGTATAATTTTGCCTAGTTAAAATTCACATGCGCTCATTAACAAATGCATATCTTAGTAAGTACGAACTTGATCGGAAGTCCACGAACTGTGACGAAACTAGTAAGAGATACGGACTGCGCGCCAAAGTCGGCAGTCGGCGTTAAGAGTTCTTCCTGTCTTGTTCGATGGTAGCCATGCTCTCGGTTACGAGTAGTTTGTGATATGAGTGTTTCATTATTGATCTAATAGGAATAAGTGATATTACGGCATTCTGAATATTAATTTCGAGTAAATAGATACTCCAAAGTTGATCGATAACAATTTCAGATAATTAGCTTCCACCGACAGAGACATCCAATGCGCCAATGAAGAATTTGCACGGGACGACATTTGCGAGAACTGCAACGCACAGGGGTAGGAGGAAATCCGACGACATGGCCCACCAAGGCGGATCAAGGAAGGTCCGACTTACACTCGCAAATTCCGTGTGGAAATGGTGACCACCAAGCTCTACGGATTCGCGGCTAAGCTGAGTAATAACAGTATTAGTTTAGAAGCGAGGGGATCTTGCAATGTGCATCAGTTTATGGGTTCTCTGCATATTCAGCAACACAACGACTGATTCCATCGATCTTATGTCCTCAGATCGTCCAGCCTCAGCCCTGTTGAGCACATCTGTGACTCTAGCAAGTGAGACGACCGCAGCTCGGACCCAGCTCTTACCAGTCATCGTGAGTTGTGCGCAGCTGTTGAGTGGGCATGGGTGACGACGGTTCTTCAATGCTTTTGGTGTTTTGTGGAGGCAGTCCCACGGTGCTTCGCAGTCTTCGTAATTCGAAAGAAGGTGCTTTACGCATTTAGATACGCGTCTTTAGTTCCATCGCTCGCGAGTGTTCTGCTTCGTTCCGCTGGGTTTAGGTGTCGATGATTCTCGGTAGATCTCACCACTAAAACTATTTCCTTATTTGAATTGTAATTATGAGTGAACAAAAGACCAGTGCTTATTAAACTAAGGTAAACTCAAGGAACCGTAACTATTTTATGTTAGTTTTTCACAAAGCTCTTTCGTAGTTATAAATTTGTTCCTGAGTGCTTAGTGTCTCCTCTGCTGAAGCAGATGATCAGATTAAAGCGAATAAAGATTTTGGTCCAATGGTTTATGGAAATCAATATTACTGGACAAGTTGCACTATCACAGCTGCATAAGAATAGGGACAGAAATCTGCCGTGGCCTTGTTGAATGATGCGTACCGACAATCTACAATTACTTACAGAAATTATGGAATCCTAAACTGGAAACACTCACCAGATCTTCAGTTAAACCTTTCCGATGCTTCATTTCTCTTGTGTTGGCGAGCGGAAAGGTGTAAGAAGCTGTAGTCATACAATTATTTTGAATGCTTTGTGCACACGCTTTCTACATTATAAGAAGTCACACTACCTACGGAGAAAATACTATTTTGCAATGCTCGGCCAGTAACGTGGAGATAGTTTCCTTGGAACTAGTATGTTCAGCAGAACTTCTCCACCGCCCACTCCCCACTCATGCTGATTCCTACGAAATCTTCACTATTAAAAGAAGTCCAAACACTGATGTCGAGGAAGTCTGTGCAATATACGATGAGAATGTGAAGGAAATTAAATTTGTGGAACTGTATTCCTGTATACTACTTATTCTACCTTTGCTTAGTTTATATTTATGTTAATTGAATAAGTGTGATGATGATCTCTCCATTGGCAAAAGATTCCTTACTAGTTCCCAAATGGATCTTCAGGAGGGGATTGCCAAATGGGAGGTCACCACGAGAAAAAGATTGAATAACCGAAGAAGTGTAATGTTCTACGAATCGGGGTATGGAATATCAGAAGTTTTAACGTGGTAGTGAAGCTAGAAAATCTGAAAAGGGAAATGATATGGCTCAGTCTAGATACAGAGGGGTCAGTGACATGAAATGGAAAGAAGACAGGGATTTCTGGTCAGACGAGTACAGGGTAATGCCACAGCAGAAATTGGTGTAACGGAAATAGGATTCGTTATTCATAGGATAGTAGAGAACAGAGTAAGTTACTGGACACAGTACATTGATATGGTTGTTCTCATCAGAATTGACAGCAAACCAACACCGACAACAATATTTCAGGTATACAAGCCGACGTCACGAGCTGAAGATGAGGAGACAGAGAGAGATATGAGGGTACTGAACGGGTGATGCAATACGTGAAGGGAGATGAAAGTCTAATAGTCATGGGGGATTGGAACGCGGTTATAGGGGAAGGAGTAGAAGAAAGGGCTAGGGGAGAATAAGGGCTTCGTAGTAGGAACGAGTGAGGAAGGAGACTATTGAGTTCTGCAATAAGTTTCTGCTAGTAATAGCGAATACTGTATTCAAGAACCATAAGAGGGGGAGGTATACTTGGAAAAGATCGGGAGATACGGGAAGATCACAGTTTGATAACATCTTGGGGAGGCAGAGATTCCGAAATCAGGTATTGGATTGTAAGGTGTACCAAGGAGAAGATACAGACCCAGATCACGATTTAGTAATAATGAAGAGTAGGCTCAAGTTTAAGAGACTAGTCAGGAAGAATTAATGTGCTAAGAAGTGGGATACGAAAGTACTAAGGAATGAAGAGATACTCTTGATGTTCTCTAAGGTATAGGTACTGCGACAATGAATAGCTCAGTAGATAGTTCTGTTGAAGATGATTGGACGTCTCAAAAAAGGCCAAGCACAGACGTTGGAAAGAAAAACATTGGTACAAAGAAGATAACTGTGAAGAAACTATAGGTAAAGGAAGAAATATTCAGTTGATCGACTAAAGTAGTACAAAAATGTTCAAGGAATTTCAGGAATATAGAAATACAAGTCACTTAGGAATGAAATAAATAAGAAATGGAGGGAAGCTAAGGCGAAATGGTTCACTGAAAATTGTGAAGAAATCGAAAAAGAAGTGATTGTCGGAAAAACTGATTCAGCATATAGAAAAGTCAAAACAACCTTCGGTGAGATTAAAAGCAAGGGCGGTAACAATGCAATGAGAATTCCACTGTCAAATGTAGACGAGAGAGCGGTTAGGCGGACAAAGTACATATAAGGTTTCTCTGAGAGGGAGGACTTGTCTGATGACGTGCTGGGAGAACAAAGAAAAGTCCATATGGAAGAGATGGATGATCCAGAATTAGAATCAGAACTTAAAAGAGCTTTGGACGACTTAAGACCAAATAAGGTAGAAGGGATGGACATAATCCCACCGGAATTTCTTAAAACATTGGGGGGAAGTGGCAACAAAACGACTATTCACGTTGGTGTGTGGAAAATATGACACTGGCGACATACCACAGACTTTCGGGAAAACATTATCCTCACAATTTCGAAGATCATAAGAGCCGACGAGTGCGAGAAGTATCTCACAACCAGCTTAAAAGTTACAGGGAAAGATACGTAAGTGCACAAGAACCAAGAGGGAACAATAAGACCAAGAGCGATGTGCTCGGATTAAAAAGCGTGTAAACAAGGATGCAGTCTTTCACCCCTACTCGTCACTCTATACATCGTAGAAGCAATAACGGAAGTAAAACAAAGGTTCAAGAGTGGGATTAAAATTCAGGGTGAAAGAATTTGAACGATAAGATTCGCTGATGACATCGCTATTCTCAGTGAGTGTGAAGAAGGATTAAAGGATGTCTCGACTGAAAAACATCCCACAGTTGCAATAAATTGCTGTTGTAGCTGCCATGATGAAAATAATGAAATATGTGCCTGCCCAGATAGTGAAGGCAGCGCATATAGGTATATTGACACGTCCTTAAAAATTATGAAAACAGGACTTCTGAAGAAGGCTATATTATTATAGCAGAAACCACGGTCACGGTTTAAAATAAACATAATTTAGTGCAACTGTGAGCTGTTTTTCATTCGAGACAATTTCGTAACGGTTGCTGTTGTTACTGCCATGATGAAAATAATTAAAGGATGTGTTGAATGGAATGAACAGTTTAATTAGTACAGAATATGGACTGAGAGTAAATCGAAGAAAGACAAGAAGTAGGAGAAATGAGAACAGCGAGAAATTTAAGATTAGGGCTGGCGATCACGCAGTAGATGAAGTTAAGGAATTCTGCTACCTAGGCATCAAAATAACCCATGACGAACGGTGCAAGGAGGACATAAAAAACAGACTAGCAATGGCGAAAAGGACATTTCTGGCCAAGAGAAGTTTGCTAGTACCAAACATATGCCTTAATCTGACTAAGAAATTTCTACGAACGTACATTCGGAGAACAGCAGTATATGGAAGTGGATTGTAGGAAAACCGAAACAGAAGAGAATCGAAGCAGTTGAGATGTGGAGCTACAGACGAATGTTGAAATTTATGTGGACTGATAAGGTAAGGAATGACGAGATCCTCCGCCGAATCGGCGGGGAAAGGAACATATGGAAAACACTGACAAGAAGGAGGGGCAGGATGACAGCTGTTAAGATATCAGGTAAAAACTTCTACGGTACTGAACGCCTGCTTAGCTGAGTGGTAACGTGTTTGCCCACCATGCAGCGAGCACGGGTTCGATTTACGACCGCTCGTGGACTGGGACTTCTGTTGTCCTCATTATCATCTCATCACCCAGTGTGGCGACTTGGAACCCGACGGCCAAACTCCTCCAGATGCGGCCTCCCGACCAGCAATGCCACACGATCATTTCATTTCATTTCCCATTGTACTGGAGGGAGCTGTAGAGGGTAAAAACTGTAGAAGGAGACAGTACGGAAGAAATTTTACCTACAGCGTACATCATTTGTTCTAAAACACGATTAGCTTTAACGCGCGGAAGGCTAACTGCTGGCGAATTTACCGTTCATGACTTAACTCAATGACAAGCAAATGTAATCTGGCGTTTTGTTTTTCTTTTAATATTATGCACGCGTTAAATATTCATTCTACGTACTCGTCAAGTACGTGGTTCGATCAAAATATAGGTCATTATCATCATTATCATCAGTGGAGTTATTGTACAGCGAGAGGGAGGTCGGGCGTAATTTTACTTGTTGGAACACCGTAGAAAGCACACTGACGAAAATTGAAAATAATTTCCGTTGGGGTTGAGGTGATACGAATGTCTTATGGAGTATAGGAACTGGAAGATGTTGCGTGTCATCTAGAGATGTCATCTACGCATGCCCGCATCTCGTGGTCGTGCGGTAGCGTTCTCGCTTCCCACGCCCGGGTTCCCGGGTTCGATTCCCGGCGGGGTCAGGGATTTTCTCTGCCTCGTGATGGCTGGGTGTTGTGTGCTGTCCTTAGGTTAGTTAGGTTTGAGTAGTTCTAAGTTCTAGGGGACTGATGACCATAGATGTTAAGTCCCATAGTGCTCAGAGCCATTTGAACCATCATCTACGCACTATATGCCGGAACTGAATAGCAGCGGATGTATACACCTACATGCAAAAATCATACATTATTATCCTGACAAAAAAATCTCTAGTTCAAAGCTCTGTCACATTGCGTAACAGTTCGTAATTACATATGTTGAAGCAACATAGATTATATACCGTCCTTTGCGACTGTAATAAAAGTATTATTGAACCGCAGGCGTTTCGCTTTATTTTAAATCATATTCGATAGTCACAGTAAACAACGTTGCTTTTCTTACAACTTGTTCAGCAAAATCATAGTTATGTTATAAGTTACTACGATTAAACAATACTAAATTTCCGTTGTTTTTCACGTCTCTTTGTTTCCTACTTCAGTCCTAACGTTCTTCTACACACAGGTGTACGGTTTTAGTATACTGAACTTCGCCGACAAGGAATGTAATATCGTTTCCCTGGTGTGTATATCCACTTACACCTAGTGTATTTTATTTTGATGTTATGTGGTGCGATCGTCTTTTGTTTTGTTTCCATAGTTGTGAAAGCATCTGCTATTCCTCTCTCTCTCTCTCTCTCTCTCTCTCTCTCTCTCTGTGTGTGTGTGTGTGTGTGTGTGTGTGTGTGTGTGTGTGTGTGTGTGTGTACGTGTGTGTGTACGTGTGTTTATACTTTGAATGTCGAAATGAAGCAACAACTTTTACTTCAGCACAGTTCTGTCGCGTTGACATAAAAAGCTCACTGGTGCCTTGGAATAGTAATAACAACTAGAATGATAACAAAATTCGAGAGGTAACGAAGTCATGGTCTTCAATTTCGTGTAGCGAACTTAATGCGCTTAGGCTAACTTCCTTTTCAAGGCGCTCCGCTAAGTTAACAGCCAGCCCTGGACTGGAGGAACGCACGAGCAGTAGAAAGATGCCAAGACGAACATGCTCACTCGGCCACAACATAGTCATGTGTCAATGTACCACATAGTCCATCGCCAGTAATAATGCCGTCAGTCACTCCAGGACACAGCTACCCCGGCGAGCTGGAACGATCTGCTAGAAGTCAGCAATGGGTCGGCTGGGTCCTGTGGCCTCGGAAGGCAAACACATTCTTGCCACGTAATAAAATATATACGCACCAAATACTGCCTATCCTGCATGTTGGCACGCGCCAGATGTCCTTCCCTAAAAGTAAAACATAGGCAGGGAGGATTGAACACTAGATAGACCAACTATCCACTAGTGACACTCCAGTTTTTACCTGCCTTAAATGAACATCTCAGATCTCCTGATCCGCCTTACTACGCGCCAAAACGTGCCTAATGAAAGCGTGGTGACATACCGCGAAGAGGGCGGGTGAGTGCCCTGGTAGTATCTTTTATTCGCCGATGTTAATGTTAATGTATATGAAGTTAAAAGGCACAATGCCTCACAAAAAAAGTGATGCACCCAGAAGGAAGTAGGAAACGAATAAAAGTTAGCGGGTTGAGAAGGTCTGTGATCAGGTTACCTTCCATTCAGAAGGCTGTTGCACTCAGCGACTGTTATATTGACTTTTAAATAATAGATTTCAGCTATCAGTCGTCCTTTTTAAATTTTATTGGCAGATCTAGATTTCAGCTAGAAACTAGTCATTCTCAAAGCACTATCATTTTTGATCAATGCATGTAAAGCGTGTTGGTCGGGCTTCATCCTCAGTTCATTGAATACTCAAAATTATAGTGCATTGAGAATGGCTAGTTTCTAGCTGAAATTTAGATCTGCCAATAAAATCTAAAAAGGACGACTGATAGCTGAAATCTATTATTTACAGGTCTGTGATGTTATTTCAGTAATTACAAATTCGCCCGCATCTCGTGGTCGTGCGGTAGCGTTCTCGCTTCCCACGCCCGAGTTCCCGGGTTCGATTCCCGGCGGGGTCAGGGATTTTCTCTGCCTCGTGATGGCTGGGTGTTGTGTGCTGTCCTTAGGTTAGTTAGGTTTCAGTAGTTCTAAGTCCTAGGGGACTTATGACCACAGCAGTTGAGTCCCATAGTGCTCAGAGCCATTTGAGCCAATTACAAATTCGAGTCAAATTGAAAAAAGAAAACTTGGCAGTATGAACCAACTTATCAGTATGACGTTGCACTCTCTCTGGGCTGGGAGCATGCACTAATTCGGTATGGAGCCGTTTCTTAAAGGCGTTGTATCCTCTCCAGTGGCAAGCTGACTCGTAACTCTTGTGACTGTTCCCTGAGACCCTGGATACAGGCACTGGGCTAGAACTGACATCCGAGCTGGTCCTACACATGTACTGTAGGGGATAGATCTGTGGGTCTTGCTGGCCACCGGAATACTTCAACACCACGCAGATAGTTAACACAGCCACGTGCCATGTATGGACGAGCATTGTCGTGTTGAAAAATGGCACTACGATGCAGCCGTATGAGAGGTAACACGTAAAATGCATGATGTCCATGATGTACCACCATGCCGCCAGGATGCCCTCAATCGCTACCTGAAGTCACACACGATGACTCCGCATGCTATGACGCCAGGAGTAACATTACTGTGCCTCTTAAAAACGCTGGAAGAATGAGACCTCTCCCCAGGCCGCTTCCATACTCGCCCACAAGGTCATCTGTGGTAGTGCAGAACGGCGATTCATCTCTGAGCACAATGCGACCCCATTCATCAGTAGTGTATGTATCCAGGTCGCGGCACCACTCCAAACGCAGCCGTTTGTGTTGTGGTGTCAACGGCAGCCTACACAGGGGACGCAGCTCGCTGGTCTAAAGATAATCTCCGACCAATGCCGGAGGGCGTCCGTTGCTTGTTGTCAGATGAAAGACACAAATTTGAAGGAATTACGACGTGCTCGGAGTCCAGGACGACGATACTCCTTTCTGATGATCAGACATGGTCAACTTGATGAGGATGCCTACCCTCGAGTTCCCAAGCAGTCCAACATCGGGCCATTGTCACTTCCGTATGCCCCACAAATCTGGATATCGCATGGTAACGACACTACACACGAAAATCGTTAATACACTATGGTGGCCGTGCTACCAGACACAGAGAATTGTAAGACTAATCATTTACATACCCTTGGGAGAATACGTGATGACACAAAGCTGCCATTTAAAATTATTTATTCACAACCGGTTTCGGCCATAGACGATTCTTCACAGTACTGTATATACGAACAGTTCTGTGCAACACTGTCACAGTATCGTCTACGACAGAAACCGGTTGTGTGTAAATAATTTTATAAGACAGCACTGTGTCACCATGCGTTTCTCCACGTATATCGATGCTGTTAATAGTTGCCTGAAAAATGGTACTGTTCGGTTAACACACACACACACACACACACACACACACACACCTCCCCGATGGTGTATATGCGTACGAAGTTACAATGATCATCCGACCATGTCTTGTGCTTGCTTCACTTTTTTTCTCAGGCAGTGTAGGATTCGAAAAGAGAAAATTTGTATTTTCTGTCTAGTAAATACACGCATGAAAAAAGTTTTACATCACCCCGGTACCCAGAACTCCTAAAGATAGATGTTGACTGTGGGTATTGTATCACAGACAGTCCCTCTGACTGTTCGGAGATGTCACTAAACCCGCCCAAAGATATAAACAACCATGCATGAGCAGCAGCTATTAGACGGAGGGGGTCCGATAGCCGATAAGTTCCAGTAATTCCACCAGGAAGGAGGTACACGGCTCGTGCTATCAGTGGCTGAACCATGCCTAGATAGTCAATACTGCGGTTCGATCGCGTCCGCATTGTTACTTTGTGCCAGGAAGGTCTCTCAACATGGGAAGTGTCCAGACGTCTGGGATTGAACCATAGCGAAGTTGTTCGGACATGGAGGAGTTACAGGAACCGTCAATGGCATGCCTCACTCAGGCCGCCCAAGGGCTACAACTGCAGTGCATGACCGCTACCTACGGATTATGGCTCGGAGGATACCTGACAGTAACCCTACCATGTCGAATAATGTTTTTCGTGCAGCCACAGGACGTCGTGTTACGACCGACTCAAACTGTGTGCAATGGCCTGCATTATGAGCAACTTCACTCCCGATGTCCATGGTGAGGTCCATCTTTGCAAACACGACACCATGCAGCGCAGTACAGATGGGTCCAACAACATGACGAATGGATCGCTCAGGATTGACATCAGGTTCTCTTCATCAATGAGTGTCGCATATGCCCTCTACCAGACAATCGGAGACGTGTTTGGAGACAACCCGGTCGGGTTGAACGCCTTAGACACACTGTCCAGCGAGTGCAGCAAGGTGGAGGTTCCCTGCTGAATTGGGGTGGCATTATGTGGGGTCGACGTACGCTTCTGGTGATCATGGAAGGCGCTGTAACAGCTGTACGATACGTGAATGCCATCCTCCGACCGATAGTGCAATCCTATCGGCAGCATATTGGCGAGGCATTCGTTTTCATGGATGACAATTCGCACCCCCATCGTGCATATCTTGTGAATGACTTCCTTCAGGATAACGACATCGCTCGAATAGGAATAGAGTGGCCAGCATGTTCTCCAGACATGAACCCTATCGAACATGCCTGGGATAGATTTAAAAGGGCTGTTTATGGGCGACGTGACCCACCAACCAACCTGAGGGATCTGCGCCGAATCGCCGTTGAGGATTGAGGCAGTCTGGACCAACAGTGCCTTGATGAACTTGTGGATAGTATGCCACGACAAATACAGGTATGCACCAATGCAAGAGGACGTGCTACTGGGTATCAGAGGTACCGGTGTGTACAGCAATCTGGACCACCACCTCTTGAGGTCTCGCTGTATGGTGGTACAACATGCAATGTGTGGTTTGCATGAGCAATAAAAAGGGCGGAAATGATGTTTATGTTGATCTCTATTCCAATTTTCTGTACAGGTTCCGGAACTCTCGAAACCGAGGTGATGCAAAACTTTATGTGTGTTGGTCCGTCAACTTGCTGCAGTCTGAGAAGCACCTGAAATACTTTTAATTAGCTTGGAGAGGATTACTGAGGAATTGCACTGGTTCCCGAGAATGATACCACAGTGTCCTATTCACTGGCATCTGAAATGGCTTCTTCTCTTCTTTTGCGAAGACAAGCGCCTCTAATGTGTTGTCACTGGCCGCCGCTTATTACTCCTTACTCCTAGTCATTCGCTCTTTTATGGATTGTGACACTCTGCCTTGGGAATGAGGCGACAGCTTATAGGGCACGAGATAATTTGTCACAGTTTGTCCCGACAAGTGGCCTTCACTGCCGCTTCCACTGACTCGTGTCTCTCAGTTTGCGTTAAGACTGTTGTGAGCCAGAATAACATCTCCTACATGAGCGTCTGAGAATGATGCGCAGATCTTTTTTATCCACTGGGTACATCTACTCAACATTGCACCAAACATTCAGTGAATCGAAGCAGATGAGAAAATTTGTATTTGTGATATCTAATGTTACTATTGGACTTAACACAGGTTGCATTAGCGCGTAATATAGCGATCATACGTCTAGTGGGCAACCGCAGAAAGATTGTGGAGGGAAAGAAGCAGTTTCAATCAGTTTTTATCTTGGAAGTTACCGAAGAAAGAAGGAAGCTAAAATGCCAAAAATCTCACAGAAAAATAACACTTTCTTAGTACAATTTTGACTTAAGTACAGTAAAAAGTACACGTTTTAAGCTGGCTACATCAGGTAATTCGTGCTGAGTAACCATTTATTATGGCGCTGTACGAAAATATTAGTAACTTCCGCAGCTACTAGATCGGATTTGCAGCAGCCTAGAGCTCGTGCATGGTCTTATGTGCGTTCAAGCAGCGTCATATAGCTGCTGCATGGACACAAATACGTACTCACATGTTAATGTTAGAAACCGCTTCAGTATTATTGAAGAGACAGTGATAATCATAGAAGCATCTTTTCCCAGAACTAGCAACGCTAAGTTCCAGCACGGTGGTCAGTGCCTAAATCTTCTTGGAGATAATGCGTTACTTGATCAACGTCTTTGATAAATAACAATTTTACTGTGACGACATTACATTTCGCTGGATTATCCTCATTTGCTGACTGTATAATTTGCGTTTGACAGTAGGCAGGAAATAATGCTCTCAATAGTATTTCTCCTTCTTTGCTTATAATGGCAAAGCTACTGCTGCGAGACCGAATTATAATCAGTTAAAACGCATACTGACCGTAGATCAGTAATACAACTATCATATACTGCAGGATGATTCTGGTCTATGATGACTCGTCATTATTGAAAGATTTAAGTGCTGAGATGTCTTACTGCTCACGTTCACGTTGTGAATCATTATGAAGGGATTGGCAGATACGAACTGGAAGTCTCATTAAGACTGTCCAAAAAATTAGGAGCCAGATTTTATTCCTGGTTTGTAAATGACGTCAGCTCTGTAACTACAGTGGTTGATTGAACTAACAACTGTAAGAAAGATGTGTATTTGATCAGTCGGCTGGGAGCCGGCAGTGTTATTAATAGCGGACGTGCGACTATGATGTGTTGACATTGATGTGTCACAAATCTTAGTGGAGCGTCATGTCTAAGGTAAGGTGTTCAAGACATTCTACACAATGTTCTGAAGAAGAGAACAGTGATGCGCGAAGTAATGTCCCGCACACTCGACTCCCTTACAAAAACAGCGGCGCTTGGACGCCTGCCGCGATCTGATTGAAATGCAAAACACGGATAATTCTATGCTGAAAAAAAATCATCACGGGTGACAAAACTTGATACTATCAGTACGAACCTTCCACAAAACAACAAACTGCAGTAATTCAGATGGAGGGTCAACGCTTAGATGATATAACCGACATTCAAGCCAGTATTCTGGGCAAGTTGAATAACGTCCCCGAGAAGAACTGTTCTGCCGGTGTCAAAAGGGGAGGGAGTGACTATGTAAACGACTTTAAGCATTAAAATCGCCATCTGTACCTTTCTCCAGCCTCGGAACTTTCTGGATTATCCAAGTATATAAGTGCTTCGCAACGAATCACAGCGTTATTGTATAATTCTTGCACATTTGTTTCAAAAAACTTATTCATGGACAGTAAACCCGTACACCACCGACACAATTTCGGAGGTTGTTCAGGAATGCAAATCCCTTAGTAGATGCAGCCTTATCGACCACGATAAGAACCCGAAGCTGTGGAACGAGTAGATGCTCTGGCATATAACACCGAAACCTGGCAAAGAGTAGGCATTTTCTGTTGTGATATAGACGAATGACAATTGCCAAAGGCGGAATCCTTAGGGAGTAGAAATAAAACGAAGACAAAACAGTATCAAACCTACCAAACAGGCTAATTACATCGGTGCTATGACAGACAATGTATTTTCATGAAAGCAACAAATAGAACATGTCATACAAAAAGTCAAAAAGGTAGCTTGGTAATGAAGACTCCATTTCGAGGCTTGTACCGATACGCGGTACAAAATATTAAATTGTGCGACGACAAGTCGGACACAAAACGAAGTAAAATGAAAATTGTAAAACTTTGAATTACTGAAAATATCATGCGGGGCTCTGAAAATGTGCGTGCAATTAACTGTCAGAGCGATAGTCTGTAATGAAACGAAATAATAACGAAGCAAAAGACTCTATAAGATAACTGTATATAATCTATGTAGCAATGTAATTGTTCCTTTACCCGCTGGTGCAAGAAACCAAAAAGACCAGCGTTATTACGCACACTCTCTGTTCTCGAAGAAAACGCAAGTCACGGCGTCCATTTCGCATTGTAAGTTGTAAATTGTAAAGAATATAGTGTAATTTATGCTAGTTGCGCATTTATCTTTCATGTATATAGTGACCTTCATGCAGAACTAAAAATAAAATTTATTTTTCAAGATTTTCAATACGCTGGATAAACAACAAGAACGGCCGAACAATCGACAATTCTTGGCAGACATCTTGCGTAGGAATAATTTTATTGCGTTCCGTCATCAACGGACGCTTTAAAAGGCTCGCAATCATAATTTGTAAAGAAAAGAAAGTGCATTAATTATTTCATATTAAAGAAAAAGTGGTGGTTCATGGTGTGGGTTCCTGTAGTCATGTCCTAGCTCATGAACCACGGGCAACGTATGAGTGGCCAAGTAAGTGGTCCCGACAGTCGGGATACCAGTTACTTTGGAATAAGGCTGGGCATCTCGGACATATTCTGAGTCGTGGTCACCTTTGTGCTCATACGGCAAAGACTACCAAATCCACCGGTTAGTCCCTCAGCCGTTAGGGGTAAAACCCAATGGGACTCGGGACAAGTAAGGCTAGCAACCTGCTTCCCTGGTACTTTAAATATGATGCTGGCAACAATCAGAGCAAAATGCCTCGGACCTTTGGAGGTGACGGAGTCCCACCTCTAACTGACAAACCAGGGACTCCTAAGATACGACTTGGCAAACAAATGGTAATGAGATGGGGAGCTATTAATATCAATGGGGGCTACTCTGGGAAGAAGGTAGAGCTGGCAGAGGCTGCAAGTAAGATGGGGCTGGACGTTTTAGCTGTTAGTGACATTCGGGTAAGGGGTGAGAAAGAAGAGGTAGTGGGAGAATACAAGGTCTACCTGTCAGGAGGCAAAGCAGGAATAGCACAATGGGGTGTAGGGCTTTACATCAGGAAAGAAATGGAACCCAGCGTAGTTGCAATAAGTTATGTAAACGAACGACTGATGTGGATAGATTTGACAGTGTCTAGCAAGAAAATTAGGATTGTGTCAGTATATTCGCATTGTGAAGGGACAGATCAAGATAAGATGGATAGTTTTTATGAGGCACTCAGTGATGTAGTTGTTAGAGTAAAGGATAAGGACAGTGTTCTGCTCATGGGTGATTTTAACGCCAGGATTGGAAATCGAACAGAAGGGTATGAAAAGGTTATGGGTAAATTTGGAGAGGATATGGAGGCCAACAGGAACGGGAAACAACTCTTGGATTTCTGTGCCAGTATGGGCTTAGTAATCACAAACTCCTTTTTTAAACATAAGAACATTCACCGGCATACTTGGGAAGGCAGGGGAACCAGATCTGTCATTGACTATATAATAACAGATCAGGAATTCAGGAAGGCTGTGAGGGACACACGTGTATTCAGGGGATTCTTTGATGACACTGATCATTATTTAATCTGCAGTGAAATTGGGATTGTGAGGCCGAAAGTGCAGGAGGTCAGGTCCATATGTAGGAGGATAAGAGTGGAGAAACTTCAGGATAAGGAAATCAGGCACAAGTACATAACAGCGATCTCAGAAAGGTACAAGTTAGTTGAATGTAGTCAATTACAGTCATTGGAAAAGGAATGGACAAGGTACAGGGACACAGTACTAGAAGTGGCTAAAGAATGTCTTGGAACAGTAGTGTGTAAAAGTAGGATGAAACAAACAGCTTGGTGGAATGATACAGTCAAGGCAGCCTGTAAAAGGAAAAAGAAGGCGTATCAAAAATGGCTACATACCAGAACCCAGGTAGACAGAGAAAGTTATGTTGAAGAAAGAAACAAAGCCAAACAGATAATTGCAGCATCCGAGAAGAAATCGTGGGAAGACTTTGGAAACAGGTTGGAGACTATGGGTCAAGCTGCTGGAAAACCATTCTGGAGTGTAATTAGCAGTCTTCGAAAGGGAGGTAAGAAGGAAATGACAAGTATTTTGGACAGGTCAGGAAAACTGCTGGTGAATCCTGTGGATGCCTTGGGCAGATGGAGGGAATATTTTGAAGAGTTGCTCAATGTAGGTGAAAATGCGATCAGTAATGTTTCAGATTTCGAGGTAGAATGGGATACGAATGATGATGGAAATAGGATCACATTTAAGGAAGTGGAAAAAATGGTCAATAGATTGCAGTGCAATAAAGCGGCTGGGGTGGATCAAATTTAAGTCGGAACTCATCAAATACAGTGGAATGTCAGGTCTTAAATGGCTACACAGGCTAATTGAAATGGCCTGGGAGTTGGGACAGGTTCCATCAGACTGGACAAAAGCAGTAACCACACCAATCTTTAAACATGGAAACAGAAAAGATTGTAACAACTACAGAGGTATCTCTTTAATCAGCGTTGTGGGTAAAATCTTCTCAGGTATTGTTGAAAGGAAAGTGCGAGTATTAGTTGAGAACCAGTTGGATGAAAGTCAGTGTGGGTTTAGGCCTCTTAGAGGTTGTCAGGACCAGATCTTTAGCTTACGGCAAATAATGGAGAAGTGTTATGAGTGGAACAGGGAATTGTATCCATGCTTTATAGATCTAGAAAAGGCATATGACCGGCTTCCTAGGAGGAAGTTATTGTCTGTTCTACAAGATTATGGAATAGGAGGCAAACTTTTGCAAGCAATTAAAGGTCTTTACATGGATAGTCAGGCAGCAGTTAGAGTTGACGGTAAATTGAGTTCATGGTTCAGAGTAGTTTCAGGGGTAAAACAAGGCTGCAACCTGTCTCCACTGTTGTTCATATTATTTATGAATCATATGTTGAAAACAATAGACTGGCTGGGTGAGATTAAGATATGTGAACACAAAATAAGCAGTCTTGCATTTGCGGATGACTTAGTTGTGATGGTAGATTCGATTGAAAGTTTGAAAAGTAATATTTCAGAGCTAGATCAGAAATGTAAGGACTATGGTATGAAGATTAGCATCTCCAAAACGAAAGTAATGTCAGTGGGAAAGAAATATAAACGGATTGAGTGCCAAATAGGAGGAACAAAGTTAGAACAGGTGGACGGTTTCAAGTACTTAGGATGCATATTCTCACAGGATGGCAACATAGTGAAAGAACTGGAAGCGAGGTGTAGCAAAGCTAATGCAGTGAGCGCTCAGCTACGATCTACTCTCTTCTGCAAGAAGGAAGTCAGTACCAAGACTAAGTTATCTGTGCACCGTTCAATCTTTCGACCAACTTTGTTGTATGGGAGCGAAAGCTGGGTGGATTCAGGTTACCTTATCAACAAGGTTGAGGTTACGGATATGAAAGTAGCTAGGATGATTGCAGGTACTAGTAGATGGGAACAATGGCAGGAGGGTGTCCACAATGAGGAAATCAAAGAAAAACTGGGAATGAACTCTATAGATGTAGCAGTCAGGGCGAACAGGCTTAGATGGTGGGGTCATGTTACACGCATGGGAGAAGCAAGGTTACCCAAGAGACTCATGGATTCAGCAGTAGAGGGTAGGAGGAGTCGGGGCAGACCGAGGAGAAGGTACCTGGATTCGGTTAAGAATGATTTTGAAGTAATAGGTTTAACATCAGAAGAGGCACCAATGTTAGCACTGAATAGGGGATCATGGAGGAACTGTATAAGGGGGGCTATGCTCCAGACTGAACGCTGAAAGGCATAATCAGTCTTAAATGATGATGATGATGATGATGATGAGAAAAAGTAAAAACCTTCAATTCAGTATAGAAATTGGCCGCTTCTCGTTAAAACAAAGATAATTTCGTTTGAAAGGGAAATACTTTCTTTAATTCAAAGGTTTCGTTTAATTAACATCACTACAGTAAAGATACCCTGCAGCAATATTTTAATGTGATAACACAAAATATAATCCCTAAGATTACGTCTACGTTTTTGCCTATATGAACGCTTTACGTAGACATCAATTTTGCAACAGATTCTAAAAGGGCCTCATGCAGTCCCATATTACGAATAACAAGATGGTGAGTCGCACGCTGTTAAATAATCAGAGCTCCGAGAACTATTACACGAAAGTATAGATTCCGGACCACCATATTATCATCATTATTTTTTGTGTCCGCTCCGCCAAATAAAGTGTTCTATTCAAGCTCTTGCCGGGCGTAAACGTCAATAAAGTCAGGCGTTAAGATTTCGTAACACTCTTTTCGTCACACTCGTTGAGGGCACAGTAAGTATACTTGAGACGGTGTCCGGACCTGTGCGGTAGCGGTACATGCTCCGGCGCGTTAACAGTCTGAGTAAACTACACTGGTTCTCGAATAATAATCACTTCGTGGCATGACTAGGAAGCAAGGCAATCGTGGCAACAGTATCAGCAACGGACCATCTTCTTTCAGTGTCCGATTCACACCCTGGCTCGCTACTGACTGCTAGCAGCGAACCAGGATGTGAACAGGACACTAAACGAAGCTACGATCCCCCTTGAAAATGTCCTCCGCAGTTGGGGATGAAACGTTGGGTTTAAATGCGAAATCCGTAACAGCCTGGAATACTTTATTAACTGCGACTCTCATTTCACAGCTCTTTTTGCATCACGCGCATGCGTAACGCGATGAGCATTCCGCAGGTCGCCTGCGCTGGGAAAGCCCGAGCACAGCGGCACGCGGCCACGGCCACTCACTGGTCCTCGATTGAGTCACGTCGCTGCTGAACCGATGTGTTAAGAGGCGACGTCGCGGGCAGTTCACAGAAGCTCTTACACACGTGACGTACTGTCCCTTCAGTGGAAGGAAATTTACATCTGTAGGAGAATCGCTATTCAGCAGTGTTAAATGGAGTCCGTCATGATCGAGTCAAATCAACTGGGGGACTTTTTGGCACTGCCAGTCACTCCGTTTCGCCGTCTGATAAGATTTGCGGTACATGTAGAGAGATGTAATACAACACTATACGTTGCCTACCGTACGGGGCCGTTAGAAAGAGTCTGAAAAACTTGAAAGCGTGTTGCAAGATAGCTGGTGCTGAGAAATAATCGTTAGGCGAAAAATTCTATACGTTGCGTCTTTTCCTAGTTAATTATCAACGAGGTTAGCCCATCAGGTCGTTGCGTGCTCCAGTTCAGGCGGCCCGCCAGAGATGAGTCATGTGTTCTTCGTTCGGATTGTTAAAAGCAGACAAGAGAGCGACGCAAAAATTGAACATGGGGCGTTAGTAAGGCTGAGCAGTCTCGTGCCCGCTATGAGAACAACTGAAAATAATTGTATCTGGCGGGCCTCTTGAATCTCCGCACGCAACGGCCTGATTGGTTAAGTTCAGTCCTAATTAACTCGGAAACGGCGCAACGTATCGAATTTTGTCTTAACGATTATTTCTCACCACAACCTACGCTGCAACATCTTCACAAGCCTTTCAGACTGTTTCTGAACACCCTGTATAGCACTGCTGTCCGACAAGCGGTCCGCGGGCTGCACGCGGCTGAAAGAAAAAGAGCGCGCAAGACGTGAGCATCCATCACACGAAAGGTAAAAAAAATAATAATTCCGTTTACATGAAGTTATGAAAAACTGAATATTTCCAATTTCAAACTCTCGCCACACATCCTCTATAACCCCGAACGCCGTCCCTTCCTCTCTCTCTCTCTCTCTCTCTCTCTCTCTCTCTCTTTCTTAGCGTTAGTGTTAAGTATATTATGTCCGGCTCAAAAATACTCCTCTTCTTCCAACGTGGCCCATGTAATCCGGCAAGTTGGACCCCCCTGTTGTGCAGTCACTCAGGAACACTCCCCGCCCCCACCTCACAGCACCCACACACGTCCTGATTCTTTGGAGAATCGAACTCCCATGTAGATTACAGCTTCAAACGTCTGATTACTTGCGTTAAAAACTGGCGTTAAGCATGTAAAACTTCTACACTTGAAGACGCATCTCAATGTTCTAATGTCACATCTGAACTAGGGTATCATGCAATTATAATTTGGCAGTTACTGCAAAATTGGTTGCGGATATAGTTGGTTGTAAAGAAGTAATAAATTAAAACGTCATGCCTGATCGCGAAATATTACCACATGAACAGTGAAAATGTAGTAAGCGATGAGCTTTTTCTTTCTTTTATTGTTTTATTTGGGTGACAGTGAGAAAAAGTTTCGAAAAGGTATGAAATTAAGTGTAAAGTTTATTGGAAGTCACTAACTGTTCTCATTCTCAATTAATCGACGAGTATAGTCTGGGCAATTAGCGCGCCGAGTTACACTGCCTCAAGACGCATGCACAGTTTCTAACGTGAACCTTTGATTTATTGTGTTAAATTTTTAACGTAAGTTCATAACTCCTAATGAGTAGATTATGACAGCATTTTAAAGTTAACATTCGGTATAAGTGAAACAACCAGAATCAAATATTTGTCGTCTCTGGGAGCCATTAGATAGGCAGTCTTAGCCATTTACTAACATAGATAGATGTGAGAGTCAGCAAATTTTCTTTGAACGTGGTCATTTAAGAAATGACAAATACTTATATCTTTAAAGAAATTCGCCTAACATTTATGCAAAAGAATTAAGTGTGCTACACAGCCTAGAGTTGCTAGATGTTCTGGACAACGGGATATGTACAGAGCTACAAAATGAGGATACCTCAGGTATCTGAAATCTAATCGCACACGTTGCATTTCTCAAAGAGCAGACACTGTTGACGATCGACACCGGTACGAAATGCTTCGAAATTAAGTCTGCGAATACGCTGACATCAGCTGCATTAGGTATATATCTACTACCCAATAACGACAAATGAAAGTTTCTGGCAGACTGGGAATTGAAACAGGATTTCCCACTTACCGTGAGCGCTCGCCTTAACCACATTTTTGTAATCAATAAAGACCGAAAGTGGACTTATTGCATCAAACTGGAGGCTAAGTGCATGGAGGGGACGATCCTTCCTCAGTTAAGATTAAAAATAAAAAGGGGGCGCACATGTTGTAGCTCAGTGCAAAGGGTGACGATGAAAATCTCCCTTTGCTTAACCATCCAGGTACGACTTCCCTTACTGGCTAACGTATATACCATGTCGAATCGTCTTTTAAGTCTAGCTTCTCCTACCCGTGATGATTCAGCTGTGCAGAGGATCGTTAAGCGCAATTCATAAATTATTGAAGAACTGTTGTCTGTATTTAGGGTTACGGGGGATCTTGCAGTGTCGTTCCTGCAAGTAGTCTGCGAAATCAAGATTGTCCTTACCACAGTCTTGAAACAAATACTGCATTGCATGCAAAAAATGGTTCAAATGGCTCTGAGCACTATGGGACTTAACAGCTATGGTCATCAGTCCCCTAGAACTTAGAACTACTTAAACCTAACTAACCTAAGGACATCACACAACACCCAGTCATCACGAGGCAGAGAAAATCCCTGACCCCGCCGGGAATCGAACCCGGGAACCCGGGCACGGGAAGCGAGAACGCTACCGCACGACCACGAGCTGCGGACATTGCATGCACGCGAAGCCATGTCACAGCCTTAGTTTTGGTATGCGGCTAATATGACTAATCTGGGAATAACAATCTTAGATTCAACATGATTTAGAATCACTTGAAGAAAGTACGCCAGCATTTGCTTCACCAGGCACACTTCTCCTACACGCCGCAGCTAAGACGGTGTTCGTCGTACTGGGCTCCATAGGCCGTGCACAGTGGTGAATCCGCCATATGGATCGCTCGTAGCCTCGATCTGTTCAGCTGCTTGCCGTTAACCGTAATAAACCACATGACAATGACGGCGGTGTCCAGCATAACACGGTGAATCCTGCGCCACACTTCGCTCCAACAGACGTTTGGATGCTTCATCTTCACCACGTTATTTGGTCGTCCGCGCTGCATGACGCGATACACCGCCCCCGCTGTCGCCAGCCAAACGCTGCTAGGGCGAGTCGACCGCAACTGAGGTCTAGATAAAAGACACCAATGCAGAAGAGTAACGGGGATAGATGTTGTATCTTCACAAACAGCGTAAGGGAGGGCGGCGCCAGTTCATCTATTAACAAACCCGTCAAATTGGACGGACGGCAGTGCCATAATCTGATTGATGTGCTTACCAATGGAGAAATAGCCCTATCATGAACATGGATAAGGCCAAGCCCGCCGTGATCCGGGGGAAGATTGACAGTTTAATAGTTGATCTTGCAAAGCTTACCTGAACTCACAAAGGACCCAAAAGCCGCTAGTGTACGGTGAACTAACACACATCTGGACGATGTGCGGGATGCCTGATGCTAAATATATATTGACTTATTAAATCCTTTGGAGAGAATATCCAGTCCCCATAGCTGGCTGCAGGAAATCACTATCCGGACAATGCCAAGGCATTTCGTGGTGTCGCTGAACTGTAGGTAGGTGACACGGTGACAGCTCGACCCCGATATTCATCGCCACTGACTTGGTGTCCTTGATACGACTACCCAAGCCTATGCCATATGTAGGAATCCAGTCCACTGCCTTGTTGGTGTCGTCGTCGTCGGGGATCACAATTACTAGGTCGTCAGCATATGTTTTACATCGGAATGTGTGACCTCGTAATGTCATACCCGTTAGTCGATGGGGCATGCCGCATAGTAGTAGTTGAAGGGCTACAGCATAATGCAGACAGAGAGCTGCCTTGGCGTACCGTTCGAGAAACACTGGTGTGCGGTCTAGGCCGTCCATTGACAACCACCTTGGAGCTCGCACAACGGAAGAGTAGCGTCACGACACTGTAGGACCACGGGTATCGCATTTGTCGGAGGACCGCTTCCAAGTAGTCATGGTCCACGCGATCGAAGGCTTGGCTAAAATCAACTGAGGCGAACGCGCCCTTCAGACAACATAACACTCACATATTCAGTATTCCATGAGCGCTGTTTGAATGCTATTGACATTTCCTGCGAGATTTGATCGGCTGAGATGACATGATGTAAGGTCTGGCGTATACGTATCGCCAACAGTCTGGGAAAGATCTTTACGTCACAACTGAGGAGCGTCAACGAGCAGTAATTTTATACTCGTGAGCCACCGAATTGTTTCTTGAATTAGTACAATCATCACTTCCACAAAGCTCGCAGCGAGCGGCTCGTATGTGGATTGCACTTCGCGACAAATGTACTTCTTTAAGTTGGGTACTAAAGATTGAAAATTCCGGTAAAATTCTAAAGGGAAGTCTTGAGTGGCCCGGAGACGTGTCTGCCGCCCCTTCCTCTTCCGAAATTTCTCCTAGTAAAGCCGCCTACATTGCCGCGTTAAGCATCTGAGAAACATCAGCCAATGCTGTCGAACAGGAGTCTGAGCTGAGTAAAGCTGAGAACAATGGTCGTGAAATGCGGTGCCTACGTTGTGTAGTGAGGTGAGGTGACGACCGCCCTCCGTGTCAATTGAATGTATCAGCATTCTTCGGCGTCATTTATGTTCACGAATTACGTGGAATATAGACGGGTGTTCACTGGCTATCCTATCCCGCGTCATCGATCGGACTACCACCTCCATTAGGTGGCGTCGCGTTCTAAGCCTTAGCATGGTGAGCCGCCATTTGTCGTTCCGAAGATGGCGCCATAGTACCGCAGTCTCGCAGTACTTTGCAACAGAAATCAAGCGCATGTCTGCGGCAAGCAACGTGGTCTCGATCACAGTTTATCGACATTCGTCGTTGGGCCGGTCTGACGCAGCCCAACCAAAGCGTTTCGTCGTAGGAAAGGTACGGAGGCGGATTTCACACGAATGCCAGGTATGCTCCGTGGTTGGGGGCAAGAGTGATGGCTCAGACGTACGCCGAGTGGTCCGAGAACGCGGCAGACCACAGTTCCGCTTCCTGTGTCTCGGCGGGGAGAGGATGTGAAACATAAATCCACACAATGCGACTGGAAAAGTGACACATGAGGTGTGTGAACCAATGTCAATGGCCGTAAATATGCTCCCAAGCGTCCAGCATCTGCAAGTTCCGGATTAGCGTCTGGAGTTCTGGGTTCGAATTATGTCGCGGGAGCTGATCCTCAGGTGCCATTACACAACGGAAGTCACCCCCGAGCATTATATGGTCGTAGCGGCCTTGGAAGAGCGGCGCGACTTCTTCCGCAAAGAAACGTGAACGATCGCGATATCTATCTGTGCCATAAGGTGCATAGATATTGGTATGCCTTATACACAGGACAGTGTGTGCCAATACTCAAGAACCGAATGAATAGTGAATGTCATCCACCACTACTCCACTGCCTGTGGGAGAAGCATGGGACACGCATGCATCTTAGCCGAATATGCCCAGGAAAAAGGATGTATCGATGGCAGCAGCGTTCAGAATGTCCTGAAGCAAGAATAACTTTGTGCGCGTCAGTATAGTGTTGATAGTCACAACACGATAAGTCTGAAGTCTTTCTATCGCAACAGAGTTGGTCATCAGTATCACTGTACGTTGTGTGGATTCGTTGCGTCATCGTGTCTCATCGCGGTCATCGACAGTGGAAAATAATCAACAATGATGGGGTGAAATCCCTCGTGTGGTGTCCAACACGACAAGCAAAGAGTCTTCTTCACAATCGTCCGCCCACTCGCCATGAGATACCGTCAACTGGTGATGGAATATCTGAGCTGCCGCTCTTGCCCCAAACTCCGCCGTCACTACAGGCTGGTAATCTGCAGCAGGTACCTTCATGCGATCCTGCCTTATAGAGGAGTCGAAAGGACTGAAGCCAATGCGATCTATGTCTTATTCAACTATAAAAAGTTCAGACAAAAAGAGAACAGAAGCATTTGAAATGTGGTGCCACAGGAGAATGCTGAAAATTAGATGGTTAGATCGCGGAACTACTGAGGAAGCATTGAACAGAACTGGGGAGAATAAAAACTGACTAAGAGAAGGGATCGCTTAATAGAATACATTGGGACATCAATGAATCATTGGTTTAGTACTGGGGGAAGTGTGGGGAATCAAATTTGTAGAGCGACCAAGAGAAGAATATAGTAAGCAGGTACAAAAGGATGAAAGCTGCAGTAGTTATTTGGAGATGAGCCATACACAGGATAGTGTACCTTGGAGAGCTGCATCAAACCAGTCTTCGGACTGAACACTATATCTGCGTCACTTACCTGCTCAGATCTCGATTTATAGACGTCGCTGTTTAACCACTCGTGGATGTTTTCGTTCTCTGCGTTTTCACAACCACAAATATGTAATTTAATCGAAACTGTTCATTCTGATTACAGCAGAATAATTCAGTCTTTTTTTTTTCAAATATCGCCGTATTGTGTACGTACATCCTCAAGTCGGAAAATCCACTCCTCTATAATCGGGAGTTTTCTGTATTTGACCAATTGAAATAATCACCCTATCAATAACAGCGTCTTAAAAAACCTTAAACAATGTAAAAATATGTGTATTAAGACGGCAAAGCTGAGGCAAAACGCAGTATGAAATCACACACCAACGCGTAAACAATGGAGTAAATAATGGTGTCATAAAAGAGTTATTTAACAGCGTGTGGGCGAACATACTTGCGAGGACATCAAATCCAGAATGAATCTTTCAATCTGCGGCGAAGTGTGCACGCTTTCCAAACTTCCTGGCAGACGAAACTGTGCGCCGGACTGGTTGAAGTTGTGAGAGGACAAGGGTCGTGAATCATTTGTTGATAGGTCACTTGGTAACAGCATCGCCTACGAAAGACGATGTTCTTGTCTCAGTCTGGCACGTAGTTTTAATCTGGCAGGAAGCTTTCATATCAGGGCTATTTCGTGACCAACAATTTCCAACAATACAGGCTACGTTCATATACTTTGTTGCTACCAGGTTTATTAATTATCGGTGTCAATGGAAGAAATGAAAATGCGCAGAGATCTAAAGATGAAATCTCGTGTTACTCTGATGTAACTGCATCATGGAATTCAGCACCACTTGTGAGGGCTCTCTTACCGAAACGCGATCAGATAAAGCCACAGGTTGTTGAATTCATTCTTAAGGTGCGGTTCCGAGCATATAAGAGGTAGCAAAAAATAACTTAACTTGCATAAATAACCGGTTACTGAGTATTCACAAACAGCGAAATAACTGGTTATCAGCATCAGGCAGTTATTTCAATAACTGCCAATAGCGCGAGTCATCTGTTACCAACGTGAGTATGTTGTGCCACAGTCTGATCGTACTTAACTGCTTCAGTTTAGGTCTTGCCAAGGAGGTACAATAAGGGGAGTCGCCATGATATCATAAATTTGAAGCTGATATTCGCCATGTCAACTGCCCCAAGCCGGCAATTGTGGCCGAGCGGTTCTAGGCGCTTCAGTCTGGAACCGCGCGACCGCTACAGCCGCAGGTTCGAATCCTACCTCGGGCATCGATGTGTGTGATGTCCTTAGGTTAGTTAGGTTTAAGTAGTTCTGAGTTCTAGGGGATTGATGACCTCAGATGTTAAGTCCCATAGTGCTCAGAGCCATTTGAACCATTTTTGAACTGCCCCAAACATTAGCTTCTGATGGGCGTGTTTAAAATAAAAAATGCCAGCTTGCGTCGTTTACGGGTGCAATAACCATTTTGATTACAGTATAAAGTGCAAAGAAATCATCATTCGTAAGTGGGCTCGTTCAAGCAACATGAATTTTGATTGCACTTTTTACTTTTACTGTAGTGATTTTATCTCTGTCATTTGACTTTTGACTTCCTATTAATTCAACCCGAGAGCCCTCTGGGTGTACGCTTGCGGAAGGAAAGATTGGAAACCGACGAAACATAGCATAATATGTTCTCAGCACTTTCAGGAAGAGTGTATAAACCGAATATCAGATTCGTCGTTCCGAATGAAGCAAAATTCTGGGTTACAAAAGCAGCCTTTTCATAACACATACTTGTCTTCTCCGTTATTTGAAACATACGACAAAAAGAGAGTTACATTAACGAGGCCAAAAGCATCGTATTACGGAAGGAAAAGAGCATTTAAGAACAGAAAAACGTCTGAAAATGCCTTTCTGATGTGATGTTTCTCCCCAAAGGACTGTGACATATTCTGTTTAAAACAACTGATGCGCGCACACGGCAGAAATTAATAACAAAAGAAATCGAAAACAGTATTCTGCTAATGTTTTGGGGCATCTAACTTGGCGGAGCTGGCTTCAAAAGCGTGTCTGTAGCGCCATCTCCCCTTTTTGTACCTCCATGAGTCTCGCTGTCTTACCTCGAATAATGAATACGTTGATCTTGTGACGTCCGTACTACCATGGAAATAACTGGTGAGTAACTGCCAGTTAGCTCGTAATTACTAATAACGCGCAGCATCCTTTTACCGATGATGGTACTTTTAATTCTGTCTCCTCTATCTGACCATAGATGAATAGTGGTGACCTTACGCTATTCGTACTTCTAGGAACATAACTGATGGAATAACTGGCTATTTCCAAAGATAAAGATATACTAGAGATTATTGGTAACTAGAGATTACTGGTAATGAGAATACTGGATAACTCGAGACCATCCAGTTTTCGTTCGTCGAAGACGCTTCAGAGATTCTTTTCGTTCGTTTTCGCTACCGACGTTAGTATGCCAGAAATCTTGTTTTCAGGACAGCATAATGAGAGACATTTCTAAGACCGGAAATAATAAATGTGTGCAGAAATGGCTGGTATCAGATTAAAATTTACTACGTAGTCAGCTGAAATAATTTTGCGAGCAAGTTTTAAACCCCTATTCAAGCGTTTATCACCGTACTCACAGTTTTTCTAGAACGTAAGCCTTGCGTAGAAATAAACGATTCTACTATCTCTTTACCACTATGACTTGTGCAATATTTCACTACGCCAAACACAGAGAAAAAATGGTTCAAATGGCTCTGAGCACTATGGGACTTAAAATCGGAGGTCATCAGTCCCCTAGAACTTAGACGGTTGGGTCTTGAACTTTTTCTTGTACGGCAAAATTGGATGTTTCCATTCCGTACTCTGCCGTTTACTCTACGGCTCGTAATGATGGATCCGTGTTTCGTCACCAGTAATGATCCTGTCTATGAAGTTGTCTTCTTCGTTACCATAGCGATCCAAAAAAATTTTTTTTTTTTGCAGGTGTCCAAGCGTGTTTGTTTATGCAGCTGTGTGAGTTGTTATGAGACCCATCTCGCACAACCTTTATGAAACCCAAGTCTGTTGTGGATGATTTCTTAGACAGAATCGTGACTGATTTGCAGACGATGTGTCACTTCGTCAATAGTTAATCGTCTGTCTAAGAGAATCATTTCACGTGATCGCTCAATGGTTTCTTCATTTGCCGGCCGTGGTGGCCGAGCGGTTCTAGGTGCTTCAGTCCGGAATCGCGCGACTGCAACGGTCGCAGGTTCGAATCATGCCTCGGGCACGGATGTGTGTGATGTCCTTAGGTTAGTTAGGTTTAAGTAGTTCTAAGTTCTAGGAGACTGATGACCTCAGATGTTAAGTCCCATAGTGTTCAGAGCCATTTGAAACATTTTTTTCTTCATTTGTGGCGGTAAACGGACGTCCGGCTTCTTCATGGTGCATAACACTTGTGCGATCATTTCGGAAATTTTCAATCCATTCGTAGACACTCCGTTGTGGCAAAACACTGTTCCCGTACTGTACTGAAAGTCTTCGATGAATTTCGGCCCCTGATACGTCTTCCGACCACAAAAAACTGATCACTGAACGTTGCTCTTCTTTGGTGCAAATAGACAGCGGAGCAGCCATGATTAACAGCTCGGCAGCGATAACAAAACTAAGCTAGCAGCCTGAAAATTGCAAAGATATAACAACAAATAAACGAAGCATGCGTCATCATCGTAAAACGACAGTACTACCCAAATAAACAAAAATATAACTAATTTGCAGATAATAATTGACTTACCCTCGTATATTCCAACTATCAGCAGAGAAATTCGAATATTTTCATTTCCGCAGGTGATCATAGGATTTCATTAGAGGCAATCGATACATTACAGTCTTTTTCGTGTAAGAAAAAGCATCAAAATGAATCAAAATTTGATATATGATGATGAATCATGTCCCCCCCCCCCTTTCTATCACGTACACACACACACACACAGATTCACACTACATCCATGTCTCTATATATACTTTAAAATCACTGTGAAGCGCATGGCAGAGTGAACTCAGCATCGTACCATACATAAGATTTAAGCACCAAAATGAATCAAAATTTGATATATGATGATGAATCATGTCCCCCCTCCCTTTCTGTCAGTCACGTGCACACACACACACACACACACACACACACATACACGGATTCACGCTACATCCATGTCTCTATATATACTTTAAAATTACTGTGAAGTGCATGGCAGAGTGAACTCAGCATCGTACCATACATAGAATTTCTCTTCTGGTCAAATCGCACATAGATCGCGGGAAGAATGGCTGCTTAAACGGCTGTGCACATGCTGTAATTAGTCTAATATTATCTTCCTCAGTTCCTACAGAAACGATGAGTAGCTGGCAGAAGAATTTTCTTAGGTTCTTCATTTGATACTGATTCTTTGGAGGTGTACTTTCGGGGAGTAGTTTGTATTTATCTTCAGGCGTCTACCAATTAAGGTTTTCAAGCATTTCTGTGACACTAACCAGTGAATCAAGCAAATTTGCGACCATTTGTGTTTTCCTTTTTTGTATACTTTGAATTTTGCCTTGTAAGAAGTTATAGGTATGTATAGCGTGCCGTGTGAGTTATTAATTTTTCTCCATCACTCGGCAAGGTTAAGACGACAGCTCGTAATGCAAGAGAGCAGTGCCTAATGCGTACTGTGAAGAGAGCGAACAAGGAGATCGCACAATAATCTTATCTAAAATTAAGTTTTAAAATATTGTTGCAAAATTGGCCCGATTATGTAAAACTAAGCCAATGACAAAAGTATCCAGTTTCAGCATGATCCTATAATCAGTTTCTTAAAAAATCCAGTTTTTACTAAATACCAAATGCATGTAATATTGAAGTAGGAGAATTATACCTTTTCAATCACGTTCAGTTTGCAATATAAACCTGTGGTACAAGTTTTCATGAAGATACCTCATTTGAATTGTTAAGTAAAAATCAGTGTCTGACATTGTTCTCCAATTTCAAGTCGAGCAATTAACTTTATGTAATTACGAACAAGTAGTAGAAATCGTCTCTGAACTGTGTCGAATGTTGAGAGCGACAGGACAAGGTTCAGTGATTTATAACACTACTTCTTGTACATATGAATTTTTGTCACATTGAAATGCTCAGTAAAACGACAGTAGATTTTTCTTTATCGTCATGGTTCCTACCTTCTCTGCGTTATTCTTAGAGAATACGAACATTTGATTTCAGTTTTGGCGAGCTGAATAATGGATCTGTGGACTGAAGGCTACGAACAGTACGATCTTCTTAGCTTTCTTGCTTTTCACACGAATAGTTTTCAGGCCCATGTAAAAGGCTGTTCTATCCAAAATCGCAAAAGACTGCGAAACAGTTCAACGCATAAAACTAAATAACAAACCAAATATATTTACCCACCGCCACACACTTTCTCAGTCCTATCTGGTGTTGGACGCACAGATATTTTGTAAGCCGTCTCCTTTGTAGCCTGAGTGCATTTTCCCAGGATACTGCCAGTGAACCGAAGTCTATCACTTGCTTTATCTATAACTGAGTCGATGTGACCATTCACTTTCTTACCAATAAAGGTTGTTACGCCGAGATATTTGCATGAATTGGCTAACTCTACTGATATTGCAGATATAATATATACTACTTTTATGTATTTTGTGAAACGCGCTGTTTTACATTCGTTACATTTGAAGCACTTTGCCAATGCACCTCTTCGAAATCTTTTTTTTTTTTTCAGATCACACATTATTATCGATAACTGAATCGTCTTCAAAAACTCTGAGATTTACTTTAATATTGTCGGCCAAAACCTTAATGTACAGCTTGTACAGCAAGGGCTCCAATATACTTCCCTGGGGCACGTCTAATGTTATTTCTGTCAGTGACCCTCTATGCGAGATAACATGCTGAGTCCTTCCTATAGGGAAATTCTCAGTCTGGTCACACGCGTATGCAAAGACATACCTGAAAATCTGCCCCAATGTCTCAATAGATATTAAACACAGTATTGAGTTTTTAATAGTCTTAAGACCGGAATATAAATTATAAGAACATTTTTGCAAATTCAGGCCATACAGAACTGTGGTGAAGTAGCATGATGACCTTGAAGGGTGAATGTGTACTTTCTTGTAGGAATTTTTCTTATTTTGGGTGCTTGCGCAGCGTTGGCAGAGGAGGTTGCACGGATGTGAATTAGAGGTGTCCTTTGCTCCACGAAGATGAGCGCAAGATTTATCTGTTGATCGCGAGGAGAGGAAAGGAGGCACATAGTGGAGCTGTGGTGTCAGATTTGAACAGTTGAATTTTGATTTATTAGCAGTAAGTACCAAACAGTGGAGATTTTTGGAAATAATATTATGGATTAATGGAAGATTTAGTGTGCAGAGAAACAGAACTGATTTTTTATTGGTACGATTATACTCTTTGTGAAGAATGGATTACAGGTAATGATTAAGTCCGTTTTATTTGCGGCAGCAGTTGGATAATGCAACATTTTTTGTTCGCCAGACATCCAGATCAGGAATTTTTTTGCCTTTCATTTTTTTACGGATTTATCGATCATTGTGAGAGAAATGAGTTTAAGAATTAGATTTTGGAGTTTTGTTTAAGGAAAGATTACATATGTGAAGTTTAATTCTTGTAATTCATAGATTATTGTTATCTGATTTTAGAAGATACTTAAGTATTATTAAAATTTCATTACATGTCAGTAACTCAAATCATATGAGATAGCTATTCAGTTCATTTAACTTAGGTTCTTTGTCCATATCCCGAGAGTCAATTAATTTTCAATTTATTTAAAACTGTTATCAAAAATTATTAATCATGAACGACAGCAATGTTTTTAGAGCACTCATTGCACCTTTGCGTATCTCAGTAGTTACATTTTGCAGCTCTGCTAGGAGAGCAGTTCGCACACCATAATACAGTGCGACCCAGGTAAGCCAAATAGTGTAGAAAACAGATTCTTTCTTTAATTAAATTTCACAGGCACCAATTAGTTTTTCATCAAAGTTCATAGTCAGATTTTATGATAACAATAAGTTTCAGACATGGCGTGATATTCTTAGAATTCTGGCAGTTAGTTTTCTCTGTGCAGTCTCGCTGTTGAACTTTAACACCGACAGTTAGCGTTACACAACCTTTTAGCTAAAGGTTTGCTATGCGCGCTATTCAAAACAGATAGCCCAAAGTTTAGCATCTAATAGACTAACATTAAAAAGATAATCAACTTTACAGATACACTTTCATTAAAAAATAACTTAAACAGATAACTTTAAATCAAAGATCTAAAATAACGTTGAACGTCGAGGTGAGTAATACGCTGTCATACCAGGGCTTGTTCAAAAAAGAATGAGACAAGATTTCGAAATCGCTCCACTGAAATCGTAGCTGCCATGTTTGTAGTTTTCGCTATTGTGATAATACGAAAGCAGTATGGGAACGCCAGGTCGTGTGACTGGGGCCTCCCGTCGGGTAGACCGTTCGCCGTGTGCAAGTCTTTCGATTTGACGCCAGTTCGGCGACTTGCGCGTCTGTCACCGAAGTGTTTGATAAGTTTCCGTTTGTCATTGGAATTATACTTTCCTTTTCTTCTGATTACTTGCCTCCAGTGCAACTATGAACCTATCGATTGACAGACGCATCTAAAAACTGCACTCCTTGAGCAGTTCCTGAATGAAGTTCAGCAACATTTGAGAACCTGTTCCTGTCACGTGAGTTTACACGTAGTTATTAATTTAATTATTATTGCATTACGTCTGTGTTTGACAAGTAAAGTAAGTGGATTTTTTACAGGAAATAAATCATCCACAACTACTGCTGACTGCCTTGATTCTGTCACAACCAGTTTCTAGCCTAACGCGTCATTAACACATGTTCATCATCAACACCATACTCTTTACAATTGTCAACTCTGTATGATGATGATGAAGATGATGTTTACTGAAACTTCTTGTGGCAAAACATATAAATAAAGTCCACTGTAGCTGTGGATGATTTACTTACTGAAATATTATCAGTTATGCTGTTGGCAGAAGTCTGGAGAATATCACGTGAAATAAGTTTTGTGTTAATAAATGTACAGGGTTATTACAAATGATTGAAGCGATTTCACAGCTCTACAATAACTTTATTATTTGAGATATTTTCACAATGCTTTGCACACACATACAAAAACTCAAAAAGTTTTTTTAGGCATTCACAAATGTTCGATATGTGCCCCTTTAGTGATTCGGCAGACATAAAGCCGATAATCAAGTTCCTCACACACTCGGCGCAGCATGTCCCCATCAATGAGTTCGAAAGCATTGTTGATACAAGCTCGCAGTTCTGGCACGTTTCTTGGTAGAGGAGGTTTAAACACTGAATCTTTCACATCACTATGCGTGAAACTTGCCCGCACGCGTTCAACCGTTTCTTCACTCACTGCAGGCCGACCCGTTGATCTCCCCTTACAGAAGCATCCAGAAGCTTTAAACTGCGCATACCATCGCCGAATGGAGTTAGCAGTTGGTAGATCTTTTTTGAACTTCGTCCTGAAGTGTCGTTGCACTCTTATGACTGACTGATGTGAGTGCATTTCAAGCATGACATACGATTTCTCGGCTCCTGTCGCCATTTTGTCTCACTGCGCTCTCGAGCGCTCTGGCGGCAGAAACCTGAAGTGCGGCTTCAGTCGAACAAAACTTTATGAGTTTTTCTACGTATCTGTAGTGTGTCGTGACCATATGTCAATGAATGGAGCTACAGTGAATTTATGAAATCGCTTCAATCATTTGTAATAGCCCTGTAGTTATTGTACATCTTCTGCTTGATAGATAACGAACTTCTTATTCTTAGAGTGCGTATGACCTGTCGACATCCAGGTATTCCATTCAGTATATTGTAGGAATATAATTCCGAACTTTCAACCATTACAAAGTGACGAAATGATGACAATGACTTTGCGAATTGGACGTTCTGTGACCATGCCTTAGATTTCTGCTGTAATGCTTTGCAAACATAATGGGTGTTTTAGTCGGATTAGAAGCATTTCTGCTAGCGTAACGCAATATTCATTTTCATTTGAAAGATATTTTAATGACTAGAACTAATGAAACTAATACTGTATCTAGAGGCAAACATTCCACTGCCGCCTGCCTGCCTCACATGAGTCTCAAGCCTGACGTGGCCCCCGGGCTCTAAGGATTCCTGCGGTGTGGGACCCGGCCGGTGCCGTCTGTGGCAAACCTCGCTGCCTTCTCGGAACCGAGTACAATAAGCTGCGAGTCACGTTAATGAGTCAGTTGCCACAGATGGTGCCTCTTTCGCGAATGATACACGCACTTTTCCCCAGTGATCCCGGGACTTGAGTGGTTGTTCTTACGAGAAGTAAATAAAATACTCTTGGTTTTGCGTATATGGTGTATTATGTCCAGTTAGGTACGTAACAATCAGTCTATAAATCATCTCGAACTAAATCTTTTAGACAGCTTTGTTGTTGGAACCTTCAACAAGACCAGCCATACCTCGTTATGGCAGAGATGTGCGAGGGTCACCCAGAGAGTAATGCACTACACTTTTTTTTATTTCGACAGTTAGTAACTGAACACAATGAAAGGTGACCAAAAAAAAGAATAATATTTTTTATACACTGCCTACTTTTGGCGTAATGTCCTTCCTGTTCTACAGCCTACCTCCAGCGAGACACAAAGGAATAACATGTATGCCCTGTCGGTACCATTCCTTGCTGTGGTCACGAAGCCGTCACCTCTTCGTCACCCACAGACTGTCCTACGTGAATAAACAAATACCCTCTTGCTGTGAAGTGGGACTGGATGTCGCTAAACAAAATGAGTGTTCTAATGAAATATTGTAACAGCTTCTTGTAGACGACATACGTATTATCCATAAGTGGCATATTATTATTGAAAAAAGCTTTAGAAACATTTTTGATTCTGTGTAAGTCACATACACGACGATTCATAAAGCTGCATACGACCAAACTGTTTGACAGGTGAATATCTAATGCAAAATAATGTATTTTTTTCTGCCTGTAGTTTTAATCATTTAACGTGAAAATTACTGTATAAACTTGTACTGTTGGTATACTAGTATAATTAAACTATTCTGCGATGTTTATTACTATAAGGGAAGCATTTAAGGGCGGATTAGGTAAGGATTGAGAGTCAAAGTCTAGATTTTCCATATTATTTAGTCGAAATACTCGTCTTAGTTCTACTTAAAACGATATCAGAGTCTTCCATACCTTATGACGCCCCTTCATGCTACGATAACTTCCTGTGTTAACGTTACCTCATTCTGTCATACAGTTTTCAATGGTTGGTATATACTAGTCACTTGGAACTGATGTCTAGCACAATTGTCGGGATTGAGATGTATGTAGTGTTCGCTTGGGAGGGGCATCTCGCATTTTATAGAAACGACACCTTAACGAACAGATGCCACTAAATTTTCTCCCTTAGTAGCAGAGTAACACATACAAAAACACATTACTGGTCCACTCCCGCACCCTGCCACTGAGGCATCCACGTCGTTGCTCACATAAAATAGTGTGACTGGCCTACGAGTTTACTACTTGATCGCAAGTCCAATTAGATTTAGAAGGTGTGACCAGAAGACCACGTGACCGGAAGCTATCTTGCTCTTTGACTAGAGGGTTTTGCTACTGGCGACGAACTGTCATCATCAACAAAAGCATTTGCTGCTGGTAGACATACTGTTATGCTAACACACTTTCCAGACATGAGATCTAAATCAGCACCTTCCAGAGAGATAAATACATACAAATTGAAAGGGATCTGTCCGATTTGCCACGTCCATTTTCAAGAAGTTTTGGCCATAGTTACGAATGAGGTTGTGAATCTGATAAATGTACTCAATCACTGTAGTATCGATGAACTATATTCCTTGTAAGTCTGTTGTTGAGGCCATAGGTGTTGTTCGTAGAGGTTACTTAGTTGACGAAGTAGTAGTAGTGTGTGGTGGACAGTCTGGCAATTTACTCGGTTTGAAAAGGATGAAAGCTGGCCTGCCATGTGGTGGAGGCAGCATTAATTATATCAATAGAAGAATGTCAAAAGCGGAATTTTTAACGTAATCTAGTTTTAAATTATATGTTTGTAACAGTGTAGTTTCTTACCGTTAGAACATTGTGTTTGGTTGCTGTAGAAATTTTATAGTGAAACACATGGACTTGTATGATAAGTGAAACGAGTGTCAAGGAAGGCAGTTATACACAAGTAACTTATTAAGAAATGTTTTGCTAATTTGTATAGGTGTGAGAACTTTATGAAAAGGTGTATTGTTGTCATGAATTAATGAAATATAGCTAAACTTGGAGCCTTTGTTCTCATTTATCAATCACTAAGAATAATTTCCCATTTACATTTACTTTCATGATTGCGTGCATACTCGCTTTGCACACCACGAGTTGTGTACTGAGAAGCATTTTTTATGAAAAGTGATCAGATACCAACTTGCATCGCACATCGCAAGTAAGGCAAATGAAATTTGATTTTTGACTGTTACATCATTATTCCCAATAGCAGCAGGTTTGCAGAACAGATGAGCGTTCTATGTGCACAGGTATGCCAATAAATTATATCATCAGTGTTCATGTCCACTCTAAGGTACAGTGATTGTCAGAGTGTATTTGTGAAAACAATATCAGTATCAGTTTACAGGCTTAATAATAATAAAAGATTTCAGTAATGTGCTATCTTGTGAGTTTTCAGGCAGTGTTATCAGAAAGTCAGATGTGCTAAATTTTATGTTCATTTGCTTGTGCAATTGGAATAAGAGCTCTGATACAGTGATTGTTTGCATGACTAAAGATAAGGATTAGCTATATTTAGGGCCAATATTTTTATCTGAGTGATTTGTCGTGCAATCAGAAAAGATATGTAAATTTAATAGAAAACGAATTGCTCTCTTGCAGACAAATTGTTTGATGTACCAGCTAGCCTAGATTTCACTTTGTGTAGAATGAGCTTCAAATATATCCATTCAAAACTTTATTTTGACACAGCCTTGTTGCAATGCACTGAGATTTATGTATTACGATGTCAAAATAAGTTTTATACATTTCTCAGATACCAATCAAATGCTTACAAACACTAGTATAGAAATATAAAACATTACTTTCATCTGGTGACTCTGCCGCCATGCATAATTATGAGTTAGTCTGCTGATTTCTGCAGTCAGATAAAGGTTGTTCTACAAGTTCTACAAGTTTCAATTATACACTTTGCATTGAATTACCTTTCAAGATTTATGATGCAACTATTGAAGTAATTATACATCTGATGCCATTACAGCAATCCAGTTGGTTCTGCATATTTATTACCAAGCAACTATAAGACATATTTTCTACAGAAAAGTTATAGCTTGGCTGTGCAGAAATGGTTTGTGTGTCTTTCACAATTTTGAGTACCAATTTGTGACAAATATTCTGCAGATTGTCGTACAAGTAATATTCTTTCATTTTTATGTGTTTTTAATGTTATATTGTGTTTAGAATAAGTGATTTTGCTATTGATCTTTGCAATTGCTTATGATACACTTCCAGTGAAAAATATTCTTGTTTATTGAATGTTATTTATTGTTTATTGAATGGTTAGACAGACAATGATTTTTTCGTGGTATATGCTACTTTGCGTCCTGTACTGAAGTGTAGGTATTTCATTGCACAGTGATATCACCAGCAGTTTGGATTTGCATTTACTCATTAAACTCTGTCAGTGGTAATTTAAATATTTTGCTGTTTTCATTAACAATTAAAGGAAGAGACTTTTAGTAGTTATCTGTGTAGTACTGAATTGTGTGTGAGAGTTTTCCTTTTTGTTTGCTGAGTTACTATAATTGCATTAAAATGCCAAAGGCTACCAGAGCTAGGTGAAATGCCAGAGCTGCAGCTGATGTAACTTTTGGTAATTCTTTAAACAGAGAAGGGACAGTTGATCAAGGATCCTCTCATGGCGCAGCGGTATTAGTGTCAGGTAATCCTGTTTCGGTTATCAGTGAGGCAGCTTTCAGTAAATGTCAAGAATTAATTGTTTCTCCAACATATCCATTGAAGACAAATCAAAATTACAGGTGTAATTACAGGGAAAACTACAGAGGTTAAGAACAAACACGTTTAGATTTCATTTACAAAGGTAATCAGTACTCCGCCAACATCTTAATTGTGAACCTTCTTACTACACATATGATATAGGGTATTGATTTCTTGACTTAATATAATGATAATCTAAGCATTAATAATGCCAAGACGAAAGCCGAAGCCGATGGCAAGTTAGCCTGTTTGCAGTTCGATGATTGGATTTCAAAAGAGGAAGAAGACATAAGCTGTTCGAAATTTTTATCTTCGTTAAAATCACAATCTTCCACTGAAGCTGTTGGTCATAAATCAAGAACTTCTCAGAAGATGGGTCTTTTGATATCTCTGAAGTTATACATGATAAAGTAGAAGTGTAGAGGAAGCTTCTGATGTAGGCAGGCAAAAGTTATTTGATATCGTATAGTCACATTCTGAAGTCCTTGTCAACAAACCTGGTACCATAATACATTTTCTGTATGAATTTAAAGTCAAGGAACATATGGAGTTTTTCGTTGCACTTTATGCTAATGTACACATAGAGAGAGGAAAGAACGAGGTCCAAAGTAGGTAGAGGGTCCACCTCTCTCTGATGGGTTCATCAGCAGGCGACTGATGCCTCGACGAGCAGGGTGCTATTATTCCTTCATTCAATTCATGGTGAACTCGATTTTTTCTACTGTTCTATTTAGTTAATAAGTGTAAATAACTCTCTCCTACTACCCTGGTGTATTATAGTGAATGAGACTGGTTCACTTATTTTCCTAACTGGAGATGAATGTAATTTGCTATGAATTTTTGGTAATTTGTGAATAATATTTCATATGTCAACAGCACTGATGCTACATTGATCTATTTCAGAATAATTCTGCAAAGCTAACAATCCTCAGCTATTTACTACTGGTAATACAGAGATATGACTTGCAAATTCCAGCTGAATATGTGTACTGTGAGAAACTGTACCCAGTGTAAAGAATGATAGAGAAAGCATAAAGTATGACATTTATGTAAAAAGATACTGGTTCCAAAAGGTAAGAAATGATGTGCTTGTGATGTAGCTGTATTTGTGTGACGAAATATGTTGATATTATGCAGTAATGTAAATTAGCACTTATGCTGAGCAGTAATGAAGGAATAATATGTATTGAATTATTATGTGTATCTAGGTGAAGAGATGTTTTTATGAATAAGTATTTTGGGAAGCAAATGAGGAGTGTAAGATGATGTTATTTCACTAGTGATGATGTATGTGGATGTTTTTATGGATTATCAATTCAGGTAGCCAATGAGGAGTAAAGGAAGATTTTTATCACAGTAATGATGTTGTGTGTGGTTTAATATTAGCTTTACAGGTATATTGTGTAGGAGTGAAAACAAGAACCAAAATACATATAACATGAACATTTTCTTTCAGAACTGTGTTCAGTATGTGTGTCTTTATGAGGAATTGATTCAACAGATAATAGAGGTATTTTGTGGTTGACACCTGAACTTTGAATTCCCAGGAACGTCCAGCTTGTTAATGAAAATGTAACTAACATTTCACTCTTTTATCACCATTAATGACAATGGTTTTGTAGTTGTAATGATACCAGTGAATTTGGCAGATGTTAAGATGATGTTACACATATAATTTTTGCTCCAGTAGTAAAAGGTGTTGATTGACACATGACTGACATTAATTGTAATGTTATAAAGTTTTCCATTCTAAAAGTGTGTGTACAATAATTAGGTATTTTGGTTGTCACCATACTTATTCTTAATGTTACTGTACGTGAGATATCTGGCCAGACAAAAAAATCTATGCAACTTAAGAAACTGGATCCAAGTCTTTTCTTTTAGTTAAGGTACTTTAAGATGGAGATACATAGTCAAGATCGTCATTTAATACCAGAGTGATGATCAACTGTATACTTGTTTAAGCAATGTGGTTAAAATGACATAAGAATTTTACAGACAAGTCATATATGATTCATGCGATACCCAGGCTACAAGATAATCATTTCTATTGTATACGCCAGATAAGGAATTTGAATAAGGCGCATGTGCCTGAAATTATGTTTTTCAGGAAAATTCATTATACCATTAAGATGGCTGTAACTAGTTATCTAATTCCTTTGTAAATTTGTTTAATGTATTCTGGACATGCGTAGGAGATTATCTTGGTTAACACACACACACACACACACACACACACACACACACACACACACACACATGAAGCTTAATGGACAGATTATGCTGTATTGCTTCATGCAATTTACTGTGGCCTTTCGTTGAGTGTCACACCATGTCTCAGCTTATGAAACATGGACCAATGGTAGTTCTATAGCAATGATTGTAGCTCTTCAAATTCTGGGTTGTTAGTGGCGGTTGTGACAAGACACTTCATCATCCCTGAGTATGTCTGGATAATATATTTATTTTGAGCCCTGTGGATTGTCAGTGAAGAAACTGAAGGCAAAGTTCTATGCTCCCTGAGTCTGCCCCAGGAATGTGCTCAGGCTACCTTGCTGGTGCAACTGTGATAAGCATGTATGCGACAAAACAGTGATGCATGTGACAGTTGGCTGTCATTTTTTTTTCTCTCCCATTGCATGACGTTGTCCTTATAGGTTTTCTCAGTCATTTTGAACAGGCAATTGTACACATTTTTGTACCATACTGAGAATGTGTGTATTTTTCTTGGCTTATTTGAACTGAGAAGAATTTTCAGTTGCCTTCATAAAATTTTTATAACATTTGAACAAACAGATATAACAGCTTTGTAAAGTTTTGTATCATGTTGTATGAAATGTGCATCTTTCTTACTTTATTTGAACTCATAGGAATTGTATCATGACAACTATGTAAAGCGACTAATTACTGGAAGCTCCATACGTTTGTTAGCGTTTATTTACTCTTACTTGCATTCAATTTACATTCCATATTGGTATCACTTTGTACTTCTTCACCGATATTTTGTACATATTGTCACCTACCCAAGGTATCTGTAACCACATTATTGTGCCACTGAAACGCGTACGTTTCATATGTATTCATTACCAGCGATGGCGAGGCATGACAGAATCTCTGACCAGAGAGTTATTTATCGTTGCCAGTCTGCGCTTGACCGCGCGAGATGACAGTAGTAGCTCGCGCGAGACGACGGTAGTAGCGTGCTTCGAGTTGGCAAGAGTAGTTGTGTGTGGCGAGTCGGCAGAGGGAGGAGACAGTTGGATAGTTATATCAGTCAGTGCTAGTGTGTAGCGAGTCGGCATGCGTCCGCAGTGTGCTCTGCCCACGAGTCTGGTCAGGAATGTGGTGGACGATATGTACATTATTGTAGAAGGTAATGAAGCAGCATTGCGCTCAGCTAATAACGTATGTTAATTGTAATTTAATTTGTTCAAAATGATGCCCCAATAATAACTTTTTATAAAGTAACTCATTTAAAGAAAAAGATTCATTTTACGTTAAATAATATTTCCTATGCATTTCCTCCAAGAATCAAAATTAAATATAGGCCAGCATTGCAAGGAGCTGTGCCGAAAAATAAGAGCAGATATACATGCAGTTTTAATGAGTTAAGAATTTATCAGGTTTAATTATTTCACAGGGCCGAAGGTCAGCGTTGCTGCCCTTATATGATTCATCAGGTTTAATTATTTGTTGAGATGTTACATTCAGTTCATGGTCCATATATTTAATTGATATTATAGTGGTTTTTAGTCAATTTTCATTTATCAATTTTGTGGGGACTTTAGATTATAGCTCATTATCATTGTCATTTATTTTTCTTGGGAGGTTACACTTGGCGACATCCGAACTAGGATCGTATTTCTTTGTGAATCTTCTGATAAGTAGTCACATAGCTGCTCTTATTTACTTAAATATAATTAGGATTTGGCGCAACGCATTTACTAATTTTGGCACTTTCTTCCACAGATCATCGGCAATTCGTTGCTCTTTGTTGTATTTGTGTTTGTTGGATTTTGCATTGTCTTTGTTTCATTATTGAATAATTGTGATTTGGGTAAAAAATGTCGCGGAAAACTGTTAATAGCACATCGCGAGGTATAGTGAATGAAATAACCGAGTTAAACAACTTGACCGATAGTACTTGCGACATGCAGTGTAATGATGACAATCCTCCGTTTACTGACAATCAGTGTGTGCCGACCATTAATAATGATTTTTATCTTAACATTGAGCAAACGAATTCAATTGTGTCCTCTGTTAATTTAACGACAATTGATGACGCGAGGCGGTCTGTTGTAATGAGCGCTGCCCAGCTCAACCTGTTTGCAAAATTTAAGTAATGAACAGACAAATTGTCTAATGAAAATGAACAGTGTAATCAGAATGCGTCGGAGTTATTTAATTCCGAGGTAGTGACTGACAGTGCGGATCCGATGGGCAAACCTTTTGGTGAATCACAGAATGACCAAATAGTCACACAAAACGTGACAATTGCAGGTACACCATCACACAGCACAGAGAATGCAACAGTTACTTTTGGCTGGGGTGATTTTACGGCAGTATTGCTACAGTTTAAGAACGAACTTAGTGGAGATTTCAAACAATAACTTAGTGAAAATTTCAAACAACAACTTAATGAAAATTCCAAACAACAGAATGAAAATTTCAAACAACTTATTAAAGAACAAGACGACTTTTTCAAAAAACTTAGGGAACAGAACAAACAATTTAATGAAAGTTGCAAACAGTCGCATGAAAAATACGACAACCTTAACGAACAGAACAAACAACTTAATGAACAAATTACAGCCGTTACCGTGCAGCGTCATGACACTAAGGTACAATTACGTGAGGATACGAAGGCTTGTGCTAGTAACAGTAATGAAGAAGTTGGAACTGTTGCACAAGAATTAGATAATAGACATGCACCCACAACAGAATCACATATAGATGAAATTAGTGCAGTCGCTGAACAATGTCCTAAAAACGCAACACAGATACGCGACGAGTTTAATTTAAAGTCACCAGAAGTTTCACACACTCTGAATACGGAAGTCGATAATAAAAGTGAACGACAGAACAACCAAATTAACGAACGTATTAAAGTGACAGAAATGAAAAATGTTTCAGTCTTTAACACGTCACAGAATACGCCACGTTGCGAACATTTCTCACAATCACACAGCCAGTATAATTTGGGTAATTTGCAGAGACTACGCGAGTTAAAATCCGAAAAGCTACGCGACTTAAAATCTGAAAAGCTACGGAACTTGAAATCCGAAAAGACACAGACAAACAGATTCTTATGTAATCGTGAACCTGTTCACAAATTCAGAGACGATAACGTTGATTATCAGCAATTTTTATCGGTAAGAAAATCTAAGGAACTTAATAATGACAGAGCACAGGTACACGCTTTAAACTGGATACGAAAATTTATTTTTGTATTTTTAACAGCATTGCCTGTAACACAGAAACTACAATTAGCATGGATACAGCAATTTGTTTCTGAATTTTTACCGCCATTGCCTGTAATGTAAAAGCTAAAATGTATTTGTAGTGCGTGATAGTCCTCAGGGGATTCATTACACTTTAATGAATATGTGCCGTAGCGTGCACAGGCCCCGAGCTGTAGTAGTGCTGTTTCATCTTTAGTTTCCTGCACTGCTGCCTTCTCTTCTACTATCCTTTATATCTATCAAAACAGATCTTTAACTATTGCTCTACCTAGAATTAATTAAAATGACTAAAGAAAACCCGATAAGACAAGTATATACCGAAAGTGACGATTTTTCTTTAGACGCTCCAGAAATGACAACTACGAGAACTTTAATATCAGAGAAAATTTTAATCATCAGTATGTACAAAATTTTCAGCAGTCGCAAACACATTTTGGTAACAATAGACGTTTTTTCACCGCAACAGCATGAAAGTCAGCCGGTTAGCATACCTAACCAACAATACAGTGTGCAAGGTCAGCCAGGCTTTAATGTTTCGCCGCGTGCACGTATAGTCTCAGCTCCAACAAATAGTAACGCACAGCAGCAAGGAAATCGGTACGTACAGAAAACACACCATTTCAGTTCCTATCGCAATGCACCGTATAGAAATGACTATCACGACAGACGTAAAAACAATGAGCACAATTATCAACATACGTTTAATAACAGTCGGTCTTACCAGCAGCAAAATCATCCGCAATAACATAATCTCACGAATGAACCAGATAGTAGATATCGTCCAGAACGTAATACGTCTGAAAGAAATAACAGAACAGTTCAAATAGTCGAAATGCCACAGAATCCTCCTGATAATAATAACACGTCTGTTAGAGTTTGACTAGATACAGTACAGGTCGCATCTTCCAGTAACACAAGCACTACTTTAGACACGCAGAATGTTGTTCACGAAAATGTTATTACTTTTGACAACATCAGAGACACTCTTTTACAGGAAAGACCAGTTGTTCAGAAAACCATTTCACACCCTGTCATCGAAATTAAAATTGGATCATCGAAATTTTCGGCAGTAATCGATTCTGGATCACCTATGTCAGTAATAAATGAAGAAACTTTCAACGAGTGTAACAAAGAGAATACCTATCCTACATTACCATTAGGCAAAACGAAAGTGAAGGGAGCAGTATCGAGTAAAGGTATAGACGTTAAATTACAGACACATTTATCATTTTGTATTGCAGGTCACACATTTCACTCAAATTTTTGGATTGTTCCTTTATTGACAACAGACGTTATTTTAGGTACTAATTTTCTGGTACAACACGACACAGTTATTGATTTTCAAAATTCTTATTTAATGTTGAAGGATGAAAATGTGCAATTGGCTTTAGAATTTCAGCATTCTTTATCTGCAGAAGAACAAACAATTAATCGCACAGAGGTCATTTCCGCATCACGTGACATAGACTGTAATTCCACATTGTTCACAGATACGTACGTACACAACCATAATACTCCAGACGAAGCCGACTATGACGTTATACAGATGATTTGTGATAAAGTTAAACAGAGCAGTGCAAATACAGACGACGAACGTACGCAATTACACAAAATTCTTTTACAGCAAGCTCCAGTTTTCGACAACATTCCTGGTACTATGTCCGGTTTTATGTATGAATTTCAAGTCAAACAGCACGACACATTTTAAGCAAAGCATTATCCCATTCCGTCTGTTATACTGAAAAATGTTGAACCACATAACAAAATAGACAATTAGTAAACTTTCCTACATCTCGTCGACTACGACACCATGAAATAATTGACATTGCGCTGAACAACATCAAACGTGCCGCGGAGCGCCGGAGGAGACAGCAAAAACAGGTTTGTACACGCCGTGACTTTCACATTGGACAGAAGATATTAGTACGTACACACTATTTATCCAACAGAGCAAAAGGTAGGTGCAGTAAATTTGAACTTCTATACGCAGGTCCATATCGGATTCGCAGCATTCCTCACCCCAATGTTGTACACGTCGAAACTTTGAGAACCAGAAAAACCAAAGGAAACCACCACATATCGAATATCAAACCTTTTATTGAATGAAAATACTTTATGATTTAACATGCTGTAATGCCATTTGCTAATTTTTATGACCACTTATGCAATTATACTCACATGAACACTTACTGATGATTATCGTATTTTTTCTTGGCAAGTGCCCGGCAAGGTAAAGTTAGCAGGTCGCTCTTCTTGTCGTTACACATCAGACCGTGCATATTTTTCCAGATGAACTTACACAGTTTTATGACCACTTATGCAATTATATTTATGTGACTACTTACTGATGATTGTCGTATTTTTCTTGGCAAGTGCCCGGCAAGGTAAGGTTAGCAGGTCGCTTTTCTTGTCGTTACACATCAGACCGTGCACGTTTTCTATTTTTTACGTATGTATGATTGTTTTCCTGTTTGTTTGTATGCATTATGAAATACTTAAGATATAGCAAACACCAGTTGACTTTGACATTTTTGCCCTATGATATCTCAACATCGTGACTATTTTTACATTTTTTGCTGCTGCATTATGATATTCTGTGTACATTTTTGCATCTGAACACAGTCTATGTTTTTTGACCTATTACGTTTTCTGTCATGGTATGCTGTATGCTTAATTATATCACTATAAACCAGTTTTTATCTAATGGGTATATAAATTAAATGCAAGACATTAATCTTTGTTCATCATTTTCAGAAAGAAATAACGTGTAAAGGAAAAAAATTAAACAGAAATGGGAATTTCACCTAGGGAATAAACGAAAGAAGATGCAAAAACCTTATGAGGAAGAGTAAATGAATCAGAATTAACAAGCATTAACAGGAATATACTATACACATCGTAGAATAGCAGTCTTAACTAATATTTTCTTTCAGAATACGAAGCGATTGATGCAGGCTGTCAGACAGAACTTCACATCTTAGCTTTAGTGAGGAAATATGCTAGAAATAAGGAATAGTTGTGTAATGAATAATGAAGTGATTTTTTTTTGCAGATGATAATGAATGGTGATGAATAATGATGAAGAATAAGCAGCTATGAATAATGAAGTTTTTCTTTACAGGTGATGGTAATAATGGAGTTATGATAATATGATAATGAAGTGATGGATAATGAAGTTTTTTCTTTACAGATGAGGATGATGTTGAAGTTTATGTATTTATGCTCTGTAGTTGTTTAAGTATTTGTTGCAGTTCGTTTTGACAGTATATGTTGTATTGCATAGTATGATGACTGAAGGTTTTGGAAAGGACAGCTAGGGAACACATTTTATACACATTTAACTATCTGTTAATTCGAAGTTCACTACTTTTCAGCATAAAATGCGTTTCTTCTTTCAGTCTAATAATCCATTTTTGTATTTTTTCCAGGAGAAATTATTCATGAAATTAATGTACTATAAGCAGTTGTTCATTAAACCCATGTCATTTATGAATGTGATTACATATACTCTATTTGTTTCATAATCTTGATACAGCTGACTCATGACGAATGACGTTACACATCTTCATTTGCAGCAATAACTCAAAAGCAAATATTGTTATTAATTATCGATCCCAACGCAATGCATTGCTAGCACAAAAAAAAAGCTTTGTAACTGGCAAATGAATGCCACTGATTAATGTAATAAGATGAACTATGAGGACAATGTTTACTATAATTAGATTAATTATGCCATTTATTAACTCATTTTCAATGATGACTTCTGATGGTAATTAGGCAATGAGTGCCAATATTCTCTGTAAATAACTTCTGAGGGTTTGTAATTAGTCAATGAGTGCCAATGTTCTCTGTAAATGACTTCTGATGGTTTGTAATTAGGCAATGAATGCCAATGTTCTCTGTAAATGATTTCTGATGGTAATTAGGCAATGAGTGCCAATGTTCTCTGTAAATGACTTCTGATGGTTTGTAATTAGTCAATGAATGCCAATGTTCTCTGTAAATGATTTCTGATGGTAATTAGACAATGAGTGCCAATGTTCTCTGTAAATGATTTCTGATGGTAATTAGGCAATGAGTGCCAATGTTCTCTGTAAATGATTTCTGATGGTAATTAGGCAATGAATGCCAATGTTTTCTGTAAATAATTTCTGATGGTAATTAGGCAATGAGTGCCAATGTTCTCTGTAAATGACTTCTGATGGTTTGTAATTAGGCAATGAGTGCCAATGTTCTCTGTAAATGACTTCTGATGGTTTGGAATTAGTCAATCAATGCCAATGTTCTCTGTAAATGATGTCTGATGGTTTGCAATTAGGCAATGAGTGCCAATGTTCTCAGTGAAACTACTCATGAACATTATTCTGTAATACTAAATACTTGGTACAGAAATGTTCAATGACTGGGTAATGAGTGCCACCCATTACTAGTGTAATTCTCAATGAAGACTAGTATGTGACGTAATGTCCTTTACCTTCTAACCTAATTACCTAGAATTACTGCAATATCCATTTGTCCTGTATATCCTCATGATCATGGAGCTCTATATTTGGTTTTTGCACTAACTCTACGTTGTTGTAACAGACAAGAACGTGGTGTTGACACGACATGCTGTCCACCACCATGAGCGATGATGGTCTCACTGTTTGGTGTACCTAATGTACTACCAAAAGGATAACATGGAATATTACTACGGCATTTCAGTGTCTTGGCTAAGCTGATCAATACTTCTTGGAAAAGAACTTTAGATCGCCTCACTTGATGTTGTGCTTCTGTAGAAAGATATGGACTTTCAGTGCAGCTGCGTGCAACCTAAAGTGCTACAACCATGATGCAATCCTTCCCTTTCCTATCCTAATTCTTGTAACATAGTGAAAATCATTTTTTTAGGTAACATGATTTGTATTCATGGTCTATACATTTTTTGATTTGCTGATATGTTCTGAACTACAGTGCATGTGCACTTTTGTCATTTGTAAACAGGATTTCTACTCATTGCATATACATTTTATGATTTCCTGATTTGTTCTGAACTACAGTGCGTGTGCACTTTTGTCATTTGTCAATATGATTTGTACTCATTAGGTTTATTTGTTGTAAAAATATTAGAGAGTTTTACAGTGCATGTGCACTTTATGCCATTTGTACTCATTACGTATACATTTTTTTTGTGATTCCCAGATATATTCTGTATTACAGTGCATGTGCACTTTCGTCATTTTGTTAACATGATTTGTATTCATTGTATATACATTTTGTGATTTGCTGATATGTTCTGTACTACTGTGCGTGTGCACTTTTGCCATCTGTAAATATGTTTTGTACTCATTGTATATATTTTGTCTTTGCCTGATATGTTCTGTACTCAGTGCATGTGCACTATATTTACTTCATGTTCTACACCTATATATATCTGTATATATTCTGTAATTGTAAAGTTAATTAGTTAAGAAAAAAATTGTTGCTCATGGCAAGTCCAAATGACTCACCATCGCTGCCAAATTTTTGCCCCCCCAGTGGAGGGTTATGAAACACGTACATTTCATATGTATTCATTACCAGCGATGGCGAGGCATGACAGTATCTCTGACCAGAGAGTTATTTATGATTGCTAGTCTGCGCTTGACCGCGCGAGACGACAGTAGTAGCTCGCGCAAGACGACGGTAGTAGCGTGTTGCGAGTTGGCAAGAGTAGTTGTGTGTGGCGAGTCGGCAGAGGGAGGAGACAGTTGGATAGTTATATCAGTCAGTGCTAGTGTGTAGCGAGTCGGCATGCGTCCGCAGTGTGCTCTGCCCACGAGTCTGGTCAGGAATGTGGTGGACGATATGTATATTATTGTAGAAGGTAATGAAGCAACATTGCGCTCAGCTAATAACGTATGTTAATTGTAATTTAATTTGTTCAAAATGATGCCCCGATAATAACTTTTTATAAAGTAACTCATTTAAAGAAAAAGATTCATTTTACGTTAAATAATATTTCCTATGCATTTCCTCCAAGAATCAAAATTAAATATAGGCCAGCATTGCAAGGAGCTGTGCCGAAAAATAAGAGCAGATATACATGCAGTTTTAATGAGTTAAGAATTTATCAGGTTTAATTATTTCACAGGGCCGAAGGTCAGCGTTGCTGCCCTTATATGATTCTTCAGGTTTAATTATTTGTTGAGATGTTACATTCAGTTCATGGTCCATTACTTAATTGATATTATAGTGGTTTTTAGTCAATTTTCATTTATCAATTTTGTGGGGACTTTAGATTTTAGCTCATTATCATGGTCATTTATTTTCTTTGGAGGTTACACCATGATTCTGTGATTGTTAGTTTTGGAGATGTTTTTGAGTGGTTCCTGCTATTGTATCAGCCAAAACTAGTCTGCAGAATTCTTGTTTAATAGGGGAGGGGTGATGAAAGAGGACTGTTCGATTTCCCACATCCATTTTCAAGAAGTTTTGGCCATAATTATGAATGAAGTTGCGAATCTGATAAATGTACTCATTCCCTGTAGTATCGATATAACCACGTTCTTTGTAAGTCTGTTCTTGAGATCACAGATGTCGGTCACAGAGGTTACTTCTTTTGAAGCCTGCAGCAGTTGTGTGTGTTGGACAGTCTGGCAATGTACTTGGTTTGAAAAGGATGGAAGCTGACCTGCTATGCAGTGGAGGCAGCATTGTTTTTTATACTGATATGGTTTGAGGAAAAAGACAAGATCGCATGAAAAGGAAAATTTAAGTTAATCCAATTATATATGTACACAGTGATTTTTTTCCACCATGTACAAACTCTAGTTATTGATCAATGAGATGATACGGAACAAAAAAGATTTAATGAAATTATGTCCGGAAATGCGTGGTTTCCATGTTAGAGACCATTTATTCAATCATACTTTATTACAGAGACTGCGGTCTAAAACGCGCTGTACCATGCAGCCACAGTTATAGCATGCATGGTTTCCTCCTAGAGGGTGGTACTGTTCCTCATATGTCATGCCCTAGCGCTCTCTCCTGACATAGTAACTGGTAATGTTGTGTCCAATTCACTTCTCTTCCTGATTCACCTTTCAGTGGATGTGACACAGTGTTGTACAAAATGGTTCTGCATTTGAATCGAGAGCTTGCCAGCATGGCTTTTACTTATGAAAAGGCAAACAGCACTGGGCAGTGGGCAGCAGGGCTGTATCAGGAAAACTGTTCTGCAGCAACAACCATAGCTTTCGATGTTTGGAACAGTGTTTCGCCGTTTGTCTGAGACAGAGTCGTTTCAGGACGCAGGACATCATGGAGGACGTACCTGAAATGTTCAGACATCAGATGCAGAGGAAAATGTGATAAACGCTGCAGAAGGCTTCCGCCGTGTCAATACCAGGCAGTTGGCTCACCAGTACAGGGTAAGCCAGATGACCGTGTGGGACATTCACCATGACAATAGTTACTACCCGTATAACTTACAGCATGTGCAGGGCTTACTAGCGACAGACTTTCCACAACATGAGCAGTTTTGTCAGATTTGTGTCATCCAGTGTATTCACAGACGAGGTCACCTTTATGCAGAGTGATACCTTCAGCTTTCATAGCAGTCATCTGTGGGACAGTGTGTAGAACCCCCATGGTATGGTGACAGCGAGTCAGCCGGAATGTGTGGGCTGGGATAATTGGCGACCGTATTTTGGGACCAATCTTCCTTTCACATCACCTAACGGACCAGAAGTATCGGCGTTTCTTGCGGATGACTTTGCCTCCCTTGCTGGAAGAAGTGTCATTGATGATTCGAAGGGTTATGTGGCTGCTACATGATGGTGCTCCAGCTCACTTGGCCCTTAATGTCTGGACGCATCTCAATCATGCCTTCTGTAGCCATTGGGTCATATGAGGGGGTCCAGTTGCATGACCTGCTCGTTCACCGGATTTCAACCCTTGTGATTTTTGGTTACGGCGCCATCTCAAAAGTGTCATGTATGCAGAGCCTGCTCCAGATGTGGAGACATTTTACGATGATTCATCGTCCTGAGAACCAAGGACATCGACAACAGGTAATACGATTTACACATAACTCTATTGTAGACTTCTCCAATCTGAAATGTCCAACAAGCAATGATGTTACGGCTGTTAAAACTTTCTAGACCTGCAACATTTTCGACTTAAGGTCCATGTACTAGAGCAATGGTGATCCAGCCATTACAGTGCTCATTGGTATCATTGTTGCTAAGGGTAAAGCCACTGACCAACTTATTATCCTTGCATCCTCAGAGTCTATTGCGACAGCATACATGAATAAAAGGTTCTCAGTTTTCAAGACACATCAATTTGAATAAAATCCTCGAGCTTTCGTTGTCAGGAGACGATGGCGGAGATAGTCATCGAAAGCTCTAGGATTTTATTCCAATTGACACAGCCTGAAAACCGAGAACGTTTTATTACCCATGTCTGGCAGTGCAAAATACATTCGAGTTTAACATGGAAATGTTATCAGCTATACACAACAGCTGCACTGTGCTACTGCGTGTGCATTATGTGTAGCATATGGGGGGCCTGGGGGGGCCTCGGCCTCGTCCCCCTGCATGCTACACACTGACCTTGTCAAAAGCCGAGAAGCATAGTTTACTATACCATGGTACGTGTGTGTGTGTGTGTGTGTGTGTGTGTGTGTGTGTGTGTGTGTGTGTGTGTGTGTGTTTGAAGCATGAATTACTTCATCCCCATGTCAAGAATTAGACACATAGCATCCTGAAAGGTATCAGATGAAATACTGATATACTCATGAGCCAGAACTGCCATTACTCCACTACTACTAGTTACATAACAGGAAACCATTTTGAACATATACTGTAACTGTGGCTGCATGGTACAACGCATATTATACTGCAGTCTCTGCAACAGAGTGCGATTGAATAAATGGTCTCTAGCATGGAAACCATCCATTTCCCGACATGAGTTCATTAAACCTTTTTCTTTCCTTATCATCTCATGGATCAATTCCTTGAGTTTGTACATGGTGGAAAAAATCACCCTGCATGTTTGTAACTGTGTAATTCGTTATTGTTGGAATATTGTGTCTGGTTAAAGTTTGCTGTAGAATTTTGTAGTGAAGCACCTGGACTAGTCTGATGGTTGTAATGAGTGTCAAGGAAGGTATTTATACACAAGGAAGTTATTGAGAAATATTTTGCTTATTTTTGTAGGTGCGAGAACTTTATGAAAGTGTGTGCTGCTGCCATGACTTAATGAAGTATAGTTAAACTTGGAGTCTTTGTTCTCATGTATCGTTCGTTAAGATACTGTCTTGTATCACACGTCGCAAGTACGGTAAATGGAATTCGATTTTTAACAGTTACATCATTATTTCTAATAGCAGCAGGTTGCAAAACAGATGAGTGTTCCGTGCACACAGGTATGCCAATAAATTTAATTATCATCAGAATTCATGTCCACTGTAAGGTACAGTGATTGTTAGAGTGTATTTTTGAAAATAATATCAGCACCAGTCCACAGGCTTAATACCAGTAAAAGATTTCAGTGAATGGAGCAATAAATATTCTTACGAAATTCGTTTATTGTTTCATTTATCCGACCTACTACGGTGCTCGCACGGTTTCGTCATTCATAACGACGTGCGACATCAAATAGATCAGTTTTTAATCTCTCAGCACGTTTTCGTCCATCACACTTTACCGACGGCGAGCAGAGACACGAAGGAAAAAATACATATAGACTCAAAGATAAAAATACCCGTCACTAAGAAATGAATAATCAAACGTTAGACTACAGTGATTTAGGATAAAAATTCGGCTTATTCTTTGTGAGTACAATCCTTTTTATAATTTAGCGCATTTTCTTCACTCACTCCACATTGGCCCCGTGGTGTTACACGCGGTTAACTATTTCTCCATAGGCAGTATGAATGGAACAGGATGACGATTGTATAGCCAAGTATATTCACTAATGCGTTAAATTCAAAAGCCGTACAGAATATAGCTTTTTCTAAGAGAAATTTCACATCGCGCATTATATTGGGATATCTGCCAACCACGACCACCCACTTCCAAGCACGACAGTATGGTTCAAACATGTTGACGACTCTATCACCATTACATTGCATCCATGGCGTAGAGAAACAACTGAAAGAGTTGAAAACAAATAAGTCGCCAGGTCCGGATGGAATTCCAAATCGGTTTCACAAAGAGTACTATATGTCTTTGCACCGTTACTTAGTTTGCACGTATCGGGAATCTCTCAAGCAGCGCAAAGTGCCAAGTGACTGTAAAGAAGCTCAGTGACTCCTCTATTTAAGAATGGTAAAAGAACGGACCGGAAAAATTACAGATCAGTATCCTCAACATCGGTTTGCTGTGGAATTTTACAGCATATTCTGATTTCGAATGTAATAAATTTCGTAGAGACCGAAAAGTTCATATCAACGAACCAACACCGCATTAGAAAACATCACTCGTACGAAACCCAGCTTGTTCCTTTCTCACATGACCTACTGTGAACTATGGACGAAGGGCACCAGGCGGATTCCGTATTTCTAGATTTCCGGAAACCATTCGACATGGTACCCCATTGCAGACTGTTAGTGAAGGTACGTGCATACGGAATAGCTCTCCCATATACACTCCTGGAAATTGAAATAAGAACACCGTGAATTCATTGTCCCAGGAAGGGGAAACTTTATTGACACATTCCTGGGGTCAGATACATCACATGATCACACTGACAGAACCACAGGCACATAGACACAGGCAACAGAGCATGCACAATGTCGGCACTAGTACAGTGTATATCCACCTTTCGCAGCAATGCAGGCTGCTATTCTCCCATGGAGACGATCATAGAGATGCTGGATGTAGTCCTGTGGAACGGCTTGCCATGCCATTTCCACCTGGCGCCTCAGTTGGACCAGCGTTCATGCTGGACGTGCAGACCGCGTGAGACGACGCTTCATCCAGTCCCAAACATGCTCAATGGGGGACAGATCCGGAGATCTTGCTGGCCAGGGTAGTTGACTTACACCTTCTAGAGCACGTTGGGTGGCACGGGATACATGCGGACGTGCATTGTCCTGTTGGAACAGCAAGTTCCCTTGCCGGTCTAGGAATGGTAGAACGATGGGTTCGATGACGGTTTGGATGTACCGTGCACTATTCAGTGTCCCCTCGACGATCACCAGTGGTGTACGGCCAGTGTAGGAGATCACTCCCCACACCATGATGCCGGGTGTTGGCCCTGTGTGCCTCGGTCGTATGCAGTCCTGATTGTGGCGCTCACCTGCACGGCGCCAAACACGCATACGACCATCATTGGCACCAAGGCAGAAGCGACTCTCATCGCTGAAGACGACACGTCAACATTCGTCCCTCCATTCACGCCTGTCGCGACACCACTGGAGGGGGGCTGCACGATGTTGGGGCGTGAGCGGAAGACGGCCTAACGGTGTGCGGGACCGTAGCCCAGCTTCATGGAGACGGTTGCGAATGGTCCTCGCCGATACCCCAGGAGCAACAGTGTCCCTAATTTGCTGGGAAGTGGCGGTGCGGTCCCCTACGGCACTGCGTAGGATCCTACGGTCTTGGCGTGCATCCGTGCGTCGCTGCGGTCCGGTCCCAGGTCGACGGGCACGTGCAGCTTCCGCCGACCACTGGCGACAACATCGATGTACTGTGGAGACCTTACGCCCCACGTGTTGAGCAATTCGGCGGTACGTCCACCCGGCCTCCCGCATGCCCACTATACGCCCTCGCTCAAAGTCCGTCAACTGCACATACGGTTCACGTCCACGCTGTCGCGGCATGCTACCAGTGTTAAAGACTGCGATGGAGCTCCGTATGCCACGGCAAACTGGCTGACACTGACGGCGGCGTTGCACAAATGCTGCGCAGCTAGCGCCATTCGACGGCCAACACCGCGGTTCCTGGTGTGTCCGCTGTGCCGTGCGTGTGATCATTGCTTGTACAGCCTTCTCGCAGTGTCCGGAGCAAGTATGGTGGGCCTGACACACCGGTGTCAATGTGTTCTTTTTTCCATTTCCAGGAGTGTATATGACTGGCTCGAAGACTTCTTAAGTGATATAACCCAGTATGCTGTCCTCGACGGCGAGTGTTCATCGGAGACAGGGGTAGCATCAGGGGTGCCCCAGGGAAGTGAGATAGGACCGTTGCCATTTTCTGTATACATAAATGATTTGGCAGACACGGTGGGCGGCAATCTGCGGTTGTTTGCTGTGGTGTACAGGAAGGCATCTTAGATAAGTGACTATAGGTTGACACAAGATGACCTAGACAAAAATTATAGTTGGTGTGATGAATGACAATTGTCTCTTAATGTAGAAAAATGTAAGTTAATGTGGATGAATAGGAAAAACAAACCTGTAATGTTCGGATAAGGCATTAGCAGTGTCCTGCTTGACACAATCACATCGTTTAAACATCTGGGAGTAACGTTGCGAAGCAATATGAAATGGAATGAGCATGTAAAAATGTGGTGGGGAACGCGAAAGGTCGACTTCAGTTTATTGGGAGAGTTTTAGGAAAGTGTCGTTCATCTGTAAAGGAGACCGCATGTAGGACGCTAGTACGACCTATTCTTGAGTACTGCTCGAGTGTTCGGGATCCGCACCAGATCGGATTGAAAGAAGACATCGTAACAATTCAGAGGCGAGTTGTTAGATTTTTACCTGTAGGTTCGATCAGCATGTAAGTGTTAAGGATATGCTTGGGGAGTTCAAGTGGGAATCCCTGGAGGGAACAAGACATTCATTTCGAAGAACACTAACGAAATGTTTACAGAACCGGTATTTGAAGCTGACTGCCGAACGAGCCTACCGACTGCCAACTTACATTTCGCGTAGGGACCACGAAGATAAAATACAAGAAATAGGGCTCATACGGAGGCACTTAGACAGTCATTTTTTCCTTGCTCTATCTGCAGTGGAACAGGAAAGGAAACTATTCGTAGTGGTAAAGCGTACCCTCCGCCACGCATCGTGCGGTGGCTTGCGAAGTATGCATGTAGATGTAAATGTAGATGTAGATCGTAAATGAAAAACAAACATATTTTGACATGTTCGGTCAAGTTCGTAAGTCATATTTCATTTAGCTTTATATCAGAGTTTTTATTGCTCAATATTTCGCGGATTTTTACCCACAGCACTCATCTATTGCCACGCATTGCAGCAAAACTACCTTACTAATAGGATAACAGCACTCATAATATCCTTAATGAGATATACGTCTGTATGCATCTCCTACCTACAATGGTACTCAAGTCTTCTCCCATGCCATATATTCAGACCCGGGCAGCGCCGGGTTTCTCAGGTAGTAAATGTATGTTTGCAGTGTTCGTGAGTGTTTCTCTTTCTTTTGCAAGTTTATCAATATTCGATTTAATGTTGTTTTATACTGTGTGTTGGTAAAATACGGTTGTCGTATTGTCTTCTTATTTATCCTGGCCTTATCCTCTTCCTTGACCTTAATTTGTATTTGTCAATGTTAATGGTAGGGCGTAGCCGGATGCTCTTCCTGTCGCCACCCCTTCCCGCCGCCCCCCCCCCCCCCTTATCACACCGCACCTCCCAAGACGGATTTTGTGTATCATATTTGTCTTCATCTAGTGTTGCACCCTGCGAAAGTGTGACAACGTTCTCGACGTGTTTGCGAATCGTGCAATTGAGGCGCGACCTGAGACGACGGCTCCAGGATCTCTGGTGCTGACGCGCCGCTGTCTCGCCGATCGCCGGTCCGTCAAGACACACCATAAATGTTCACTGGTCCAAAAGCAGAACAGAACACAACAAACCGAGTTAATTTAATACCAAGAACGCAGATTTCCAGTAATAACAATGGACAGCCAACCGACCACCATCCATGACGCGCAGAACCCCGTTTTTTTTGTGTTTTTCTTTTCCATTTCACCAGAATTAAACTGCTCACGAGATCGGTCTTCCCACGGATCCCAGTACAGTTTTGACCATACCAAACCAGAAAATAGACAGTTCACTTTCCCAAATGAAGACAGTCCGTTTAACTGGTATTATTCAGCTTTACTCGTTGTTGCAACGCAACATAGCTGACCATCGCTACTCAACTCTTTACTCGGGACATTATCCATAGAGCATAAATATCTCTGGAGTGAGCATACAGATGGGCAGAATTGACTTTCTGTTGTCAACATACATTGCCACAGTGGTCACGTGATCTCTGGACGGCGTAGGTTTGCCCGCAACGCATCCTATAAATTTTGAATGTCATCATATTGCTAGTACAGACAGATTCCATTCGTAGGTGTTGTGGTATGGCGTAGGCGTTTATAGATACCATAAAAATTTGCATTTGATACCTGGAATTGGGCTCTTAGCTTTGATCTGAAAAATGAACAGGCATCCCGTCGCGACAGCGTCAAGTCTGTGTGTATGCATACCGTCCGTCACGTCATGTCACATCGATTCGCTTTGCCCTTGTGCACAGACTCGCATTCGGGAGGACGACGGTTCAATCCCACGTCCGGACATCCTGATTTAGGTTTTCCGTGATTTCGCTAAACTGCTCCAAGCCCTTGAAAGGGCACGGCCGACTTCCTTTCCTGTCCTCCCCTAATCCGATAAGACCGATGACCTCGCTGTTTGGTCTCTTATCCCAAACAACCCAACCCAACCCAACCCTTGTGCATGTAACATCCACGTGATAAATTTTTGGCTACAATGCGACGAGAGGAAATTATGCCTGTAACAGTTATAAACATTATGTATTCGGCATATGAAAAAATAGTGAATTAATTATTTATATAATATTCTATGATGTAATTAGACATATCGATGTGTATCATACAAAGACAATGATAATTGTAAATTCCTTTTATGATCTGCGTTTGTCTTCCTTTGTTTTTTTTTTTTTACCTTTTGTTGGATAGCTTTTGTAGGTTCAGCACGCAAGACGCATATGAAACTGAGGTCTGTTAAGAAATTGTAATTATTTGTTAAGTATTACTTGAAAATAGAGTTCATTATTATTATAAATATGAGTGAATAATTATTTGTAACTTTAATTCCTCTCTCAGTAAGCATTAACTGTGTTAATTATTTCTTTCCGCTGCAACGAGCACAGCCATTGATGATAGCGATTTGTATCGCGTTTTTGTCTGTGTTTTCCTTAGAAACAAATCAAATGTTTGCTTGATAAGGTCTAAATACTGCACAATATGAAAGTATAGTCTATAGCGTTTAATAAACATTTTAAATATTTACTTATTTGCTCTAACAATAGAAAGTCTCTATCAATTGTCTGCCGCCATCTTAACAAGTTTCACAGCGGCAAATTCAAATTACGCAACGCTGCAGACATAAATGCTGAACGTAATATAAATGTGTAAAAATAAACGTGCACCGGTGGTTCCGCACTCATTTTAATGAAAATAATTCGATTCAGAGTGGTTCTTTAAAAACAATGCTCATAGCGCGATCGTTATAACAAACTTTTCTAGTTGATGTATGGAGCCGAAATTAATTACGCACGAGTTGGAAGAATATTGTTTCAGGTAACATATGTCAGTGTTGTGCGCGGCTGATATTCGGTGGTTTTAATGATCATTTTGCTGAAGATAACTGTGTCCATCATAATCCATAGTTGTATAGAATCTGTTGTATGAACTGTGATGTAGTGACACTTACACAACTTACAGACAACACTTTAACACGACATTAACTTGGAGTTCTTTAGCAACTTGATCAAATCTTTAGCCAGGAGAAAAATTATTTAGTAATTACTCAATGTAATAAAATAAGATCATCATTTTCATTTACAAGTTAGTTAAATACCAAACCACTGAATAACCCAGCGAACGCCACACTGGCGCCCAACGTGGGGCCACCAATGCACATTTATTCATTTTAATAATCGAAATTGTGATCTATTACAGGTACGGAGTACCAAAACAAACTATTATTCATTTTACATTTACTTGTTTCCTGAGCATTGACATTTTCCTACCAAATTGCTGTACGGATCTGTATCTGCGCTGATGCGAGTCACAGGAGTAACTTCATATAAGCAGTGCAGTGACATCTTCCTACCAAATTGCTGTACGGATCTGAATCTGCGCTGATGCGAGTCACACGATTAACTTCATATAAACAGTACAGTTCACCACCCTCACACAGGTAGGGACAATTGTACATGTTCAGTATATACACGGCAACCCACAAACAACATTTGCTGCGTAAACAGTACAGTTCACCACCCTCACACAGGTAGGGACAATTGTACATGTTAAATATATACACAGCAACACACAAAGAACATTTGCTGCGTGTGCAATCTTAAATTGAAATCAATACCTACAGCCATAAGTAGTAATAATTGAATATTCTGGCTGCGAAAATAATATTTTTAAGTGTTATTTGTGTATATGTGTTAGTTATAAGATTTTTGTGTGTCAAATATTGCTTGTCAGTGAATTATATATTTGTTGTGCTATATTGGTGATAGAATCGTTAAACAAAAGAAAAATAAACCGAATGAGCATACTGACGCAGAGGTGACATCAGAGTCTCAGGTAGAACAATCTACCCATATTTCTGCCGAATTATTAGAAAATTTAATTATGAACGATAATTTAGAAACTGATGTCCCGAGTGATGGTACAACCGAGGAGTTGCCAAAACAAACTGACACTCCTAGATTCAACCAGTTAGGAATTAATGACAATATTTCTTCTGGGCAAGGGGCAGAAGTTAGCAATGCTCACGCTATGTCCATACAGAATATGCTAATAGCATTATTTGAAAAGTTCACTATTAAAGAGCAGGAGCGTGAAAAACAACGCTAGCTTAAAGAGCAGGAGCGTGAAAGACAACGTCAGCAGGAAAAGGAAAAACGTAGACAGGAAAAGCTTATAGAAAATCAGCAACATGAGCTCAGGGACCAAGAAAAGGAAAAGCAATTTATGGAAAATATAAATAATATTTTTCTGGAAAGAGGTAAGGAAATTATCCGTAGATAAATCAAGTGTTGGTCGATCGTGATAATGCTATTACTACCCATTTTAAGCAGGAGATCGATGCAGTAAAAACCACTATTGAACCTTTAACAAACATTCCAGTTCAGGTCAATAATCTTCAAACTGAAGTAGATAGACTAGAGAACCAGTTCAAAGCCTTGGCTAGCGCTGTGGAAACAATGCAGGAGGACATTCCCTCGGAAATCCGAAAGCAAGTCCAAAGGGAAGTAGTCAGGGTGCTGAGCTCTAAAAATCAAAACTTTGAAAATCTGACAGTATGCAGTAATGACAACACTGGTACTGACAGGCAAAAGATCGCAGATAATCTGACGGCGAATTTTAATGCACCAGAAGGAAGACAAAATTTTGGTAATCAACCGATATTACCAGGGCAATATGTGACACCAAGGAACAATAATAGTGGAATAGAATGTACTTGTAATAAAGTAACCACACCACCTGCGAATGATAGCAATTCCATGCACTTAACTACTTTGATGCATGAAGAAAGCCTAATTAAGCATAGACAGTTTCAAATATTTAACGAAGAAAGCAAGAAAAACATACATCCAGTAGTTTTCATTCGAAACTTCAAAAGTGTTCTTCCAAAATCATGGTCGGAAGAACAGAAAATACAGTTTGTGGTTTCACATATTTCTGGTGATGCGTCGCTCTGGGCATTAAATGCAGCAGAAACTTGCAAGACTTTCCACGACTTTGAGAAGGCGTTCCTTGATCAATTCTGGTCAGTGTCTACTCAAGAGCGACTCCGTAAAATTGTTTACAATGCAGAAATGTACAATCCGAAGAGAGGTTCCTTAAGAAAGTACTTTGAAAAATATATTAACATGACCCGGTACTGGGATGAGCCAGTAACCACCAGAGACTTATTGCGAGTGTTAAAAGCTAGATTACCCATACATATTAGAGAAAAATTATTTAATGTTACGGACACCGATCTGAAAGAATTTCTGTCTGTAATCGATTCTCTTGATCTAGTGCAAGAAGACGCCAGAAAAAATTCTGACGTGATTAGCAATAATAATAGTCTTAATAGAAAAAATTCATGGAATGGAAATAATGGAAATAGGGGCGAAGGTAGTCCAAAGAAAAATAAAAGTAAAGCTTATAGTAACGGAAAATACAATAACAATAACAGTAGTAGGAATCCCTACAACCAAAATTTTGGTTATCCTAATAATAATAAAAGTAATTATCAAATGGTCGAAGAACACCAACAACCGAATGGTAATCAGAGGCCGTACCACAATGAAAAACCAAATAATAATAATAGCAACCGAAAGAGACGAAATGACAGCAGGTCAGACAGTCCATATAAAGACAAGCCTAAAAATATGCGGGGTGACAGTGAATATTGGCGACAGCCAGGGCCAAGTCATCGGCAGCCGCAGCAAAATTCTATCAATTCAGGTCACCCAATAAATTATGTACAGACTATACCTATACCAAGCAATCAATATCCACCGTGGTGGGATCCAAGCAGGCCTCCTCCGACTGAAAACTCACAAAATGTTAGAATACTGGAGGTACCTTCGGAAACAACACAAAACACTCAGAAGCCAAAAAACTAATTTCGGTCCCTTAGGCCTTCGCCAGGTGACCGAGGCCAACAATGAAGGCAATAGGTCGACGGAACAAAAAATAAACATGATACGCTATCAGGATGGCAACAGGATCGAAGATGTGCTATATCAGGAACCTGCTGTCTCTGATAAGCGACAAAGGGAAAATATCCAAGCAAGTGTCACCGGAGCTGTAAATGGTGTAACAACTACTATTCTGCTTGACACAGGTGCGAATGTATCAATTATGAACACGCAGTTTTTCAAGAAGGTATCGGAGATAAGGAGATTGCCGATTTTGCCGGTTGCAAATTGTAAGGTTATAGGGGCATTGGGAAAAAAGGCACAGAGTATAAAATACCAGACACAGGTGGAAGTTTCCTTGGGAAATGATCGCTTATTATGCACGTTCCTACTAATGGATAACTTGTCAGTACCGGTGCTTCTGGGTCTTCAGTTCCTTCGGGAAAGGTAAGCTGTAATTGATCTCGTCCGTGGGACATGTGCACTCAAGTACCAACAGCGACCCATAACATTAATGCTGAATCGGGAGTTCGGTGCGAAACTTCTGCTGATGAAAAAAATGAAACTTTCTGTCAGCAAACAGAAGTTGTTAGTGTTGGATCATAAGCACCCACAGATGTGTCACAAAAATCGAAATAACGATGCACCCAGCAACGTGAGTGACATCGTCACAACAATAGAAGAGAAAGTACAGGAGGCAACTTGCATTAATGCTTCAGAGGCTAGACAATTAACAGAATTATTATCCGGATACCTCGAAGTATTCAATGAACGCCCCGGAATCATAAAGGATTACCAGTATAACATGAAAGTATATCCGCACAAAACTTATTGCAGAGCATCTTACTCGGTCCCCTGGACTAAGAAAAACGAAGTGAATATACAAAGGACCAATCAGAAGTGCAAGTGCACTATCCCATAACTGTAAATATAATGTTTATGGTAAAATAATTAGCAGTAATAATTTGATAATATTATGTATGTATTAGTTTATAAGCTTTTATGTCAAGTATTACACTGTAATGTTCTTGAATTATTTGAACAAGGAGTAGAGAATCCCCATAATAACTTGATAAACACTTGAGTGTTATTGCATTAAATGTGAGGAATTTTACCTTTCTATACGTAGCATAGAAATGATTAAAATGCTTAAATAATATATTTGTTCGTGTGTAAGAATGGATATAACAAAAATATTTTCATAAGATTGAGTCATGTAGTCCCACACATGTAGTGAGTGTTGGTGGTGTGCGAGCTGTGTGACTAAAAAAATAAAAATAAATAAATAGAAAATAAAATAAACTGCTTTCACCACTAGTGAAGCGAAATCTGAATGTGTACTGATTTACGTACACGGTTTCATTACGAAGTCATTTAAAATGCTCTTATGAGCAACATTCCGGTTAGATAAACCAAACATGGACATCTGTCCCAAAAACATGGTAAATAACAAACCCAATAAAAATATAGAAATATATAAATATATGTATCTGTAATAAAAATGGAAATGTACTGTTATCTGGACAGTTCAGTAATGATCTCATGGTCAAGATAATGTAGCAGATTCTGAAGCTTTTATATTGTCTCATGTTTATGCGACAGTGTAAAATTTTAAATTTTGTTATTGAGTCATGGTAATATGAACTTATGTGCAAGTGTACCAGACCTCGTTACTTGAAAATGTCATTTGCGTATAGATTGTCTGTTAAGTACTGTGGAAACTACTGACAGCAATCAGAACAGTGAAACGTGTTTCGCAGGAACTAGTGGACGCGTGAAGAACTGTGATTTACATTCTGAATAATGATGAACAGTGATAAAAACTGTGATCACGTAACCTTATGAACGCTCTTGGAGTGTCAAAGTTAGCAGCAACGCTATGAACGTTGAGTACTGTTGACTGTATTAACAATTAATTTGAACTGATGACGTTTAGTAGTTTGATATGAATCGTCTCCGCGTGACAAATTTAATGTGACAGACTGTACAGCCAGCCGCGCGGCAAAACAATAATGCAACGTTGGCTACGCTGCGCGTCGCGAAAATATTTATATTCCGCTTAAGTAAATGAAGCACACTACGGACACTTGTATGATTAACGGTGCAGTGTTCAAAATGTGCATATTGTGATAAACTTACATGTGAATCACTACATTGTGTTGAACAGTGTCAAAATACAGAACATACTCCAAAAACAGTCTAATTCCATCCGTGTGAATGCAAGTGAAATGGACACTAATAAACTTTTCCACAGGATGAGAATAGTAATTATCTTGTCACTGATGCTTATATTTTGACATTTCATGTACCCGTCTTAAACTGAGGGACGTGGGAAAGGTGAAACAAGACCTGCTGCAGCGCGACTTCTAGCCAGCAGCAGATCCAAACCACGATGCAGCCGACGGCAGCTAACGCCCCACCGACTCGGCCGGGGGCGGTCCAGCAGCAGCCACTACCTGTCTGCGGTCCAACGGCTCGACACGAGGGCGGTCTTACGACGTCAGCAGCAAATTCTTATGACATTAGATAAATGAGTGATATACCACCATGAGAAACATTCCTTGTCTCAGATGCTTACAACATTTGCATTTTCCAGCATATTTTATTACAATCATGTCAAGCCTGACTGTTAAAAGTAGGTGTCTGTATTTTCTTGAAGCCCCTTGGACGGTTTTATTCCCGGTTTTCCGAGTCCAGTGAACCCAAATTGGGGGACGGGGGGGGGGGGGGGGTAAGTTAATCCGGGAAGTATCCGCAGCAATTTCCGAGATAATAGTCACTGAAGTCATTTAAAGTACTCGATTCAACTATAATTTTATCATGTCTAAAACAACATTCAAACCGAACATTTGCATCTTGAGAGTAGCAAATCTACGTGGATTACATGGACCGATAAAAAAAAATACAATACATAAACTAATTTTTTTTCTCAGCCCAAGGGGCATTGTAACATCCACGTGATAAATTTTTGGCTACAGTGCGACGAGAGGAAATTATGCCTGTAACAGTTATAAACATTATGTATTCGGCATATGAAAAAATAGTGAATTAATTATTTATATAATATTCTATGATGTAATTAGACATATCGATGTGTATCATACAAAGACAATGATAATTGTAAATTCCTTTTATGATCTGCGTTTGTCTTCCTTTGTTTTTTTTTTACCTTTTGTTGGATGGCTTTTGTAGGTTCAGCACGCAAGACGCATATGAAACTGAGGTCTGTTAAGAAATTGTAATTATTTGTTAAGTATTACTTGAAAATAGAGTTCATTATTATTATAAATATGAGTGAATAATTATTTGTAACTTTAATTTCTCTCTCGGTAAGCATTATCTGTGTTAATTATTTCTTTCCGCTGCAACGAGCACAGCCATTGATGATAGCGATTTGTATCGCGTTTTTGTCTGTGTTTTCCTTAGAAACAAATCAAATGTTTGCTTGATAAGATCTAAATACTGCACAATATGAAAGTATAGTCTATAGCGTTTAATAAACATTTTAAATATTTACTTATTTGCTCTAACAATAGAAAGTCTCTATCAATTGTCTGCCGCCATCTTAACAATTATCACAGCGGCAAATTCAAATTACGCAACTCTGCAGACATAAATGCTGAACGTAATACGAATGTGTAAAAATAAATGTGCACCGGTGGTACCGAACTTATTTTAATGAAAATAATTCGAATCAGATTGGTTCTTTAAAAACAGTGCTCATAGCACGATCGTTATAACAAACTTTTCTAGCTGATGTATGGAGCCGAAATTAATTACGCCCGAGTTGCGAAGGATATTGTTTCAGGTAACATATGTCAGTGTTGTGCGCGGCTGATATTCGGTGGTTTTAATAATCATTTTGCTGAAGATAACTGTTTCCAGCAAAATCCATAGTTGTATAGAATCTGTTGTATGAACTGTGATTTAGTGACACTTACACAACTTACAGACAACTCTTTAACACGACATTAACTTGGAGTTCTTTAGCAACTCGATCAAATCTTTAGCCGGGAGAAAAATTATTTAGTAATTACTCAATGTAATAAAATAAGATCATCATTTTCATTTACAAGTTAGTTAAATACCAAACCACTGAATAACACAGCGAACGCCACATGCACAACGGTGAAAGTGAGATTATGAGTCACCATCCGTGATACAAAATGTGTTAGTACAGAACCAGAATTGAGGAACTAACAACGACAAAGATTTGTCGCTAATATCGTAGAGATACGAGGGCACGGATTATGTCTGAGTTAACACAAGTTGCTTCCAGCTACTCTGTGTAATAATACTCGAATAGGAGAGAGAAAATGGACATTTATTTCCTTTAACAGGAAAGGAAGAACTAGTTACTAGTCAATAACAACAGAATTCACAGAGAGTCCGCGACGCGGCAGAGAATAGCCGCGAGGCAGCGCTCTTAGCTGCAGGCACGCGATCTCCTTGACATTCGGTGGCTATCAGCTGATCGCGCATGCCAAGCGCGCGACCTCGTGTAGTCGCCACACCAGTTCCCTGCGGAGATGTGGAGCGTCGTCAGCGTCCAGCAGGCTCTGCGTCGTCTCGGAATCTTCAAGGAAAATGTACCGGGTGTCAAAAAGTCAGTATAAATTTGAAAACGGAATAAATCACGAAATAATGTAGATAGAGAGGTACAAATTGACACACATGCTTGGAATGAAATAGGGTTTTATTAGAAGCAAAAAAATACAAGAGTTCAAAAAATGTCCGACAGATGGGGCTTCATCTGATCAGAATAGCAATAATTAGCATAACAAAGTAAGACAAAGCAAAGATGATGTTCTTTACAGGAAATGCTCAATATGTTGCATGGGGGCTTAATTAAATTTTTTATGCAAATATTATTAATTTTTTTAGTAGCTGACAGTCCGGTTGCGCTGTCTCGTAAACGGTTGGCCCTGACTGGTTTTAGTACGCAATCTGACTGCATAGAATAACAACAAAGTATGAAAGAAAATTTCCGTTAACACAATTAATTAATTAAGTCCCCAGCAACTATAAAACCTACGAAACAACAAATACAAGTGTAGCTGTTCTGTGTGTGGAAGTGTGACTCAACGTACACATCTGGCACGGTTCTTCTTCAATAAGACAAAAAATTTCAAGTACCATTTATATTGAAGTAATTAAAAAAATAGAAATACTATAATTACGCAAGAAAACCAGAATTACACTCTAATACAAGAACACAAGCCAGATGCTTTGTTGACTGAACCTGTAATGACACATTATTTAAGACATTGAAATAATAAAAGGAAAAGGGAATTTTTTACCTCATATATATTGACGAAAAGCACTCTGATCGTTACAATATCTCCATTCGAACAAAATCTGCTGTCTAGCCCATCAAAACTGCATAAAACATGGAACAAGCACTCTCCACCACGACTTCACAACAACACTCCACTACCACCTCTCGACAAGCACTCTCCTCTACCGCATCTGAACGACTACTGCCTGTGGAGGCGGCTAAATAATACTCTCTGGCGCAATCTCTGGCGCTGTGGCTCAGTGTAGCCACCTTTCATATGCCCTTCCTCCACGGGCCAGAATTTGATGGTATTTTTGCCAGCATTGGTGGTGAAAATACCACCAAATTCGTTCACAAAAATACAGACAAAAATAAAAGATAATATTAATACGTAAATATCACATAATTAGATAAAATTTTGGCTTTGCACTGACCTTTCAATAACCAAATATATAAAATACAGTAAGCAATACAAATTCTTACATACATGTCACTTTACATAATAGTTTACACAATACACAAAAAAATCAGTTTATACAAATGTTCACATAAAATGCTTTCCATGATTTAAAAAAAAAAAAAAAAACAAGTAGTTGATAGTTCCAGCAGTAGCACCCAGCAACGGTCAACAGGTGCAAATACCAACAAGTGACATCATTTTAGTAGAAGCAGTTCCATCAGTGGCACCCAGCAATGTTGAACAGGTGCAGATACCAACAAGTGACAACATTTCAGTAGAAGTAGTTCCATCAGTGGCACCCAGCAATGTTGAACAGGTGCAGACACCAACAAGTAACATAATTTCACTACAAGCAGTCCATCAGTGGCACCCAGTAATATTGAGCAGGTGCAGACAGCAACTAGTGACATTATCTCAGTAGAAGCAGTCCATCAGTGGCACCCAGTAATGTTGAACAGGTGCAGACACCAACAAGTGACATTATTTCAATAGATGCAGTCCATCAGTGGCACCCAGTAATGATGAACAGGTGCAGACACCAACAAGTGACATCATTTCAATAGAAGCAGTTCCATCAGTGGCACCCAGTAATGTTGAGCAGGTGCAGACAGCAACTAGTGACATTATCTCAGTAGAAGCAGTCCATCAGTGGCACCCAGTAATGTTGAACAGGTGCAGACACCAACATGTGACATTATTTCAATAGATGCAGTCCATCAGTGGCACCCAGTAATGATGAACAGGTGCAGACACCAACAAGTGACATTATTTCAGCAGAAGCAGTCCATCAGTGGCACCCAGCAATGTTGAACAGGTGCAGACACGAACAAGTGACATCATTTCAGTACAAGCAGTCCATCAGTGGCACCCAGTAATGTTGAGCAGGTGCAGACAGCAACTAGTGACATTATCTCAGTAGAAGCAGTCCATCAGTGGCACCCAGCAATGTTGAGCAGGTGCAGACACCAACAAGTGATATTATTTCAATAGATGCAGTCCATCAGTGGCACCCAGCAATGTTGAGCAGGTGCAGACAGCAACAAGTGACATCATTTCAGTATAAGCAGTTCCACTAGTGACACCCAGTAATGTTGAACAGGTGCAGACAGCAGTCCATAATGTAAGCATAGGCTTCCGTGGCCGTTGTCATCTTCAATAAAATTCTTCATTCAAATTATGACGATGCGGTCTGATACCCTGAAGAATTTTATTGAAGCAGTCCATAATATTCACTATCACTAATCACACAGTTCATCAGCAGAAATTAAACATTTCTAAGTGTCCCACATCAATGTTGAACAGGTGCAGGTGTGAACAACAGTTTGAATGCACACACAATTGCTTTTACAAAATTATTCTCAATGCTCTTACACTACATATACAAATTATAATAAACACACAAATGATATCAGATAATTGTCATAGTAACTATTACAAATGCACAAATAGCAGTAAACCTATAATATTTATGGGTGTCAGTGCAAGCCACAACAAACATGTAAAATAATATTTAGGAGATAGGTCGGTACCAATTATTTGGGATTAGGAAAGGAAAACACACAAAACACACTCACTCATTTTTCATCGACATTAAGTACTACTGTGTAATTGAATAGTGTTAACTGTGTAAATGCAATTCTGCAATTGATGTTCATCATGTGTATCAAGTAGTAGCGGCAGCAATGTATAACAGTCAATAATAGTTAGTCAACGTCATAGTCATCATGTCAAGACCAATGTTTGCCAAGTCAAATCAACTGAACAACTGTCAGTGTGCCAAGATATGCAAATGCTTCCTCTCTCCAAAAAAAAGTATATATTGCTTAGTGATTTAACAAAGTGTGTGTGTAGACAGTCTTCTTTCTACTTGAGTGTTCTAGTCTGCCAACTTCATCTTCCTTGTTCCATATAAACCAACAAAAAAATATGCTCCTCACTTACTTTACCTCTTGTCCACCAAAACTCCAATAATCATCAACTTCACACAATCTCAATACCTCAATAATACCTCTTCAATACGTCGATACATATAAACCTTATTACCAATATCATTTCACTTCCATAACAACTCTTTCCTCTAGTCAGTCTTCTCGAACAAGTACAGATAAAATCCTAGTGCAAACTTCAATTCATCATCCCATGCAATCCGAAGACACAGTGTCCACACACAACATCTGTGTAATCCATCTGACCCAAATCTTCTACTCATTATGAATTATAAAATACAATTTGGTTACATTGTCCATCATTAAATAACAGAAATGCATACATGACCTCTAACAGACTTTAGTTCGAAGAACTCTCAGTAATTAAGTACGATTACGGAGTGTGAATGATCATAATATTTCACAGTGTGTACACCACTTCAAGAATCATGGCAGAAGCAAACATGTGGATTATTTTTTGTGTCAAGTGTCACTTGCTATTTCAATTGCTCACGAAGAATGTAGTGTAATAACTGTCAATGGTCTAAACCTAGTGTTCGTGTGTCATGTCGCTAGCTTCCTTCCTAGTAACACAAATTTATACAGCTTCCATAAAACCTCCAGCTCATGTGACTTCTATGACGTTTCTTGTACTAATGTCGTTCGTCGAATTACTGCAGTTCATTTTCTTATGTTAAAATATAAAGCACTGAGCGTAAGCAAAACATGCATTAGCGAGTAAATATACCAGTGGAGAACAGAATGTCAACAAGTGGATGCAGCACAATTCCTACAACGAGGCTCTGCCAAGCAAACAATCTATAATTAATACCATGGTGTGACCTAAGCTCCATGTTTGTACACCGTATATCAGTATTTCTATATACCAAATTAAAGAGTAGTTATGACAACAAACAGAAATGTATAAATATGCAATCCATACGCAAAGCAGCAAATATGTATCTTACATAATAAACAGGTCATTAGCATCATATCAGCATAAGCAAATAAATGTTCATATGCAATCTTAATAAGTAAACATGAAGGCGCAAGCAGATAAATCACCAAGTATAACCTACATACATAACCACATCAGCACAATTAATCAAATGACAATTATAATTTAAATAAATAAGCACAGCAGGCACATAATAGAAAAATATGACATCAGTGAAAAAGCAGTGCAGCCAAGCGAAGCATAATATACACAAGTAACAACCCTGTTCATTAATCAATCATTGTCAAATCAGTTAATGTACGCAAGCACGTCGCTTCACAAGTAAATTCATAGAACGTGAAATTTAGCACAAAGTATGAATCACATAATCGGGAGCAGCAAATTACGTCTAAAGTACGTACCTAAGTGGAAATATGTTACCTGAAAAATAAACTCAATTAATAGTTACCTTTTTGGTTTATTACTTTTTCTTCGAAATTACATTCTTCCTGAAATTTTCTCAATAGCAAGTCTTCTTAACGTCGGACACACACAGAATTTACCTGAAGGTCTTAAATATTTTATACAACCGTATACTGAAAAATACTGAACGTTAATAACATAATTTATCAAGTCACTATAGCTTTATACTGAATTTAATCGGAGAAATTAGACTGTGTATTTGTTTATGGCTGTCAGTGCATTCGCACTGAGCGCTCGATCAGCTGTAGGCGCGTGACGTAGGAAGTAATTGTTTGCGGTCAATGACTGCCTTGTGCGGCGCGCAGACTTGACTGTTGCTTTGAGTATGTGCCGCCGCCAAAACACAGCGCGGTATCCTTGTATTCTCTGTGTGTTTACGTGTAACTGTTGGTTTCTCGAAAGTATGTCATTCCACAAAAATTTTGACATTCGATATATGATGTATTCCCTTAGGGCGTCGAGATTTAAGAGTTTCTACTTCAACAGTGTTATCATGAATAATTTTGCGAACTCTATATGGACCGTTATAAAGCAGAAAAATTTTTCGACACAAGCCTTTTCCTTTGTGAGACAAACGATGAGACTTAATTAACACCTTCTGACCAACTGACAAGGTTTTTAAACGACCAGGACGCTTAGCTGATTTCTCTCTTCTAGCAGCCGCAGAGGCAATATTTTGCAAAGCCAGGTTCACAACTTCAGAATGCCGCAGTTTCTGTGTAGGCGGAAAAGGAACGATTTCAGAAATGCGATTTGTCGGTGCTTTATTTTTTAATATCAGTATAGGCGGTAAAGAAGTTGAGTCATTAGGAAGTTCATTCAGAATGTTTTGAAAAATATGAAGATACTGATCCCACGTTCTGTGATTCTGGTGACAATAAAGACGACACAATTTATTGATTTCCTTCATCCATCTCTCTGAAGCGTTAGATTGAGGGTGAAAAAGTGAAATGAAAACTGGTTTAATCTTACGACGCCGTAGAGTACGAAGCCAAATTTTAGAACGAAACTGTGATCCATTATCTGATATAACCTTATCAACATGACCCACTTCTTTAAGAAAATGTTTGATGAAAGCGTTAGATACTGAACGAGCTGTTGCTTTGCGTAAAGGTGTAAAGCACACATCTTTTGATGTCAATTCCACTGCTACTAAAATATACGCAAAACTATTAGTAGAACGAACCACTGGACCGAACAAATCGACTGCAGCCATGTCCTTTAATTTCGCTGGAATGATAGGAAACAACGGTGCTCTGTGAGAAATAGTTGGCGGCTTAGCCTTTTGACATAATTTGCGTTTGGCAAGAACAAATCGAATACGTTTTTCCATATTACTGAAGTAACAATTTTCTCGCAATTTATGAAAGCATTTTCTGGGACCAAAGTGTGCATAACTGAAATGTGTGTACCAAATCAATTTATTGACCCACTCATCAGGAATACAAACTAACCAAACAGAGTTGTCGACCGATTTTCGTTTAAAAAGAATATCATTGCGAACTAAATAATGCTGTCTAATCGCTACGCTTTCCTTTCTCCTCCACTTCTCCTTAATGTCCTTCCAGTTGGATCCTTATTTTGCTCCTTAGCGATGTCCTGGAGCGAAGACGAAATAAAATTTTCAAACGCAACACCTTGAATATACATCAAACAATAATTGTTTTCTTTGCAGTCCTCTTCGGCACTTTGTTTCAAACCCATAGGTGCACGTGATAAAGCATCAGCAATAATATTTGAAGATCCCTGTATGTAAACAATACTAAAGTCAAATTCCTGTAGATACAACGCCCATCGTGACAATCTTCCATGTGTTAATTTTGTTGACATAAGAAATTCCAGAGCTCGATGATCGGTGTAAACCTTAGTATGTCTGCCATACAAAAATATGCGAAATTTTGTGAAAGCCCAAACAACAGCCAAAGCTTCAAGTTCCGTAATCGAATAATTCTTTTCTGATTTAGAGAGAACACGACTTCCAAATGCAATAGTTTTCTGTACTACAACGCCGTTTTCTTCTATCTCTTGAAATAAATGTGCCCCTAGGCCTTTGTATGATGAGTCCGTCGCCAAAAAAAAATCTTTAGATAAATCCGGGTGTGAAAGAAGTGGAGCAGCAACTAAAGCATCACGAAGTTGTTCAAATTCTGACTGAGCTTCCTCATCCCAACACCAATTAGAATTCTTTCCAGATAGTTCGCAAAAACGAGGTGTGGCCAAATCGTCCAATCTAACAAAGCGTCTAAGAAAATTACAGACACCAAGGAAACTTCGAACATCACGTTTTGTGGTAGGAACAGCATAATTACGAATAGCGTCTAGTTTCTCTGGATCAGGAAGAATACCTTCTGTAGAAATAATGTGACCAAGAAATTTCACCTGAGAACGACCAAATTCAGATTTTTTTAAGTTCACTGTAATGCCAACTCTTGCAAAAATACGTAATAATGAATCCAAAATTTTGTTATGCTCACTCCAATAACGTTTAGCAATAAGAATATCGTCAACATATGAAGTAATATTGTCACGAAGATAAACAGGTAAAATTTTGTTTAAACTACGAATGAATGCTGCTGAAGATACAATACGTCCAAAGGGTAATTTCCGAAATCACTTTTGGATAAAATAGTCATTCCGGTTACTTTTTACACACTCTCTAGATAGATTGATAGTCGAAGAGTTGTTTTGATAGATGCAAAGAATAGTAAAAGAGTAGGCAGCAGCGCAGAAAACTAAAAGGGAAATAGCACTACTACAGCTCGGGGCCCTATGCACGCTACGGCACATATTCACTTAGTGTAGTGAATCCCCTGAGGACTTTAATAGCCGCACATAAATTCCAGTTTATGACTTAGTGGCCAATTTGTTGGAAGTGCGTACATAAATTGATCTAACCATGAACGTGGATGTATGTCATTCTTAGAATTGCGAAAGATCTTAAATTTCCGAACAGTCAAGAAGTGTTTATAGTCAAAGTTTTCTCCTCGTGGCGACAAAGACCTACCCCATCTGTCCCAGTCCCAATGTCGATTATTGTCAAGTTCGCGCGCCTGGCGCTCTCTTGTTGCATCTCGTAAATGAAACAAATTATTTTCTTCAAAACCCGCTGCTATCGGTGATTCCAAATTTCTTCTACCGTCCTTTCCTACGATTTTGCTTTCAATTTGTTTGCCTTGCTTTCCTAATGCCTCAGATTCCCTTTTAACGCGTTCATTAAATTTTCCGTAATTTTCAACATGCTTATTTATGTTCTGATACTCTTCGGTTTCTACAAATGGCAATGGAGCTGTATCATCCGAATCTCTGTCCCCATTTAAACTAAGACTTATCAATTTATCTGAGATCTCCTCAACTCTTTCCGATGAGTCACCTATTTTTTCTTTCTGTTTATTTACATCTGCCGTAAGTGTCGCGACTCGGATTTCGGTATTGACACATTTAGTAGTTAACTGTTCATATTGTTGTGTTAGGTTATTTAATCTGTCATTTGGTACGGATTACTCGATTCTCTCAAATATTTCTTCCTTATCGTGTGCACGTTGTAAATTTAACTCTGAAAATTTTTGTACTATCGCGCGATCTCTTTCTTCCTGTTCTCTATCCTGTTCCTCTTGTCTAATTCCTGTTGAAATTAAACTATTATTGTGGGCATTCAAAATCGGTTGTACTTCTTCTCTAATTTCTTTCTTTGATTCATCTTTCATGTTTTTAAAACATGTCCCTATTCGTGAGCCTAACTGTGTTTCCATTGTTTCCATCTTGATTTTAATTGTTCCTATTTTTGAGCTTAACCGTGTTGCCATTGCTTCCATCTCAGTTTTAATTGTTCCTATTTGTGATCCCTGTGAGTCTAACCGTGTTTTTAATTCAGATCCCCAATTTAATATTGCACTCATCAACTGCTCCATATCTTCTGTCGTTAATCTCGTATTCTGAAAATTTTTTGATTGTGAAAAATTTTGAACTGTTTCCGGACTATTTTCCCGACTTATTAAATTGTTTTCCACTTTATTATTCATCCTAATATTCTCCTGTGTTGGCGAGTTCGCCATGTTAACAATTTCGTCATTCTCTCTAGCCATCATATTTGCCTTATTCATCGATCGCGTAATTATTTACAAACTATACAAAACTCATCCCTATACAAAAATTACACACAATGACACTTTATCTCCAACAATACCATTCACACGAAATGCTTCCCCAAACACGTCTAACGAACAATTAAAAACTTTACAATTGCACAAAATTGTCAGATCTGTACACAAGACATCAGAAATTAAATTCTGCAAAATTACCATTAGAAGAATGACAAGACAACTGCGAATGTTCAATTACAAAATCTACACATGCAATATAGACTACAATTACTAAACTACAAATTACTTCAACAATACTACTGTCTGCTATTTTTACTATCAGAAGATTTCCAAGGGACGATCCGAAGCGGCGGTCGCCACGTGCATGGGGGCTTAATTAATTTTATGATTATTCAAATAAATTTTACTGTCTGTGCGGTTACGCTGTCTCGTAAACGGTTGGCCCTGACTGGTTTTAGTACGCAATCTGACTGCATAGAATAACAACAAAGTATGAAAGAAAATTTCCGTTAACACAATTAATTAATTAAGTCCCCAGCAACTATAAAACCTACGAAACAACAAACACAAGTGTAGCTGTTCTGTGTGTGGATGTGTGACTCAACGTACACATCTGGCACGGTTCTTCTTCAATAAGACAAGAAATTTCAAGTACCATTTATATTGAAGTAATTAAAAAAATAGAAATACTATAATTACGCAAGAAAACCAGAATTACACTCTAATACAAGAACACAAGCCAGATGCTTTGTTGACTGAACCTGTAATGACACATTATTTAAGACACTGAAATAATAAAAGGAAAAGGGAATTATATATTGACGAAAAGCACTCTGATCGTTACAATATCTCCATTCGAACAAAATCTGCTGTCTAGCCCATCAAAACTGCATAAAACATGGAACAAGCACTCTCCACCACGACTTCACAACAACTCTCCACTACCACCTCTCGACAAGCACTCCCCTCTACCGCATCTGAACGACTACTGTCTGAGGAGGCGGCTAAATAATACTCTCTGGCGCAATCTCTGGCGCTGTGGCTCAGTGTAGCCACCTTTCAATGTCCACCATCATTCCTCAACAATAGCTGTAGTCGAGGAGAGGAATAATGTTGTGAACAGCACTATAAAGCATGTCCGGAGTTATGGTGAGGCATTGGCGTCGGATGTTGTCTTTCAGCATACCTAGAGATGTCGGTCGATCACGATACACTTGCGACTTGAGGTAACCCCAAAGCCAGTAATCGCACGGACTGAGGTCTGGGGACCTGGGAGGCAAAACATGACGAAAGTGGCGGCTGAGCAGAAGATCATCACCAAACGACGCGCGCAAGAGATCTATCACGCGTCTAGCAATATGGGGTGGAGCGCCATCCTGCATAAACATCGTACGTTCCAGCAGGTGTTCATCAGCCAGGCTTGGGATGATGCGATTCTGTAACCTATCGGCGTACCTCTCACCCGTCACGGTAGCAGTTACAAAACCAGAATCACGCATTTCCTCGAAGAAAAAAGGCCCGATAACGGTAGATGTGGTAAATCCAACCCATACCGTGACTTTCTCGTCGTGCAATGGAGTTTCCACCACAGTTCTAGGATTTTCGGTAGCCCAAATTCTGCAGTTGTGGGCGTTGACAGACCCTCGGAGCGTGAAATGAGCTTCGTCGGTCCACAACACGTCACTCAACCAAACGTCATCTTCCGCCATCTTTTGAAACGCGCACACCGCAAATGCCCTCCGCTTCACTAAATCACCAGGTAACAACAGTTCATGTTGCCGATGGATTTTGTACGGATAGCATCGGAGGGTACGCCTAAGTGCCAACCAAACAGTAGTCTATGGAATGCCGGTGCTATGTGCGACTGCACGAGCGCTGACATGCCCGTGCATAGATGAACCCGCTACAGTCTCCATTTCTTCCTGAACTGTCACAGCAGCATTACGCCTTGTGCTCGGTCGGCCACTACGGGGTCTATCGTCTAAACTACCCGTGACTTCGAACTTCGAAATCATTCTCGCCACAGCTGCATTTGTCAACGGACCTTTACCCGTACCTGTGGCGATAGGATCGTAACGCTGAACTAGCACATTCCCCATTCTGATAATACAGCTTCACTAAAAGTGCCTTTTCAGGTAACGTCAACATGCTGCGACTGCTGGCGCACCTGATTCTCTCTCTCATTACAGCTCCTTTTATACACGATGGTCATGCGTAGTCACTGACGTTTTGCTGTCCAGCGCCATCTGTCGGACATTTTGTGAACTTAGTTTTTTTTGTTCTAATAAAACCCCATGTCATTCTAAGCATGTGTGTCAATCTTTACTATCTATATATATATTATTCCGTGGTTTATTAAGTTTTCAAATTTATACTGACATGACGACCGGACCGCGTTGGCGTAGTGGCTATGGCACTGCGTGGGGCGGCCAATCGTTTTTAGGCGACTGTGGGGGCGAGTGACATGGCTGGGGAGTACTGAGTGACACATATGCAGGCTTTACGCGGCCGATGGAAACAGTGTGTCACTTGCCAGTCATCGAAATGTCCGACGTATTATCATGTCGGGCCAGGACACGGCGTGGGGCAGGTATAAGGAGGCCTAAGTGCTGGTCTGATGCCATCTCTGCGGAACATGACGTGAGTACTGTTAGACAACTCCTTATGTACAAATGTTGGTTGTGAGCCGTGATGTGATTCTGGTCGGGGTCGGACTTGCGTAATGTGCTCCCTCAGCTCGCTATGAAATGTGGCAAATGTGAATCGTCCCTCGTCGAGGCGCTTATATCGACAAACTCCCCTGGCAGCCGCAGTGTCTCGCCATATACCATTTCTGCCGGTGCCGCATCAAGATCTGACTTATCTACTGTGCGCAAGCCTAGTCGGACAAATGGTAAGGCTGCTGTCCATTTGCAGTCGTAACACGAGAGCGGCGTTTTAAGAGATCTGTGCCATCGCTCCACCATACAGTTGTTGCTTATTCAGTTGCCGTTCCAGCGCCGCGAATTTCTTTGTTAACTTATCGCAGTCAGATTTGACAGCCGTCGAAGTACTGCTGCACATGACAAAAATGGTTCAAATGGCTCTGAGCACTATGCGACTTAACTTCTGAGGTCATCAGTCGCCCAGAACGTAGAACTAATTAAACCTAACTAACCTAAGGACATTACACACATCCATGCCCGAGGCAGGATTCGAACCTGCGACCGTAGCGGTCGCTCGGCTCCAGACTGTAGCGCCTAGAACCGTACGGCCACTCCGACCGGCGCTGCACATTACCGTCGGGTTGGGACAGGAGGTAGGTACGATGGCCTCCTGTATCCGAAAGGCCACATCGGCGACGTCGTCCAGAGACATTTCAGGTTGCGATACGATCGTGGCCTTAACTTGTGCTTACAGCGTGCTGCGCCATACAGAGGTCACCTATATCGTCCTGGGCGAGCACTTGCCGTACTCTTTATTCCTCTCAGTATGAGCCATCTTTCACCTTCAGGTACGCATCTGTCTCCGGTGTCCGCCGCCGGTAGCTGAATGGTCAGCGCGACAGAATGTCATTCCTAAGGGCCCGGGTTCGATTCCCGGCCGGGTCGGAGATTTTCTCCGCTCAGGGACTGGGTGTTGTCATAATCATCATCATTTCATCCCCATCGACGCGCAAGTCACCGAAGTGGTGTCAAATCGAAAGACTTGCACCCGGCGAACGGTCTACCCGACAAGACGCCGTAGTCACTCGTCATTTACATCTGTCTCCGGTGACGCTGTTATAATATCCTGTACCTTCGCTGCCTACCTGTGTTCGAACTGACTAACCATTACGCAAATTTGGTAGCATCTGTCGTTAGTTCGAAACACAGTAAACTTGCCTCCACCACAGCTCGGGATTGCTCAGCCACAACGGCGGAAGTCGTACTGCCAGTCTTGTAGTAACGGGTGCGTCGTTATCCGGCATGTTTCTGTTGTGCGACACAATATCTTGTCCAGGCTGCCGCTTATTTTGACGTTCTCGGCTCGTGGACTACGGACGGCAGTAACTGCGTTCAACAATTCGCTGCTCTGAGTTAAAACACGTTGCTTCTATCTATTCTGTGTTATAAACTCGAATAGAAGAGATAATATACGCGCCGCGGCAAGGAAGAAGCGCGAGAGAGCGCTCCTAGCGGCAGGCGTACGAACTCCTCGACATTCGATGGTGATCAGCTGATCACGCAAGCGCGCGATCTCACACAATCGCCACAGGTTATTAATGGCAAACGCAACTTCACAAAATATGTTCCTTATCAGTTTTGTTTGCCAAATAGCTGAGAAGTGGAACAACATTTCAAAGCATCGACATTAATTTGCTGTGGTAAATATATACGTATAAACAACGCATCAAATAATAGCTACAGTATGAAGGAATAAGTGGAGCCTGTTTACCTTATCCATTTTTTCTTACATAACTAAAAACGTAGTAAACAACTGTATTTCTTCCTTAATTGAAGCTGACCTTTATACTTAAAATGTTATGTAATGGATATTGTTCCGTCAACTTATGTTCAAATTTATCTATATTTTGGGCAACAGTTCTGTCCTGTTATTGTAAAAGGTAAATAATTTTTCGCTTTCACATATCTGACCTCGCTTGTGTAAGAACACTCAATAGAAAAATATCCAAGTGGTCATGGAACATTTGAAATTTGCCACGAAAATAAAGTATAATAAGGAAACGAAGATTACGACGAAACAAAAGCACAAAATCCACTACTATAACAAGCATGAGCTCGTCGAAAATAGGTTAACTGACGATGTTAGCAGACGACTATACTGTAAAAACTTTCTGCCCGAGAAGCATTGACATGTCGTGTTATAACGTGACGGACCGTTTGTAGGGAAGCAGCCTACTCACGCTGTAGTAAATTCACATCAGTTTCCAATGTGTGCCAGCCAGTCTGCTGTAACTACCTCTGACGTCATAAATGTTGCGCAATACCTTAAAAATCAAGCAAATGACCTAAAACTTTTCTAGTATGTCAGGAATAATACTAAATTAATGTGTGTTAAATATCAGTTCGATAACTTCAGCCATTTTCGAAATTTGGACGTTTTTCTGAAAAAATCATTGGCGCAACAGAAAAGAGCTAGAGACTTCAAAATTTATATTTAGATTCATCTTTCATAATGATTTAATAAAAACAGTACTTTGGATTTCATAGATTAAGACTTTAGTAGAAATTCATGATTTTCTGGTTTTCGTCTCAAAACTGAAGGAAGCAAGATAGATTAAGTAGGCTAATAAATAAGGCTAGGATGTTTAGATTTAAATAGGTTGGAGTCCGCTATGACTGTGAAGATGTGAAAAGTTTCTTTTGAATACCTATAAAATTATAGCGATAGCGGATCTCAAAAGGGCCAGTTCAGAGCTCATCTGCTGCGTGCAGTGTAATTTAATTAATTCTCTCGCCCAAAATATTTAACTTAGCCACGTCAAAATTTTATTATCAATACTTACCTGCGTGCTAAATGCACGTTTAAATTAAGAGCTTCATCGGCCATCAGCAAAAGAAGCTATAAATTATTATGTAACTTGAATTGGTGCGTTACTAGCCCAGTGGCTAGTCGGGAGAGCCGATTTGATCAGGCGTTCCCTTAGCCGTCCGCACCGCGGCTATATATATAAGAGCGCTGCGTGAGGAAGGAAGGCCCCAGTTCTCTCCAGACGCTGAATAGCACGTCAGCTGTGTCGGGAGTCGCGTCGCTTCGGTAGCACTGCTACAAACAGCCTCGGGTGCCGTATTAAGTTACTAGAGATACGCGGAACCATGAAAGCATTTCAAGTGAAGGATTAATTCTGGGATGATTTTCATTATCTAGCTTCAGTTTGCGTATTGTCGTATTTTCACGTGCCGTCGCGGGACAGACATTCTACCAATTATTTTAGCGTGGCGTTTGATGAAATGTTCTCATCAAATTTTGGCGAGCATTCTTTTTAACATTTAATTCGGACATTTATAGTTGCATCAGCGCATTAGACTCTGAACTGCTCTGTTAGTTAGGTTGTAGGGATACTTGTGTTTTTTATCAGTGAATTTCAGAATATACTCAACTATTTTGGAAAATCGTTTTTGATTAGAAATCCTGGACAATCTCCTAATTCCTCAGAGCTATAAGCTGCAGCTATAATGGTATTCTCAGATGAAGTGGGCACTAGGATCTCTAATTACCGGCTTCATGTTTGGTTAAATCACTTTCTGGGAGCTAAAAAAGTAAATAGAGAGCCAGTGTTGAGAACGGCGAAAGACAGCATTAACAACATTCTAAAAGCCTGAAACTGATTCAACATTCAAACATATTGTATTTCAAACATTTATCCAGCAATTATTCTTATTTTCACGAGCTAAACATATGGTGCATCGGCCGGGAAATCAACTAAGTGAAAGTGATTTTTAACTATTCGGATTCGCGAGTGGAATGCGACATGCAGCTGAGTAATAGAACAGTGAAAGTGTTACGTGTGCATGTGGATGATGCGATTGGATTAACAACGCATCTGGATTGACGGAGCTGGCACTGAGTCTAGCGGTGCTGTCGGCATCGCGAGAAGCCAGTTTCGCCGTACCGCAGTCGTCCGCCGCAGCAGCCGGAGCTGCGCCTGCAGTTACGAGCCACGCAAACACACAACAGCCATCGGAGTGCCGTCTGCAGTTCAACGTGCCACATCACATCAGTAATCCTGGTACGCCGCGCCGACAACGTCGTGCAAAAGGAATTAAGTTAAGTGAAAAGCTGTTAAAAATTTTACTAACCTGCACTAAAAGACTGTCTGCGATGGAACCGCCAAAAGAAACTGAGGTTAAACTTAAATTAGAACCTATGTCTGTTGAGGGAACTGTAAATCCAGACAACGGTTCAAGTGGAAATATGCATGAAAATAGTAATATTAAAGTGAAATATGAAGTATTGTCTCCTGACAGTAGTGTGAAAAGGGGCAATGATTCAATAATAGAGACCCCTGTAGTAAAGCAGAAAATAGAAATTGTAAATTTAGTAGATGATAGTTTCTCTGATGAATTAGAAATGAAACAGTCATCGGAGATTGTAGAGTTTAAGAAAGAGCAGTTAAATAGGACTAATCAATCAGAAGTTTCATTTAGTTTTGATGATTCTGGTGTTGGAGCTAGTTTTTCGTCACCTGAGTGTGATAAAAAGCCAGCTAGTGAGCAACCCAAAGATGCTGGGGCTGTTGATCTAAATGTTATATTACAAGCAATAGCTGCCAGTCAAACAAATTTTAATATGCGGTTTGAGGCAATGGACAATAAATTAGAATCCAATAATGCTGAATTAAAGTATGAGATTATGGCCAGCCAAACTAATTTTAATAAACGATTGGAGGTAATGGACGATACCTTCAAGGCTGGTTGCAATAAGTTGAAAGAGGATCTAGACAGTTTGAATTATAAAATTGACTACAACCATGAGGATATTAAGAAAAAGGTTGCTCAACAGTTTTCTGAAATGTATAAAACAGTTAAATCCGAAGTTGCTGAGGTTCGCAAACACTTCCAAATGGCAGATGCGAAGCTGGAGCACAAGTTAACAGAAAAGATCGAGGCGGAATCTGAACTGTGCTCAGATAGATTTAAAGATGTTAATATTAAAGTAAACATATGTCAAGCAGACGTAGATGCAATTAAAACTGATACTACTCGTATTGTACAAAGAGTAGATAATGTTGAATTGAGAGTAGAAAATATCAGTACTAACATTGCTAACATTGAGAGTAAAGTAGCTTCAGTAACTTCTGGTAATGGTAATATACAACAAGTTGTAGCTGCAAACGCCGCTTTTATCGGGTGTCGGCAGTTCTTGCGGTTCGATCCAGATAAAAATATCCACCCGCTAGATTTCTGGAACGATTTTGAAGATGTGATTCCACCAACTTGGTCCGAACGAGAGAAAATCTCATTTATTAGAAGCCATTTAGCAGGTGACGCCATGCGTTGGTCCGCTGATGTTATGTTGAAGTGTAAAACTTTAGCGGAGTTTAAAACAGCTTTCATTAATGAGTATTGGTCTAGCAATAAGCAAAATGAAGTGTTAAGAGAATTTTGGAGTGGAAAACGCTTCAATGCAGGCAAGGAATCAATTAAAGAATTTTCTAGGTCATGGATTTCACGTTTGTCACATTTGGACGAAAAGCTGAAACCTGAAATGATTATACTAGGTCTTGAAGCCAAACTGCCATGGTATTGGCAAACTAGAATTATATCTGCCCCTAGAGACAATCTTGATCGTTTCATTGAATATTTGGAACGTGTAGAACGTGTTGCTGCCAATGAGGAGCAGGCACGTAATAACAGAAATGCCAATAATAATAATAGTAATTTTAGGAATAAGCAAAATGGCAATGTAAACATCAGAACAGTAGGTATTCGCCATCCTAAGAGAGGTAGGAATTGGGGAAATAATTATCAGAACCAACGATGGCGTCCAAGGGATAATAATTTTGTTCCAAACAGAAATATGCATGTAAACAACAGTACGGAAAGCAATGATATGCCAGCTAACTATAATGAAACTAGAGGAAACAGTAGTAGGCCGAGGCAGGAAAACTAGTTCCCGTCTATGAGGACACTGGCGCTCACCAGGCGGTTACTTTTCCTAAGCCAGTAGTTACGGGGATTGGTAAGACAGATCAGAATACTCAAACTGAACATGTGGATGAAGAGTCGGTAGCATCTAAGGATACAACAGAAATATTAGATCACTCACAGTATTTGATAGATACCGTGTTAGAAACGCTTTCTAAGTGGGAAGAGAAAGAGAAGGCGCAGCAGTGTAATGATAGGGAAGAGCTACAAAATACTGAATTGACAGGTGAAGAAGCAGAAGAAATTCATGCTTATATTTACGATGAGGATGATGTGTTTTTATCTAAAGTGCCTGTGCAGGATGTTGATACTGTACTAATAGTACTAATAAATTTAGGACAGGAGATAAGTGAGAATGTAGAGGGTAGGCTGTTGAGGGTCGATGAACCCGGTAGCTGTGACCAGTTGTCACTTGAGAAGGAAACCGACAATAATGGTGAAAGTGGTTTAGCTGTAACTAGTGTTATGCCCGGTCTGGAGACGCAGAATCGCTCAGACTACAGTAATTTGGGTTATGTTCAGCAAACTAAATGTAATGAAGTCGTGCGGTGTTTCGATTTAAAATTAATAGACCGACTGGAAAAGGCAGCTGAAAATATAATTCAGGAAACCCCTACACACTGTGACCTAAATGTAATGAAGACAGATGTCAATCACTTTAGTTGGAGACAAATCCAAAAGGAACTACTAGATGAATTTGAGGAACCACCTGTACAACCTAGAATAAGCCACCCTATAATAATAGTGAATATGTTGGGTATCAATGTACGTTGTCTCTTAGACAGTGGAAGTGAGGTGAGTGCAATATCTCAGTCCTTCTTTGATGCATTACCTGGTAAAGACAAGCTTACAGTAATGAGGGTATCAGGACTAAGAATAATTGGTGCTACTGGCAAGGTGTCAAAAACGGTAAAGCAAGAAGCTTTGCTGCCCTTTAACATTAATGGTAATTTAATTGATCATCCATGTTTAATTGTAAACAATCTCAGTATTGAGGTTTTAATTGGCATAGATTTCTTGTCAAAATATCAGAGTGTTGTTGACTTTGAAAGAAGCCAGTTAAAAATGGTCTTACCAATAACCGGAGTAATTACAGTCCCTTTTAGTGATAAACATGTAGTAACTGATCATGAAACTTGGGAGCTGCCTATACGAGTTCTGAAAAATAGGAGGTATTGGGACGAAAGTGTTAATCTTAGTAACAGTAAGCTGAACACAGAAGAAGAAGAAGAAGCAATTATTTTAGACAAAATAGAAGCTAAATTGCAGGAAATCGATAAAATTTCCGCCAATCAGAAGGAAGAACTGAGACAGGTTCTAAAAAGGCATCATAAGGTATTTTCGGATCGACCTGGCATAGTCAAAGGTTATGAATGTCAATTAAAGGTGAAACCCGGCCAAGTGTTTTTCAGGAAGCCATACCAAATACATGTAGCTAGGAAGGAGGCGGTTCGAAAGGAGATACAGAGAATGCTGGAGTGGGGTGTGATTGAGAAAGCGGTCAGTGACTACAATAATCCTCTTGTTGTTGTACCAAAAAGAGACGCTCGTTGGTTGAATGAAATAGTGGTTAGGGAAAGTGATAGACCGCAGAACATGGACGAGTTATTGCAAAAATTCCGGGGAGTAAAATTCTTAACTTCTATGGACATCACGTGTGGATATTGGAATTTGCCACTGGCGGAAAGTTCGAGGAAGTACACAGCTTTCTTGTACGAAGGAGTTTGTTACCAATACCGTGTGGTACCTTTCGGACTTAATATCTCTGTTTGTGCCTTCGTACGTGTGATGTGCCATGTTTTAGGACCAGCTTTAAGTAATAAAATAACAGTCTACGTAGATGATCTGTTAATAGCAACTCCTACCTGGGAAGAACACATAGCTTTATTAGAGGAAGTGTTAGAGGCTATTGAGAGAGGTGGCATGAAACTAAAGATTGAAAAGACAGCGTGCGTTAAAGAGGAAATAGGTTTCTTGGGATATAGGATAAGTGGAAAAGGTATTCTGCCTGACCCAGGCAAGCTAGCAGTCATTGAAAAATTTGAGGCTCCCAGAAACAAGAAGCAGTTGAGATCAATGTTCGGTCTGTTCGGCTTCTATAGGCGTTTTGTAAGTGATCAGGCTTTTAATGCTCCCTGTCTTCACCTCCTGCTGAAAAAGAATACCCCTTGGGTTTGGACAGCAGAATGTCAACAGGCGTTTGAGGTGCTTAAACAATCTTTAATTTATAGTCCAATTTTACATCATCCTGATTTTGAAAAACCATTCTGTATGTCTGTTGATACTAGTGGCTATGGTATAGCTGTGGAAATATTCCAGGTAGAAGTAGAGAACGAACAAGAAGTGCACAAGACTATAGCTTTCGCAAGTCGATCTTTACAGGCAGCAGAGAGAAATTATGGCATCTCAGAACTAGAAGCATTGGCAATTGTATTTGGGGTACAGAAGTTTGAGCAGTATTTATTAGGTCACAAGATAATTGTTTACAGTGACCATAAGGCATTGACCTTTCTAAAGACCTGTAAGTTGAGGAATTCTCGTTTGGTAAGATGGTCATTGTATCTCCAGCAGTTTGACCTTGAGATTAAATATATTCAAGGGAAAGACAATCTGGTAGCTGATGGGTTATCTAGAAGTGCGGAGCTCTGTGATGACGCGGGAATTACAGCAACAGACCTAAATGAAGTTCGTATGTTTGCATTGCACGAAGTAAAGGAAGAAAGTGCATTAAAGAGAGTGATTAAGAACCTGAGACACGTGAGCAGAATGCAGATGACCAACTGAAATTAGTGAAGAGCTATTTAGGAAATGCGAGCTATCCTAAAGTTTCGCAATACTATTGTCTGCATAAAGGTATTCTGTTTAGGAGGAAAAAGGTAGGTGTTGCTGAATGGAAGCTGTGCTTTCCCTCACAACATGTAGACTTACTAATCGACTATGTACACCTGAGGTATGGGCACTACGGTGCAAAGAAGTGCATTGCAAAATTAAAAGAGAAGGTTGTGTTTGACAACATGTACCGCCGTGTGGCCAAGCGTCTAGCATCTTGTGTAGTGTGCCAGAAAGTCCGTGCTGCTAACACCAGAATACAAGGGGATATGCATTCAGTAGAGCCCACTGAAACCCTAGAATTACTGGCTTGTGATTTGTTTGGCCCTCTTCCTGTTTCGAGAGGTGGTTGTACCCATGTTTTTGTTGTTGTGGATGGATTCAGTAAATATGTTAAGCTATACCCAATTAAAAGAGCAAATGCAAAAACATTTGTTGAAAAGTTGGAAAAAAATTTCTTCGTGAACGTTGGCGTTCCGGAGAATTTGCTGTCAGACAATGGGCCTCAATTTACGTCTGATAGATTTAAGGAATGTCTAGATAAGGCCGGCGTGAAACATCTGAAAATATCTGCGTATTTTCCCCAAGGAAATATGAGTGAACGTATTATGAGGGAATTGAATAGGCTTTGCAGAACTTATTGTGCTCGGAAACACTCAAGTTGAGCAGAGCACATTAAGTATTTTGAGAATGTAATTAACAACTTAAGACATGATGCAACTGGTTTTGCACCTTGCGAATTGATGTTTGGCCAAGAACCGCACAATGTGATTGCAGAGATGGTAGAATTCCCTATTCTAACGCAAATATCCACAGACGAGAAGAAACTAAAGGCTAGGGCTAATATGAGAAAAAGAGCGTTGGAAAGGAAGAAGCGTCATGACGCAAAAGCTGTACCTACTAGCTTTGAAATAGGTCAATTAGTCCTTGTTAAAACCAAAGAAAAATCAAAGAAGGTAAATGCAGAAACAAAGAAATTCATGTTCGTATACCAAGGACCTTTCAGGATCATAGGAAAACCACATGCCAATGCATATAGGCTAGAGTACCCAAAAAGTAAGAAGCTATTAGGTCTCAGGAACGTGATCGACCTAAAGAGATTCATAGGTAGCCAATGAATGCTGTAGGGAGGAGGTTGTTCTGTAACCTCTACACAGTGTGGCAGCTGTGCAGTCCCAGCTGTGTGAGATCTTCTTTCCATTTCAGGTCTCACTCATTCTTCATCTTTTCTATCCACCAAAGTTTCGACTCCTTCTTTGCAATACTAAAATTTTCCGTCATGACTATCAAGTCAGCATTCAGCCAATGAATGCTGTAGGGAGGAGGTTGTTCTGTAACCTCTACACAGTGTGGCAGCTGTGCAGTCCCAGCTGTGTGAAATCTTCTTTCCCTTTCAGGTCTCACTCATTCTTCATCTTTCCTATCCACAAAAATTTCGACCTTCTTTCCAGACATGAAATTTTCTGTCATGGCTATCAAGCCATGAGTTCTGTAACCATTCTATCCACCGATTAGTGAAGAAAAATACCTAATGTGATAAACCTAATAGTGACAAACAATAGAGAAGTATGATGTAATTAAGATACAATGTATTTGAGTAACAAGTATGTATAGAACTCTGGTACTATGGTAAGTACAAAGTGTTGCTTTATTGGAAATGGTCCACCAACAAGTAATTTCAAAAGATATATGAATGCATATACAAGCACGATCTGAAGTGGTAGTGAAACCTAATGTATGCATTAGAGCTAACTAAGAAATAGTAAAAGAGATTGATTAGTGTTAGGAAAAATATGCAGATAAGTTGTAAGATTAAACTCACCTGTTGTAGCAAGGAAAGGCAGTGTAATAGAATTGAGCAGTGTTTGTGGTTGAGACGTGAAGGACACGTCCCTGAAGTATTTATAAGGTTGGAGCTGGCCATTATTTTAGTGTAGTGTGTGACAGGATACACCTACACGTATTGAGGTTATGAGTTGGAGGCGTGAATGCGACCATAGGTTCCCTTATGTTAGATGAGACAGAGCAGCTCATGGTGTCCTATAGGTTTAAGGAATTTAGCATTACGCTCGTCCATAATTACTTGATGCACTTTAGTGGTAGGTCTGAGAGAGACTACCTGAGGTTTCAGCGTCCGATCGAGTGGAAATGGATTGCCACGTGAGCAAACTGATCAGCTGCAATACACTATGAATATGATATAAACGTGCTATCCTATGCTTTAAATATTAATAGAGTGAGTGTTAAATAAATACATACACTAGCAAAATAAATAAGTAACATAATGGCAGATGTGAAACATTAATTTTAGCTCAGCATAAATACACTTCAAAGTAAGTAATTACCAAATTGCAGATGTGGAACTGACAACAGCAGAGGACCAATAAGTGGATTTTGTGGTCAACTAAACGTAGTGTGTTTTGAACACTCAGAACTGTACTATTACCAAAAGTTACTCACATGTACAAAGAAGCTGAGAAAACAACCACTAATCATACTCATACTATCTCTAAGAATAAGGTAATCAAAGATGAGTCAGTTAAGTGCTTAAAATACAAATGTATCAGGAATGTACCGAGCATTGGTTCAGTGTTCCGGCCCAGAAATAATAAATTGATGTTAAATAGGATTCATGATTGTATGCCTTGAGCATAGATTTTCTCTAGTACGTGACTAACGGCGTTTTGAGCCATTTGTTTACCGATTTTATGACATTTAAGTAACCGCGAGGGTAATGTTGAAAAAGTTCTGTTAACTTTTTTCCAGCAACATATTAAAGGATAAAATGTATATATCCCCATTTCATTGTGACCCACCCTTAGATATTAAGTGAACAGAGTCTGAGGCACTCTTTTTGTTTGTTCTACAGGACAAACCAGATAATGGCAGCCTGGTAGCTGCGTGAAAGCGTGGAGAGACTTGGACACAACTCACAGTGACCCCTCCCCTTTCCCCCATGTAAGTTAGAGAGAACGTGAAGGACGCACACCATAGCAACTTCCCCTCCTCTACCCTTGTGAATGGAAGTGTAGGACGCCAGCCAAAACGGCTACAACCACGTGTGTAAAAATTATTTGTGAACTTCTCTTTCAGGTTTAGAAAAGACTGCTAAGAGATAATCATCTGTTTATGTATCATGTTATTTTCTTTGAGTTTGTGTATGTAAAAATGTATTTAACGTATTTAATGGATCTAAGATTTTCATAATTTTTCAATTCGTATGTATTTGTTTGTCTAAGGCAATATGTATGCCAAAATATTTCATTGACTTTGCTTAAAATTTTGAGTAATGACATTGTTTAAAAGGCAGTGAACATGCCCACAACTTAAATAATTAATGTAGGTAATCAGTTTTCTTTAATGTTTCTACATGTTTATATTTCAATTTTGATTTTTTATAGGGAGTTAAACTGTACTCTTGCTTCCCTTTTTGTAATTAATTTTTTTTCATTCATTAACATTCATAAACAAAAAATTTAAGTAGAGGGTGATGTAGGGAAGCAGCCTACTCACGCTGTAGTAAATTCACATCAGTTTCCAATGTGTGCCAGCCAGTCTGCTGTAACTAGCTCTGACGTCATAAATGTTGCGCAATACCTTAAAAATCAAGCAAATGACCTAAAACTTTTCTAGCATGTCAGGAATAATACTAAATTAATGTGTGTTAAATATCAGTTCGATAACTTCAGCCACTTTCGAAATTTGGACGTTTTTCTGAAAAAATCATTGGCGCAACAGAAAAGAGCTAGAGACTTCAAAATTTATATTTAGATTCATCTTTCATAATGATTTAATAAAAACAGTACTTTGGATTTCATAGATTAAGACTTTAGTGGAAATTCATGATTTTCTGATTTTCGTCTCAAAACTGAAGGAAGCAAGATTGATTAATTAGGCTAATAAATAAGGCTAGGATGTTTAGATTTAAATAGGTTGGAGGTCCGCTATGACTGTGAAGATGTGAAAAGTTTCTTTTGAATACCTATAAAATTATAGCGATAGCGGATCTCAAAAGGGCCAGTTCAGAGCTCATCTGCTGCGTGCAGTGTAATTTAATTAATTCTCTCGCCCAAAATATTTAACTTAGCCACGTCAAAATTTTATTATCAATACTTACCTGCGTGCTAAATGCACGTTTAAATTAAGAGCTTCATCGGCCATCAGCAAAAGAAGCTATAAATTATTATGTAACTTGAATTGGTGCGTTACTAGCCCAGTGGCTAGTCGGGAGAGCCGATTTGATCAGGCGTTCCCTTAGCCATCCGCACCGCGGCTATATATATAAGAGCGCTGCGTGAGGAAGGAAGGCCCCAGTTCTCTCCAGACGCTGAATAGCACGTCAGCTGTGTCGGGAGTCGCGTCGCTTCGGTAGCACTGCTACAAACAGCCTCGGGTGCCGTATTAAGTTACTAGAGATACGCGGAACCGTGAAAGCATTTCAAGTGAAGGATTAATTCTGGGATGATTTTCATTATCTAGCTTCAGATTGCGTATTGTCGTATTTTCACGTGCCGTCGCGGGACAGACATTCTACCAATTATTTTAGCGTGGCGTTTGATGAAATATTCTCATCAAATTTTGGCGAGCATTCTTTTTAACATTTAATTCGGACATTTATAGTTGCATCAGCGCATTAGACTCTGAACTGCTCTGTTAGTTAGGTTGTAGGGATACTTGTGTTTTTTTTATCAGTGAATTTCAGAATATACTCAACTATTTTGGAAAATCGTTTTTGATTAGAAATCCTGGACAATCTCCTAATTCCTCAGAGCTATAAGCTGCAGCTATAATGGTATTCTCAGATGAAGTGGGCACTAGGATCTCTAATTACCGGCTTCATGTTTGGTTAAATCACTTTCTGGGAGCTAAAAAAGTAAATAGAGAGCCAGTGTTGAGAACGGCGAAAGACAGCATTAACAACATTCTAAAAGCCTGAAACTGATTCAACATTCAAACATTTTGTATTTCAAACATTTATCCAGCAATTATTCTTATTTTCACGAGCTAAACCGCCGCCCCACACGTTGACGACCCGTGTGAATTCCGCAATCTGAAATGCATTATGGAATGTTTTGACGTGACGTGGCGGCCAATATGAATTGGCCTTAAACAAACAGCGTTGCCCCAAGATCAGTTGACAATTCCAGCTTAATGTTGACAACAAGCGTGCAACTCAATGCTCACCGTAGAGACATTTCTGTTATACGACATTATCCACAGACATTAATTTTCCTTATGCACCGAAGCTCCAAACTACAATGCAATTACATACATACATGGAAATAACATTACATGATAAATAACAATACTGATTTGGCATAACGCGTTACATTGCATCTGTATACAGAAAGTCATTACAATACAAGCTAAGCAACTTTAACAGAAAAGAAGGGGAAAAATGCAGAACGAAGAAAAAATACATAAAGATTTTATTAAAGTTTTATACAGAATCTTAAACGATTGGTACTAGTTGATGTACATACAATAATCTGCACTGAGGAGACAAAACTCATGGGATAGCGATATGCACATATACAGATGGTGGTAGTGTCGCGTACACATGGTGCAAAGTGGCAGTGCATTGGCGAAGCTGTCATTTGTGGTCACATGATTCATATGAAAAGGTTTCCGTCGTGATTATGGCCGCACGACGGGAATTAACAGATCTTATCGCAGAATGCTAGATGGAGCTAGACGCATGGGACATTCCATTTCGGAAACCGTTTGCGAATTTAATATTCTGAGATCCACAGTGTTTAACCTGTCACGACGGACGATGCAATGGTCGACGGCATTCACTTAACGACCGAGAGCAGCAGTTTTTGCGTAGAATGCTAACGGACAAGCAACATGGCGTGAAACAACCACGGAAATCAATGTGGAATGTACGTCCAACGCATCCGTTAGGACAGTGCGTCGAAATTTGACGTTAATGGTCTATGGCAGCAGACGACCTACGCGAGTTCTATGCTAGCAGCAAGAAATTGCCTGCATCCTCTCTACTGGTCCGTGGCCATATCGATTGTATCCTAGGAAAACCGTCGGCTGGTCAAACGAGTCCCGATTTCAGCTGGTAAGTGCTGATGGTAGGGTTCGAGTGAGGGACAGACCCCACGAAGCCCTGGACCTAAGTTATCAACAAGGCACTGTGCAACCTGAAGGTGGCTCCATAATGGTGTGGGATATGTTTACATGGAATTGACTGGGGCCTCTGGTCCAACTGAACCGACGCTGCAAATGGTTATGTTCTGCTATTTGGAGACTATTTGCTGCCACTCATGAACTTCATAGTCCCAAACATGTCACCAGGCTACAATTGTTCGCGACTGGTTTGAAGAACATTCTGGACAATTCGAGTGAATGATTTGGCCAGTCAGACTGCACGAGATGAATCCCATTAAACATTTATTAGACATAATCCGGAGGTCAGTCACTGCACAAAATTCTTCACTGGCAACGCTCGCAATTATCAATGGCTATAGAGACAAAATGGCTCAAAATTTCTGAAGGGGACTTCGAAAGACTTGTTCAATCCTTGCCGCGTAGAGTTACGGCACTACGCCGAGCAAAAGGAGGCCGACACGTTATTAGGATGTATCATATGACTTTAGTCACCTCGGCGTATGTCGAACAAACCTATAGCACTATGATCATTCCATTAGAAGTGTGTCAGGTTTCCTCCAGTTTTAATGTTTTTTTCTCTAATTCTGCTTCAGTTTGAGCGATCAGTTACTTTTATTATTACATTTGGTATAATAACACGGTCATTTCTGCTAGGAGAAACATTCGGGCAGCTTCTGTTCCGTTATACAGTGCACATTGCCGTGATATATTGCTTCAGAAAATTCATCTGACCGCAGCAGATGGTTGTTGGAGTGAATAACAACAGTTACTGTTTCACAGCGTTAAGTAGGAATGGGAACAAAATCATGGGGTTTATTTTTAGAGTGCAACATCAAATCGTCAAATTTTCCATTAATTTCGAAGAATGGGATGTAGAACAGAAACGGGGAACTGTATCAATAATACTGACAGTATTATTCCCGATAGAAGACGAAACAGGAGTCGACAGGGGGATATAGGTGGTTCAATATTATAATTTAAAACAGCTTTGAACGACTGGAGATCAAATAAGGCAGATGGGGTGGATAACATTCCATCTGTATTTCTAAAATCGTGATGGGACGGGGGTGGGGGGGGGGGCACTAGCAACAAAATGGCTATTCACGTTGGTGCGTAGAATGTGTGAGACTGGGAATATACCATCAGACTTTTGGAAAAAACGTCAGTCACACAGTTATGAAGACAGCAAGAGCCGACAAGTGCGAGAATTATCGCACCATCAGCTTAACAGTTCATGCATCCAAGTTGCTGACAAGAATAATATACAAAAGAATGGAAAAGAAAATTGAAGATCTGTTAGATGATGAACAATTTGGATTTAGGAAAGATAAAGGCATCAGAGAGGCAGTTCTGATGTTGAGGTTGATAACTGAAGCGAGACTGAAAAAAAGTCAATGCACGGTCTACAACATGGAATGGTGCAAGATGAGGAATGTAGGATAATATACGATAGTATACGATATGTATAAGAATCAAGAGTAAAGATTAAGACTGGGAGAATATGGCTATCGTATTAAACAGGGTCTAAGACAGGGATGTTGTCTCTTGCTCCTACTGTTCAATCCAGGAGCAATGACGGAAATAAAAGAATGGTTCAAGAGTGTAATTAAAATTCAGGGTGAAACGGTATCAGTGATAAGACCCGCTGGTGACATTGATATCCTGAGTAAAAGCAAAGAATTACAGATCATAGAGAAATCGCTGGGGTAGGTAAAAGCATATCTTATTTACCTGACAGGTAAATGTTCACTATCTCTTGAAGAATTAATGGGCAAGAGCAAATATCTTTGTCGCTCCGGGTCTTAACAAAATGAGTGGAAGTCAGCTGCGTATTGGTCCACATGTTACAAATATGAAATCTTTACGGAACAGAGATTTGTGCAAAAGATTCTTGACCGTCTGGTGGTTAGAGTTGTACGCTCCCGCCAGTCCTGGGCTCGATTCCAGGGACGACCTGGCATATTTCTACAGTGGCAAAGGATAGACACCGGAGTCCTTACAATCCATTAACTTGAATAAAAAAGCAAGTAAGCCGTTAAAGTGGCGTCAAATAGAAAGGCTCGCACCACAGAATGTGTCGCTGAACTTCTCGAGACGTCTCTACTGCGTCTGGAAGTTTTTGCCGATCTGCTCAGTCGGAACATTATGTGAAAAACAGGGTAGATATGTACCGTATATAGCCGAAAATTGTAATATCCGAAGTGTACTACATGGATTTCTAGCACGAACCATTATATGGATTTTATTTCTAAATATTTCTTCATTTGTGGAACTGGTTACATTTTCCTGGCATTTCCCCTCACTATATATAGTTATGTCCACACTATCGTCGAAATTCCAACAGACAGGGATTCAAATCTAGAGCTTTGTCTTTCGCGTACAATGCTCTAACCGAAGGTTCTATGCAGAAACGACTCACGGTTCATTTTAATAGCTTCAATTTTATCAGTGCTTTCCACTTTCTACTCAAACATGACAGAAGTTATCCTGCGTACCTCGCTGAACTCGTAATTGTGGAAGAAAGGATATCGTGGGGAAACTACTTAGCCACAACCTTGTTGTCTCCACAATGAGAATACATCCTCAGATATTCATTGCACTAGTGACAGTACGTAAGAGGTTTAAAACACTGCTCGGCGCCATAGTCAAGCCGATGCTTTAAAATCGTCGACAAAAAAGCTGAAGGGATCTCGAAGAAGGCTGTTGAAAGTTGATGATCTCATCGGAGAAGCATTTGAATGTGACCAATGTAGGAAACCCAACGTAATAAATCGTACAAATTTGAACAAAACAAGATTATTGTGCTGTACCATTGGGCAGATTTCTTTTTTTGAGACGATTATTGGACTAGCATTTTTACCTTAGTTTGTCTACCTGTCAAACATGATCTGCCGTTGTAAACAGAAAAATCATTTCAAATTCTTCTCTTCCAGTTATCGCTACTGACACTATCGTTGTAACGTGTTACAGGCAATAATCAAATGTTCAGTAATGGCGCGGCTTTTAGTCTGTACATCTCCCATCGGACTGTGACTGCTATTTTAGACGAAAATGCGGAAATTTTTAGAAGTGTAAGGCGATCCAGTTCACTGATTCGTTTTCGTTCACTATTATTATTCGTTGATAAAGTATTAACATCAGTCATGCACTGCACCATCTTGGACATACTACTCTGCATGTAACCAACATACTGTCAGCCTTTGGCACCCTTTCGAAATCTATCGCCTTCCAAAAATTTGCCAACTTTTAATGAAATTATGCCACAGGTTGTTTTCCAAGATAGTGATTGGTTCCAAATCTTTACTGTATAAATATCGACCGATTCATACTAACTTCATTTGTTTTTAAATCAGATTTCTTTGTCTTGGAAATGGCATCGCTGGCCGGGAGGCGCCATCCGGGGAAGTTCGGCCACCAAGTGCAAGTCTTATTTCATTCGACGCCACATTGGGCGACTTCCGCGCCGGTGATGAGGATGAAATGATGATGAGAACAACACAGTAGTATACGACAGCTAAACTAAGTAAAGTTTCAATCAAATTACCATCTCGAGTATTCAGGATTTATACAGAACTAGGTGGCGCTACGGCCAAGAAGAAGTTGTAAACTGTTTGGACGGTTTGATGTATGCTTTACACAGTTTACGTGCATCACTTCAGATGAAGCCTGGGCGGTTGAGGACGTAACTGCTACCAGTTCTTCGTTCTGCTACTGCATTAAAGCCCTGTCTCTGACGACCTCGACGTCGATGAGACCTTGAGTATTTTTTCTTATTTTCTATCACTTCTTTGTAAGGTAGGCAACTTTTGAATCAATGTCATATGTGTGTGATTATTTCTCGTGTGAGAGTAACGACTTCCAGGGAACCACGATTCACGCTGAAGTGCTTGTCTCCAGCACCTGCGTCACTTCATATTGGGCATGATTTTCGCGCTGCCTATTGATATGAATTGCAACGAGCGCCGCCTGCTTAATCATGAGATGGTGACTGATCTAACAGCGAAAGCGATTATTCATTCCCTCCAGCTTGAACTGAAAGACGCAAACGGATAAAAAAAGTGAATGCAATTTTCACGCACTTCATTCATCAAGCTTGTGACGTTCAAGAAGACAAATCTCAGAGATCCAGCGGGTGCCGCCAAGAGAGAAGACTGTCAGTGTAACAGATGGGACATGTATCATATACCGCGTTTTTACTGCCGTCGGCGGGGCCTTCGGGGAATTTACGTTCCTCGCCGGACCGCCAAACAGATGTGCAGCTTAGCGCCTTGACGACACACAACAGTGGAATGTTCCGGTGAGCGCTCGCCCAGTGGTGAGATTCTTCTCCGAACGGCGACAGTTACTAGCAGTGCCGAAGATCACCGGAAGACGTCTTTACAGTTCCGTTCTGATACGACGTCACAGGCTTCCCGGCATTTAAGTCCACACGTTCGACGTCCTGAAACAAAAGCTTTCACAAACAACATATGTCTCGTAAACATTACTTGTTACTGTTAATACGACGACAGTGACGATGTTTCTCCCATCTGCACAGGTGTAAGATCAGTGGCTACAGACTTCTGCCTATGGGATCTTTAACCTCTTCGGTCCCTGAGTACACGTATTTCTCCTTCGAGTTTTCATTTCGTAAAATTAATACACGGTTTTTAGCCACTCAAAATCTGGATGAGACGTTCATGTAGACTGTGTAGTTTCAGTTTGTGCTGTTAGATCACGCCACCCTCCACTTTCAGAGCCAATAACGATATTTTGAAAATACGACTGAGCGCGCGCTCTCAAGGTATATCGGAATAATACGTTACGTTATACCTTAGATTTACTCCATTTGTTTCTTTTAATACATGAAATCGGTCATATATTTGATTGATATGTGTTTTTACTAGAATCATTTCCTACGTCAACTACTATAGAGACGTCAAAATTAGAAGTGCACATTCGTCTACTTGAGGTTACGTCCTCAAAGCTTTTTCTACATTTCCTGTACAGTTTATTTACACTTTTTACTTTGACTGTGGAAACTCTCACAATTATGTAATGCTATTGCTATATGTAACTTGACTATTAGAAAACATTGTTGTTACAGCAGTTATCAACCATGAAAAAATACTTTGGATGCTGGGGGGAGTGATTTCAGTCTGTTATTCTGCTTAATATCTTGCTCAGACCGTCTTCGGAACAAAATACATAACTGATTCTGCGTATCAGGGATCAGACAGTTTGTTTGAAGGTTTGTGGAGGTATGTGTCATTAGACGGCTACGCCCAGGTCATGTAATTCACGTAAATAACGGGCCGCTGACATGTGTACGTGGTGATGGCGCCCCATAGCGATACAGATGGGTTCCATGGGATTTACATCAGGCGAATTTGGTCGCCGAGACAGCAATATGAGTTCACTATAATGCTCCTCAAACTGCTGTTGCACGGTTCTGGCTCCGAGACACGAAAAACTATACTCCTGAAACACGACATCGCCGTCGGGGAGGACATCAACCATGAATGGATGAATGTGTTTCGCAGCTGTAAACGTGTCTTCGATTACTATCACAGGTCCCATGCAAGCGCTGGAAATGTCTCCCACAGCATGATTCTGCTTCCACCAGCCTACGACTGTGGTGAGCTGCACATTTCGAGCCGCCGTTCACCTCGATGACGGCGTTTGTGGAGACGACTATCGACCTAGTGCAGCAATAATGTGATTCAACCGAAATCCCTCTGGTTCCGTGCCACAGTGATCGTAGCTGACGATATCGTTGGGTGAACATGTGAACACTGAGGGGCGGTTTGCTGCGGGGCTCCATGTTCAACAATGTACGATGAACGGTGTGCTCTAAAACACTTGTGCGTGCACCAGCATTGTGCTGTTTCGGCGGAGAAGCCACAGATTCCCATCTGTCCAACTATAGAGCAGACAGTCTTCCTAACCCCATGTCCTGTGAAGAGTCGTGGACGTCCAACCATGTAGCGCCTAGTTGTAGTTTCACTGTCCTTCTATCTCTTTCCAAAGCTCACTGCAGTAGCACATTAACATTAGACCAACTTCGCCGTTTTCGAGATATTCGTTCACTTGTTCTGCGTAATAATAATCTGCCGTTTGTCAAAATCGCTTATCTGAATGGGTTTCTCCGTTGGCAGCCCCTATGTTCGCTGGTGTAGTGAAAACTGCGCCCACTGAAATTTGCGCTCAGTGAAATTTGCGCCCAGAAAGGGTACAAAAAGGACCCACTGGTCCCCTTGCCCGACATGTAGAAGAGCTGAGGGACGCTACCTAGAGGTTCTCGAGCTGGCATTTTCAAGCCGTACTGTATAGAACGCTACGAACTGAGAATGTTAATGTTAAAGAGTGCTTCGACAGCTTTCTACAAGAAATAGATACACTTTGCAAAATCATGGAATGTATATGAGAGGCTGTTTCGTAGACTTTTGATTAAAACTTCAGAAACGAAACTTCCAACGAGTATACAAAAGTCAGTTGACAATTGTAAGAGTCCTGAAGATGGTATCCTTGTTCAAATTTCAGACTAAGAAACTTTTTTTTTTTTTTGCAAAAATCAAAAATGTTCACAACTTTATTTTGCCGCTAAGATTTTTCTTAACTGTGTGGATTTCTATAGGTTATGTAAGAGAATTCTTTTTCTGCAAAAGTCAAATTAATTAAGAATTATCATGGGTCCACTATCAGTCAAGCAGGTAGTCAATAAAAAATTGCCTAGCTAAAGATATCCATATTGGTGAGGTAATTTCAAAATTTGCAGCCGAAAAAGAAGGAAGAAATGGTAAACTACGTGCCTGTCTCCTGTCACTAAGGAGATCCTCGGTTACTTGTTCTCCTACCCTAACAAACAATTAAACGGTCTGGTTTTTTATGCTTCTTACTAATTCGTTTTCATCCACAAACACAGTTTGCAAAGCAGTTAACACTTACTTTGATTCCCTAATCACGCATATGAAAAAAACACCTACACTTAAATGTTGTATTTTATGCTTTTTTAAGGTTGGCAATTTGGCGGGGGAGGGGAATGTCATATTAAATCTGCACCGGGTACCAAACTTCCTAGCTACGCCACTGCGTAAATATCAGTCTGAACCAGAGTAAAACATTGGATGTGTAGGTAACCAAATAGGGAATTCTTCGTACAATTGTGTACGAGTTCGAAACTGACCACGATAAATATCGCCAAGGCATTCAATGACATTTAAATACATCATGCGTCTTATCTTGATATGTTTAATATTAGCTCAGTATATCTTCATTCATCGTCATAACAACCTAGCGAAAAAAATTTTGCATTTAGTGTTTTACGTCGCTTCGACTGTTTTTATCGTTAGAGTTTCAGCTTTCACTCGGATTTGTTGTTGTAGGAGAGGGATTTATTTATTTATTTCTCAAGCAAAGACCCGCTGCCTGTTATTATGTAGCAGGTCGTTAATTGTGTATTTTACTTGTTGTATCATATAAATTCAGTTTTATTTTTATTACTAGTACATTTTTTGTTGAAGATTTTACAAACAGATAAATTAAAAAAAAAACAGAACATGTTCAGTAACTATTTCACACAAAATTGTATTAAGTTGATATGACAGACAATACTACAGGAAATCTTCTGTAGGGTTCCATAAAAAAGCATACCAACGCAAAGAAACTTGCAGGACAATAGACAATGGTTCATGAAGACAGAACTCTGGATCAGTGAGCTTAACTGCTCATACCCCTGTGTGAGAGAACGTGGGAATCTTCTGGAATTAATCCTAAATTTATTGTCCATATTGATGCAGATGAGAGATTCAGATTTTATGCCTAACTGTCACATGAATCATGATGAACGTCTTTTACTGGAGACCGCTACAAACTGAGCCACTCTAACCATGGAATAAATAGCAAAGACAGACTCAAAGTTTTATCGGACGTGAGATGCGATCAGGGATCTGTCGGTGGAGTGTTACCAGTCAGTGGCAAATGTTATGGGTCGATACATGTTTAATCTCTCAGAGGAGATAAACAAGTAGCAATAGGATGCAGATTCTTGTGGAGAGCCTCTTCACTTTTGAGGCTGTTATTACAGAGGAGCCGTTCATCACTAATTCCTGTCCACGTGCGTATGAACCACGTGATAAGCATCCTTCAGTATATAGCTTGTGGAGTTGTGAAGTCACATTTCTGTTACTCAATCCCTTTTTGTAATATACAACACGTTCTTTGTTCAATATATTTATTCACTTTATCGCAGTTTTTTTATATAACACAATGAAATATTTTAGCAAGATAATACATTTTTTATTATCAACCCAAGAAGTGTTTGTTCGCATAAATAATTCGTTTGTAAATTCATCTTCCATTCTTTCTAGAGCACCTAAAAGTTGTGCCTCCAGATGAAGGCTTTTAAGGGTACACCTGTGTCAGACACGCTTAATATTTTGTCCATATTATTTTCACAAGTTTAAAAATGTGTCCACTGACTGAAAAACAACCGTTGGCTGAACATTGACATAAACGGGTACAAGGCGAAAAGTCAATTCCCATAAGAAATTTAGTGAAACTTTCTTCTCGCTCGTGGAAAGTACTGAACCAGTTTATCAGTTCTAGAGGACTGGGTAAAAGACTGAGACGGTTCATTTCCAAGAGCACATTTTTTTTAGAGCGTAAAGAAATTTTTCGAGCGGAAGAATTTGGTTCTTATATAAGCAAACGAATAATTTGAGCACCTATTGGTGTTCCAAAAAAAAAACAAGTATGCAGAAAATTATATCGACATGGTTTTTGTTATCTACATTACGAATGGGTGCAATATTTTCGTTAACCAATGAAGTTCGAATACTGGAATTAGGTCAGTGGTAATGTCCAATTAGTTTCATTCATACTTGACAGAAATATTTTTAACGCCCGTCCAATAGCAAATCGTAATTCACCTAGCTGGTGCGAAGAAACTTAACACACATTACTGGACGTTAGTTTTTGACATCTTCACTTTGTAAATACCGAAGTTAGGGTACTTGTATGTATTGTCTTAGCAAATTGTCTTAAAAGGCTCACGTATAAGTATCTTCTGCTTACTCAGTTGCCACTGCTGTGCGAGAGACATTCTTTTGACTGCAAGACGGAAGATGGCTTTCCAGTAAGACGGAGTGTGTGCATATTCGACCCTTTAGGTAACGCGACATCTCAGTGTAACATGCCGTAAGCGATGGGTCGGCAGCATCGGCATGGGCTGACTAGGTCGCCGATCTTAATTATAGATGATTTCTATCTTTTCAAATGGATGAGAAACGATGTAGTATGAACAGTGCAAACTTCATAAAAGTACACAAAGACATCCTTGAAAGAACTACGCCTAACATTTTGAAGAGGTTTCCGAGATTTTTTGGTCGTAACATGTGAACAGCTACAACTTTACGCACAATGAAATATGGATATATCTGTACAAGGTGTTCAAAAGCCATTGCTATAAACGTCTAGGGGTGATAGATCACGTCATGGGGAACAACTTTTTTCAGAGAGAAAATGTTCGCCAAAGCTTCCCTGCGAAGTTAGGCGTCTTTAATACGGCGGCAATTTGGAAAGTAAGGTCGGATCTGTCGCGAAATCGTAACCACAGAAAAAATAAAAAATGTTTTATTTACAACTGTTTGCTATACCTTCCAGCTACTTCTCTGTATAGTCGCCTCTCTGACTTAGACATTTGTCGTGGAGTTGTACCAACTTTCCAATACCTTCGTCATAGAAGACAACCACCTGTTGTTTCCACCACTTCTCCACGCTAGTCTGCAGCTCGTTATCTGTGCGAGAATATTGTCTTCACAGTCAGCGGTTCATGTGAGCACAGACGATCATCAAAGGGAGCCAATTTCGGGCTGTACGGTGGGTTATCAAACACTTCCCATGGAAAACGTTGCAGGGGCGTCTTCATTGCCAAGAACTGTCATGAAGACGGAAATGAATGGCATGTACGTTATGTGGGGTTGCATGAAATCAGGCGAAACCTCGAAGAGGGCACCCATACTTGGTGGGGGACACTATTATTCTAGGCATTTTTACGTGTGCTCAGAACTGAAAAGAGCGACGTGACGCGATCAATAGGTATACTAGAGACACTGCTCAGCACATCTGTGCAAATCTTCATTGTATTTTTACTGTCGTCTCCATTTTGCGACCTATAGGACCTTACTTTCCGAGTAGCGCTCGTAATTTACTAATCCCCTGAGAGGCGCCAGGTCGCAGGGACTGAGTGGCGTTCCTTTGCAGTGTGTGTTGCCTGTAAGCCAGGCATCTGCTCCCTATGAAAGGCGTTTGCTCGAGCTTCAATATCTTTCTCTATTTAGAGACACTTATTCTCAAGGTTTTCTCTTTGAAAATCGTTCTGTAAATTTATTGGTGTAGTTAAATGTACGCGCAGCACACCTGGTTAATAGAACGTGCTAACATGGTGAAATCTGGTAGTCCCAACACCGGCGAATACTGAAGGATACTGGACGTTGCTAGAAAGTGTCAGCGAACATTTTGTTTCTGACAAAAGTTGTTCCCTATAACGTCGTCTGTTACCCCTAGACGTTTGTCGCAAAGACTTTGAATACGCTGTGTACGAACTCTTTAAGTCAAGTAATTACCAATTATTTATGAAGGACTCTATGTGAGAAACCTGATTTATCTTCTGTAATCAGAAGTTTGTATACGGTTAAGGGGCATTTTATTGTCTCTTGATGCTACGAAAGGACCGGGTGTTCAGATGAATGCAGATAAATCACTGTATTCGATCTTCACTCGCCATTCAACAAACAATAATATACTGCAAATCGATGACAGAGCCTTCTCCTAGACGAATGACCTTAATTATCTTGACAGCATGGCAACTGCACGAAGTTCGTAATCGAATCACGTATTTAAATAGAAAGCAGATGATATTATGGTCTTTTGACAATTCGGAAAAGTAAGTTACTTTCTGCGAACTCTAAAATGAACAAATAATAAGGATATTTGGACAAAAAGTCTTGAGGAAAATATTGAGATCCATAACAGACAGCAATAATACTGACAGCTAAATACCAGAATGACAAAGTTATTTTTTTATCAAAAGCAACTGTAACTATTATACTGTTTACTTTTCGTGAACTGAATTGCTATTCTTTATACTCGTGTGCCTGTGTTGTTGTCCTGAACAATACAAGTGATGTAATTACAGACACACTATTTCATAGAAAATGAGTCGGCAAAACTACAACTGTATAACTGTATTTTTAAGTAACGAAGTAACTAGAAAAGCAAAACCGGAAACTAAAGAAGCTGTGAAACTGCGAATTGTGCAGGAGTGAGCAGTGCTACAATGCGTGACAAAACTATAGGTGACTTGGAATTCCAATAAAAAAGGCTTACAGAATGAAAAATCGGTATAAAATTACCAACTGAATTTTGAAAGAGCAACGAACAAAATGTTTCTACATAAATGCCCTGTAAATTTACGTACTCAATCCGACCAAACAAAATTTCAAAAACAGAATAATTCACACGGAAATGTAATACTGCTCTGTGAAATGTAATGTGACTTGAACTTTACCTGAACTGACCTAATAATGAATTTTCAGAAGCAAATGTAACAACTGTGAATGACGTAACTTTAATCCGACTGTTCTGTAAAACTGGTTCTAACGAATTTCATATGGCTTACCTGTGGCAACGGAAAATTGGTACTGCTCGAAGTGATGGACATAAAATATGGAGTGCAGCAGCAAGTAAGCTAAAGGGAAAGAAAAGTCTTGCGCAGCGCAATACAACGACGTGCAGCTACTCTAAGCAGCTTATGTTTCAATCGCTGTGATCGGCAAAGTGCAACGCAGCGACAGAAATAATCAAAAAATATGAATTTGTTTTGTGAGGAGACGGTAATAGAACTTGATCCTGATAAATAATTGAAAGTGACTAGCCTTTAAAAAATCTAACCACGTGAACTGATAACTTTGCTTACTATCGTCTGAACAAAGAAACCAACTAATCCAAACCTATAAAGAGAGATTCCATAAAGAGAGATTTCACTAAACGTTCCGTTACTCATACACACCATAATTACGCACAAGCAGTGTAGCAATGCTTTATCTTAAAAAGTCTTTACGTATCCAATAAATCTTCACAAAATCATAATTTACCATTCGTCCTTCCCTGTATTTTACCTCTGTGCTCTACAAGCCATCCGCTTAGTCGGATTGCCGACACCCCACTTTTTCACTAGCTGCTCTGAGAATCCTTACTACTTACTGCTTTTGCTCAGAACCACTGTGGCGTAACATATCGACTACCGAAAACTACTGTTTGAAAAATATCCAGTATGCACATGTGAAATGAGAATAAAGATTACATCACTTTTCTTGAATACCACCAATAGACTAGAAAACCTACACATCAAAGAGGATTATCAAGATAGTGACAGTAGAGCAACTCACAAAAATTTGACCCCTTGGAACCCCATCTAATAGATACGTTGACAATATTCAAAGTGATTTACGAAAATTAAGAAAAGTATAGAGAATGGTTCAAATGGCTCTGAGCACTATGGGACTTAACTTCTGAGGTCATCAGTCCCCTAGAACTTAGAACTACTTAAACCTAACTAACCTAAGGACATCACACACATCCATGTCCGAGGCAGGATTCGAACCTGCGACCGTAGCGGTCGCGCGGTTCCGGACCGTAGCGCCTAGAACCGCTCGGCCACACTGGCCGGCATAGAGAATGGAAAATTGCTTTTAAGGAAAGAGCAAATTAATTCTTCAGTTATTTTATTGCGCCGAGGAATTTTCATAGCATTTAGAGCCCAAAAACAGTAATAATAATAATAACAATAATAATAATTTAACCGTATTTTCTGATAGCACAAACACTTCAGGAAAAGCGGTGTGATTCCCTCCCGTGCGTTCTTGCAGTGTAATATACCTTTTTCCTCAGAAACTTGGCAGGATTTCCCCTAAGCACCGCACCTTGCATGACACAGTGGAGGCCGGAGCAGGCGCCAGCAGTGTGCCGACGCAAACTCCCGCAGCTCCTGACCAATACGTGTCACAAGGACACTGCCCGCCAGACGGCCGAACTGTGTCTGATGCAGATTGTGGCGACACTGCTGCAACAGTCTTACACCATACGTCTCACTACATTGCTCACTTCCCTTGAGCAACCCAAAATATCTGATAGGGTAATTTATCATAAAACATTTACACTGATCAGCCAGAACATTATGACCACCGACGTACTATCGATATAAACCCGTCCTGGCGATAGCAGAGTCACCTGGCAAGGAACGACTGCTAGTCAGACACACAAATGGGTCACGTAGCATCAGTGAGGGTGTTGTGTGTATACAGAATGGGGAAGGCGCGAGATCTATCTGAGTTTGACCGAGGGCAGATAGTGATGGCCCGGAGGCTCGGCACGAGCATTTCGGAAACTGCGCGACTTACCGGATGTGCGCGGAGAGCTGTGGTGAGTGTCTTCAATACGTGGCTGTTAGAAGTAGTTTAACCTGCCGCGAAATTGAAATAATACTTTCTGTGAGTTAGTATGGGCAGAGGTCATTGTTGTCAACCGGAATAAAATAATAATAGGATCCTTTTACCGACCTCCCAATTCGGATGATACAGTTGCTGAAAGGTTCAAAGAAAACTTGCATTTGATTTCGAACACGTAGTTGACTCATACAGTTATAGTTGGTGGTCACTTTATTTTACGCTCGATATGTTGACGAAAATACATGTATAATTCCGGAGGTACGCACATCATCCGAAATTGTGCTAAACGCATGCTCTGAAAAATATTTCGAGCAGTTAGTCAATGAGCCCACGCGAATAGTAAACGGTTGTGAAAACACACTTGACCTCTAAGCAACAAATAATTCTGAGATAATAACGAGCATCTAAACCGATTCACGAGTTAGTGAACACAGGGTTGTCGTAGCGACATTGAATACTGTAATCCCCAAATACTCGAAAAATAAGCGAAAAATATACATATTCAAAAAAAGCAGATAAAAATTCACTTGACGCCTTCCTGAGAGACAATCCACACTCATTCCAAATTAATAATACAAGTGTAGACCAGATGTGGCATAAATTCAAAGAAATAGTATCGGCAGCAATTGAGAGATTTATACCAAATAAACCAACAAGCGACGGAGCTGATCCTCCTTGGTACACAAAACTGGTTAGAATACTGTTGCAGAAACAACGAAACAAACATACCAAATTTAAAGAAACGAAAAATCCCCGAGATTGGCGATCTTTTACAGAAACTCAAAATTTTCCGCGGACTTCAATGCGAGATGCTTATAACAGTTTCCACAACGAATCTTTGTCCCGAAACCTGGCACAAAATCCAAAGAGATTCTGGTCGTATGAGAAGTATGTTAGCGGCAAGAACCAATCAATGCCTTCTTTCCGCGATAGCAATGGAGATACTATCAGAGACAGAGCTGCCAAAGCAGAGTTACTAAACACAGCCTTCCGAAAGGCCTTCACGAAGAAGACGAAGTAAATATTCCAGAATTCGAATCGAGAACAGCTGCCAAGATGAGTAACGTAGAAGTAAATACCATCGGAGTAGTGAAGCAACTTAAATCACTTAATAAAACAAATCTTCTGGTCCAGACTGTATACCTATTAGGTTTCTTTCTGAGTCTGCTGTTGCATTAGCGCCATACTTAACATTCATATACAACCGTTATCTCGACAAAAGATCCCGTACCCAAAGACTGGAAAGTTGCACAGGTCACACCAATATTCAAGAAAGGTAGTAGGAGTAATCCACTAAATTACAGGCCCATATCGTTAACGTCGATGTGCAGTAGGATTTTAGAACATACATTGTGTTCGCACATTATGAATTACCTCGAAGAAAACGGTCTATTGACACACAGTCAACATGGGTTTAGAAAACATCGTTCCTGTGAAACAACTCGCTCTTCATCATGTGAAGTGTTGAGTGCTATTGACAAGGGATTTCAGATCGATTCCGTATTTCTGGATTTACAGAAGGCTTTTGACACTGTACCACACAAGCGGCTCGTATTGAAATTGCGTGCTTATGGAATATCGTCTCAGTTATGTGACTGGATTTGCGATTTCCAGGTCACAGTTCGTAGTAATTGACGGAAAGTCATCGAGTAAAAGAGAAGTGATTTATAGCATTCCCCGAGGTAGTGTTATAGGCCCTTTGCTGTTCCTTATCTATATAAACGATCAGAAGATCAAAACAAACTGCAAAACGATTTAGAAAAGATCTCTTAATGGTGCGAAGAAAAGGCAGTTGACCCTAAATAACGAAAATTGTGAGGACATCCACATGAGTGCTAAAAGGAATTCGTTAATCTTCGGTTACACGATAAATCAGTCTATTCTAAAAGTCGTAAATTCAACTAAATACCTAGGTATTACAATTACGAACAACTTAAATTGGAAGGAACACATAGAAAATGTTGTGGGGAAGGCTAACTAAAGACTGCGTTTTATTGGCAGGACACTTAGAAAAACAGACCTACTAAGGAGACTGTCTACACTACGCTTGTCCGTCCTCTTTTAGAATACTGCTGTGCGGTGTGGGATCCTTACTAGATAGGACCGACGGAGTACATCGAAAAAGTTCAATGACGGGCAGCATGTTTTGTATTATCGCGAAATGTAGGAGAGTGTGTCACAGAAATGATACAGGTATTGAGCTGGACATCATTAAAAGAAAGGCGTTTCTCGTTGCGACGGAATGTTCTCACGAAATTGCAATCACCAACTTTCATCTCCGAATGGGAAAATATGTGGTTGACACCGACCAACATAAGGAGGAACCATCACCTCGATAAAATAAGGGAAATCAGAGCTCGTACGGAAAGATATACGTGTTCATTCTTTCCGCACGCTATACGAGATTGGAATAATGGAGAATTGTGAAGGTGGTTCGATGAACCCTCTACCAGGCACTTAAATGTGATTTGCAGAGTATCCATGTAGATGTAGGTGTAGATGTGGCGAAACCAAGGGAAACCACCTCCAGACGTCCCTGGGGTTGGACGGCCACCCGTCGTTACTGATGTCGGACGTTATACGTGGATAGATTGGTAAAACAGGACAGACAGCGCCTGTGGCGGAACTAACACCAGACTTTAATGCTGTGCAGAGTACAAGTGTGAACGCACAGCGCACTGAACACTCCAAACTATGGACCTTCGCAGGCGACTACCCATGCATGTGGCAACGTTAACACACGTCGCCGGCAAACTACAATTGAAATGGGCCCCTGAGTATCCGCACTGAACGTCAGCGCAGTGGCAGAGCGTTGCATGGTCTGATGAATCCCGGCGCGAATTAGTTGTCTTCCAGGGAAACAACTCTTGGACATCTGTACTCGGAGACGAAGAAAAGCTGTCCGCGGCTCCATTATGTTCCAGGGAACATTCACGTGGGCATCATAGCTACAATGGAGGTCATGCAAGGCACGAAATGACGGCCAAGAAGCATTGTACAATGGTTGCAGACCACATACACTTCCTCATGACAATCATGTTTCCCGACCGCAGTAGCATTTTTCAACAAGATAATGCGCCATATCAGAAGGCCAGGAGTGTGATGGAGTGGTTTGAGGAACACAGTGGCGAGTTGATACGCTGGCCCCCCAACTCGCTAGATTCGAACCTGATCGAACACATCTGGGATGTGATTGGACGTGGCGTCAGAGCTCACCGCCCCTCTCCCCGAAATTTACGGGAATTATGTGACTTGTGTGTGCAGATGTGGTTCTAACTCCCTCCAGCGTCCGACCAAGGTCTCATTGCTTCCATACTATGACGCTTCGCCGCTGTTATCCGTGCCAAAGGTGGACGTACCGGCTATTAGGTAGGTAGTCATAATGTTTTAGCTGATCAGTGTAACTTTCCCATACGTAACAGTTACGTCAAACAAAAGAACAGTCTTTTTTGCTTACTTTTCAATTCTTTTAAATTTTATTTGGCGTTTGTTTCGGGTTACAATCCCTTTTTCTAGTGTTAACGTTTAAAACACAACATTCGTGATTTACAATATACTAAGAAGAATCTCTAACGAAACTCTTTGGGAAAGAACAATCCAGAAGGCAACTGAGCTGCAAATCAGAAGCATGAATTGGAGATGGTTAGGACATACGCTTAGAAGACCAAATGAACATATTGCGAGAGAAGCACTTGACTGGATCCCGCAAGGACGACGGAGACGAGGCAGGCCCAAAATGACATGGAGACGGTCAGTTGAAGCAGAAGGCCATCAGCAAGGAATAGGACGGGAAGCAATGATGATATTAGCAGAAGACAAAACAAGATGGCGATCCATTGTTGCAGCCCTATGCTCCACATAAGGAGTTAAAGGAATTAATAAATAAATAAATAGTAAGAAGCAGAAAGACTACAACAACCATAAAAATTAAGTGATGATTCGAAATGCGTCAAGATTGTTTTGTACAAGTATAAATGCGATTACGTGAGACATTGATGGTATAATGACTACATCAGATTGTAGGTTGAATACATAATTCCACATGCGCCATACGGACGATGTCAATGTAGTTTCAGTAACTTTAATGTAATTAACAATGGAGTTTTTGGTTCGATTTATACAACCACAGCACAGGCTGGGTTAGGAAAGGTAACACACCAACCAGGTTTGTGTTCAACTATTCTGTCAGTATACAGATTGGTATTTTTGATGTTTTTATAATCTTTACTGTTTCAAACCATGAAAGTATGTGTTCACTATGTCAGGAGTAAAGTATTTAATCAATGGAACTGTACCGGCACATGGACAATTTGGGCTACTGCGCTGATAGCTAATAGCAGTAAATATGCAGGATATAATTTCTAATTTTACAATACTTCTGAAAAAGTTACACATTAAAATTAATAGTAAAAAGCTATAATTATAATAGGAAGAAAATCATATATGGGATCGACACCTGACGTCTAATCTGAAAGAAATAAAATACAAAAATCTAATAAATTTCGTTGTTTAGGCAACTTAAGTACATAAGACAGTCATTGCAGCACGGAAATCGGAAAAAGAATTGTAACAGCAGAAAGTGCTTTTACAACTATTAACGAGGGTGTCGTTAGGTCTACAAAAATAGTGAAGACTTTCGTATGGGCCATCGTCCCACGAGTCTGTGGAAGCTGGACATCTTGTGTAAGAATATTCTAACCCAATCTCCTTCACACGTACACGTGATATGAAGGAATAAGCATTAGAAATAAACAGCCAGCTTTCGATTTCTGTTATCTAAATGTCAGCAACGCCTATCATTGTCTATTTGCTGTATCTTATTTGTTCCAAAATAATTACTGTTATTTATTGCATCTTTTACTGGCTATTAATTTTGTCCATTATTGCCAAACTACAATACTTTAAACACATTCTGTGTACTACAGTACACCAAAAATCCTGTAAATTTTACCCAACTTTTAAGTGCTAACCAGCTATTCCGTTCCAATTTTATGCTCTTCTTGCTTTCGGCCACAAAATAAATGTCAAATGCCAACAGTACAACGGGTAATATTGTGTCCTCTGCATATTCACGAGTTTAATTTGTTTACTTTCACAGTCTTCATTGCCTCTTCGAAGAACAAGTAAATCAGGTGAAGTTGTAACTACAAAGCTCTCAAGTATACTTGGCAGTCTTTCTCACCTTTCCACTTTTATTACACTAGCGCGCCTTGTACGTATTGTAAATTTTGTTTTTGATCCCTGTTCCTCTAAGGCCTCTGAAATTTTCCTCCCAATTCCCGTTATCCAAGCTTTCTCTAGACTTAGCAGTGCTACAAAGGTATCTTATTGATTATTGATTATTATTGATAAGTGTTTGACCTCAGTTACGCCTGCCCTTTACTTCATGAAAAGTGATCAGTTCACAGCACGATTCAACTTTTCTTACAATTTTGCTGTATGTTACTGTAGTCGACATGTAGAAGAGAGATGTCTTAAACTATTTATGTGATGGTTTACTTACTACATGAGTATGGGTACAGATGCTTTACAGCAATGCCGATCCGTCCGCAGCTCGTGGTCGTGCGGTAGCGTTCTCGCTTCCCAAGCCCGGGTTCCCGGGTTCGATTCCCGGCGGGGGCAGGGATTTTCTCTGCCTCGTGATGACTGGGTGTTGTGTGATGTCCTTCGGTTAGTTGGGTTTAAGTAGTTCTAAGTTCTATGGGACTGATGACCATAGATGTTAAGTCCCATAGTGCTCAGAGCCAGCCAATGCCGATCCTTCGGCTTCTATCTTCAACCATAGACTACCATTCCAGAATGAGATTTTCACTCTGCAGCGGAGTGTGCGCTGATATGAAACTTCCTGGCAGATTAAAACTGTGTGCCCGACCGAGACTCGAACTCGGGACCTTTGCCTTTCGCGGGCAAGTGCTCTACCATCTGAGCTACCGAAGCACGACTCACGCCCGGTACTCACAGCTTTACTTCTGCCAGTACCTCGTCTCCTACCTTCCAAACTTTACAGAAGCCCTCCTGCGCAGGAGGGCGTGAGTCGTGCTTCGGTAGCTCAGATGGTAGAGCACTTGCCCGCGAAAGGCAAAGGTCCCGAGTTCGAGTCTCGGTCGGGCACACAGTTTTAATCTGCCAGGAAGTTTCATAGACTACCATTACTTGTGGAACATTAAATACACCAGAACAATGACAGACTCGTACTACTGGATCATTTTTTTTCCCTTTCATTTAATTTCCATCCTTACAGTACTTGAGGGAGCATTCTTTCAGTCTATTATTTACTCCTACAATTTTTTTCTTCTGCATACAACTGCTGTTTCTAACACTACTACTTCACTCTCTGACTTCAGTAAAACTACATTTGTCTTAACTTCACGTGATGTTAGCTCTTCATACAAATATTTCTTTTCATTTTACTTCTTGCTATGTCTTGCGTCGTGTTACTGAGGCGAACCTGTTAAGCCTTCAAGGAAATTAACACTGGCTCCATCTCACCGTTCCAGCATACCTGCAGAGATATTATTGCCTCGACCTTCAAGGTCTAACGTTTTCCGTCTCCTATCCACTGGGAAAATCATAGAGCGACAGTGCCGCCTTCTGGAGAAGACTCACAGGTTTTTGCGCAACTTTATGTAAGTCATGAGCTGTTCCGAAACATGACCACTTTTCTTCGTGGCTATCAAGCTCTAATAAATATTCAGACAGCAAGGAAGTCAGCAGTCAGTTGCGATTCAGTCTGTACTTAATTGTAGATCTAGACTTCAGCTATAGTATAGCTTTCATCAGTTATTATGAAGTGTCATATTGACCCAACAGGCTTGTAAATGCACAGGTTCTTACACGGCCTTAGCCTGTAAATAGCTTAATTCAAACTTAATTAAATTAAATTATGTACGTGCTAAGATCGTGTAATAACATGTTGATTTACAAGCTTGTTGGGCCTATATGTCATGTTGACAAAAGATCTATGTTATTATTGAAAGGAATACGTTTATGTCGACATATCTGACCAAATAATTTTGATCAGTAATTCGGATTATTTAGAAATCATGCTTACAACGCTGATGCGGTTAACAGGGAGGGCAAAATAGATTCCGAGTCTGGAGCTGGTTCTAGTATTTTTGTCAGTATCCAACTCCATAAACGGTTTTTACGTGCAATGCGAATTAAGGGAAACGTACTACGTAATCGGAATAATTAAAGTAATATGGCAGGCTTAGGTGAACGGCAGGTTTCTGGACAAAAAAACTGAACGTGACGGACCTAAAAAATGAAGGAATTAAAAAAATGCGTCCCCGACGTCACGTTCCTACTTAAAAAGAACAACGAAGTCCCAGTTTTGTTTTACCGCTGTTCTTTCCTCAGAAAATAAATCACGCTGCTTTAAAATGTCTCGTACTCAGATTTGTGCGCGACAAACACAACAGACTGGTGGATCTTCCCGTCGGAATTAAAAATAACAGTACATCAGTCAAAAACGGGCTGTGGCTGCTTTGTCCGGGTCAGTGACCGGAAATTAAACACCAGACTGTGGCTCTCACGTACGCAGGATTTTTCATCAAATCAGCCCATTCCTATCTCACTGATACTGCTCTCATCAAAGACAAAGTGTGGCAGGAGAGCAGAGAGAGAGAGAGAGAGAGAGAGAGAGAGAGAGAGAGAGAGAGATACGAGTGCCGGCCGAAGTGGCCGTGCGGTTAAAGGCGCTGCAGTCTGGAACCGCAAGACCGCTACGGTCGCAGGTTCGAATCCTGTTTGTGATGTCCTTAGGTTAGTTAGGTTTAACTAGTTCTAAGTTCCAGGGGACTAATGACCTCAGCAGTTGAGTCCCATAGTGCTCAGAGCCATTTGAACCATTTTTAGAGATACGAGTAGTAACCACCAGCCTCCTCATCTGTTGCGAGCTTCTTCGTGGAAATCCCTTCTGTCTTGGTAGCAGCATGTAACTACACCTCCCCGGCTACACACACGCACACACACACACACACACACACACACACACTTGTAGCAAGAGAAGGATATCACTTCTTTGGCTAGGTTTATCAGTTGAATAGTACCTAAGGGGTTGAAAAATGAGGCGGTTCTTAATTAGATCTCATCCCATCAGCTCTAGTATTTCCATAACGGCGTCCAGAAATCTGTTTATACATTAATCTTGCAGATGAATCCTAAAACGACTGTTGTACGTTTCATCATCGCTGAAATCGGTGTTCCACATTGCATTCTCGGTTTTCGCTTTCGTTGGAGGAATGCTTGTCTACGGCTGGAGGGTGAGCTATATTAACTGCTCCACTATTGTCTCTTGAACTCATAAAGAGATTCTCTTTCGTTTTCAAACCAGTAACCTGTTCCCTTAATTCAGTCTTTAAAGCGAGATAATGTAATAGTCATGAGCGATAGTAGAAGAAGGAATAAAAGACAGTGGTAGGGGAGAGTATGGGCTTCGTAATATAATGAAAAATTACGAGAGGTGGAGGTTACTAGGGAGACACGGAAAGATTCCAGCTGGAGTGAGAATCCGTTAGACGATCAGTTTGGCTTTCGGAAACGCAAAGGCGCCAGAGTCGCAATTCTGACGTGTTTGAAAGTGGAAGCAAGACTTAAGAAAAATCAAGATATGTTCGTAAGAGTTATAGACAATGTAAATAGTATGAGCGTTCGACAAAGTAAATAGTATAAGATGTTCGATATTACGGGAAAAAGAAGAATGAGTTGTAGGGAAAGATAGATAGTGTGCAATATGTACTAGAACCAAGAGGGGACAATAAACACTGGAAACCAAGAACGAAGTGCTCGGATTAAAGAGGGTGTAGTACTGGAGTACCTCTACTGTTCAATCTTTGCATCGAAGAAGCAATGACGGAAATAAAAGTAAAGTTCCAGAATGTGATGAAAATTCAGCGGGAATGGATATTATTCTCTGATGACATTGTTATCCTTAGTGAAAGTGGGAAAAATTATAGGACTTGTTGAATGGAATGAACAGCCTAATGAGTACAGAATACGGACGGAAAGTAAATGAAGAAAGACGAAAGTAAAGAACGCCAGCAGAAATGAGATTATTAATGACAATTAAAATACCAGTGTTTTGATCGCAAGGATTCATTAAAAACCAAAAATTAGATTACGAATGCAGTGTAATGGCAAAAAATATTCCTTTATGTGATACAGTTACAAAGTAAAATTTTCGAATTTTTATTTCCTTTACTTTTACTGCGAAATCTTGCTTCTTTCCATATTTATGACACTTGGTCAACGGGTAAGGTTTTGATGGGTGAGTTTGCGAGTATCAGAAAATGGCCGTATCGTTGACGTAACTGGTTTTCGCCACCAAGGGACCGTAGACATACATGACATACATTTCAACTAGGTACCGCTACCCGTTCCTGAGAAAAAGCAGTCCCAACAGTTCCGTTCGACAGACAGACAGAAAGATAGACTACCAGACGGACAACGAAGTGGTCCTATAAGCGTTCAGTTTCTACTACAGAGGTACGGAACCCTAAAAATGACAAGAGGAGGACGTACACTATGTGATCAAATGTATCCGGATACCCACAAAACATACGTTTTTTATATTAGGGTCATTGTGCTGCCACCTACTGCCAGGTACTCCATATCAACGACCTCAGAGGTCATTAGACATCGTGAGAGAGCAGAATGGGGCGCTCTGCGTAACTCACGGACTTCCAACGTTGTCAGGTGATTGGGTGTCACTTGTGTCAAACGTTGTACGCGAGATATCCACACTCCTAAACATCCCTAGGTCCACTGTTTCCGATGTGATAGAGAAGTGGAAACGTGAAGGGACACGTACAGCACAAAAGCGTACAGGCTGACCTTGTCTGTTGACTGAAAGAGACCACCGACAGTTGAAGAGGGTCGTTATGTGTAATAGGTAGACAGCTATCCAGACCATCACACAGGAATTCCAAACTGCATCAGGATCCGCTGCAAGTACTATGACAGTTAGGCCGGAGGTGAGAAAACTTGGATTTCATGGTCGAACGGATGCTCATAAGCCACACATCGCGTCGGGAAATGCCAAACGACGCCTCGCTTGGTGTAAGGAGCGTAAACATTGGAAAATTTAACAGTGGAAAAACGTTGTGTGGAGTGACGAATCACGGTAGACAATGTGGCGATCCGATGGCAGGGTGTGGGTATGGCGAATACCCGGTGAACGTCATCTACATCTACATCTACATTTATACTCCGCAAGCCACCCAACGGTGTGTGGCGGAGGGCACTTTACGTGCCACTGTCATTACCTCCCTTTTCTGTTCCAGTCGCGTATGGTTCGCGGGAAGAACGACTGTCGGAAAGCCTCCAAGTGCGCTCGAATCTCTCTAATTTTACATTCGTGATCTCCTCGGGAGGTATAAGTAGGGGGAAGCAATATATTCGATACCTCATCCAGAAACGCACCCTCTCGAAAACTGGCGCGCAAGCTACTCCGCGATGCAGAGCGTCTCTCTTGCAGAGTCTGCCACTTGAGTTTGCTTAACATCTCCGTAACGCTATCACGGTTACCAAATAACCCTGTCACGAAACGCGCCGCTTTTCTCTGGATCTTCTCTATCTCCTCCATCAACCCGATCTGGTACGGATCCCACACTGATGAGCAATACTCAAGTATAGGTCGAACGAGTGTTTTGTAAGGCACCTCCTTTGTTGATGGACGACATTTTCTAAGGACTCTCCCAATGAATCTCAACCTGGTATCCGCCTTACCAACAATTAATTTTATATGATCATTCCACTTCAAATCGTTCCGCACGCATACTCCCAGATATTTTACAGAAGTAACTGCTACCAGTGTTTGTTCCGCTATCATATAATCATACAATAAAGGATCCTTCTTTCTATGTATTCGCAATACATTACATTTGTCTATGTTACGGGTCAGTTGCCACTCCCTGCACCAAGTGCCTATCCGCTGCAGATCTTCCTGCATTTCGCTACAATTTTCTAATGCTGCAACTTCTCTGTATACTACAACATCATCCACGAAAAGCCGCATGGAACTTCCGACACTATCTACTAGGTCATTTATATATATTGTGAAAAGCAATGGTCCCATAACACTCCCCTGTGGCACGCCAGAGGTTACTTTAACGTCTGTAGACGTCTCTCCATTGAAAACAACATGCAGTGTTCTGTTTGCTAAAAACTCTTCAATCCAGCCACACAGCTGATCTGATATTCCGTAAGCTCTTACTTTGTTTATCAGGCGATAGTGCGGAATTGTATCGAATGCCTTCCGGAAGTCAAGGAAAATAGCATCTACCTGGGAGCATGTATCTAATATTTTCTGGGTCTCATGAACAAATAAGCGAGTTGGGTCTCAGACGATCGCTGTTTCCGGAATCCATGTTGATTCCTACAGAGTAGATTCTGGGTTTCCAGAAACGACATGATACGCGAGCAAAAAACATGTTCTAAAATTCTACAACAGATCGAGGTCAGAAATATAGATCTATAGTTTTGCGCATCTGCTCGACGACCCTTCTTGAAGACTAGGACTACCTGTGCTCTTTTCGAATCATTTGGAACCTTCCGTTACTCTAGAGACTTGCGGTACACGGCTGTTAGAAGGGGGCAAGTTCTTTCGCGTACTCTGTGTAGAATCGAATTGGTATTCCGTCTGGACCAGTGTACTTTCCTCTGTTGAGTGATTCCAGTTGCTTTTCTATTCCTTGTACACTTATTTCGATGTCAGCCATTTTTTCGTTTGTGCGAGGATTTAGAGAAGGAACTGCAGTGCGGTCTTCCTCTGTGAAACAACTTTGGAAAAAGGTGTTTAGTATTTCAGATTTACGCGTGTCATCCTCTGTTTCAATGCCCTCATCATCCCGGAGTGTGTGGATATGCTGTTTCGAGCCACTTACTGGTTTAACGTAAGACCAGAACTTCCTAGGGTTTTCTGTCAAATCTGTACATAGAATTTTACTTTCGAATTCACTGAACGCTTCACGCATAGCCCTCCTTACGCTAACTTTGACATCGTTTAGGCTCTGCTTGTATGAGAGGTTTTGGCTGCGTTTAAACTTGCAGTGAAGCTCTCTTTGCTTTCGCAGTAGTTTCCTAACTTTGTTGTTGAACCACGGTGGGTTTTTCCCGTCCCTCAAAGTTTTATTCGGCACGTACCTCTCTAAAACGCATTTTACGATTGCCTTGAACTTTTTCCGTAAACACTCAACATTGTCAGTGTTGGAACAGAAATTTTAATTTTCCTTTTGATCTGTTAGGTAGTCCGAAATCTGTCTTCTATTACTCTTGCTGAACAGATAAACCTTCCTATCTTTTTTTATATTCCTATTAACTTCTATATTCAGGGATGCTGCAACGGCCTTATGATCACTGATTCCCTGTTCTGCGCTTACAGAGTCGAAAAGTTCGGGTCTGTATGTTATCAGTAGGTCCAAGATGTTATCTCCACGAGTCGGTTCTCTGTTTAATTGCTCGAGGTAATTTTCGGATAGTGCACTCAGTATAATGTCACTCGATGCTCTGTCCCTACCACCCGTCCTAAACACCTGAGTGTCCCAGTCTATATCTGGTAAATTGAAATCCCCACCTAAGACTATAACATGCTGAGAAAATTTATGTGAAATGTATTCCAAATTTTCTCTCAGTTGTTCTGCCACTAATGCTGCTGAGTCGGGAGGTCGGTAAAAGGAGCCAATTATTAACCGAGCTCGGTTGTTGAGTGTAACCTCCACCCATAATAATTCACAGGAACTATCCACTTCTACTTCACTACAGGATAAACTACTACGAACAGCGACAAACACGCCACCACCGGTTGCATGCAATCTATCCTTTCTTATCACCGTCTGTGCCTTTGTAAAAGTTTCGGCAGAATTTATCTCTGGCTTCGATTTCAGTGTGTGTAGTGCCAACAGTAAAATTCGGTTTCGGTGATGTTTTTCATGGAGGGGGCTTGCACCCCTTGTTGTTCTGCGTGGCACTATCACAGCACAGGCTTACATTGATGTTTTAAGCACCCTCTTGCTTCCCACTATTGAAGAGCAATTCGGGGATGGCGATTTCATCTTTCAATACGATCGAGCACCTGTTCATAATTCACGGTCTATGGCAGAGTGGTTACACCACAATAACATCCCAGTAATGGACTGGCCTCCACAGAGTCCTGACTTGAATCCTACAGAACACCTTTGGGATGTTTTGGAACGACGACTTCGTGCCATGCCTCACCGACTGACTTCGATACCTCTCCTCAGTGCAGCACTCCGTGAAGAATGGGCTGCCATTCCCCAAGAAACCTTCCAGCACCTGATTGAACGTATGCCCGTCAGAGTGGAAGCTGTCATCTAGGGTACGGGTGGGCCAACACCATACTGAATTGCAGCATTACGATGGAGGACCCCACGAACTTGTAAGTCATTTTCAGCCAGGTGTCCGGATACTTTCGATCACATAGTGTATACTTGAAAAAGGCCTAAGGACATGGAAAGATCCCATGTGGATTACGTCAATATCAGACGAAGATTCTGAAATCTGAGCTGGAATCTGATCGCGGATTGCAAGGTAGACTGCGGCAGGTTATTTGGTGAACAAGTGGAAATTTAATCAATATAATGCGACATCGTTGTCGGATTTCGCCGCACAGTTGTTTACTTTGTTTGCAACTTGCATACTAGTTTTACTTAGTACATCGTATTTTATTCGAGCTGAGGTTCATTTGATTGTTGAAAACAAATGGGTTATCCGAAAATGGCTTACTGGGCCTGTCGTAGCTTCATCTGAGCCCCGTTGGCCGTCACTTTATCGAGTTCCTTTGTAGCCCTCACAGCTGCCTTAGTGGTCCTGGGGCACCACAGCCCCCACTGTACTTCTCCCCTACAGGCAATCCTCTGCTTCATGCTGTTGCCCGTCTTCCATGATGTGGACGAGGAATTGGACTTGTGGGAGAATGAAACGATACGAAACACCCTAGTGATCAAGCCCCTAAAAGAAACTATGAAGTCAGACAGAATTAAATGGTTTGGCTACATTTAAAGTATGAAATCGGAAAGACATCCGAGAAGGGACCTAGGATGGAAAGAATCTGGACTAAGACCAATTGGAAAGCCACGAACGAGATGGAGAGAAGGATATTGTGAACTGAAGAGGACTGTAATGGGAGGAGATGCTAAATGATAGCCTGTGGAAGAAAAGTGAAGCTTGAAAGAGGCTCTGTGAACGACCAGCAGAAGCAGAAACGTTTCAGAAAGACGAGAAGATTGTACTTTATTTCCGCCTTCTAAATGAGTGGCCCACGTTAGAATCAAACACTGACATATCATCCTGATTATGGTTTCCAACACTTTATAAATGTAGGATGATTAATGGCAGTTTGTACACAAACCTTAGCCTGGGTGCTTTCCGTCGTAATCTTATTTGTTCAAACGTATAACTCTATGCTTGTTTCTCAGGTTTCGCTTATTTGCGTTAAAGTAGCTGCACAAAGCATTTCATATTACATTATGCAATTTTTTTTATTTAAAAACGTTTTAATATAATTTTCTGTATTTTATGGATCCACAGACAATTAGTTTTCCTTGCTAATAACGACTACTATAAAAGCTTGACCAGAATTACAACATTGCTCGTATAAACTTCAGTATTTGGGAGATTAATAAACTTTCAGCATTGTGCTTCACCTTATGTGTGTGTACCGCAGCCACACCCTATCATTTCCTTGCTCCTTACAAGTTACACTTGTTTTCTGTTTTAAGAAAGTATCTGCAAAGAGACCTAGGGTAACGGAAGAAATACTTCAATTGATCGACGAAATAAAAAGTTCAAAACTTTTGAAGAAAAGATAGGAATACAGTAATATAGGAATGAAATACATGGGTGTTGCAGGGTAGCTAAAATGAAACGGGTACAGGAAAAATATGATGAAAACAGAAAAATAAACAGTTGTCGTAAAGAGATATTCAGCGTCAAAACAACCTTCGGTAAAATTAAAGACAAAAATGTATGCGTTATGAGAGTAACTGGAATTCCAGTGTTAAACGCAGAGGAGACAGCGGATAGATGGAAAAATTAGATAGAAGGCTTCTATGAGGACGGCGTGTTTGACGTAACAGAAAAATAAATGGAGTCGATATCGAAAACATTGGGGATCCATTATTAAAGTAAAAAAATTAACCGAATTATGGAAGAGATGTGACCAAATAAGGCGGAATTCATAGATAACATTTCTTCGGAAATTTTAAAAATCTGCCGTTAGAATCAAACCTCATTAGCGTTCTTTGTCACTGTGTATAACAGAAAACGATTATGGCTTGAGCCGAAGTCAGTAATTTTGTGAACTGCATGGAAGAAAGTGCGATATTCCCCCCCCCCCCTCTCTCCCCCCTACACACACACCTGTCTAGCTGGACATTTATAGTTATACTTACTGTCTGATTTGAATTCTGAAATAAAGTTTAACGCCACTAGGCAACGCACATGGAAAAACTATATGATATGTATAATGATCTGGCAAAACGCCCCGATATGCCTTGGAAGTGGCAGTGCGATACGAGTAAACAGTGCCCGATACTTGTATTTTATTTTTGTCAAGGATTCGCAACAAAGGAAAAACCGTGGTACTTGGAATGTTTGCGACAGGAATAAAACGTATTTAACAAGGTTATTGTCTGGCACAAACAGAGAAACAAGTCAAATGGATCACGACCGAAACGTGGTTCTTTAAAACAAAATGTCTGTTACAAATGTGTGTGAATTCCTAACGGACCTAACTGTTGAGGTCATCGGTTCATAGACTTTCACACTACTTAAACTAACTTATGTTAAGAACAACACACACACACACACACACACACACACACACACTCACACACACACATGCCCGAGGGGGAACTCGAACCTCCGGCGGGTGGGGTCGCGCAATCCGTGACATGGCGCCTCTAACCGCCGGGCCACTCCGCGCGGCTGTCTGTTACAGCACAGCGAAAACTGAGCACACGTCGTCCGTTTTAAGAACTAATAAGATTACTCAAAAACACTGTGATCCAAAGGCGAATTGATCTGTTTGAACTGAGTGATCTACGAACGCTCCCAAGCACTCTTCAGCTTTGCGAATTCTTTCAAGCACGTGACGGTACAGGATGTTCCTGTACGTGCAGGAAGTTCCTGCATCTAGTGATTCCCAGTATCTTCGTACGAGACGTAACACGCGTCCCGAGCACCTTGATATTGACAAAAAGAAGAGGCAGACACGCTAGGGCGCGTCGACCTCTCGCAACCGGATTTGCCCCGTAGAGAGCTGTCCAGCGAACAAGTGGAAACCGCACGCAGCCTCACACGCTCTTGACGCACGCTCCTGTGCGATCCTGGCAGGAAGGAAGCGTTTCAGTTTTGCAGTCTGGCAGAAGAGTGAATACATTGCTCCCCATGCCGTTTCAACGGCTCTTCCACTTCCTTGCTGCTAGTATACTCCTACAGACGTGCCGGCCGTGGTGGCCTTGCGGTTCTAGGCGCTACAGTCTGGAACCGCGCGACCGCTACGGTCGCAGGTTCGAATCCTGCCTCGGGCATGGATGTGTGTGATGTCCTTCGGTTAGTTAGGTTTAAGTAGTTCTAAGATCTAGGGGACTGATGACTTCAGAAGTTAAGTCCCATAGTGCTCAGAGCCATTTGAATCATTTTCAATCCTACCGACGTAGATATGTTTGTGAAAACTGTAATGTCTTAGTTTTACTGCCTTCTAGATTTCAAATTAAATAACATACGTTCATCGTTATGGTTTTAACAGAGTTTCCTCGAATGTGCTACAAACCGTGATAAGATGTCAAAAAGACAAAAGCGGTGCACAGACCGTTTCTAAATTCACGCAGAAGGCATGGAAGAACAGGACTGCGTGTTTCTAATGAATAGGTAGTACTTGTGAAGTTGTTAATAATGAATGTTTGCGGTATTCCGTTAGATGTTCTGCGCGCGCGCAATTGATTTCAAAGTTATGAAGTCCATACTCATACGTCCATATGGCTGTCCAAGTGAATGGACAACAGAGTACGTCGAGCAGCTCAAATAGAAAACACATAGGAATCTACTTTGCATGCCAACTTCAGAAGCAGATGATCTCGGAAGTCACAGATATATTGGCGACAAGACACGTACAAAGAAATTTACAGTTGTACACTCAAGAAGTGTTCCTGAAAAGGCATCGGAAAAAAGTCCATGGTTATTTACCAGTAGGCTGAACAATATTTCGACTTCATAAGCTCGTAATGTTCTCCAGGGGAGACCACATTTTTCTGCAAACATCAGAATAAAGAAATTAAGTAAAAGTGTAATAAATGGTAAGGATCATAAAGTTACCGGTCGCAGGTTCGAATCCTGCTTCAGGCATGGATATATATGATGTCCTTAGGTTAGTTAGGTTTAAGTCCAAGTCTAGGGTACTGATGACCTCAGATGTTAAGTCCCATAGTGCCTAGAGCCATTTGAATCATAAAGTTACACTATCGGAAAAAATCGTGACAACAAAAAATAATTAATGTAGAGTAATGGAATTTCAGGAATACGTTTGTCTAGCTAACATATGTAAGTGATTAACATTGGAAGAACGCAGGTTAATGTAAGCGCGAGATAAGCCACTGCAAATGCGAAATGTTCGTACTTTAATAACCGGTGTAACCGCGCGTATGTTGAATGTAAGGAAGCAGACGTACGTGCATTGTGTTGCACAAGTGCCGGATGTCAGTTTGTGGGTTGGAGTTCTATGTCTGTTGCTCTTGGTCGGTCAATAGAGGGATGGTTAACGGTTCAAATGGTTCTGAGCACTGTGGGACTTTACATCTGAGGTCATCAGTCCCCTAGCACTTAGAACTACTTAAACCTAACTAACCTAAGGACATCACAAATATTCATGCCCGAGGCAGGATTCGAACCTGCAACCGTAGCGGTCGTGCGGCTCCAGACTGTAGCGCCTAGAACCGCTCGGCCACTCCGGCCGGCGATGGTTAATGCTGTTTGCTGATGATGCTGGAGTTGTCGTCCGATAACGTACACTTTACTCTCGATTGCAGACACATCTGACTGCCGAGCACGCCAAGACAATCTGTGGACACACTGGTTACACGAGCGGTATATAGGCCAGTGTTATCCTGCTGGAAAACGCCCCCTGGAATGCTGTCCATGAATGGCAGTGCAACGGATCAAATCACCAGACAGACGTACAGATCTGCCGTAAGGATGCGTAGGATAACCACGAGAGTGCTTCTGCTGTCATACGAAATCGCATCTCAGACCATAAGACAAGGTGTAGGTGGAGTGTGTCTGGCACACAAACACAGACACTCAACTGGCCTCCTTTTGAGCACCACACGGCCATCACTGTCACCGAGGCAGAAGCAGCTTTCATCAGAAAACACAACAGACCTCAACTTTGCCCTGCAGTGAGCTCTCGCTTGACGCCACTGAAGTTGCAGACAGCCGGTGAGTGTGGCCGTGCGGTTCTAAGCGCTTCAGTTTGGAACCGCGTGACCGCTACGGTGACAGGTTCGAATGCTGCCTCCGGCATGGATGTGTGAGATGTCCTTAGGTTAGTTAGGTTTAAGTAGTTCAAATGGCTCTGAGCACTATGGGACTTAACATCTATGGTCATCAGTCCCCCAGAACTTAGAACTACTTAAACCTAACTAACCTAAGGACATCACACAACACCCAGTCATCACGAGGCAGAGAAAATCCCTGACCCCGCCGGGAATCGAACCCGGGAAGCGAGAACGCTACCGCACGACCACCAGCTGCGGACATTTAAGTAGTTCTAAGTTCTAGGGGACTGATGACCACAGCAGTTGAGTCCCATAGTGCTCAGAGCCATTTGAACCATTTTTTTTTAGCCGGCCGCGGTGGTCTAGCGGTTCTGGCGCTGCAGTCCGGAACCGCGGGACTGCTACGGTCGCAGGTTCGAATCCTGCCTCGGGCATGGGTGTGTGTGTGATGTCCTTAGGTTCGTTAGGTTTAAGTAGTTCTAGGGGACTTATGACCTAAGATGTTGAGTCCCATAGTGCTCAGAGCCATTTGAACCATTTTTTGAACCATTTTTGAAGTTGCAAATGACGGTTGTATGGGGTTAGCGGAATGCATGCTACAGGGCGTCAGGCTCGGAGCTGTCGTTGAAGTAACCAGTTTGTAACAGCTCGTTGTGTCACTGTGGTGCCAAGTGCTGCTCGAATTGCTGTCGCTGCCATAGGTCCAACACGGTAGTCCTATCTCTAGGCAGTGCCACACGGCCGGCCAGTGCTCGGTCTTCTTGCGACCGTACATTCTTGTGATCACCGCTGCCGGCAATCGCGTACTGTGGCTACATTCCTGCCAAGCCTTTCTGCAATATCGTAGAAGGAACATCCAACTTCTCGTAGCCCTATCTCGTTGAAACTCAGTGAGGTGTTGATAATGGCGTCTTTGTCGCCTTAAAGCCATTCTTGACTAACATCTGTCTCAAAGGTAACTAAGGCTCACCACCGTTACAGCGCGTTTTTAATGAAAGCCTGATTTTCGTCCTTCTAGTGGCGCTAGTGGATGAACAGTCTGAAATACAGTATTGTTCGGCAGTGTATCTCATTTACTTTTGAACTAAACAGTAGAATACGTTAAGTATTTAATAATTTTATATGATATCAAATATCCCATCATATTATATTTTATTAAGTTCTTATGTGCAACTGCGTTTATTGTATGTAGAACAATTATTTGGTGTAATTAAAATGATTTCCGATCCTGACAGCATACTAACGGTGCTGATGACAACATTATCTGGTCATAAGTATTGGGACACCTATTAAACTGCGCGTCATTTATGACGGCGGCCGAGTTTAGGTTCGTTCTGCGCATCTGACGTCACAAAACACAGTCAGCCAATGAACAGAGGACGACGTTGCCAGAGCTCGACTGCAGTGCAGAGCACGTATGAGTGACTTCAGTTTTAGAAAAGTTCAGTCATAAATAAAGTAATTGAACAAAAGCAGTGTCTTGATAGCAGACTTTCTTTTATAGAAAGTTTGGAAAAAGCATTCTTTATACCAATTGCTTCATATTCTATTACTTAATTAAACCAAACAAGCAATAAGCCTCCTAATTCAAGCGATAGCAAGGAAAGGTGTTTATATCATTCTCATTAACCGCTTTTTCGCAATAAAGAACAGCGGTAATTGTTTATTTCCTATTGTACTTCGACGAAACGTGAGTAATTCATAGTCATACCAACAGTGTTTGTCGGTATTTTGCGTGATAGTTTAAAGTTCACCAGGAGTCATATTGAATGACGAGCTGCGTTAGCGTAATGGTTAAAGTGTATGGCTGCGGAGCGAAAGGCCCTGTTAGGTGCTTAAATTTTCTTTATTTAAAAACAACATCGAAGTGTCTTACTTCACGAATTTTATTCGTTTGAATGCAGTTTTTTGAAATTTCTAATGGCAACTGTACGATATGGACTTTAACCTCTGCAAACTCTTCAAAATTTCGTGCAATGGTTTACTACATCTAATGCTGCACAATAACTGCGTTGAACTTCGAAACAAAATTAAGTCATTTATGGGGGGAAGGTATCAGTCAGGAAGATGTGTAAAAAGCAAATTTTTGGGCCAAATAGTTTTTGTGAAATCTAATGATAAAGTGTGTCAAAGCAGTCGAAACACCATGTGTCTGCACAGGCGAGCAGTGTAATGATGACAAAATCGCGCACATCGCGTAATGCGGGTAGCACGTCTCTGTAGCAGCGAAAGGGTTTATGCGGCCGTGGTGGCTTTACTTCATAAACTGCGCGCTCCCCCCTAAACGTAAGTTTGCGAACTATACTATGGCGCTACTTCTCTTGGCGCGTACAACTGGCAACGCAGCAATCTCCCGCGTCTGGGCGGGCATGCGCGAACCCCCAAGATAAAAGAATTGAACAGTGGGCATTAATACGGGGCATGTCCACCCTTCGCCTTTATGATGCCTTGTATTCTGCTGGAGACACTTTCAGTGAGGTACTTGGAAGTCTGTGGGGAAATGGCAGTCCATTGTTCACCAAGAGCCGTAACCCGAAAAGATAGTCATATTAGTCGCTGGGGTTTGGAGTGAAGTACCATCCTAACTCATGACAAGGTGTTTCATTTGGTTTAGGTAGGGTCTCAGGGGAGTCCAGTCCATATCAGGAATGTTACTGTCCACAAACCACTGCCTCACAGATGCTACTTTATGATAGGGTCCCCTTTTCATGCTGGCACGAACATCATCGTCTCCAAACTATTGTCTATTGAACGCAATACAGAATGCTGTAAAATGTTTTTGTTACGGTGCTCGCTTATTTCCAAGTCCGTATCAATCTTAATGCTGAATTTTCACTCGGATGGCGCTTTGGCGTTAGGCGGTTGTTTCAGTGTGTGATCGCTGCCCGGGGCTTAGCTAGAGGCGTGTGAGGAGGTAAGAGGTAGCTGCCTTGGCGTGAAGACGGTTCGGCTCGGCTGGGGTTGTTTGCGTCTGGACGCCGAGTGGGGCCCGATGGGAAGACCGGACCGTGATTTTACGGTTAATAGTGTGGATAGCGGCGTGGTGTTCCGTTTAACTTGAGTCGCAAGGGGAGCAAAATCTCGCCTGTTGTAGTTTGTCGAGCCTGAGTTTGAAATACCTTCTATGTGCGGCGGGATGTCATTTCGGTCCTCCTGTATCTCCGTCGCTGGGATTGCTATCCTTGTTTACCGTACCATGGATGTATATCGATGGGGTACGCTGCTCTCCGTACTCTACTAGACGCTGGTGATGGAAGTGCGTCGTTCAGCGGCACGTTAGTCTGGGGGGTGCCTTATGTTTGATCTTCAAGTGCATAGTCTTCGAGTGGCACTCCTTAGAGTTTGCCTTGCGCAGTTAGATTGGAGGTTATTTGTCTTGTGGTGCTTCCGCTTTCCGTTAACGAAGGTTAAGCTTGATTCGGCACGCCGTACGACGCTTGGCACCGCAGCAGGCGGGTCGGAGCCATCTTCGCGACTAAAGGGAAGTCTTTGGACTGAGAGGTCTTGTGTTTGCATATTGTTCATAAATTGTTGTTTTGGTATTAAGTTGGCTGAGTTTTTTTATGGATTTCCCGGCATTTGGTCCGTTGTCCGGCCCGGGCTAGGTCTCGTTATTTTAATAGTCGGTGCTTGTTTTGGCTTAGTACGATTTTGGTTTACTGCCTGGTGGTTCTGGTAGTACGCTGGGTCGCTGTGGTTGTACTGCATTTTGTATGGGGCTGTGTGCTCGGAGCCGTGGAGTACCATTTGTGTGAACTACTTCACTGGGGAGTGCTGATCGGGCCATTTTTGGTCCTCTTTTGTATGAAATAAATTTATTATTATTTTAAAGTGACTTTATCACTTAAATGATTTAATTCTTGTTGCGTTAATTGCAACTTGGGTACTGAGAAATTTAGTAGTGTAATTACGCAAGATTTAACAGTGGCACATGCCCCTTTATCTTCCGAAATCTGTTAATTACCGAAAGACCTTAAGCTCATACTCATATGATGTGATTTTCTTAAATTATTGTATTTTTATGTCATGTTATCGTTTTTTAAATTTTGTGATCACTGGTGTACTGTCCCAAGTATTAAAATGTTTCAGGTAGCTATTACTTGGGTGGCACGCGCAGAACCGCAACGGAGAGAGTAGTTGCGTGCCTTACGTGTCCGTTGTCGGCGCGGCCTGGTGTCCGTTATTTGTTTTGGTGCACCTGAGTTAAGTATTGTGTTGCCTCCTCCCTTGCGGTCCCGTCGTGTTCTTCTCATGAACATTTCCTTCAAGGCACTTTAGTTAATTTCATGCTAGTATTATTTTAATTTCTTACATTGGTAAAATTGTGCGGCCTTCATTATGCACACTGTTTGTCATAATGTCTCATATATCATGATGTGCGTGTGTAATGGTGCAATAAATGGATGATTATTATTTCTGTTTTGGCGCCCTTCATGCCTCCTTTCTTGTCTCTATTGGTACGCTATCCTTGTACTTGTGTTGGTAACCCAGATCAGTGTTCGTATCATTATCTATTTCCCTTTTTACAAGCGCGATAAGGGGACTTCACACTAACCACGAAAAACTCCTTCACACACCATCAAAATAGCATCCGAACTTCACTTCTGGAATTACACATGATGACAGGTACGGTTCTTGAGGCACTCGTCATACTCAAAGTATTCCATCACATTTCCACATGGTGCAGCGTGATTCGTCACTCATAATCACTAGTCTCCGGTCATCCATTGTCCAGTGACTTATGACTTATGAGGAGCTGCTAGAGCACTGTACCCCAGTCTCTTTAACTCACTACGCCCAGTCACTGTACTTCCGGAATCACTTTGCAGCTCACGAGTGATTCTTCAATTTTTTAGAAACACATTCAGCAGTGCTCGACGGTCTTCTCCACAGTCATACCACCAACAATTAGACTTGGGCAGATTCAGAAGCGTTGAAACGTTCCTGCTGGATTTGTCAGGTGACGTCCAGTGACTAGTCCACATGTGACGTCACTGAATTCTCCTGAGCGACCCGTTCAGATGTTACTGCTTCTCTGCTCAAAACACGATTCTTCTTGCCCCTTTTTCACTGTCGGATCAGCCTCTCGCGATATCTAATGGTCAATGCCGCATCAGATAGTAGTGTCCGGATACTTTTGATCTGGTAGCACATCAAGGGGGGTTCAGGACAAAAGGTACGAAGTAACACCGTTTGATTCAAAATAATCACCAGACGCCTGAGCACAGTTATCCGAATGTTTCACGAGCCGCAGGATTCTCTATTCTCAGAATTCCTTCGGCTATGAAAGGAGCCAGTCCTCCACTGTATCCTGCAGTTCGTCTTCCCAGTTGGAGCGCTTCCTTCTGACATGTTTTTCTTTATGCGAACCAAACGCATGGAAGCAGGAAGGCGACATGTCCAGGCTGTAGGTGGATGTTCAGGGTGTTCCGACTTGAACTTGGGTATTTCTTTTTTCGTGTGACCTTGGAGGCGTGTGGACGCACGTTATCCTGACGCAGAATTACTCCTCCCTTCGTGAGCAGCCCAGACCATTTACTCTCCGTGGACTTGTGTAGGCTGTGGAATGTCACACATTACACGTCGCTGTTAACGAGAGGCGTCTGAGGAAATACACAGGTACATGTTAAAGATGAACCAAGTTTTGCACCGTCGTCATTACGTTGTTGGCTGTAATTTGGATTTTCTTCCATTTTTTGTCGTACATTTTTATCAGGACTTTGATGGATACTTTTAGAACACATACAATTACACGAGGAACATTTTCTCACAGATTACTTTACTTTTCAATTTTAAAATGATGCACATTATTATTAGTAATTAGATAAACAAATCTGTGTACCAGCTTGATAATATGTCTTAGAACTACCGTAATACTGTATTAAACAAATGTGGATGATACATAGCAACTCTTAGTTCACAAAATTTAAATAAATTTGACAGTAACGCACTTTGAAATATTTTGTACCACAAAAAGTTGTGTTACAGTATGTACAAAGTCTGTACGAAATTTCACCTTGTTATTTGCATTTGTTCCACAGAAAATGTTCCTTATAAACTGAAAAATGAAAGTTGCAGGAAACGCAGAAAAAATTGACTAGCATTTAAGCTAGAAACAAGTACGTTAATGTTGCCACAATCATATATTTCGTTATTTGGTCTTCATGTAGCACTTTTCTTGTAATCTGGTACCCTATTCGGAGTGTCCTTCACTGACAATTCAGAACTATCAATACGCTCATCAGAAATCTAATTCATTAGGTTTTCAGTGAAACAACTTGCACCAAATCCTAGTCTCACAAAGATCCTCATTCTTCCAGTGTTACCGTCACTGAACACCAAAAAGCACCATGTGTGGGAATTTTAATAGTAGATGACAAAAATGTTGTCGTTAGGCGTCTCTCCTAAATGAGGTATTAAAACTTTTGTGCTGGCTTCTGTTCCACCATGTATGATTTTCTTTAATAAATCGTAATTGTGGCGTGTAAGTAAATACTGGGTCAAGCACAAAAAATCTGATTTAGAGATAATCAACAAAATGTGTATGGCAATTGTACAAAAGCACCATAAAAGTTGGGAATCGCGACACAAACACAGAACAATACAGGTTTCATGTCTTATATGTATTTTTATTCTAAGTCAGTAGTTTTAAGAACAAAATGACACAAAATTTGATGAAAATAAACCGTTCTGTATGCAATGGCTGTAACATAAATAACGATACAAGTGCCATCATAACCATTTTCACTCATTTCACAATGTTCCCCTAAAGCCTCTTATTCTCCTCTCTTACAAATGGAATCACTTTTCTTCAGACAACCTAGGTTCACAATGTAATGTTTACAGTTGCACCTGTTGATCAAAAGGCTTCACGTTCCTCTTCAGGATGTAATATTCATTCTACTCTTCAGTTCCATTGAGAGTTCTCCGAACTTGCAATACTCCTAGCCGTTCGGCAGCAGTCTGATCCACTCTGCTTCTAAAATACGCACATTGGTAAAATCCATATTTTTCTCAGCAGCTGACTTTAAGACGTAAAAATGTCTTTCTTGCGTAACTTGTGGCTGGTGTTGTGCACATAGATTCAGTGATGAGGCTGGCTAAATCTTTCGAACTTCGCACACTGTTAGCCCCTTTCGTTTCTCAATGTGAGCAAAATCACGAACGCAAAACATAAAATAGTGTGCTTTTACCAAAAATTAGTGTTTTATTTCCGTAAAGAAATACTTTTCTTTTAGGTAAGTACATGAGTCCACGCAAGAAGTTAACTATAACCTCATAATCAGAACGATGATTTTTTTTTGTAATTAAATTCCATTCAATAATAAAGTAATCGAATTAAAATACCTTAACGTTACTTACGTTGATTCCAAGCCCTATGGTAAATGTTAGAATGACAATCAGGGCCTAACTAATGCTTGGGAGCCTCTTTACCTGGAACCTCAATGTTGTCTTCTTTTCAAGCATATTCCATTCCTTCGCCGCCTAATTTCTTCCTTTCACTTTAAGTACTACATTTACCTCTCTTCCTCCGCTCTGGTGCAGTTTTGCCATGCATTTTGCATTATCGTGTGTTATTCACAGCCCGCATCTCGTGGTCGTGCGGTAGCGTTCTCGCTTCCCACGCCCGGGTTCCCGGGTTCGATTCCCGGCGGGGTCAGGGATTTTCTCTGCCTCGTGATGGCTGGGTGTTGTGTGCTGTCCTTAGGTTAGTTAGGTTTAAGTAGTTCTAAGTTCTAGGGGACTGATGACCATAGATGTTAAATCCCATAGTGCTCAGAGCCATTTTTTTGTTATTCACATGCGATAATTACTTCAGCAATGCCCTATTGTTCCAAACAAACCACAGAGCTTCTTCAGTTGTCAGCAATTCCCGCAATTGCACGCCAAGACACTAACAGAGAATTGGCGCATGACTCATTATTTGAAAATCTTAGACACGAGTGCCATCTTTAGACAGCCGTAAACATTGTTTCCCGTTGTTCTGGTGTTCGTGTCAAAATATTTGCTATTGGCTTTGGCATTTACAGCGGACTTTCACCAGTATCTCAAATTTTACTTATTTGGCACTTGACCCGTTACTTACGTACATGCCACAATTAATCGCATCTTAAATGGTCTCACAGCCTTATATACTCGACATATGTCTTCTCTGACGGCAGGTAATAATAAAATAGTGCAAACAAGGACAGAGTCGTGAAAAAAGGGGACTTGGCACTGCACATTGGTCGAAACATGATGGCTTTTAGAGCGTTTGTAGAACGTAAGAAATACTTTTCTTTTAGGTAAGTAAATGAGTCCACGCAAGAAGTTAACTATAACCTCATAATCAGAACGATGATTTTTTTTGTAATTAAATTCCTTTCAATAATAAATTAATCGAATTAAAATACCTTAACGTTACTTACGTTGATTCCAAGCCCTATGATACATGTTAGAATCACAATCAGGGCCTAACTAATGCTTGGGAGCCTCTTTAGCTCTGAAAACTGGAGACAATATTTTTCTCATACTACAGAACTATCTGGTGGCAAGCAAACATTTCAGCACTTTTGACCAATCTTTCATACATTCGCCCTTACTGGTTTTTCCGTGCTCGAGGAAGTCAATGGGTACCGGACTTTGGACATTGAAAAGCACGGTGAGCATAACCCCGCCCGTTGAAAGCACAGCTGTGAATTTTTTATTGCGAGGTGATGACGCGTGCTTCGTGTCTCTAGGCGACTCACCCCGTTATTCCAAAGTGGCGTACGCAAATTTCAGCGGGTTTGAATGGGTAGAATGGGGAAGACGCACGATCTATCTGAGTTTGACCGAGGGTAGATTGTGATGGCCCGGAGGCTCGGGACGAGTATTTCGGAAACTGCACGACTTGTCGGGTGATCGAGGAGTGCAGTGGTCAGTGTCTTCAACACACAGTCAGGGTGAAACAACGTGCACACGTCGTGGGGTTGAACGGCCACCCCTCATTACAGAAGTTGGACGTTATAAGCTGGACAGATTGGTAAAACAGGATAAGCGGCGAACTATGGCGGAACTAACATCAGACTTCAGTGCTGGACAGAGTGCACCGAACACTCCTAAAGATGGTCCTCCGCAGCCGACGACAAACGCATGTGCCAATGTTAAGACCACGACATCGGCAACTATGAGTGAAATGGGCACGTGAGCATCGGCACTGGACGTTGGCGCAGTGACAGAGCGTAGCATTGTCTGATGAATCCCGTTATCTTCTTCATCAGGCTGATGGGAGGGCGCGAATCCGTCGTCTTCCAGGGGCACAGCTCCGTGACACCAGTACTGCAGCATGGCGACAAGCTGGCGGCGGTTCCATTGTGCTCAGTGGAAAATTAACGCGGGCATTCATTGATCCAGTGGAGCTTGTGCGAGACACTACGACGGCCAAGGAGTATCGTACACTGGTTGAAGGCCACGTAAACCCCTCCATGAAGATCTTGTTTCCCGAAAGCAGTGGCGTTTTTCAACAAGATAATGCGCCATTTCTCAATGCCAGGACTGTGATGGACTGGTTCGAGGAACACAGTGAGTTCTATTTGATGTGCTGGCCCCCCATCTCGCAAGACCTGAACCCAATCGAACGTATATTGTGTGTGACTGGAATTTACGGGAATTGGGTGACCTGTGTGTGTGCAGATGTGGTGCCAACTTCCACTAGCGATCTACCAAAGTCTCATTACTTCCACGCCACGACGCGTGCCAAAGGTGGACATACCGGCTATTAGGTAGGTGGTCATAATGTTCTGGATGATCAGTTTATACACTATTGGCCATTAAAATTGCTACACCAAGAAGAAATACAGATGGTAACGGATATTTATTGGACACATATATTACACTAGAACTCACATGTGATTACGTTTTCACGCAATTTGGGTGCATAGATCCTGAGAAATCAGTACCCAGAACAACCACCTCTGGCCGTAATAACGGCCTTGATCGCCTGGTCAATGAGTCAAACAGAGCTTGGATGGCGTGTACACGTACAGCTGCGCATGCAGCTTCAACACGATACCTCAGTTCATCAAGAGTAGTGACTGGCGTATTGTGACGAGCCAGTTGCTCGGCCACCACTGACCAGACGTTTTCAGCTGGTGAGAGATTTGGAAAATGTGCTGGCCAGCGCAGCAGTCGAACGTTTTCTGTATCCAGAAAGGCCCGTAAAGGACCTGCAACATGCGGTCGTGCATTATACTGCTGAAATGTAGTGTTTCGCAGGGATCGAATGAATGGTGGAGCCACGGGTCGTAACATATCTGAAATGTAACGTCCACTGTTCAAAGTGCTGTGAAAGCGAACAGGTGGCCGAGACGTGTAACCAATGTAACCCCATACCATCACACCGGGTGATACGCCTGTGTGGCGATGACGAATACACGCTTCCAATGTGCGTTCACCGCCATGTCACTAAACACGGATGCGACCATCATGATGCTATAAACAGAACCCGGATTCATCCGAAAAAATGACGTTTTGCCATTCATATCCCCATCTGTTGACTCAGGGATCGAGACGTGGCTGCACGATCCGTTACCGCCATGCGGATAAGTGCCTGTCATCTCGACTGCTAGTGATACGAGGCCGTTGGGATCCAGCACGACGTTCCGTATTACCCTCCTGAACCCACCGAGTCCATATTCTGCTAACAGTTATTGGATCTCGACCAACGCGAGCAGCAATGTCGCGATACGATAAACCGCAATCGCGATAGACTATAATCCGACCTTTATCATAGTTGGAAACGTGATGGTACGCATTTCTCCTCCTTACACGAGGCATCACAACAACGTTTCACCAGGCAACGCCGGTCAACTGCTATTTGTGTATGAGAAATCGGTTGGAATCTTTCCTCATGTCAGCACGATGTAGGTGTCGCCACCGGCGCCAACCTTGTGCGAATGCTCTGAAAAGCTAATCATTTGCTTATGACAGCATCTTCTTCCTGTCGGTTTAATTTTGCGTCTGTAGCACGTCATCTTCGTGGTGTAGCAATTTTAATGGGCAGTAGTGTATTTTGCTCATGCCTACAGTACACCATTCACCATATTTGACTGCCGCGAAGTCATTTTCGCAGTCAGTCTGCGCCGGTTCTCAGCGGTCCTAAAGAGGTCACGCTGTAACGCTGCGGCCGCGGGGAATCCCGCGCGTTTCTGCAGCAGGTGGCGCGGCACCTCCTGGGAACCCGCCGGGACCGAGCTCAGTCGTGCCCCGCTCCGTCCCCGCAATGACGGGAGATACCCTGGCCTCTCCGTTAATGACAGCCTCAGCGGACTGTCACAACCCACTGCGTGAGCCCACTGGCTCCGTAATCTCACACCTTGCCGAATAGCTCTTCCTTTCTTCAAGGTGACCCAATAATAAACCTGTCTTACTTCCTCCGTATCATCCTTTTCAACAATTAAACGACTACCCTATCAGAACAAGTATTTATTTCATATTTTAAGTCGGTAATCAAGTAACGTGCCTATGAAGCATCGCTTCAGTTGTGGGTTCGTGATTTCCTGTCAGAGTCGTAGTAGTCAACCGAAAACCATCGAGCGAAAGAAATCCGGCTTTTCCTAAGGAAGTTTTATAGGCCCTCTTCTGTTCCTAATCTGTATAAACAATTTAGGAGAGAATATGAGCAGCCCCCTTAGATACACTCCTGGAAATTGAAATAAGAACACCGTGAATTCATTGTCCCAGGAAAGGGAAACTTTATTGACACATTCCTGGGGTCAGATACATCACATGATCACACTGACAGAACCACAGGCACATATCAATATTCTAACAGAGGACGAACGAGTGTAGTGTAAGCTGTCTCTTTGGTGGACTTGTTGCATCTTCTAAGTGTCCTGCCAATGAAACGCAACCTTTGGCTCGCCTTCCCCACAATATTATCTATGTGGTCTTTCCAACTGAAGTTGTTCGTAATTTTAACACCCAGGTACTTAGTTGAAATGACAGCCTTGAGAATTGTACTATTTATCGAGTAATCGAATTCCAACGGATTTCTTTTGGAACTGATATGGATCACCTCACACTTTTCGTTATTTAGCGTCAACTGCCACCTGCCACACTATACAGCAATCTTTTCTAAATCGCTTTGCAACTGATACTGGTCTTCGGATGACCTTACTAGACGGTAAATTACAGCATCATCTGCGAACAACCTAAGAGAACTGCTCAGATTGTCACCCAGGTCATTTATATAGATCAGGAACAGCAGAGGTCCCAGGACGCTTCCCTGGGGAACACCCGATATCACTTCAGTTTTACTCGATGATTTGCCGCCTATTACTACGAACTGCGACCTTCCTGACAGGAAATCACGAATCCAGTCGCACAACTGAGACAATACCCCATAGGCCTGCAGCTTGATTAGAAATCGCTTGTGAGGAACGGTGTCAAAAGCTTTCCGGAAATCTAGAAATACAGAATCAACTCGAGATCCCCTGTCGATAGCGGCCATTACTTGGTGCAAATAAAGAGCTAGCTGCGTTGCACAAGAACGATGTTTTCTGAAACCATGCTGATTGCTTATCAATAGATCGTTCTCTTCGAGGTGATTCATAATGTCTGAATACAGTATATGCTCCAAAACTCTACTGCAAACCGATGTCAATGATATAGTTCGATGGATTACTCCTATTACCCTTCTTAAACAATGGTGCGACCTGCGCAATTTTCCAATCTGTAGGTACAGATCTATCGGTGAGCGAGCGGTTGTATATGATTGCTAAGTAGGGAGCTATTGTATCAGCGTAATCTTAAAGGAACGTAATCGGTATACAATCTGGACCTGAAGACTTGCCCGTATCAAGCGATTTGAGTTGCTTCGCAACCCCTAAGGTATCTACTTCTAAGAAACTCATGTTAGCAGCTGTTCGTGTTTCAAATTCTGGAATATTCCATTCGTCTTCCCTGGTGAAGGAATTTCGGAAAACTGCGTTCAATATCTCCGCTTTAGCGGCACAGTCGTCGGTAACAGTACCATCGGCACTGCGCAGCGAAGGTATTGACTGCGTCTTGCCGCTTGTGTACTTTACATACGACCAGAATTTCTTCGGATTTTGTACCAAATTTCGAGACAATGTTTCGTTGTGGAACCAATTAAAGGCATCTCGCATTGAAGTACGTGCCAAATTTCGCGCGTCTGTAAATTTTAGCCAATGTTCGGGATTTCGCGTTCTTCTGAATTTCGCATGCTTTTTCCGTTGCCTCTGCAACAGCGTTCGGACCTGTTTTGTGTACCATGGGGGATCAGTTCCATCTGTTACCAATTTATGAGGTATGGATCTCTCAATTGCTGTTTCTACTATATCTTTGAATTTGAGCCACATCTCGTCTACATTTGCATAGTCAGTTCGGAAGGAACGGAGATTGTCTCTTAGAAAGGCTTCTAGTGACACTTTATCCGCTTTTTTAAATAAAATTATTTTGCGTTTGTTTCTGGTGGATTTGGAAGAAACGGTATTGAGCCTAGCTACGACGACCTTGTGATCACTAATCCCTGTATCAGTCATGATGCTCTCTATTAGCTCTGGATTGTTTGTGGCTAAGAGGTCAAGTGTGTTTTCGCAACCATTTACAATTCGCGTCGGTTCGTGGACTAACTGCTCGTAATAATTTTCGGAGAGAGCATTTAGGACAATCTCGGAATATGTTTTCAGCCTACCACCGGTTCTGAACAAGTATTTTAGCCAACATATCGAAGGAAATTGAAGTCCCCACCAACTATAACCGTATGAGTGGGGTATTTATTTGTTACGAGACTCAAATTTGCTCTGAACTGTTCAGCAACTATATCATCAGAGTCTGGGGGTCGGTAGAAGGAGCCAATTATTAACTTAGTTCGGCTGTTAAGTATAACCTCCACCCATACCAATTCGCATGGTGTATCTACTTCGACTTCACTACAAGATAAACCACTACTGACAAACACAAACACTCCACCACCAATTCTGCCTAATCTATCTTTCCTGTACACCGTCTGAGGCCGGCCTCGGTGGCCGTGCGGTTCTAGGCGCTGCAGTCCGGAACCGCGGGACTGCTACGGTCGCAGGTTCGAATCCTGCATCGGGCATGGATGTGTGTGTTGTCCTTAGTTAGGTTTAAGTAGTTCTAAGTTCTAGGAGACTGATGACCTAAGATGTTAAGTCCCATAGTGCTCAGAGCCATTTGAACCATTTGAACCACCGTCTGAGACTTCGTAAAAATTTCTGCAGAACTTATTTCAGGCCTTCTGTACCTATAACGATTTCAGCTTCTGTGCATTCTATTAACGCTTGAAGCTCAGGGACTTTCCCAGCACAACTACAACAATTTACAACTACAATTCCGACTGCTCCTTGATCCAAGCACGTCCTGTATTTGCCATGCACCCTTTGAGATTGCAGCCCACCCCGTAATTTCCCGAGGCCTTCTAACCTAAAAAGCCGGCCAGTCCACGCCGCACAGCCTCTGCTACCCGTGTAGCCGCCATCTGAGTGTAGTAAACTCCTGACCTATTCAGCGGAACCCGAAACCCCACCACCCTATGGCGCAAGTCAAGGAATCTGCAGCCAACACGGTCGCAAAACCGTCTGAGCCTCTGATTCCGACCCTCCACCCGGTTCTGCACCAAAGGTCCGCAGCCGGTTCTGTCAACGATGCTGCAGATGGTGAGCTCGGACTTCATCTCGTAAGCAAGACCGGCAGCCTTCACCAAATCAGATAGCCGCTGGAATCCAGAGAGAATTTCCTCAGATCCAAAGCGACACACGTCATTAGTGCGGACATGTGCCATTACCTGCAACTGGCTTCACCCTGTGCTCTTCATGGCATCCGGAAGGACCCTTTCCACATCAGGAATGACTCCACCCGGAATGCACACGGAGTGCACACTGGATTTCTTCCCCTCCTTAGCCGCCATATCCCTAAGGGGCCCCATTACGCGCCTAACATTGGACCTCCCAACTACCAATAAGCCCACCCTCTGCGATTGCCTGGACCTTGAAGGCTGAGAATCATCCTCTGAAACAGGGCAGGCAGCTACATCTGGCTCAGCCAGAGACAGTGCCTGAAACCTGTTTGTCAGACGCACCGGGGAGGCTTTCTGATCAGCCTCCGGGAACGTCTTTCGCTGCCTGCCACCCCTTGGAACGACCTGCGAATCAACCACAGGCGAGGGCTCAGCCCCACTGCGGGCAGCAACCAGGGCAACCACAGTGGCAGACCGATCTGGAGACAGACGGGACAAGGTTGACATCCCCGTGATACCAAAGTCCGGCTCCCCACAGTGGTGCCCATTGGCAACAGCCACAAGCTGCGCAACCGAAGTCAGCACCGCCTGCAGCTGTGAGCGAAGTAGGGGGAAGCAATATATTCGATACCTCATCCAGAAACGCACCATCTCGAAACCTGGACAGCAAGCTACACCGTGATGCAGAGTACCTCTCTTGCAGAGTCTGCCACTTGACTTTGCTAAACATCTCCATAACGCTATCACGCTTACCAAATAACCCTGTGACAAAACGCGCCGCTGTTCTTTTGATCTTCTCTATCTCCTCTGTCAACCCGACCGGGTACAGATCCCAAACTGATGAGCAATACTCAAGTATAGGTCGAACGAGTGTTTTGTAAGCCATCTCCTTTGTTGATGGCACCCGCCTTACCAACAATTAATTTTATATTATCATTCCGCTTCAAAACGTTCCACACGCATACTCCCAGATATGTTACAGGAGTAACTGCTACCAGTGTTTGTTCCGCTATCATATAATCATAAAATAAAGGAACCTTCTTTCTATGTATTCGCAATACATTTCTCTATGTTAACGGTCAGTTGCCACTCCCTGCACTAAGTGCCTATCCGCTGCAGATCTTCCAGCATTTCGCTGCAATTTTATAATGCTGCAACTTCTGTGTATACTACAGCATCATCCACGAAAAGCCGCATGGAACTTCCGACACTGTCTGCTAGGTCATTTGTATATATTGTGAAAAGCAACAGTCCCATAACACTCCCCTGTGGCACGCCAGAGGTTACTTTAACGTCTGTAGACGTCTCTCCATTGAGAACAACATACTGTGTTTTGTTTGCTAAAAACTCTTCAATCCAGCCACACAGCAGGTCTGATATTCCGTAGGCTCTTACTTTGTTTATCACGCGACAGTGCGGAACTGTATCGAACGCCTTTCGGAAGTCAAGGAAAATAGCATCTACCTGGGAGCCTGTATCTAATATTTACTGGGTCTCATGAACAAATAAAGCGAGTTGGCTCTCACACGATCGCTGTTTCCGGAAACCATGTTGATTCCTACAGAGTAGATTCTGGGCTTCCAGAAATGACATGATACGCGAGCAAAAAACATGTTCTAAAATTCTACAACAGATCGATGTCAGAGATATAGGTCTATAGTTTTGCGCATCTGCTCGACGACCCTTCGTGAAGACCGGGACTACCTGTGCTCTTTTCCAATCATTTGGAACCTTCCCTTTCTCTAGAGTCTTGCGGTACACGGCTGTTAGAAGGGGGGCAAGTTCTTTCGCGTACTCTGTGTAGAATTAAATTGGTATCCCGTCAGGTCCAGTGGACTTTCCTCTGTTGAGTGATTTCAGTTGCTTTTCTATTCCTTGTACACTTATTTCAATGTCAGCCATTTTTTCGTTTGTGCGAGGATTTAGAGAAGGAACTGCAGTGCGGTCTTCCTCTGTGAAACAACTTTGCAAAAAGGTGTTTAGTATTTCAGATTTACGCGTGTCATCCTCTGTTTCAATGCCATCATCATCCCGGAGAGTGTGGATATGCTGTTTCGAGCCACTTACTGATTTAACGTAGGACCAGAACTTCTTAGGGTTTTCTGTCAAATCTGTACATAGAATTTTACTTTCGAATTCACTGAACGCTTCACGCATTGCCCTCCTTACGCTAACTTTGACATCGTTTGGCCTCTGTTTGTCTGAGAGGTTTTGGCTGCGTTTAAACTTGCAGTAAAGCTCTCTTTGCTTTCGTAGTAGTTTCCTAACTTTGTTGTTGTTGAACCACGGTGGGTTTTTCCCGTCCCTCACTGTTTTACTCGGCACGTATCTGTCTGAAACCCATTTTACGATTGCCTTGAACTTTTTCCATAAACACTCAACATTGTCAGTGTCGGAACAGAAATTTTCGTTTTGATCTGTTAGGTAGTCTGAAATCTGCCTCCTATTACTCTTGGTAAACAGATAAACCTTCCTCCCTTTTTTTATATTCCTATTTACTTCCATATTCAAGGATGCTGCAACGGCCTTATAATCACTGATTCTCTGTTCTGCGCTTACAGAGTCGAAAAGTTCGGGTCTGTATGTTTCAGTAGGTCCAAGATGTTATCTCCACGAGTCGGTTCTCTGTTTAATTGCTCGAGGTACTTTTAGGATAGTGCACTCAGTATAATGTCACTCGATGTTCTGTCCCTACCACCCGTCCTAAACATCTGAGTGTCCCAGTCTCTACCTTCCAGATTTTCTCTCAGATAAGCGAGTTGGAATGGCAATCATTAAAAGAGAGGCGTTTTACGATGCGGCGAGACCTTTTCATGAAATTTCGACATCAAATTTTTACTCTGAATGTGAAAATGTTTTATTTTCGCCAGTCTACAAAGGGAGAAAAGATCATCGTAAAAAATAAGAGAAATCAGAGTTCGTACAGAAAGATTTGAGTGTTCGTTTTTCCCATATGCTTCTAGAGGGCGGAACGCTAGAGAAATTGTGGGGAGGTGGTTTGAAGAATCCTCTACTAGGCACTTAATTGTGTTCGCGGAGGAGGCATGTAGACGTAGATGCAGATGCAGGTGGTTTGCTGGATGTCATGAGGGAAATGGGAAAATTTCTAAGGCCTCTTTTCACATCAGTGCCGTTGTGTTCCCGTCACTCTGTTGCATGTTCCTAGACTTGGTCCAGATGTCATCGAGAAAGTCTTTCAAACATGTGTTAGTAGATTGCGCTTGGTATTTGTGCCTAGTTGTTCTTTCCTCTCTGGGTCCCAAATTTAAAAAATATGAGAAGTGTTTTCTATTGACAAGAGTCCTACTACTTAAAAACCTAATGCTGCGTTTCTGTACTTGTATTATCATAAATTGTGTTCAGTATTAATGGCAATTGAAACAAAAACTTTTTTCCTCCTATTTCTTCGAAAACTGACATTTTTGAGACAGCGGCTGTTGATAAAATATAAGGATTTTTGCAAAGAAGGAAACAGTAACAGGTCACTGTTAATAATGCCATTTATTTACATAAATAGTGATGTTAATGGTTTTGAACCGAGTGGTTCATATTCAGACGGCTGTTCACGATTACATCACATTTGTTCTTGTTAGTTCTTGGAAAAAAAACAATCGTAAGCTTTTTTTCCAACCTCTAATGAAAAAAACGTGAACAGCCGTTTGAAGATGAATCTGTCGGTTCAAAACCGGTAAAAGTGGTATAAATAGCATAATTAACAGTAGCTGGTTGCCGTTTTCTTCTTTTCAAGAATCAACTTGCAAAACATTTGTTTTTAGCACTTAGAACCAGTGAGTTTCCTAATATGGAATAAGGTATTTATTTTCTAACTCGTCTCACTATTTTTTGCGGTGATGCAGTGAAAACATAATTCCGTGGTATCAGAATATCTTCTCAGTTTTTTGGATACAAATTAGTTATATGCAGACTGAGATACTATGTTTTTTCACTCTCCAGACGAATGCCATATTTGTATTTGGAACATTCCCCCACTCTTCACTTCATGGGTACGACACTAAATATTGCCCCGTTTGTAAGTTATTCACTAACTCAGAAAGCGTGTCACTGGTGCTCAATTTCTTCTTTGAAATCAGAACATCGAACAATCTCTTTCAACTCAGAACACAGCATTTGATCACTTCCCAATGAACGTTCCTCGTCTTCTACCCGTTGCTATTCGTCCTCATTTAGACCATACGGTCGATGACAAGACTTGGAGTTTTCAGTACGATTCTACCACAAAACGACAAAGTCTCTGATGGTTCGCCAACACCGAAGAAGGTGCCAGTGTGACGTACCGTCGAACCAGAATTTTCTGGTGGTTTCACAGTGGTTGTATGGAAATTCTGTACGGTGTACTCCACTGGAGGGGAGACTACGTAGAACGTCTGAAGCATTAAAATCATCGTTATAACGTTTCTCTATTTTTTTTTAATCCAGTCTCGAAACTTTTTGGACTCACGGGATACAATTCAGCTAGGCAATACTGTCTTTACTAATTATCTTAGAAGATAAAATTTAAAAGAAAAGCAAACTTTTTATTCCATTTGTAAATCTGGAGACAGCTTTTTATAAGGCTGACTGGAATACACTCTTTGAAATCTGAACGTAGTTAGAATAAAATACAGGGAACGAAACGTAATTATAATTTGCACAGAAACCAGACTGCAGTTATAATAGCAGAAGGACATGAAAGTAAGGCAGTAGTTTGGAGGAGAGTGAGACAGGGCTGCAGTCTATTCACTGTTGTTCAATGTTTACAATCTGATTGGATTGGATTGTTCGGGGGAAGAGACCAAAAGCGAGCTCATCGGTCTCATCGGATTAGGGTAGGACGAGGAAGGAAGTCGGCTGTGCCCTTTCAAAGGAACCATCTCGGCATTTGCCTGGAGCGATTTAGGGAAATAACGGAAAACCTAAATCAGGATGGCAGGACGCGGGATTAAACCGTCGTCCTCCCGAATGCGAGTCCAGTGTGCTAACCACTGCGCCACCTCGCTCGGTGTTACATTCTGAAAGCAGTAACGGAAATCAAAGACAAATTTGGAAAGGAAGATGAAAAAAAAAAAAAGATTTGGTGATCACATCATAATAATGACAGAAATTTCACATAACTTGGAGGATCAATTAAGTTCTCTTGAAAAAAGTCTCTAAGATGAACATAAATAAAAATAAAACGAAGGTAATGCATTGTACTGGAATTCATTCAGACAGTGCTGAGGGATCTGCATTGGGAAATGAAACACTAAAAGTAATGGGTGAGTTTTGAGTCTCTAGATAACTGAGGATGTTCGATGCAGAATGGATGAAAATCAAACTGGCAAAACCAACAAAACTGTTTCTGCAAATGACAGATATTGTAATCCTTACATACTATAAAAATGGGTGTATGTATGAGCGTATGCCTGTATGTTCCACATTTCCTCCTAAACCACTGGGCCGATTTCAATCAAAATTTGGTATACACATCCCTTACTGTCAGGCAACAATAGCTGTAGGGGTAAGAACCATCTACCTGTCATACTTCAGATGATATGACGTGATAACACTGAGCTGCGTGAAAACTGCCCCACTGTGCACGACGTTTAAATATATTACCTTTTTGCTGCTAACTCTGTTCGGAACTTTTTCTGCAGGCATCCATATACACTGGTCACCCAGAACATTACGACCACCTACCTACTATCGATACAAAGCTGTCCAGACGATAACAATGTCACTGGTGAGGGATGACTGCTACACACACACACACACACACACACACACACACACACACACACACATACACGGTGCAAGTAGTACCAGTGAGCGTGCTGTCCGTGTGTAGAACGGCGAAAGCACACGATCTGTCTGAGTCTGACCGAGGGCAGATTGTGGTATCCCGGATGCTCGGCACGAGCATTTTGGAAACTGCACGACAAGTCGGGTGTTCGAGGAGTGCTGTGGCGAGTGTCTCAACACGTGGGTGAAACCAAGGTGAAACCACGTCGAGACATCATGGTATCGGGCGGCCACCCATCATTATAGATGTCGGACGTCGTAAGTTGGGCACACTCGTAAAACAGGACAGACAGCGAACTGTGGTGGAACTAAGATCAGACTTTATTACCGGCCAGAGTGCAAGCGTGTCTGAACGCACAATGCACCGAACACTCCTAACAATGGGCCTCCGCAGCCGAGAATCCATGAATGTGCCAACGACATCGGCAATTACGGCACATGAGAGTCAGTACGGGACGTTGGTGCGTGGCAGAGCGTTGCATGGTCTGATGAATCCCGACACCTTTTTCATCAGGCCGATGGGAGGGCGCAAATCCGACATCTTGCAAGGGAATAGCTGCTTGACACCCCTGCTGCAGAACGGAGACAAGCTGGCGACGGCTCCATCATGCTCTGGGGACTTTCACGTGGACATCCTTGGGTCCAGTGAAGCTCGTGCAAGGCACCATGGCGGCCAAGGAGTATCGTACAGTGGTTGCAGACCACGTATACCCCTTCATGACGATCATGTTTCCCAACTGCAGTAGCATTTTTCAGGAAGGTAATGCGCCATGTCACCAAGGCCTGTAGTGTGATGGAGTGGTTCGAGGAACACAATGGCGAGTTCCAGTTGATTTGCTGGCCCGCCAAGTCGCCAGATCTGAACCCGATCGTACACATCTGTTGTGTGACAAAACGTGGCGTCAGTGCTGATCGCCCAGTTCCCCGGAATTTACGGGACTTAGGTGGCTTGTGTGTACAGATGTGGTGACAACTGCCTCCAAGGCCACGACGCGTCATCGCTGTTACCCACGCCAAAGGAGGACATACTGGCTGCTAGGTAGGTGGTCATAATGTTCTGGCTGATCAATGTATGCCGCTGCATGTACCTACTAAATTACTAAATGACAAAAAGTCAGTATAAATTTGAAAACTGAATAAACCACCGAATAATGTAGATAGAGAGGTAAAAATTGACACACATGCTTGAAATGACATGGGGTTTTATTAGAATAAAAAAAATGAAGTTCGCAAAATGTCCGACAGATGGCGCTGGACAGCAAAACGTCAGTGACTGCGCATGACAATCGTGTATAAAAGGAGCTGTAATGAGAGAGAGAATCAGATGCGCCAGCAATCGCAGCATGTTGACGTACCTGAAAAGGCGCTTTTAGTGAAGCTGTATTATCAGAATGGGGAATGTGCTAGTTCAGCGTTACGATCCTATCGCCATAGGAAGGGGATTCGAACGGGTAAAGGTCTGTTGACAAATGCAACTGTGGCGAGAATGATTTCGAAGTTCGAAGCCCCGGTTGGTTTAGACGATAGACCCCGTAGTGGCCGACCGAGCACAAGGCGTAATGCTGATGAGACAGTTCAGGAAGAAATGGAGACTGTAGCGGGTTTGTCTATGCACGTGGAAGTCAGCGCTCGTGCAGTCGCACGTCGCACCGGCATTCCATACACTACTGTTTGGTTGGCACTTAGGCGTACCCTCCGATGCTATCCGTACAAAATCCATCAGCATCATTAACTGTTACCTGGCGATTTAGTCAAGCGGAGGGCATTTGCGGTACGGGCGTTTCGAAAGATGGCGGAAGATGAGGATTGGTTGAGAAACGTGTTGTGGACCGACGAAGCTCATTTCACGCTCCGAAGGTCTGTCAACGCCCACAACTGCAGAATTTGGGCTACCGAAAATCCTAGAACTGTCGTGGAAACTCCATTGCACGACGAGAAAGTCACGGTATGGGTTAGATTTACCACATCTACGTTATCGGGCCTTTTTTCTTCGAGGAAATGCGTGATTCTGGTTTTGTAACTGCTACCGTGACGGGTGAGAGGTACGCCGATATGTTACAGAATCGCACCATCCCCAGCCTGGCTGACAAACACCTGCTGGAACGTACGATGTTTATGCAGGATGGTGCTCCACCACATATTGCTAGACGCGTGAAAGATCTCTTGCGTGCGTCGTTTGGTGATGATCGTGTGCTCAGCCGCCACTTTCGTAATGCTTGGTGTCCCAGGTCCCCAGACCTCAGTCCGTGCGGTTATTGGCTTTGGGGTTACCTGAAGTCGCAAGTGTATCGTGATCGACCGACATCTCTAGGGATGCTGAAAGACAACATCCGACGCCAATGCCTCACCATAACTCCGGACATGCTTTACAGTGCTGTTCACAACATTATTCCACGACTACAGCTATTGCCGGCCGGAGTGGCCGAGCGGTTAAAGGCGCTACAGTCTGGAACCGCACGACCAATACGATCGCAGGTTCGAATCCTGCCTCGGGCATGGATGTGTGTGATGTCCTTAGGTTAGTTAGGTTTAAGTAGTTCTAAGTTCTAGGGGACTTATGACCACAGCAGTTGAGTCCCATAGTGCTCAGAGCCATTTGAACCATTTGAACTACAGCTATTGTTGAGGAATGATGGTGGGCATATTGAGTATTTCCTGTAAAGAACATGACTTACTTTATTATGCTAATTATTGCTATTCTGATCAGATGAAGCGCCATCTGTCGGACATTTTTTGAACTCTTGTATTTTTTTTGGTTCTAATAAAACCCCATGTCATTCCAAGCATGTGTGTCAATTTGTACCTCTCTATCTACATTATTCCGTGATTTATTTAGTTTTCAAATTTATACTGACTTTTTAATCACCCAGTATGTATATCAGGAGATATGACGTCATAAACTCTGAGAAGCGTGAAAAAATGCCGCATCATACACGGAGTTTTAATACATTTATTCTTACCACAACTACATTCCTACAGTCGAGTTAAGGAAATCCTTCATACCTGGCTGCGCTTCTGACAGGTTTCTAATGCGATGCCCAAACGGTTGTAGGCGAAAACAATAACCGTCTAAAGAGTTGTGAAGAGGCGTTGCCACAGAGAAGTTTACAAACTCACGTTGTAGCTGCACTGCCGGTTGCGCCCAGCGCACAGAAATAAACATTACAGAGAATACTGTAGTTATACATTTGTACATTACGGATATTTCTTTGTGCGAGCGTTTCATAATTTCAAAGACGTTTTCATGAAAACATGGAAATGAAAGTTTGTTGTTATTACACTACAAACACAGATAATTTTTTGTTTTCGTTTCTAATACGAAGTTGCCAAAATGAATACCCGGCCAATTCCGGGTTTGTCAGCTGGTATGAAGATAAACTGTGCTATGAAGTATATCACGCGTGCCCTGATGTGTAGACTTGTATGAAAACGAAACGTGTACGAGAAACAGTTCCGGCAAGGAAAGGATAGAAGCTTTTGAAATGAAAAAAAAAATGTCGTGTGACGAGGACCTCCCGTCGGGTAGACCATTCGTCTGGTGCAAGTCTTTCGATTTGACGCCACTTCGGCGACTTGCGCGTCGATGGGGATGAAACGATGATGATTAGGACAACACAACACCCAGTCCCTGATCGGAGAAAATCTCCGACCCAGCGGGAATCGAACTCGGGCCCTTTGGATTGACAGTCTGTCGCGCTGACCACTTTTTTTTTCATTCACCAAAAACAGTAAAAAAAATGGCTACAATGAAATGACATAAATAAAGTGACATAATTTCAGTCATAAATTACAGCATTCGAAAAATGAGTCTTTAGCAGTAGTACAATTTAGCACCTTCACTGTCACCTTCAACTGGTGGCAGATCAGCATGCACATTTTCTTCTTCTGCAGCCGGTTCCTCATCATCATTTTCCAGACCCAAATTAATCATTCAGTAAATCCTTGATGTGTGTTCCTTCCAGGGTAAATTACATGGACAGAAGAGAAGTCTAGAACAGCGACATCGCAAAATATTTCACTGCCTTGTTGTTTTTGTCAGTTCCAGCTTCAGCTACCGGGGTCGGACTTCTGAAATGATGTGCTGTAGAAGTATGCTGAAGATTATGTTAGATGAACGGATAACTAATGGAAGGATGCTGAATGGAATCGAGCAGATAAGAAATCTATGAGACGACTACACTTGAACAAGGATTTGGTTGATACGACCTGTTGCATTAAGGAACATTCAGTCTGGTAATGGTGTGCGAGGAGCGGGAGGGGGAGGTTCCAAAGAGCATAGAGAGGATTCAAGAATTGACTACAATAGCAGGTTCAAACGGAGGTAGGCTGCACTAGTTATGCAGAGATGAAGACCTACATCAAACCAATCTTCTGACTGGAAATCACCACACAACATATCCAGGCTTTCTACTTCTGCTTCTGTATTTGAAAGAGAAGACCTTTTCAAACAACAAACTATTTCCACACATGCAGTCCACAGTGCGTATTCTCTTTTGTCGTGTTCCTATGAAGCGGTGCAGCGGTAATACGACTCACATTTGTAGGAGCGGGATTCATATCTCTCCGACCATCCTGCATATTCCATTCTTACGTTTCCCTAAATTACTTCGCACAAATAGTGGAATTGTTCCTTTAAAAGGTCATTTTATAAGCGTTAATTTTCGGTACTGCCAGGTACTGATCGTAGCTTGGAAGTCTGGTACGGGGTTCACTCGACCTCATGATGCCAACTGATGAACTACTCGTTTGAGAAGCAGCGGCTCGAAGTTCTGAGAAACTGACAACTGCCAGGAGACGTCTGATGTCTCCAGTGACTCAACGTGCCGAATGACGCAACTGGCCGACGACAACACGGCGGGCAGTCGGAGTACGCGGAATGTTTCAAGCGCATTCTGCACATTGTTATATTCTCTTCTTTTATCCACAAGCAGATAGCAAATCAACGCGACATGTATTAACAGGGACAGTAAAACACGAAGGATAGCTGTAGTCTAGCAGTGACAAAACAGCACTGCGATAGCAGTCAGGAAGGGGAACATCTGTGATAAAAATAATTAACCGTTCGAGTACTGTTCCAAAAGTTTGCTGCATTCCAGTTTTTTTGTTTCTTTGTGAGCCACTGTCAACATCCTGGGAACCCAACTGGCACAAACCTTTTATTAACGCCAACACTTTCAGTATTCTGCAAACACTTGCTTCCCCTATCACAACGTAGCGTGATAATTCGTTCACTGTGATGCGTCTGTCAGCAGTCACCAATTCCTTAACACTCTTCACATTGTCTGGAGTGTGTGCAGTACGAGTGAAAAGCCAGGAAGTTCAACATCAGTGGATGACGAAAGTGAAACTGTAAACCTGAGCACTGAACCTACGTATGAAAATGCAGTGAACGAACGTGTGCATGAGAGAAAATTAAATGATCGTCTACAATGTCGCACTTTGGAACAAGAAATCGCATTTTGTGAGAAAGATGACTGATTGATTGTTTCAAACAAAAAACTCGGCTGCAGAATTTGCAAAGAAGTAGGAAAATTAGGCGTACAAAGAAATAAACAAGGCATGAACATTGCACAGCCTTGGCCTACAGTAGCTGTGTCATCTTCAGGTGGTTCCAGAAACAACAGGAGCTTCATTTCATCTTTCCTCAGTCAGCAATCTGATGTTCATGAAGTTGGTTGGCCCTCCACTGATGTTCCAGCCCACAGACTATGTACACTCTTGGTTCATGAAAGGCAGACATCTTGCTATTGATAGCAAGAGTAAAGTAAGAAAGTCAACTAAAGAGTCCGATACCATTTTTTTTGTAGTTTGACATGTTAATGACGTCATGGCTAAAAGCAGATGGGTGGTATCCCATGCTTCAGTTATAAGTACTTTTCGCTGCATTATACCAATGTCTGAGTACCCTCAAACTTTTTTTTAGAAAAAAAAACACTGATGAGCACCCTCTGCCACGCATATAACAGTGGTTTGCAGAGTACGGCTGCAGACGTAGAAGTGATGAAGCGAAAATCTAGTTTGTTCTTAGAGCACGTTTAGCATCTGAGCACAATAGGCATCCCCTTATACTTCATTTCAATGCATGCGACTCCATTCCTATACCTATGGCGAAGCTATATGACAGGTGCTCAAACGAATTGGAAGAAACACGATAACATAGAGACCACTAGTATTGCCGTTTGATTCCTACTCGAATTAGAAGATAGCGGTTTTCGGACTGGAAATACAGTAAACAGATAATAACGTCTACTGTAAAGATGTGCTTCCATCCCATCTCCTCCGCAGGGTAAACGTCAGAGATCCCTCAGATGGTTCGTACGATTAAGCTATGAGTGTGATCTACGAGTGGTGTTGCGACCAGTATGTGTAAGAGAGTAAGAAAACTGAAACATGTTTCTCAGTAATATCATAATTATGCTGGTATCATCAAATGCATCAACTTACAGAACCGCGATGGACTTTTTAAAAGGTTCTGACTTGCACATCAAGAATTTCTGAATTTTGTGCCCTCTACCTCCTTACATAGATTTTTCTAATCACCGGATGGACCATTTACGAAATATAGAGCTCGTTGCGTCTGAAGCACATGTTCGGTCGTCATTGGATCACTTAACACACAAACTGAATTTCATTCAATTTATTCAAATCGGACTTTATTGAGTAGATATCTAAAGTTTCATCACATACTAAATTAGTTATAAAACTATTGAAGACGTTGAAATGACAACATCGGCCGCTGACAAGAAGAAGAATAGTATAAAGTCTGTTGCAGCACATTCTTTACTTGATGGACCAGCAGTCTTCTGTGGATGCAGACTCAACTTCAGTATCGACATCAATGATTCCTTCACACATGGCAACGGATGGTTAACTGTCGCTATTGTACGAGGTGGATCAGGAGTTCCAAATGTATTAGGCCTCGAGAGCTTCGTAGACCGAGATGTCATCGCCTACAGAACCTACCATGTTACCGAGAATGCTAATAAGGACTTTGGCAAATCTACCTATATGTCACCCTCACCCTCTCCTGTGAAACTTGCAGGAGAGCTTCTGTAAAGTTTGGAAGGTAGGAGACGAGATACTGGCAGAAGTAAAGCTGTGAGTACCGGGCATGAGTCGTGCTTCGGTAGCTCAGATGGTAGAGCACTTGCCCGCGAAAAGCAAAGGTCCCGAGTTCGAGTCTCGGTCGGGCACACAGTTTTAATCTGCCAGGAAGTTTCATATCAGCGCACACTCCGCTGCAGAGTGAAAATCTCATTCTGGGCATACTTATGATGTAACAAAGCGTTTCATTAATTTCCCCGCTTTTCGTATATCATAGGATTTTTATACTATATAGTAAAAAGCATATTTCTCGAAAACTATGGGTGATACAAAAAACTAAGGCTAGATTCGGTTTCAGCTCATAAAAATCTATAAAGGTCAGCTATCAAAGCAAAAATAGTTTTTCAGAAAAAAAATTTTCGTTCGACTGTGTTATCTGTTGCCCAGTACATACAGTTATGGCGATCGAAGGCTCTACTCAGTTTAAACGTTGTCTCATCAGACCAAACAATCATATCAGTCAACTATTCACTATTGAAAAAAAAGGTTCAAATGGCTCTGAGCACTACGCGACTTAACTTCTGAGGTCATCAGTCGCCTAGAACTTAGAACTAATTAAACCTAACTAACCTAAGGAAATCACACACATCCATGCCCGAACAGGATTCGAACCTGCGACCGTAGCGGTCGCTCGGCTCCAGACTGTAGCGCCTAGAACCGCACGGCCAGTCCGGTCGGCCACTATTGCAAAACAGTTTATAAAATTCAAGGTGCCCAGCTGGATCATAATCCTACACCGTGGTATAGGGATAGCGTCTTTGATTGGTACTCAAACCGTCCTCTGTTCCGAATTCGGATCTTACTACCACTAATATTTTGAATAAAAATCGTCAAACAGTGGCTGCCGAAGACTTCCGGCACAAGAAGTCATCCACATGCCGAGAAGCGAACAGAAGTTCAGTGTCCTCTCTTACTCTTGGGGTGGTAAACTGCCCCTAAAAGCAGAAGAATCAGCAACGATCAACGACATGAGGATGCAAAAGGCAATGAAAACCACTGCATTGGAGATACATAATGTGTATCCACAGGAACAGGACATATGGCTGGTCATTGTGATGACGATCTCTCCATTGGTGGAAGATACTATTAGTCCGCCATTCGGATCTCCGGGAGGGGACTGCCAAGGAGGAGGTGACAATGAGAAAAAGACTGAGTTACCAACGAAAGGATACCGTTCTTCGAGTCGGGGCGTGACATGTCAGAAGTTTGAACGTGGCAGGGCGGCTACAAAATCTAAAAAGGAAAATGTTAAGACTCAGTCTAGATATAGTGAGAGTCATTGAAGTGAAATGGAAAGAAGACAAGGATTTTTTGTCAGATAAGTATAAGGTAATATCAACAGCAGCAGAAAATGGTTTCACGGGAGTAGCATTCGTTATGAATAGGAAGTTGCGGTAGAGAGTGAGTTACTGTAAACAGTTCAGTAATAGGGTTTTTCTCATCAGAATCGACAGCAAACCAACACCGACAACGACAATACATGCCGACGTCTCAACCCGAAAATGGAGGTAGAGAAAGTGTATGAGGATACTGAACGGGTAATTCAGCATATAAAGGGAGATGAAAATCTAACAGTCATGGGGGATTGGATTGCGGCTGTAAAGGAAGGAGTAGAAGACAAGGTTGCGGGAGAATATACTTGTTATCAGGAACGAGAGAGGAGAAAGACTAATTGAGTACAGGAATAAATTTCAGCTAGTAATAGCGAATACAGTGTTCAAGAATCACAAGAGGAGGAGGTATACTTGGAAAAGGCGTGGAGATACGGGAAGATTCCACTAAGATATTGGAATCTAAGGCGTAGCCAGGAGCAAGTGTAGACTCAGATCACAATTTAGTAATGATGAAGAACAGGATGAAGTTTAAGAGACTAGTCAGGAAGAGTCAACGAGCATCGAAGCATGACACGGAAGCGCTAAGGAATGTTGAGATACGCTTGAAGTTCTCTGAAGCTATAGATACTACGATAATGAATAGCTCAGTAGGCAGTTCAGTTGGAAAGGAATGCATATTTTTAGAAAGGGTAGTCACAAAAGTGTGAAAGAGAAATGTAGGTAAAATGAAGGTAACTGATAAGAAACCATGAATAATAATAAAAAAAAACTTCAACTGAGGGACGAGAGAAGGAAGTACAAAAATGTTCAGGGAAATTCAGGAACACAGAAATACAAGTGGAAGTGGCTTAGGAATGAAGTAAATCGGAAGTGCAGGAAATCAAAGGCGAAATGATACATGAAAAAAACGAAGAAATTAGAAAAGAAATGATTGTGAGACGGACTGATTCAGTATACAGAAAAGCCAAAACAAACTTTGGTGAAATTGAAAGTGAGGGCCGTAACATTAAGAGTGCAATGGGGATTCCATTGAGAAATGCAGAGAAGTGAACGAGTAAGCGGAGGGAGTACACTGAAGGGGCACGAATTGTCTGATGATGTGATGGAAGATGAAACAGAAGTTGACAGGAATGAGATATGGGATACGTATTAAAATCAGAATTTAAAATAGCTTTGGGCGACTTACAATCAAATAAGGAAGAAGTGATAGATAAAATTCCATCGGAATTTCTAAAATCATTAAGGGAAATGGCAATAAAACTACTCTTCACGTTGCTGTGTAGAATGTATGAGTCTGACGATATACCAGCAGACTTTCGGAAAAAAATTATCCACAGAATTCCGAAGATTGCAAGAGCCCGAAAGTGCGAGAATTACTGCACAATCAACATAACAGCTCATGCATCCAAGTTGCTGATAAGAATAATATACAGAAAAATGAAAAAAATGAGGATGTGTTAGATGATGACACGTTTGGCCCTAGGAAAGGTAAAGATACCAGGGAGGCAATTCTGACATCGCGGCTGATAATGAAAGCAAGACTAAAGAAAATTGAAAACACGTTCATAGGATTTGTCGACCTCCTCAATGTTAATTGGTGCAAGCTGTTCGGAATTACAAGAAAAATTGGAATAAACTATAAGGAAAGACGTGTAATATTCAATATGTGCAAGAACCAAGAGGGAATAATAAGAGTGGAAGGCTAAGAACGAAGTGCTCGGATTAAAAATGGTGTAAGACAGGGATGTAGCTTTTCGCCCCGACTGTTCACCATATACATCGAAGAAGCAATGCCGGAAATAAAAGAAAGGTTCAAGAGTGGAATTAAAATTCAAGGTTAAAGGATATCAATAATACGACTTGCTGATGACACTGGTATCGTCAGTGAGAGTGAAGTGGACTTACATGATCTGCTGAATGGAATAAACAGTCTAACGAGTACAGAATCCTGACTGAGAGCAAATCGAAGAAAGACGGAAGAAATGAGAAGTGGCAGAAATGAGAACAGCGAGCAACTTAACATTGCAATTGAGGATCACGAACTAGACGAATTTGAGGAATTCTGTTACCTTGCAAGCAAAACAACCCATGACTGACAAAGCATGGAGGGCGTAGGAAGCAGACTAGCACTGGAAAAGGAGGCAATCATGGTCAAGAGAAACCCACTAGTATCAAACATAGGTCTCAATTTGAAGAAGAAATTTCTGAGAATGTACGTTTGGAGCACAGCATTATGTGGTAGCGAAACATGAACTGTGGGAAAAGCGGAACAGAAGAGGATCGAAGCATTTGAGATGTGGTGCTATATGTTCTCCGCAGAATCGGCGAGGAAAGGAATATATGGAAAACACTAACAAGAAGAAAGGACAGGATGATAGGACATGTATTAAAATATCAGGGAGTAGCTCCCAAGGTACCGTGGTACTAGAGGGAACTGTAGAGGGTAAAAAGTGGAATACATATATCAAATAATTGAGGAGATAGGTTGCAAGTGTTTCTTTGAGATGAAAAGGTTAGCAGAGGAGAGAAATTATTGGCACGTTGGGGGCCGCAGCAGACCAGTCAGAAGTCTGCTTACTTTGCTTACTTTAAGATGAGATGAACACTTGATTTGGTTACACCTTACCATATGGACTTCTTTGAGGATCTTGTGAAAGCTTGTACTATTGCGTCTACCCCTCTTTCGGTCACTTCGGTTTCTTCCTGCTAGGCCGTCACTTCTTGAGATGACACACACTTCCCTTTTTCTCAAATTTGTCGTGTAATTTCGTTATTGTTACAGGCGACGGTGGCACAGTATACAATTCTGCCCACCATCGTCTACACTTCTTCCAGTTTTGATATTTCCATTAACGTTAACCTAAAAATATACATTCTTAGCTCCAAGGAAAAGTTGCTAGCCATCTAATCTTGTTATTTACTTGTAGTTTTTTGGAACTGCAAATTACATGAAAAGAAAAACCAATTAATGGTTACGCACAGTGTTCAAGACAAACTCTTCTGAACACTGTTGGAACAGTTTATCATTAATACCTCCTAAGTTATGAAAGTTCAAACGGTGTAAGCCCCTTTTTGGGACATCTTGTGTTTCCACGCCCATATCTGTGAGTATTCGAGTATTTTAGATGTGACTGTGCTCTTAAGTTTTCGATGGTATATTTCATATCTGTTGCTCATGAGGTACTCTTTTTGTGTTTGCTCTAATTTATTTTACACTTGATACACAAAATCAGAGCTTTTGACCGCTATGTTGTTGTTGTTGTTGTTGTGGTCTTCAGTCCTGAGACTGGTTTGATGCAGCTCTCCATGCTACTCTATCCTGTGCAAGCTTCTTCATCTCCCAGTACCTACTGCAGCCTACATCCTTCTGAATCTGCTTAGTGTATTCATCTCTTGGTCTCCCTCTACGATTTTTACCCTCCACGCTGCCCTCCAATACTAAATTGGTGATCCCTCGATGTCTCAGAACATGTCCTACCAACCGATGCCTTCTTCTAGTCAAATTGTGCCACAAGCTCCTCTTCTCCCCAATTCTATTCAATACCTCCTCATTAGTTATGTGATCTACCCATTTAATCTTCAGCATTCTTCTGTAGCACCACATTTCGAAAGCTTCTATTCTCTTCTTGTCTAAACTATTTATCGTCCACGTTTCACTTCCATACATGGCTACACTCCATACAAATACTTTCAGAAACGACTTCCTGACACTTAAATCTATACTCGATGTTAACAAATTTCTCTTCTTCAGAAACGCTTTCCTTGCCATTGACAGTCTACATTTTATATCCTCTCTACTTCGACCATCATCAGTTATTTTGCTCCCCAAATAACAAAACTCCTTTACTACTTTAAGTGTCTCATTTCCTAATCTAATTCCCTCAGCATCACCCGACTTAATTAGACTACATTCCATTATCCTCGTTTTGCTTTTGTTGACGTTCATCTTATACCCTCCTTTCATGACACTGTCCATTCCGTTCAACTGCTCTTCCAAGCGCTTTGCTGTCTCTGACAGAATTACAATGTCATCGGCGAACCTCAACGTTTTTATTTCTTCTCCATGTATTTTAATTCCTACTCCAAACTTTTCTTTTGTTTCTTTTATTGCTTGCTCAATATACAGATTGAATAACATCGGGGATAGGCTACAACCCTGTCTCACTCCCTTCCCAACCACTGCTTCCCTTTCATACCCCTCGACTCTTATAACTGCTATCTGCTTTCTGTACAAATGGTAAATAGCCTTTCGCTCCCTGTATTTTACCCCTCCCACCTTCAGAAATTGAAAGAGAGTATTCCAATCAACATTGTCAAAAGCTTTCTCTAAGTCTACAAATGCTAGAAACGTAGGTTTGCCTTTCCTAAATCTAGCTTCTAAGATAAGTCGTAGGGTCAGTATTGCCTCTCTGGTTCCAACACTTCTACGGAATCCAAACTGATCTTCCCCGAGGTCGGCTTCTATCAGTTTTTCCATTCGTCTGTAAAGAATTCGCGTTAGTATTCTGCAGCTGTGACTTATTAAACTGATAGTTCGGTAATTTTCCCATCTGTTAACACCTGCTTTCTTTGGGATTGGAATTATTATATTCTTCTTGAAGTCTGAGGCTGTTTCGCCTGTCTCATACATCTTGCTCACCAGATGGTAGAGTTTTGTCAGGACTGGCTATCCCAAGGCCGTCAGTAGTTCTAATGGAATGTTGTCTACTCCGGGGGCCTTGTTTCGACTCAGGTCTTTCAGTGCTCTGTCAAATTCTTCACGCAGTGTCATATCTCCCATTTCATCTTCATCTACATCCTCTTCCATTTCCATAATATTGTCCTCAAGTACATCGCCCTTGTATAGACCCTCTATATACTCCTTCCACCTTTATGCTTTCCCTTCTTTGCTTAGAACTGGGTTTCCATCTGAGCTCTCGATATTCATACAAGTCGTTCTCTTTTCTCCAAAGGTCTCTTTAATTTTCCAATACGCAGTACCTATCTTACCCCTAGTGAGATAAGCCTCTACATCCTTACATTTGTCCTCTATCCATCCCTGCTTAGCCATTTTGCACTTCCTGTCGATCTCGTTTTTGAGACGTTTGTATTCCTTTTTGCCTGCTTCATTTACTGCATTTTTATATTTTCTCTTTTCATCAATTAAATTCTATATATCTTCTGTTACCCAGGGATTTCTACTAGCCCTCGTCTTTTTACCTACTTGTTCCTCTGCTGCCTTCACTACTTCATCCCTCAGAGCTACCCAATCTTCTTCTACTGTATTTCTTTCCCCCATTCCTGTCAACTGTTCCCTTATGCTGTCCCTGAAACTCTGTACAACCTCTGATTTAGTCAGTTTATCCAGGTCCCATCTCCTTAAATTCCCAGCTTTTTGCAGTTTCTTCAGTTTTAATCTACAGTTAATAACCAATAGATTGTGGTCAGAGTCCACATCTGCCCTTAGAAATGTCTTACAATTTAAAACCTGGTTCCTAAATCTCTGTCTTACCATTATATAATCTATCTGATACCTTTTAGTATCTCCAGGGTTCCTCCATGTATACAACCTTCTTTCATGATTCTTAAACCAAGTGTTAGCTATGATTAAGCTATGCTCTGCGCTAAATTCTACCAGACGGCTTCCTCTTTCATTTCTTAGCCCCAATCCATATTCACCCACTATGTTTCCTTCTCTCCTTTTTCATACACTTGAATTCCAGTCACCCATGACTATTAAATTTTCGTCTCCCTTCACTACTTGAATAATTTCTTTTATCTCCTCATACATTTCATCAATTTCTTTGTCATCTGCAGAGCTAGTTGGCATATAAACTTGTATTACTGTAGTAGGCGTGGGCTTCGTGTCTATCTTGGCCACAATAATGCGTTCACTATGCTGTTTGTAGTAGCCTACCCGTACTCCTATTTTTTATTCATTATTAAACCTACTCCTGCATTACCCCTATTTGATTTTGTATTTATAACCTTGTATTCACCTGACCAGAAGTCTGGTTCCTCCTGCCACCGAACTTCACTAATTCCCACTATATCTAACTTTAACGTATCCATTTCCCTTTTTAAATTTTCTAACGTACCTGCCCGATTAAGGGATCTGACATTCCACGCTCCAATCCGTAGAACGCCAGTTTTCTTTCTCCTGATAACAACGTCCTCCTGAGTAGTCCCCGCCCGGAGATCCGAATGGGGGACAATTTTACCTCCGGAATATGTTACCCAAGAGGACGCCATCTTCATTTAATCATACAGTAAAGCTGCATGCCCTTGGGAAAAATTACGGCTGTAGTTTCCCCTTGCTTTCAGCCGTTCGCAGTACCAGAACAACAAGGCTATTTTGGTTAGTGTTACATGGCCAGATCAGTCAATCATCCAGACTGTTGCCCCTGCAACTACTGGAAAGGCTGCTGCCCCTCTTCAGGAACCACACGTTTGTCTGGCCTCTCAACAGATACCCCTCCGTTGTGGTTACACCTACGGTACGGCTATCTGTATCGATGAGGCACGCAAGCCTCCCCACCAACGCCAAAGTCCGTGGTTCATGGGGGGTTGACCGCTATAACGACCTAAAAATGTGGTTACTTCTAATAGCAGTGAGACATAGAGAATTAAAGCAGTATTCGCATTTGGTTGGGAAACTGCTCTAAAATTTTCTGGTGATACATCGTGGATGCAAATTATTTTTTTATGTCTTACACAGTATGGATTTAATGCTTGTGTCAGGTACGTATGTCTGGAGAGAAGATACGCGGAAGTCCAAGTCGTCGTCCACGCGAGCATGACGGGAAGTGACGACCGTTGTAGTCCGCCCACGCAGCCGGGCAACGCGACCGTCGGACCAAGGTCGAGTGTTGCGTGAGGTCGGGGACGCCACTCACGCCACGCCACGCAGCGGCACTGACCAACTCACATCTGCGAGTGTGGGCGTGCGTCACGACTTTCTCATGGCACAAGAAGTGGAGAGGGCAATGTGCTCTGCCGCAAGAGGAGGCAGGTGAGATTTCTCCCAGTAATGATAAGTTATTATCCCGTATCTTCTAATTGGTGACGTGGTTGCTCTTCTTTAGGTCCTCGTAACAAGGGAATTATTTACAGAACAGGTGGCTTTCACGGTCAACGTCGACATAAAATATTAAATTGCCTGACCTGTTGCAACACTACTGGTTGACGGTTTTTCTGATCTTTTTCTAGTACTGGTTCTGCTGCAAACCAATATACGAGGGTCACTCCAAAAGAAATGCACTCTATTTTTTTTAATCCATCTTTTATTCTACATGTTTGAAAGTTTTACAGTGTGTAGATACATCCTTTAGGAACAATATTTTCATTTCTCCACACAATTTCCATCCCTCTCAACTGCCTTACGCCATCTTGGAACCAGCGCCTGTATAACCGCACGCTAAAATTCTGGACCAACCTGTTGGAGCCACTGTTTGGCAGCGTGCACAAGGGAATCATCATCTTCAAACCTTGTTCCACGAAGAGAATGTTCCAGTTACCCAAAGAGATGATAGGTCAGGACTGTAAGGCGGGTGTTTCAGTGTTGTCCACCCGAGTTTTGTGATCCCTTCCATGATTTTTTGACTGCCCTGTGGCCGTGCATTGTCGTGGAACAGCAAAACATCCTGGTATTGCCGATGTGGTCGAACATGACTCAGTCGAGCTTGAAGTTTCTTCAGTGTCGTCACATATGCATCAGAATTTATGGTGGTTCCACTTGGCACGATGTCCACAAGCAAGAGTCCTTATGAATCGAAAAACACGTAGCCATAACTTTTCCAGCAGAAGGTGTGGTTTAGAAATTTTTTTCTTGGGTGAATCTGCATGATGCCACTCCATTGATTGCCTCTTCGTCTCTGGTGACAAATAATGTAGCTATGTTTCATCACTTGTCACAATTCTTCCAAGAAATTCATCTCCACCATTCTAGTACTGTTCCAAAAGTTCGCTGCATTCCGGTTTTCTTGTTTCTTTGTGAGCCACTGTCAACATCCTGGGAACCCAACTGGCACAAACCTTTTTTTAACGCCAACACTTTCAGTATTCTGCAAAAACTTCCTTCCCCTATCACAACGTAGCGTGACAATTCGTTCACTGTGACGCGTCTGTCAGCAGTCACCAATTCGTTAACGCTCTTCACATTGTCTGGAGTGTGTGCAGTACGAGACCTGCAGCTGCGAGGACAAACCTTAATATTGCCGTGCCCGCTTTCATCACGTAACCTGCTTGCCCACCGACTAACTGTACTGCGATCGACAGCAGCATCTCCATACACCTTTTCCAACCTCTTGTGGATGTTTCGCACTGTCTCGTTTTCACAGCACAGGAATTCTATGACAGGACGTTGCTTCTGACGAACGTCAAGTGTAGCAGCCATCTTGAAGACATGCTGTGACGGCGCCACTCACGGGAACAGGTTGAACTAAGTTTGAAAACAAGCGGGAAGGATTTATCTACACACTGTAAAACTTTCACACATGCAGAATGAAAACTGTATTTTTACAAAAATAGTGCGCATTTCTTTTGGAGTGACCCTCGTATTTATTTCCGCACCGATCCAGTAAATCGTACAGGGGGGATAAGGGTACAAGTGTCGCGATACAGTCATCGTAAGACTACGAAATTTTTTGCTCTACCTCTTCGAAACAGCAAAGAAATCCACGTGTACAGTGATATTTACCTCTTCGGAGAATTGGAATGTACACTGCCTGACAAAAGAGCTGAAGCAGCCAGAAGGGAAGAAACAAAAGAAACTTCACGGTTTGAGAGGGTATGCGATGTTATTTCAGTGATTACAAAATCGAATTAAATTTATAAGGAATTTAGTTGTATGAGGCCACTTATCAGTATGGCGTTGAACCCTCTGTGGTCTGGATGTGTGCACTGATTCGGTTGGGAAGTGTATTGTAAAGCCGCGTGTCCTCTCATGAGGCAAGCTGACTCACGACTGTTGTAACTGGACCTTTTCGTTCTGGATACTGACACTGAAAATTGACGTCCGAACTCGTCCCACACAAGTTCTGTCAGGGCCACATCTTAGGATATTGCTGGTCACGGGACTATCTCAACATCACGTAGGCTGTTCGTAGAGATACGTGTTATGTGTGAACGAACATTGCCTTTTGAAAACTGGCACCACGCTACTGTCGAGTGAGAGCTAACACAGGAGGACGTAAGATGTGCGTGACTGCCGTTGTCCCGTCTGTTACGTCAGTCACTAGTTGCCGTGACCTGAAGTCATACGCCATGGCTCCTAACACCATGACTTCAGGAGTAACAACGCTGTACCACTCCAAAACATTGAAAGATCGTGACCTCGCCCCAGGTCACTCACATACTCGTTGACGGTGGTCATCTGGGATAGTGCAGAACCGCGCTTTATTGCTGAACACAAAGCGATGCCATTCATCAATAGTCACGGTACCACCAGAAGCACCGTTTGTTTTTTTGTAGCCTACCTATGGCATGGCGGTGCGGGATGACACATAATGTGGGAAGGAATCCATTACTTAGTTTCGGGCGCAGTCACAGATGGCAAAAGGTTAGCATGTGCGTAGTGCAAATTACGGCGATCGTCCCTTGTGGTGGTCAGACCTGGTCGACCAAAAACCTGACGCCGATTATGTCTACCCTCAAGTTCCCATGCAGTCCAATATCGGACCACTGTCACATATGACAGACCCATAAATCTTAATGTTGCACGTTTCGACTTGCCGGCGAAATGCGTAATGAAAATTACGCCGCCTTCAAATTCTTTCAGGAGCTGATAACGCTGTCTCAAACGAACGCGGCATCTTCGTGCTCTTTTTTTATTTATTTAGTTATTTACTCATCAAGTTCCGTAGGACCAAATTGAGGAGCAAATCTCCAAGGTCATGGAACGTGAGAGTACATGAACTTACAACAAAAAGGTAATAACACATAAAAATAAATGTTCATGAACCTCAAAAAAAGTCTGTCCATAAGTTTCAGTAAACGCTATCAGCAATACAATGAGAATCATCTTAATTTTTCAGGGAACTCCTCGACAGAATAGAAGGAGTGACCCATGAGGAAACTCTTCAGTTTCGATTTGAAAGCGCGTGGATTACTGCTAAGATTTTTGAATTCGAGTGGCAGCTTATTGAAAATGGATGCAGCAGTATACTGCACACCTTTTTGCACAAGATTTAAGGAAGTCCGATCCAAATGGAGGTTTGATTTCTGCCGAGTATTAACCGAGTGAAAGCTGCTTATTCTTGGGAATAAACTAATATTGGTAACAAGAAAAGACAATAAGGAATATACATATTGAGAGGCCAATGTCAAAATACCCAGACCCGTGAACAGAGGTCGACAATAAGTTCGTGAACCCACACCACTTATTGCCCGAACCGCCCGTTTGTGAGTCAAAAATATCCTTGTAGAATGGGAAGAGTTACCCCAAAACATAATACCATACGACATAAGTGAATGAAAATAAGCAAAGTAGACTAATTTACTTGTCGAAGTATCACTCATTTTTGATACCGTTCGAATAGTAAAAATGGCAGTGTTAAGTCTTTGAACAAGATCCTGAACGTGGGCTTTCCACGACAGCTTACTATCTATCTGAACAAATGGCTCTGAGCACCATGGGACTTAACTGCTAAGATCATCAATCCCCTACAACTCAGAACTACTTAAACCTAACTAACTTAAGGACATCACACACATCCATGCCCGAGGCAGGATTCGAACCTGCGACCGAAGCAGTCGCGCGGTTCCAGACTGTAACGCCTAGAACCGCTCGGGCACAACGGCCGGCGCTCTATCTGAACACCTAGAAATTTGAACTGTTCAGTTTCACTAATCATATACCCGTTCTGTGAAATTAAAACGTCAGGTTTTGTTGAATTGTGTGTTAGAAACTGTAAAAACTGAGTCTTACTGTGATTTAACGTTAGTTTATTTTCTACAAGCCATGAACTGAGGTCATGTACTGCACTGTTTGAAAACGAGTAAATGTTGCACACAACATCCTTTACTACCAAGCTACTGTCATCAGCAAACAGAAATATTTTAGAGTTATCCATAATACTAGAGGGCATATCATTTATGTAAATAAGGAACAGGAGCGGCCCCAATACTGATCCCTGGGGCACCCCCCACTTGACAGTACCCCACTCAGATCCCACATCACAGCCATTATCAACATTGTGAGTAATGACCTTTTGCTGCCTGTTGCTAAAGTAAGAGCTGAACCAATTGTGAGCTACTCCCCTTATTCCGTAATGGTCAAACTTCTTGAGCAATATTGTGAGATCAACACAGTCAAATGTTTTAGTTAAATCAAAAAATACGCCAAGCGTTCGAAACTTTTTGTTTAGCCCATCCAGTACCTCACAGAGAAAAGATAATATAGCATTTTCAGTTGTTAAACGACTTCTAAAGCAGAACTGTACATTTGATAGCAAATCGTTTGATATAAAATGGTCAATTAACCTTACATACAGAGCCTTTTCGATAACTTTTGCAAACACTGATGGCATAGAAATAGGTCTAAAATTATCTACATTATCCCTTTGTCCCTTTTTATAAAGCGGCTTTACTACTGAGTACTTTAATCGCTCAGGAAACTGACCATTCCTAAAGGAAAAATTACAAATATGGCTAAATACAGGCTAACATGTGCAGAGTACAGTACTTTAATGTTCTGCTAGACACTCCATCATAACCATGAGAGTCCTTAGTCTTCAGTGATTTTATTATTGACTCAAACTCCCTCTTGTCTGTATCACAGAGGAGTATTTCAGACATCAATCTCGGAAAGGCATTTGCTAAGAAATTTATATGATTTCCTGTAGAAGCTAATTTTTTATTTAATTCACCATAAATGCTCAGAAAATGATTGTTAAATATTGTACATATATCTGATTTATCAGTAACAGAAATATTATTGCTGCGAACTGACTTTATATCGTCAACCTTGTGTTGCTGACCAGACACTTCCTTCGCAACTGACCATATGGTTTTAATTTTATCCTGTGAATTAGCTGTTGTATTTGCATACCACATACTCTTTGCCTTGCTAATAACATTTTTAAGAACCTTACAATACTGTTTGTAATGGGCTACTGTAGCTTGATTGTGACTACTTCTAACATTTTGGTATAATTCCCGCTTTGTTCTACATGATATCCTTATCCCACTAGTCAGACAACCGGGCTGTCCATTACTACTAGTACCCCGTTTAGAATGTTCTAATGGAAAGCAACTCTCAAAGAGCAAGAGAAATGTGTTATGGAAAACATTGTATTTATCATCTATATTATTGGCACTGATCGAAATGGCTCTGAGCACTATGGGACTTAACATCTATGGTCATCAGTCCCCTAGAACTTAGAACTACTTAAACCTAACTAATCTAAGGACAGCACACAACACCCAGCCATCACGAGGCAGAGAAAATCCCTGATCCCGCCGGGAATCGAACCCGGGAACTCGGGCGTGGGAAGCGAGAACGCTACCGCACGACCACGAGATGCGGGCAATATTGCCACTATAAACATCCTGCCACTCTTGTTCCTTGATAAGTTTTAAAAAAAACTCTCTATTGCTGTTGGATTAACTTTCCTACATAGTTTGTAATTAAATATGACCTTGGTTTGAGTACAAATGCCTTTTAGTGTTAAAATTTGTGCATCATGGTCTGAAAGGCCATTCACCCTTTTACTGACAGAATGCCCATCTAGCAATGAAGAATGAATAAAAATATTGTCTATGACTGTGATACTGTTCCCCTGCACCCTAGTTGGAAAAAACACAGCTTGCATCAGATCATATGAATTTAGGAGCTCTACCAACATCCTTTATCTTGCACAATCATATACAAAATTAATATTGAAGTCACCACTTGTAACTACTTTCTGGTACTTCCTACAAAGTGAATCAAGAACCCTCTCTAGCTTAAGCAAAAATGCTCTGAAGTCGAAGTTAGGGGACCTATAAACAACAAAAATTAGAAGTTTAGTTTCACTAAATTCAACTAATGCTGCACAACATTCAAATATCTGTTCAGTGCAGTGTCGTGATACGTCTATGGACTCAAATGGGATACTGTTTTCTACGTACGGAGCCACTCCCCCACCCCGCAAGGAACTCCTTGAGAAACAGCCAGTTAATCTGTAGCCTGGTAAAGGAAGCCTCCGAATTATCAAATTATTTAAGTGGTGCTCTGATATACCAATAATTCCAGAGTTAACATCTATTAGCAGTTCACTAACTTTATCTCTAATACCTCTTATATTTTGATGAAATACGCTAATTCCTTCTCTACTTGGAAACATTACATCCTCTGAAGGTGAGCCCTTAGTTAGAGGGACTTCCTCTAAGCAGATATACCTATCAGCTGACTTCAGTCTAAAAAAGGTGCAGCTCTAACACCAACTACTACAGGAATTTTTCCATGATTGACACCACTACCACTAACACCACCACCACCACCCACTACACTGTCACCTATAAGCTTAGCCAGCCTCCCCTTCCCATACTTACTGAGGTGCAGGCCATGCCTAGTGAAACCCCATCTATTGATAGACCCAACGGGCACCACTAAGATGTGATCCATGCCCTCCACCATCAGAGCCCTCCCCAGCCCCACATTAACGCGCCTGACAGACGCATTAAGATAAGGCCGATCATGACGCTGAAACAGTTGCACGAAATGCACATTAGTGCCACCAGTTTGAGTAGCTATCTTAACCAAGTCACCACTGACATCATATTCCCCGTCCCTATCGAGACTGTTCCCTGCTCCACCCGCTATCACTACCTGATCCTCCTTCGTAAAATTTTTACGTAACTCCCCTATGCTTTCAGTCACCTGAGCCAACCCTGCACTAGGCTTCACAATGTTGGTGACCTGGTACTCACTCCCCAATACTTCCTGCAACTGCTGGCCAATACCCCTACCGTGGGAACTACCTAACAGCAGAACCTACTTCCTGCTAGACTTTGCAACTAACCTAGGCCTCCTAATTGCTGAGGACTGCTGCAAGTTCCCTACATCTACAGCTACATGAGGCTCCTCTCCACTCAACTCTGACAGTTGGTCGTATCTATTGCATGTATGCAAAGTAAAACTGTCTGAATACCTCCTCTTCCAAGCTACCTTCTTGCCAACTACCAGTTCCCATTCCTCACCACCTTTCACCCTCCTCAACCTACCTAGTTCCTCCTTCGCGCATTGTAACTGCACCTGAAGGGCACATATCTTAGGCTCCTGCTCCTCTATTAACTTGTTTCTACTACAGATTCTACATTCCCAGGAGAGGATCTTCCTAGAATGACCGCTGGCTTCCCCACTGCATTCCCCCCAATGAAAATACTTTGAACAAATCCCACACCGTAACCCACTACTCACAAATATACTATAGAGCCCACACTTCTCACTCATGGTAAAATTTTACAGGTAATGAAAAAACTATACGTCTACGTTACCAAAGTTCAGTTACACCAGTAGATCTATTTAAGAACTAACAATAATGGTCTCGAAATTCTCTGCCTACTAAGAAAGCAGCTGCTACTACTACAACACAGCCAATACCAACACCAGCAAAACTTCACAAAATTATGAGCTAAAGCCAAAAAGTTAAAACGACCACTGTAACACTAAGCGATATTAAAACACTGAATGAAAATTTTACTGAAATATTTCACTAGAAAGAATAATAAACGTCAGTTGAAAACTAAAGCACGAAATTTGTTAAACGACTTCAACACACTGAAAACTCCAAAAAACACAGCGAGCGAACGATTACAAAAGTTTATTAAGTCGTTATTTCGCCACAAACGGCACGCAACACCGCTGAAATCTATTAAATTTAATAACTGTATTATTGAGCACAAATAAGTTTGTCAGTACTTAGCTTATAACCGCTACAGCTGCAGTGCACGCCGCAAAATGTAAACACACTACTGAGGCGCGAGGCTTAGACGAACGACGAAAGCACACTCACAAATAATAGACCACTCGATTCAATAACACAGGAAGAAAGACTGAGATTAATGAAAATCCACTAATAAGTTACTTTTACGGCAAATATTAACACAAATAAACTTTAAAATAAGTAAATGAAGTCTAAAATTTATAAAATATTAACGAGCTGTTTCAACAGCAGCACACGTGACGTCACACCAAAGATCACTCAACATCAGACCGTGTTCACGCCTCTTATATGCTCTACCAAGCAGGGTAACTACAAAATCCCTCATTCGTCCTATCCTTTGCTACGCCCACCCTACCTGGATCTCCGCTCCCCCTACCTTTTACAAATCCCTTCAGATCCTAGAACGCCATGCTCTTCGCCTCGCCTATTGCATCCGTCTCCCCCCCCCCCCCCCCACGCGGATCCTGTACGACCTCATTCCCTTCCCCCACCTCCTCCTTTTCCTCGAACGGATACGGATCCTCTACACCTCCCGTAAACTCGATCCTCCTCACCCGCTGGTCTCTCCCATCCTCTCCCGCCCCCGTCCGCTGCCGCGCCTGTACTTCCACGTCCCACCTGCTCTCCATCTCTCCACTCTCCACACCCTCTCCCAAGGTGGCTTCCACCAGCTCCCCCTCCCTGATGATGCCCTCCTCCCCTCCATCTACCCCTCCTACCAACTTTGATCCTCCCTCCCTCTTCCCGTGTTTGTTCCTCTGGGCACCCTCTCTCCCTTCTGTCCGCCTTCCGTCCCTCCGCCCTTTCGCCCCACTCCTCTTCCGGGCTTTCCCCACCCCTCTTCCTCCACTCCTCTTACCTTCTCCTCTGCCATTGGCATCTTTACTCACCCCTCTCCCTCCCCTCCCCCTTCTTCCCCTCTCGGCAGGTCCCCGGACTCGCACACGCTACGTGGACATTCACGTGCCGGAGATCATCGCCACCAGTTTCTCGTGTGTGTGTCATCGTGTTTGTGCTTAGTATTTGCCATCACGCTCCAACGTTCATATGTGCCATCGACATCATCAGTGTTTGTGCGTCGTGTCGACAGTTTGTAGTGTGGTTTTTCGTCGAGTGTGAACGGCTTCATGTTTTTTATGTTCTGTGTCTACTGTTTTTTTACCCGCCAAATTGTTCAATCTCTTTTGTTTCTTCTATATGTTTTCTCTTTGTCAACTCTGAGGCTGAAGAGCAGCTTAAGGTGCTGCTGCCAGCCTACCTGATGTACAGGTATTAAAATTACAATAAAGGAAAAAAAGGGTAACTACACTGAACACAAACAACACTAATGCACTCTGGTACCTATCACAGAGAATTCCAATTACTCATTTACATACTCGCCAGTGTTGTATACATGTACAGTGACATCGACAACCTCTTCTTATTGCTTCACTTTTATCAGTCTACGACTGTATACTGTGTAATATACCTACATTAATCGACTTCTGTTTACTGGGTGTTAATTACTTCATTAACGTAAAGAGATACGCTTCCATGTAATAGGTGATTGCTACTAGTAGGTGAAAAAAGTAGCATATGTTTCACTGTTTGTGTCTTTCAGAGCCTTGAGACCGCTGGACAAATTCCATTAAAGGCTGGCGCGCCTGTCAGAAAGTACGAAAGCAGCGTGCTAACGCGCACGTCTATCCGGGGGTCCACTAAATACTGATTAAAGACAGCGTTTTTAATTTCCCTTCCAAGAGCAAGAATAAATGAATTCTTTGGTTTACTCAAGCATTAACATAAGGAAGTTCTCGTGGGAGAAACATCATAGCCTTCAAACGACTTTGCAGAGTTACGTAGACTATTGGTTGCCGAGAACGCAAGTCTCCCTAGCAATTGCAATATCTCGAAGTTGAATGGCAGTTTCCTAGGAACGAGTGATGTTCGCGAAATCAAGAAGAATTACAGCCTCATCCTTTTCCTATTAGGGAAAATCACAATGTTAGGCCAACATTCTACATAAAGGCATCTGTCGTTGCAAATCAAATTAAGAACCCACTTTAACTAAGAGCCGATTAGGTATTAATAACGATTTAGGACCTTTTAAGCATGCGTTAATTTTTTTCTAAAATATCGTAAAAAGGGAATTTTTATTGAGTCGTCAGTTTTCAGATTGGTTTTATGCGGCCTGCCACGAATTTCTCTCCTGTGCCAACCTTTTCATCTCAGAGTAGCAATTGCAACCTATGTCCTCAATTATTTGCAGGATGTATTGCAATCTCTGTCTTACTCTACAGTTTTTACACTCTACAGCTCCTTCTAGTACTGTGGAATTCACGGATGTCATAACAGAGGTCGTATCATTCTGTCCCTTCTTCTTTTCAGTGTTTTCCATATGAAGAGGTTAGAATGATTCAATCCTAAGAATGATTCAATCCTAAGAATGATTCAATCCTAAATCTCACTGTCTCAAAAAATTAGATTTCTTTATGTACCGCCTAAGTATAGTGACGCGCATCTAATGGTGAAGTTGTATCTTGGTTTTTCAACTGATGGTGCAGTAATGCAAGCATAAAAGAATTTTCAAATTGATTTAAAGATTTTCCAAATTTTTATTTTGCTCTCCTGCAAAATTTACCTCTTGCGGCTTTGGCTTTAATCATACAGACCTCTCCATATATTCCTTTTCTGGCCGATTCTGCGGAGAACTTCCTGACGCCTTACTTTGTCGGCCCGCCTATTTTCAACATTCTTCTCTAGCACCACATCTCAAATGCTTAGATTCTTTTCCGTTCCGGTTTTCCCACAGTCCACGTTTCGCTGCCGTATAACGCTGTGCTAATGTACATTCTGAGAAATTTATCCCTTCAATTAAGGCATTTGTTTGACACTAGTAGCGTTCTCTTGGCCATGAAAGCCTTTTCTGCCAGCGCTTGTCTACGTTTTATGTCCTTGCTCCGTCTTTCAGAGGCTATTTTGCTACTTATGTAGCAGAATTCCTTAACTACATCTTCTTCGTGATCACCAGTTCTGTAAGATTGTCGCTGTTCGCATTTCTGATACTTCTCATTACTTTCGTCTTTCTTCGATTGATTCTCAGTCCATATTCTGAACGCACTAGAATGATTTCTCCATTCAAAAGATCCTGTAATTCTTCTCCACATTCACAGAGGATAATTATCAGCGTATCTTATCACTGATATCCTTTTACCTCGAATTTTAATCCCATTCTTGAACCTTTCTTTTATTTACGTTATTGTGTCTTGATTTTTCTCTAGGCTTGCTTCCATTATCAACCGCAACGTCAGAGTTGTCTCCCCGGTGGCTTTCCCTCTCCTGAAGCCAAACTGATCGTCATCTAACACACCCTCAATTTTCTTTTGCATTCTTCTATACGTCACCCTTGTCAGCAGCGTCGATGCAAGAGCTGATTGTGCGATAATTCTCTCACCCGTCAGCTCTTGCTATTTTTGGAATTGTGTGGATGCAGTTCCTCCGAAAGCTCGACGGTATATTGCCAGTGTTATAATACATTCTACACACCAACGTGAATAGTAATTTTGTTGCCGCTTTTCCCAATGTTTTTAGAAATTCCAGTGGAATGTTATCTATACCTTCTTCTTTATTTGATTGTGAGTGTCGAAGTTCTTTTAAATTATTATTCCAATAATGTATCGCCTATCTCATCCCTGAGAACTTCTGTTTCATCTTCCATCACGTTTTCACATAAGTCCAGCCCCTCATAGAGCATTCAAAGTACTCTTTCTGCCTATACACTCTATCCTCTGCATTCATCAATGGGATTCCCATTGCACTCTTAAAGTTACAGCCCTTATTTTCAATTTTTCCAAAGGCTGTGTTGGCTTTTTTGTATGCTGAGACAGTCATTCTGACAATCGTTTCCTTTTTGACTGCTTCAAATTTTTAATGCAGCTATTTCGCCTTAGGTTGCCTGCACTTCCGATTTATTTCATTCCTAAGCGACTTGTACTGCTGTATACCTGAAATTCCCTGAATATTTTTGTACTTCCTTGTATCGTCGAAAAAGTGAAGTATTTTCTATTATTCATGGTTTCTTCGCAGTTACCTTCCTTGTACCTACGTTTTTCTGTCCCACTTCTGTGACTGCTCTTTTTAGAAATATCCATTCCTTTTCAACTGAGCTACCTACTGAACTATTCCTTACCGCAGTACCTACAGCCTCAGAGAACTTCAAGCGTATCTCTTCATTTCTTAATACTTCCGTATCCCACTACTTTGTTCATCGATTGTTCCTGACTAGTCTCTTAAACTTCATCCTACTCTTCAACATTAGTAAACTGTGATCTAAATTATACGAGCTCCTGCACACCCCTTACAATCTAATATCTGCTTGACCAAGATGTAATCTAACTGGAATCTTTCCGTATCTCTGCACCTTTTCCAACAACACCTCCTCCTCTTACGATTCTTGAACAGTGTGTTCTCTATTACTAGCAAAAACCTAATGCAGAACTGAATCAGTCGTCTTCCTGTCTCATTCCTACCACTAAGCCATGTTCTCCTGTACCCCTTTCTTCTACTCCTTCCTTCACAACTGCATTCTAATACCGCGTGACTATTAGATTTTCATCTTTCTTTACGTACTGGATTACCCGTCCATTATCCTAATTTTTTTTCTCTCTCTTCATCCTCTGCTTGCGACGACATTGTGTAAGCATGAACTATTGTTGCTGATGTTCCTTTGCTGTCGGTTCTGATGAGAACAATCCTATCACTGAACTGTTCAAAGTAACTCTCTCTCTCTGCTCTACCTGCCTATTCATAACGAGTGCTACTCCAGTTATACTATTTTCTGCTGCTGTTGATATAACCCTGTACCCATCCGACCAGAAATCCTTGTATTTTTTTCATTTCACTTCACAGACCCCCACTATATCTAGACTGAGCTTTAGAATTTCCCTTTTCAGATTTTCTACTTCCCCTACCATGCTCAAACTTCTGACATTCATTAAGACACGAAGTGCAGCAAAGTCCTCTATTACCGTACTACAACAGGCCATACGGTACGTAGACTCTGTAGACTGATTCCAGGACCAGTTTAATGTGTCAGATCCAGGAGCATCGGAAATCATGTCTTACTATCACGATGCGTGCTTGATGTATATACACTGAAACGCCAGAGAAACTGGTGTAGGCATGCGTGTTCAAATACAGAGATATGTAAACAGGCAGAATACGGTGCTGCGGACGGCAAAGTCTATATAAGACAAGTGTCTGGCGCAGTTGTTAGATAAATTCCTGCTGCTACATCGGCAGGTTATCAAGATTTAAGTGAGTTTGAACGTGGTTTTATACTCGGCGCAGGAGCGATGAGACAGCGTCTCCGAGTTAACGAGGAAGTGGGGGTTTTCCCGTACGACCATTTCACAAGTACACCGTGAATATCAGGAATCCGGTAAAACATCACATCACCGACATCCCTGCGGCCGGAAAAAGTTCCTGCAAGAACGGGACCACCGACGACTGAAGAGAATCGTTCAACGTGACAGAAGAGCAATCCTTCCGCAAATTGCTGCAGATTTCAATGTTGGGTCATCAGTAAGTGTCAGCGTGCGGGCCATTCAACGAAACATCATTGATATGGGCTTTCGGAGCCGAAGGTCTACTCGTGTACCCTTAATGATTGCGCGGTGCAAGGCTTTACGCCTCGCCTGGGTCCGTCAATACCGACATTGTTCTGTTGATGGCTGGACACATTTTGCCTGGTCGGACGAGTCTCATTTCAAATTGCATCGAGCGGATGGACGTTTACGGGTATGGAGACAACTTTATGGTTCCATAGACCCTTCATGTCAGCAGGGGACTGTTAAAGGAGATGGAGGCTCTGTCATAGTGTGGGGCGTGTGCAGCTGGAGTAATATGGGAACCCTGATACCTCTAGATACAACTGTGACAGGTGACACATACGTAAGCATCCTGTCTGATCACCTGCATCCACTCATGTCCCTTGTGCATTCCGTCGGATTTGGCCAATTCCAGTAGGACGATGCGACATCCCACAGGCCCAGAATTGTTACATAGTGGCTCGAGGATCACTCTTCTGTGTTCAAACACTTCCGCTGGCCACCACACTCCCCAGACGTGAACATTATTGAGCATACCTGGGATGCCTTGCAACGTGGTGTTCAGAAGAGATCTCCATCCCCTCTTACGGATTTATGGACAGTCCTGTAGGATTCATGGTGTCAGTTCCTTCCGGCACTACCTCAAACATTAGTCGAATCATGCCACGTTGCGTTGCGGCACTTCTGCGTGCTCGCGGGAGCCCTACACTATATTAGGCAGGTGTACCAGTTTCTTTCGCTCTTCAGTGTAGATGAATACAAGTCTAGTGAAGGCGCTGGTAGTGTCTATAGGGCACCCCATAACAAACAACAACGCCTATACAAGCTGGATCCACATTCCACTATTATCACAGCCGAGCTGACTGCCGTTTTGGTCGCCGTACTATTCGCACAGACGTCCACAGCAGACGCTGATAGTATGTCAGCCCTACAACTGATTAGAAACCTTCATACTACAGTGGTGTCCAAAATGAATGCAACAAACCGTTGTTTCCGCATCCCTTGTCTAAAGTCATTATGTAAACATACAAACTTGTCAATCGATGCCAGTACGTTGGTGTTCTTCACGGAAGATGGCATTCGGGTCAACAGACAACCATGCCAACGATGACGTCAGTGCGCATATCAAACGGGGTAGTGTTTGCTGAGTAGTTCCACATCTACAATCAATATGTCAATATGTACACTGTCACACGTGGTGCAGCATGTTACAGAGAAGACGCCTGCCAGAGTCTCTGCGCTTCAGGGCCATAGGAAGAATGAAAGCATGTCAGTCGCCAACTGATGTGGCTCGATGGCTTAATGTGAATCGTTCTGTTGTTTCTCGGATGTCGCGACAGTTTATAGAGATCGAAACTGCTCCCAAATACCAGAGCAGGGTCGGCCATGTGTGACACCAGAAAGAGATGACCTTTATTTGGCTGTAAGGGGACGACAGTACTGCCTTAGTGCTGCACGACAACTGGCCTGACCTCGCAGCATCCACTGGACGTATTGTATCAAGGCAAACGGTGTACAGAAGGCTACAGCAAGTGGCCTTTATTCTCGGAAACCTTCTGGATGTGTACCTCTGTCGCGTCTTCACAGAAGCGAACGCCTACATGCCACCTGAATGATCGAACAGTGGGCAAATGTTTTTTTCACAGCTGAGTCCTCAATCTGGTCTGGACAGTGTTTCTCGACGGATTCGCATCTGGAGGGCTGGTGGAACATGAGTTTGGGATTCAGACATTGTGCAAAGAGACCGGCATCGAGCAGGATCCCTAATGGTGTAGGCGGACATTATGTTGACCACTCAAACATCTCTTCCTGAATTTGTTCAGGTGAACCGGCAAGGTTTAACTGCTGCCAGGTAACGTAACGAGATCTTTGGGCGTCATATGTGGTGCTATGGGTCCAAACGTCATACTGATGGACGTTAATGCGTGATCTTATAGAGCACAGCTGTCTGATGTTTCTTGGAAACGGAAGATATTGCACGCGTGGCGTAGACAGCTCGCTCTCCCGGTTTGAATTCCCCGAGACAGGTTGTATCACGTCAGCATCCATTAGCCATTCTCCAAGATTTCTTAGCTGCTCTACAGGAAGAATGGGCGTTATTGCCTCAACATGAAATTAATGACATCATTATTCATAGCATACCCAGTCCTTGTCATGCCCGTTTTGCTGCCAGAGGTGGTCACGCGCTATACTGAGCACATGAAGAAGTTGTCGGATTGTGTGTGTAAACCAGTTAAGTTGGAAAAACAATATTTTAAGCATGTTGCATGTTCTGTAGTTTTTATACTGTTTCTACTTTACTATAATCTATGTATATACTATTTTGTGGCAAAATAAAGGCAAACTTCCGAAATTTCCGTTTGTTGCTTTAATTTTGCATACAAGTGTAGTTGCACCAACCCCACAGTTGCAGCAATTGTTCACGCTGCGTTTGGGGTGCAGGGGAACTGTCGTAACATCTTAATGGTATGAATGAAAGGCCACTCTGGGATACCTGGAAATGGGTAAGTAGATGTCCTAGGAAAGTAGGCATCTCTGCATGGACCTACTGAATACGATACACTCCCTCTCACACATCTGATATCCGTGCTCAGAAAGTGGTCGTCTTCAGACTGACAAGAGGAATGGTCTCGGACGTCTTAAATCAAACGCAGTCACGCAGTCACTACGCGCTAATTCATCCCACGATTCTACAAATGCCATAGCATGATAAGGCACATACATCAAGGAGCTTCACCACACTTATAGCACGGCTGAAATTTAATCGTTGGAAGTCCACCAAACATCTCTTTCGGTTCAACCTAAGCGCCACCCTTCTATGTGTCTGTGAAGAGGAAGAAGATCCAAACCACGTATCTCTGCAATGTTCTCGGAACACGTATCACATAAACATCTTCACAAGTAATCTTTGAGCTCTTAGTCACCAGTCTCCAAGCAGCCTCCAAACCCAGTTAGCATCCAACGACATGACAACGTATAAGCTACTGTACCTGTTCGTCAACAGTGCTAAAATCAAGATACAGCTCTAAGCGCTGCTAATCTAATGCACCTGGTACTTGGAATGGCAGGGGAAGAAAAAGCTCAATTAACTGACTAGATCCCCATGTGCTACCCTCCAGAATTTGGAACGCTGAGCCTCTAAATTATATCACTATGCACCTTCTATGTGTACGTGTCTGAATACTGGTGTATCTAGACGTGTTGCTGTGATACACAAGTATGGTTCGTGTAAGCCGTTCTCCTGTTCTATCTAGATGATACCTTTCGTCTAGCTGAAATATTCAATTCTCTGTCCACAGTTTTTGAAACAATTCTCACAAAACGTACGAAAAACATTTTATCGTTAATTTAGTCTGAATGGAGTTTGGATTGAATTGGGAATATCACAAAAAAATATGTGTACGAACTGAGATTCATCATTTATTATTGTATTATCGATAGTATTGTTATACACACATCAAAAAAAGTTTTAGATCACCCCAGATCCCAGAACTCCTGAAGATAGACTTTGACAGTGGATATTTTATCACAGACACAGTCCCTTTGACTGCTCAGAGATACGGCTCGTGTTGTCTGCAGTTCAACCATGCCTAGACGGTCAATACCGCGGTTCGATCGCGTCCGCGTTGTCTCTATGTACCAAAATGGTTCAAATGGCTCTGAGCACTATGGAACTTAACATCTGAGGTCATCAGTCCCCTAGAACTTAGAACTACGTAAACCTAACTGACCTAAGGACATCAGAAACATCCATGCCCAAGGCAGGATTCGAACCTGCGACCGTAGCGGTCGCCCGGTTCCAGACTGAAGCACCTAGAACCGCTCGACCACAACGGCTGGCGTTTCTACGTACCAGGAAGGGCTCTCAACAAGGGAAGTGTCCAGGCGTCTCGGAGTGAACCAAAGCAATGTTGTTCGGAGATACAGGGAGACAGGAACTGTCGATGACTTGCCTCGCTCAGGACGCCCAAGGGCTACTACTGCAGTGGGTATCCCTACCTAGGGATTATGGCTCGAAGGAATCCTGGCAGCCTTGCCACCATGTTGAATAATGCTTTTAGTGCAGCCACAGGACGTCGTGTTACGACTCAAACTGTACGAAATAGGCTGCTTGATGTACAACTTCACTCCCGACGTACATGGCGAGGTCCATCTTTGCAACCACGACACTGTGCAGCGCGGTACAACCGAGCCCAACAACATGCCGAATGGACCGCTCAGGATTGGCATCACGTTCTCTTCACCTGTGAGTGTCGCACATGCCTTCAACCAGACAATCATGGCAGACTTGTTTGAAAGCAACCCGGTCAGGCTGAACGACTTAGACGCACTGTCTAGCGAGTGCAGCAGGGTGGAGGTTCCCTGCTGTTTTTGGGTGACATTATGTGGGGCCGAAGTACGCGGCTGGTGGTCATGGAAGGCGCCGTAACGGCTGCACGATACGTGAATGGTATTCTCCGACCGATAGTGCAACCATATCGACAGCATATTGGCGAGGCATTCGTCTTCATGGACGACAATTCGCGCCCTCATCGTGCACATCTTGTGAATGACACCCTTCAGGCTAACGACATCGCTCGACTAGAGTGGCCAACATGTTCTCCAGACATGAAACCCAACGAACATGCCTACGATAGATTGAAAAGGGCAGTTTACGGACGACGTGACCCAGCAACCATTCTGAGGGATCTAAGCCGAATAGCCGTTGAGGAGTGGGACAATGTGGACCTTGATGAACTTGTGGATAGTACGCCACGGTGCATACAGGCATGCATCAATTTAAGAAGGCGTGCTACTGGGTATTAGAGGTACCAGTGTGCACAGCCATCTGGACCACCACCTCTGAAGGTCTCGCTGTATGGTAGTATAACATGCAATGTGTGATTTTCATGAGCAATATAAAGGGCGGAAATGATGTTTATGTTGATCTCTATTCAAATTTTCTGTACAGGTTCCGGAACTCTCCGGACCAAAGTGAGGCAAAACTTTTTTTGGCGTGTGTAGTATATTACCACTGTCTATCCTGTGTCCCTTTTTCGTCCTTTTTAGTCGTTTCTATGTAGTCTGATTTTAAATTTTGTTTGATGTAAAATGACTGCTTCTTTAATCCACTGTTACATCGTACCAAGATACGACCTAAATAATGTTTGTCATGAACTGTCAGAACCGATTGTAATATAACATTTTTCTGTGGCTCGCTGGCTGTATAGGGGCGTTTCAAAAGCTAATAAATTAAATTAAACAATTAAGTAAAAAATCTGACATTCCACACCCCGATTCGTAGATCGTTACCCTTTCGTTGATTATTCAATCTTTCTCTCATGGGCACATCCTCCTTGGCAGCCCCCTTCCGGAGATCTGCATGGAGAACTAGTCGCGAATCTTCTTCCAATGGAGGGTTCATCGTGACACTTTTTCAGTTGCAGGCCCAATGGGCTGCGAATACACATTATACGTCTTTAATGCAGTGGTTTCCATTGCCTTATGCGCTCTCATGCCGTTGATCATTGATTATTCTTCGGCCTTTTAAGGGCCGTTTCTCATCCCAAGGGAAAGAGAGTGTCCTGAACCTCTGTCCGCTCCTCCGCCCTCTTTGACAAGACTGTTGGGAGAACCAGGGTGACTTCTTATACCGGAAATCTTCGGCTGCCGTTACTGATGATTTTTATTCACACTTAAGCAGTGGCGGCATCCAAGTTCGCGACCCAGGATCTTTTTATTAGTAGTCGAAGACGCAACCCCTAGACCACGAGCGCTGTTTTGTCCTATTACTCTTAATTTTAACTGTAAACCACGTTGTGTTGCAGAAAGGCTCTCATGCGGTGTCTCACAGTAGAGTTGGCTGTGCACCTCTGTAACGCTTTCACGCCTACTAAATGAACCTGTAACGAAACGTGCTGTTCTTCTTAGGGTCTTCTCTAAGTCCTCTATCAATCATCGTTGATGCCGAACCAAGACTGACAAACAAATATTAAAGTATTGGCCGAAGAATAGCTTTGTAAGCTGCCTCCTTTATAGATGGACTGCACTCCTTTTCTTCCCCTGAATCTTAGTCTTGTATCTTTCTTACCTACGTAAGATTAGTTTCATGTGTCTACTTTAAATCGCTCCGTATGCACACTTCTAAATTTTTTTATGAAAGTGAGTGCTTCCAGTGACTGTTCCGCAATCGCGTAATTATGCGACTAGGGGTCTTTCTATGTATTCGCAATATCTGTATGTACTGAGTGTCAATTGCCAACCGCTGCGCCAAGCATCGATCTTCTGCAGGTCTTCCAGTATTTCGCTACAGTTTTTTAACGTTGCGACTTCTCCGTAAAAAAAAAAAAAAAAAAAAATCTAGAATTAACCGGAGATCGAACCTGAGACCGTGGGTTGGTAGTCCGGGACGTTATCATTTAGGCATTGAACCACTTTATAGATGTGACTGCTTCCAGTTATTGTTCTGCAACGTCTAATCATACAAAATGGATTCTTCTCACAAAACATGTGCATCCGCCCAAAAGTTGTTTCGACTACTCTGTTGAAATTTCGCCGGGGATCTCTTACTCATTATCTATACAGTTCCGATCTGACCCCAAGCGATCTCGTGTTTCTGAAGCCATGAATTTTTTTGGCCATCGATTTGCTTCAGACGAAGTCGTGAACGCTAAGTGGAATCATTTTTCCGTAGGCAATCGCAAACATTTTCTCCATGACGCCATTGACCGTCTTATCTAACTTTGGGATGAATATGCACTGACGGAAATAAAATTGGTGCAACAAAAAGTAATTAATGTAGCTTATTGAAATTTCGAGATTATATTTTTCCAGGTAACGTATTTAAGTGATTAACATATCAAGATCACCGGTTAATCTAAGCGCGAAATAAACCATTGCAGAAGTGAAATGCTGGTACGATAGTAACCAGTGTAACCGCCAGAAAGTTGAATGGAAGAGTAAAAGTGTGCAAGCATTGTGCCGTTGTAACCTCCCCACAAAAATTGAAACGTATTCTCATTTAGTGTAACCTCAAAACAGAAAAATTCCTAAACCTCTCAACAGTAAAAAATATAATAATGTCGTTCATTCACATTCAGCGTAACCTCCCTCAGATAAATTCCGTAATCTTGCAATAATACAATGTGACTAATCTCTCAATAATAAATGTGACTCAGTTACAAGCTTTGAATAATTGACTGTTAATTTAACCTGGTAAATTGTGGACGTCAGCAGTGCTGCGTCATGGCCCTGAAAGATCACTCTGAATTGAAAAAGAAAAATTCTTACCTCAATGAAGGTCGCTGGATAACGCATATATATCTGTTCTTACAATAAATTTTTCTGGCACAGCCCTGTGCAATACTGGCCGATAGATTTGTCATTTATGAAAAGAAACAACTGATTTTTCTTTTGCAATAATCGGGGTGATCATGGATTGGAGAAATTAGTAAATTCTTTAAATTAAAATGAATGGTTGTTAAAAGTTACTTTTTATGAGAAAGATTATTATTAGGAGATTTTTTAAAACATTTACATGGGACTTGAGATAACAATACTATATATATATGCGCGAGACTGCTTTTTACCTTATACAATAATGCTCAGGCTCCGGCATCGGTGCACCACGACCCGCCCAGCCAAGACGATACACCAGACGAGACTGCTTGCTAGCAACAACTTACTCCTACTGCTGCACAGTTCCTACTGCAGTCAACACTGCTCTCTGGTCTGAGATTCTCTTATACCTTACATATCGCAGGCAGTGCGTGAGCAATACATCGAAATTACATCTACTCGGACCTCTTACACCGTGCAGGTGCTGGATGTCAGTTTGTGGGATGTAGTTCCATACATGTTGCACTTGCCCGGTCAATACAGGGAAGGTTAATGCTGTTTGCGGTTGACGCTGGACTTGTCGTCTGATGATGTTCCAGATGGGTTCGAGTAGAGGCAGATCAGAAGATCGACCAGGCCAAGGCAAAATGTTGATACTGGGACTGTTAATGCTATATCTGGTATGCTGGAGTTGTCGTCCGATGGTGTCCCATATGCGTTCCATTGGAACCAGATCTAGTGCTCGATCAGGGAAAGGCAACATGTCTACACTCGGTACAGCATGTTGTATTACAACAGCGGTATGTGGGCGAGCGTTATCCAGTTGGAAAGTATTACCTGGAATGCTTTTCAAGAAAGGCAGCACAACCGTTCGAACCACCTGACTGACTTACGATTTGCGGTCAGGATGCCTGGGATAACCACCTGAGTGCTTCTGCCGCAATATGAAATCGCTCCCCAGACCGTAACACCAGGTGTAGCGGACAAGTTGGTTGCAGGCCCCCAACTGGCCTCCTTCTAACCAACACACGGCCATCACTGGCACTGAGGCGAAACGAGCTTTCATCTGAAAACATAACAGGCCTCCATCTTGCCCTCCAATAAGTTCTCGTGTGGCACCACTGAAGTTGCATATGACACTGGTTTGGAGTTAGCAAAACGCAGGCCGCAGGGGGGTCTGGCTTGGAGCTGTCCTTCAAGTAGCCGATTTGTAACAGTTCGTTTTGGTACTGTGGTGCTAACTGTTCGTCAAATTGCTGCTTCAGATGCAGTACGATGCGCCACAGGCACACGCCGAACACTATGGTCTTCCCTTTCGGTAGTGCCACGTGCCCGTCCGGAGCCCTGTCTTCTTGTGACCGTACCGTCTCGAGACCACCATTACCAGTAATGGTGTGCAGTTTCTACATTCCTGCTAAGTCTTCCTGCTGCACTGCAGAGGGGACGTCCAGCTTCTCGTAGCGTTATTACACGGCCTCGTTCAAGCTCAGTTCGGTGTCTTCGTCATCTTACGCGACTGGCGCGAACTTTGAGAGACATCATCTTTCAGATGTAAAAACACATCTACCGACTTTGGTTTAAGTCGCACAACTCCTTCTTGGTGTTGCGATTTTTTTCCGTCATTGTATTAAGATTACTTTTGAAGTAATAAACAATATACTTACTTTTTTCGGTCTGTGTCGTTTTCAAAAAAATGGTTCAAATGGCTCTGAGCACTATGGGACTCAACTGCTGAGGTCATTAGTCCCCTAGAACTTAGAACTAGTTAAACCTAACTAATCTAAGGACATCACAAACATCCATTCCCGAGGCAGGATTCGAACCTGCGACCGTAGCGGTCTTGCGGTTCCAGACTGCAGCGCCTTTAACCGCACGGCCACTTCGGCCGGCTGTCGTTTTCATCTGACTGCCCCTTGCAACAGGGGCCGTATACCAAACAGCCTAGTGACATCTGGAATTAAGAGTTCGGCACTAACAACAGTTATCTTCCATTATTTTGAAATGTGATCAAGTTTCCTCTTTCACCTTTGACCTTACGGGTGCCAGAAGTATCTTACATCAATGGTATGGTTTCCAGCTAGTGAATTTCATGTGAAACACACTGTGTTGAAAGTACTCTATGCGTTCTAGACATTTGTTGGAAAACATGAAAATACACACTTCACTACGTGTATATCGGGCTGTCCCTGCTATTATCAAGGACATCTTCACAGCGTTTCGGAAGATATTTGCAATTTCATTTATCTAATGTGTAGGTGGAGTACTGTTCATCGCGTGTGTATGCGACATACAATGTCGGCGGAAGACATCGATTTGTTTTCAAATGAAATATTTTGTAATATAGTATTTTATGTGTTCTTTCCACAGAATAGTTCCCATTTAGTCTAGCGCGATATTCGCTGTTGCGATATGTATTAAAAAGAACAGCAGATCGACGACAAATAGCGAAAGAGTAGCGCTGCTGCACGACGGTAAGGGATAGACGCGCAGACAGCATGATGCAGGCTTGCATACGAGACGGGGAAAATTCAACTCGTTCCAGACTGAAAAATGATTGGGTGCGGACGCTGTAACGTGGCAGTCGGCCGTGATAATAAACAAACGAGAAGTTGAATTTACACTGCCCGCAATGCGATGCGATGCGGTTCGAAGCAGATGTTTCCCAATGCAATACGCTGTGATGCGATAGAGTGTCACGCACCACGCGAATGCAGCACGATCTGAGCAGTTTTTCCTCGGCCCAGTAAATTCGTTTTTGGTAGAAAACAGTACTGTCAGAATTCAAGGCAGTAGTGAAGGGTGTATTACATCAACAAGGGGGCGTTGGCTGTACGAGAATTCTGTCATTTGTACAGTGACTTGCGGTAAATTTTTGAATTACTTCAGAATCAGTACACAGACATTTGACTATATAGTATCACCTGTTTCAAGTAGATTACAGAAAAAACCTAAGTTTACAAATTTCAGAATGATTATTCCTACAAAAGAGAAACTTATGGTCACCAATAGATAAGCACCCTCCGTTAAGTTAATAAAACACTCTTTACTAAGAGCAATTTACAATTTGTAACATATTCACCATAATTTACAATTTAGTACATTACTGGCAAGGAGTCTTAATAATATTCTACATCCACATCTACGTATATACTGTAGGAACCACTGTAAAGATCGTGACAGAAGATACGTCCTACATTGTTGGTTATTACGTTTCTTTCCCTTTCCATTCATGTATGGAGCGCGGGGAAAATGCTTGTTTAAATGTTTATGGATGATGTAATTAGTCTACTCTTGTACTCACATTCCATATGGGAGCTATTTGTAAGGGGTTGAAGTACATTCCTAGAGTCATCATTTACAGCTGGTTCTTGAAACTTTGTTAGTAGACTTTCTCGGGATAGTTTATATTTATCTTCAGGAGTCTGCCAGTTCAGTTCTTTCTGTATCCCAGTGCCACTCTCCCGCGGGCGAAACAAACCTGTGATCACTCGTGCTGCCCTTCTCTGTACACATTCAATAGCCCCTTCCAGACCCATTTGGTATGGGTATCACACACTTGAGCAATATTCTAGGATGGATCACACGAGTGATCTTTATAGACTGACTACATATCTCTGGTATTCCACCAGTAAACCGTAGTCTGCTACCTGATTTACTCACGACGGAGCCTATGTGATCGTTCCGTTTCATGTCCCTGCTGAGTGTTACAGCCAAGTATTTGTTTGAGTTTACAAATGGTTCGAATGGCTCTGAGCACTATGCGACTTAACATCTGAGGTCATCAGTCCCCTAGAACTTAGAACTACTTAAACCTAACTAACCTAAGGACATCACACACATCCATGCCCGAGGCAGGATTCGAACCTGCGACCGTAGCGGTCGCGCGGTTCCAATCTGAAGCGCCTAGAACCGCTCGGCCACACCGGCCGGCTTTGAGTTTACAGATTCCAGCTGTGACACACTGGTATTGTATTCATAGGATACTACTTTTTTCTTCTGAGAAACGCACAATTTTACATTTTTGAACATTTACAGCAAACTGCCAATCATTGCACCATTTTGAAGTCTTATCAAGTGAAATAATAAAAAAGACTTCAAAAACAGTACTTATAAAGAAGAGGCATTTAAAAATTGAATAATAAGCGGACACCAGCCGCTCAGGCGAACATACATTTTTCTCATGTATCCGTATTATAATAATTTCTCTGTGTAAGCTTCGAGGGCAAAGAAATATAACAAAATGATGTAAAGAGACAAGATACGCTCTTTTGTTAATTTTTTAGTCGTCTTCTACTTCTTCTCTTGTCTTGGTTGCATGTAGACGGACATCTTGCGAGTGCTGGTAAATGTAAGCATAGTTGTACTAATTAAGCAGATAATATATTGATTTAAGATTATTGTTCACTTTTAATTTGTGAGAGGTGATCCCGATTTCATGTCCGCCTTCCTTGAATTAATCTGCATTCGAGTGATTTACAGTGCAACAATCGCAGCGGCCGGCGCAGCCAACGACGCCATTACGTGGCGATATTAACTTATAAAAATTAGCGGAAGCGTAAAACTCGCTCGCTATTGAAATAATATAGATTTTTCTCCACAGCCGCCCGACGTTGCAGAAAATACGTAGCTTTAAGATTCTTATTTTCAGTTCAGCAGCCGAGAGCCAGAGTCAGGACTCCAACTACAATGCAATGGTTAACGGAGGTGAGAAAAAATACTCTCGCGCGTGTGTGGGCCACAAATGTAATTAATAACCAAAGAATTTTTTTTTTACTTTAAAGTGAACTGACTAGCCGTGGAAATTAATATGAAAAGTTTGTTACATTGTTCAACTTACAAGCTCATGTTTTAAGATTCAGCGAGTCTAACGTTCATTAACGTAACAAATAATTTCCACTGAAGATTAGTATTGTTAAAAAAGAGTACTTCACAAAAGCATGTAATTATAAATCAAAATTGAATGAAATATCATTTTGATTAAAGCCCACCACGTAAGTCAGCAACAATCACCATTACCAATCAATTTCTGTAGTAAATAATAAACGGACACGAGACAAGGTACGACTGAATATTTGTACAGCTTCGCTCACACTGTATTTCTTTGTAGACAACTGCATGATCTACGAAAACTCTGAGGTTACTATCAATATCGTCTGTAAGATCATTAATAAACAATATGAATAGCAAGGGACACAACATGCTTCCCTGGGATACATCCGAAGTCGATGACTCTCCATCCAAGATAACAAGCTGAGTACTCCCTCCAAAAAAATCCTCAGTCCAGTCACATATTTCATCTGATACCTGATATGACTGTGCTTCTGATAAAAAGCGTAGGCGAAGTACTGAGCCCAATGCTTTTCGGAAATCGAGAAATACTGCATCTGTCTGACTGTCTCGATCCATGTCTTCCAGAAAGTAATGTGGGAAGAGTACGGGTTGGGTTTCACATGACCTATACTTTCGAAATCCATCGTGGTTTGCGTGGAGGAGGTCGTTCTGTTCTATATACTTCATTATGTTCGTAGTTTAGTGCATCATTTCTGCTACAATTCTTGTCGCTAGATGTATGTATGTAATATATGAAACCGGGGATCTAGAAACGACGGAGAGGCTTCATCCCGCCGTAGCCCTCAGTAGTTCACAACTCCACAACAGGCCACAGCAGTCCACCCACCCCAACGCCGCCCCACACCGAACGCCGGGTTATTGTGCAGTCCAGCACAAAGGACCCCCCCAGGGAACGTCTCATACCAGACGAGTGTAACCACAAATGTTTGCGTGGTAAAATAATTGTGGTGTACGTGGAAACGGTGTTTGTGCAGCTATCACCCACACAGTGTAACTGAGGTGGAATAAGGGGAACCAGACGAGGCAGATGAAAAACCGCCTTAAAAACCATCCACAGGCTGGCCGGCACACCGGACCTCGACACGAATCCGCCGGGCAGATTCGTGCCGGGAACCGGCACGCCTTCCCGCCCGGGAAGCAGCGCGTTAGACCGCGGGGCTAGCTAGATGTAACCTGCGCTTTCTTCCGACTACTGGGCCCAGTTTTCTGTTTGAGGGATCCACAGTATATTGTAGCTAGTTGAGAAGCTTACTCAGCTGTGAATTGGGTATAATACCTGACAGGGTGATCTGTCGCACGCTGGAGCGTTCAATTTTAACAATTTCAGCTGTTTCTCAACGCCACTGACCCAATACCCATGTCACTCATCTTTTCACTGGTACGAGAATTAAGAAGAGGCAATAGCCCTGGGTTTTCTTTTGTAGAGGAACGTTCGAAAACTGAGTTAGCCATTTCTGCTTTTGCTCTGCTACACCCAACTTCAGTTCCATTCTCGATCATGAGTCGCTGGACACTTAACTTTTTGCCATTAACAGAGTTTATAGATGAGCAAATTTTTTTGGGGTTTTGTGGAAGGTCATTTGATGATATTCTGCTACCGTAGTCATTGAAGGCTTCACGCATTGCTCTCTTTACTGCGAAACGCGTTCCATTGAGCATTTTTCTATCTACAGCCCTATGCTTTGTTTCATGCCTATTATGCAGTAGTTCCTGTTTCTTTAGAAGTTTCTTTACAGTGACTGTATAACATGGAGGATCTCTTCCATTATGAACTGTTCTACTGGGCACATATCTATCCAGTGCCTGTGTCGTCATGTTAGGATGGGTTTACGATTCTGTACGAAATATTATGTTTTGACTACCGTGGTCATAGTATCTGTCAAAAACGTCGGTACTTCCTACCACGGCCAGTTTGATTGAAACGGCGGCGAGCCACCTTCATTTCTGGGACGTTCGAGACGGGTCTTTTTCATTGTTGAGCGGATGGTGTCACTTTAGTTTTTCCACACAGTCCTCACCGCCTCACCTGGAAATACGGACATGAGCATTTGCAGAAATAATTAAGTCGACTTTCCATTACAGGCATTATCTTTTGTCCTTGGCATATTAATTGCAAATCATACAAAATACGTTCGCATCGTTCAGTTCTTTTCATTCCGTACTGTTTGAGATACTTAGCAGTTGGGAGGTCTTTCCGTGCTGCGTCACAGTCATTTCGAATGTGTTTGACTACAGTCGCACAGTGCTTGTATTCAATGTGTGCCGGAATATGGGCAATTTTGAGTCCTGTACACCTGCCTCCTCCTACTATACGACGACTTAAAACGACTGGGCAACACATGTATTTGTGTGGGGGCCATTGGGGTAAGCACGTTCGTGTTCAGTGCCCTCCTCATTCTGGGACAATTTACCGTAATAATACAAGGGGTGATCAAAAAGTTTCCGTCGAACGCAACACTAACCCCTTGCCTAAATGTCGTTGCTTATATACTAGCATCGCAGTCATGCTGGGTTGCATATACGCTGCATCAAAGCTCTCAAACGTAAACTTTTTGATCGTCCCTTATAAAATTCTTTTTCTCTTGCTTTACCAGCAATAGCCCACGTTCACAAAAGATTAATGGCAGTTGACGTTGGGGTTATCCGAAGCAATCAGATAGTGGAACATTCAGGACTAGTGATTTGTACGATAATATTATGAACGTTCCCCACAACCAGCCACCACCGAAAGAACTCCTCGGTACTTCACTAAAAGTCTCATTAGCGTTGACTGGAGATGAAGCCCTTCCCCTGTTGGAAAATTGAATAGGACTGTTTCCTGGATTGTTACTGACTGAGGAAGAAGATTATTTAACAGGAGGTCAACGAGGGCTATAACGATGGCGGCACGCGCATTTGGCATTTTTTCTGGAAGGAAATAGAAACTTTTCTATAACACACAAACATTATTATTTTCTGCGACTGCGTCCTGCATAACATAATAACCGATGAAGATTGGTTCACGTCTTCCTTCAGTTGTGTGTTGACCAACATGATCAAAAACGATACTTTGAAGCCTGCTTCAGAATAGTGTAACTATTGAGGACATCATTCATTATCAAAATGATAATATTTTTACATATACAGATGTTAGTTCTCCCGAGGAGAATGAACATGGGGGTGGGCGGGTGCGGTGGTAAGGGACAATCACCACCCCGCTCTCGTAAGAAAAGAAAACAACGTGCAACGCAGAGTAGAGTGAAGTACACTGAGCATTTGCTAACGGCTGCTGCGCAATTGCTTGCTTAGGTTAGGAGTGTCGTGAACATGATAGTGCAAACCTGACAGCTAACGGTATCCTATGTAAATCATAGTTCAAACCCTCCCCTCCTCATCTCCAATTAAAACCAACTGGGCGCCACTTTAAGGTGTCCGCACAGTAACAGTCCCTGTCTGTATTAGTCCTGTGACTGTTTGGCTTGCTTGTTCGTATTGTTAAAGTAATCGCTAAATATTGTAGTAGACTAATTTGAAAACAATTTAGGCTCATAAATCCTAGTTTAAAATAAATTTAAATTTGAAGGAGAAACAATCCGACGTTTTTCGTCGTCTGTGGGTGTTGCGTGAATGACACAACGGAAAGTATTTTTCGGGTATGACTCCGTTTACGTATTGCAAAAACTAAATTTGAAATATCTGCCCCAATATCAGAGAAAATATGACTCTTAAGAGAGACTCCTGGTATTTGCATAATGCATGATAGTAAGAGCAGCGTTTGTTTTAGCCATCACGCTTCACAGCTTTTGCAGCAAAAATAGAAACTAATCTATCAATAATACTACGCAAAATATGTCTATTTACCAAAGCAGATGAAAATTCGCCCTACGTCTTCCTGAGAGACAGTCTTCACTCCTTCTAACCTCATTAAGTAAGTGTAGACCAGGTGTGGTTTACATTCAAAGAAATTGAAAGCTATGTGTACCAAATAAATAAATAAGAGATGGTACTGATCCCCACAACATAAAACAGGTTGTAACAAAGTTGAAGTAACATGCCACATTTAAAAGAACGCAAAATTCGCTAGATTGGCGTAGTTTCACAGAGGCTCGAAATTTAGCCCGATCTTCAATGCGAGATGCTTTTAATGGTTTCCACAATAAAATTCTGTTTCGAAATCTGGCGGAAAACCCAAAGACGTTCTGGCCGTAAGTAAAGTACAGGAGCAGCAAAAGCAATTGTAATGTTACAGATGACACTGCCACTCAAGCAGAATTGCTAAACCCCGTTTCCCGAAATACCTGCACCAAAGAAGATGAAGTGAATATTCCAGAATTTGAATCAAGAACAACTGCCAAAATGAGTAACCTAGTCGTAGATAACCTCGGAGTAGCGAAACTGCTTAAATCGCCCAATAAAGGGAAGTCCTCCGATCCTCATTGTCTACCAGTTTGATTCATTTCAAAGCATGCTGATACAATAGCTCCATACTTAACAACTGTATACAACAGCTCCATCTTAACAATCATATACGACCACTCGCTTGTCGAAAGATCCGTACCTAAAGACTAGAAAGTGGCACAGGTTACGCCAGTACTCAAGGGAGACATTAGGAGTAATCCACTGAATTATAGATCCATATCGATAATGTCGATCTTCAATGGGAGTTGGGAACATATACTGCGTTTTAGCATAATGAATTATTTCGAAGAAACTATTTATTGACAAGCCGCCAGCACGGATTCAATATTGACAGGGGATGTCCAGCTAATTCCCTATTTTTAGATATCCAGAAGGTATTGACGCTGTACCTCACAAGCGACTTCTAATCACATTGCATGCCTATGAAGTACCGTCTCAGTTGTGCGACAGCATTCGTGATATCCTGTCAGAAGCTCACAGTTCATAGTAATCAAGGAAAGTCACCGACTAAAACAGAAGTGATATTTGGTGTTCCCCAAGGAAGTGTTGCCCTCTGCTATTCCTGGTTTATGTAAGCGATTTATGGGACAATATGAGCAGTCCTCTTAGATTGTTTGCAGGTGATGCTGTCATTTACAGTCCTATAAAGTCATCAGATGATCAAAATCAATTGCGAAACGATTTAGACAAGATATATGAATGTTGCGGAAAGTGGTAGTTGACTCTAAATAATGAATAGTGTGAACTGATTTGTTTGACTGATGGAGCTGCTAAATGCTATACCACCTACTGCATTCCCCTGACTTAAGCCCTCGTGAGCTCAACTCAGTTTCTAAACTGAAGGAAACACTTCACGGCATTCGCTTCAGAAGCGCTAAAAATTCGTCGGGCAATAGACCGCGTTCCGGTCGCTGGTGGCCGAGCGCTTGTAGGCGCTTCAGTCTGGAAACGCGACCGCTACGGTCGCAGGTTCGAATCCTACCTCGGGCACGGATATGTGTGATATCCTTAGGTTAGTTAGGTTTAAGTTGTTCTAAGTTCTAGGGGACTGATGACCTCAGATATTAAGTCCCATAGTGCCCAGAGCCATTTGAACCATTTGAATAGACCGCGCCGCTCGAACTGTCAACACAACTGGCACTGCTAAGAGTATCCTACAACTTCCACATCGCTGACAACAGGCTTTACTCGTACACAATGTTGGTGACTGCTTCGAAGGTCAGTCACACTGTGAAACACGTATCTGTTTTGTACGAGCTGTAAATAAATAGTTACCAGTATTAAATTTACAACCCTCGTACATTGTAAACCCCCTTCAACGAACACCACTAAAGCTAGCAACTTAGAAAAGAAGACTGCTTTTGCGGACCACCTGCTTAAGGAAGGCCATAGCTACAAGGTGGAACATGAAATATTACATTACATTAGTAAAGGAAGGAAGATGAACTATCTTGAAATAATGGAAATCAATTAACATTTGTCTATCAGCCCAAGCATAGTACTGAATGACCAGACACACTCCTAATCCCATCCAGGCCATGTCGTAAATTACCCATCTTACTGAAATACAAGAATTTACTTTATTTCAGTTACTATAATTTTTCTTGTTGTGTTAAAAATCTTTACTTTGTACAATCAAGAGATCTTCTCTTACCTGCTTAATCTCATTTGTGTATCTTATCTGTTTGTAGTTTAGGGCCTATTGAAGACAAGAGTATTTTGTTCAGCTACGCGTTTGGAACATGTCACCAAAGTTTATTGTTCAATTTATTTTCTTCCATGAGCAACTGTAGTAACTTTTATATACAATGAAGCGCCAAAGAAACTGGTAGAGTCATGCGTATTCAAATACAAAGATACGTAAACAGGCAGAATACGGCACTGCGGTCGGCATCGCCTATATAAGACAACAAGTGTCTGGCGCAGTTGTTAGATCCGTTACTGCTGCTTCAATGGTAGGCTATCCAGACTTAAGTGAGTTTCAACGTGGTGATACAGTCGGCGCGCGAACGATGGGACACAGCATCACCGAGGTAGCAGTGAAGTGGGGATTTTCCGTACGACCATTTCACGAGTGTACCGTGAACATCAAGAATACTAAAAACGTCAAATCTCCGATATGGCTGCTGCCAGAAAAGGATCCTGCAAGAACGGGACCATCGACGAATGAAGAGAATCGTTCAACGTGACAAAGACGCAACCCTTCCACAAATTGCTGCAGATTTCAATGCTGGGCCATCAAGAAGTGTCAGCGTGCGAACCATTCAACGAAACATCATCGATATGGGCTTTCGGAGCCGAAAGTCCACTCATGTGCCCTTGACGACTGCACGACACAAAGCTTTACGCCTCGCCTGCGCCAGTCAACACCGAAATTGGACTGTTGATAACTGGAAACATGCTGCCTGGTCGGACGAGTCTCGTTTCCAATGGCATCGAGCGGATGGATGTGTACGGGTATGGAGACAACCTCATGAATCCATGGACCCTGCTTGTCAGCAGGGGACTACTCAAGCTGATGGAAGCTCTGTAATTGTGTGGGGTGTGTGCAGCTGGAGCGATATCGGACCCCTGATACGTCTAGATATAATACTGACAGGTGAAACGTACGTAAGCATCCTGTTTGATCACCTGCATCCCTTCATGATAACTGTGCATTACAACGGATTTGGGCAATTCTAGCAGGACAATGAGACACCCCCTACGTCCAGAATTGCTACAGAATGCCTCCAGGAACACTCTTCTGAGTTTAAACACTTGTGCTGGGCACCAAATTCCCCAGACATGAACATTATTAAGCATATCTGGGATGCCTTGCAATGTGCAGCTCAGAAGAGATCTCCACCCCGCCGGCCGCGGTGGCCGAGCAGTTCTGGACGCTTCAGTCCGGAAACAAGCGGCTGCTACGGTCGCAGGTTCGAATTCTGCCTCGGGCATGGATGTGTGTGATGGCCTTAGGTTAGTTAGGTTTAAGTAGTTCTAAGTTCAAAAAATGGTTCAAATGGCTCTGAGCACTATGGGACTTAACATCTGAGGTCATCAGTCCCCTAGAACTTAGAACTACTTAAACATAACTAACCTAAGGTCATCACACACATCCATGCCGGAGGCAGGATTCGAACCTGCGACCGTAGCGGTCGCGCTGTTCCAGACTGAAGCGCCTAGAACCGCTCGGCCACACCGGCCGGCGTTCTAAGTCTAGGGGACTGATGACCGCAGATGTTAAGTCCCATAGTGCTTATAGCCATTTGAACCATTTGAAGATCTCCACCTCTCGTACCCGTACGGATTTATGGCCAGCCCTGCAGGACTGACTGCGTCAGTTCGTCCAGCACTACTTCAGACATTAGTCGAGACCATGTTGCGGCACTTCTGCGTGCTCGCGGAGGCCCTACACGATGTTAGATAGGTGCACCAGTTTTTTTGGCTCATCAGTGTAGTTCATTAGTTAACTGTCACATATTTTATTTTCTTTAAATAATCTTACATCGTATTTACGCTGAAATAATCCCTCTTTTTTAATTCCTAAACTTAATATTAACATGTGTCATCTTTGGAAATGGAGATATTCTGTAGATGCACGAATTGAAAATCTTTTATACAACAAGATTTCACGCACCACATACCTATTTATCTTTGTAGCTGATCATGTGAAATAAATAACAAATAAATAAATAATAAATATTGCAGAATATTACACGAGTGTTGTGTAAGTTTTCATTCATAATAAATACTTAGGAACTAAAAATTACGAGTAACTTAAACTGGAAAGATCACATACATAGTACTGCAAGGAAAGAGAACCGAAGCCTGCGATTTATTGGCGGAACACTTAAAAATGCAGTAGGTCCATTAAAGAGAGCACCTGCACTACGTTTGCCCATCTTTTTTTGGACCACTGCTGCGCTGTATGTGATCCTGTAGGACTGACGGAGGACATCCTTGCTCGACTAGCATTCCCGAAAAAATATGATGAAGAATAAAGCAACGACAACCTCGGATTTTATGCTACAAAAACTTCCACTTTACTCTTGACAGATACGAACTGCGTCAGAGACCTCGTTTAAAGAAGGCTTCAGAGTGAAAGATATACCTTCTTGTCTTGAAGGAACTAAACATGTGTTGCAAAGCTGCGAATGATATTACGCACACATCACTTTTTTTTTTTTGTTTCCGGAATGTCCCATACAGCCATTTCAACAAAGGAAATGTTATATAACAATTTGTTTTGGCAATTCATGGTAGACATTATTTTAAATTGTATTCTGGTACGAAGCTACATAGGATTAACAAAGGACTGATTCGACATGAAAGGTACTCACACATAGAAGCTCATCTATTCGGCTATGTCGCATTACGGCAGTCAGCTTTATGCCACTGAGATTGTCTTTTGAAGAGCTCTAGAAATTCGTCGACTGAGAATATTTCGTTCTTCACTTGTGTGACCATATTGTCCGTAACTGCTTTACAATTCCTGAGGATATTTTCGTTCTGTCGTTGCATCTACAGAATGAAAATACTCTCAGGAAGACAGTATTTCGTTCCAGTAACAAGCAGTTGCTTCTATATTTCGGTAAACGAAATGGTGAGATTATCACCCGCAAAGTAACGTATTTGATCCTTTACGTGCTGTCATGTGTTGAATCCTTTGTTTCGTTATTACTATTAGTGTATGAAATAATACTGGATGGTACTGTTTCGTTTTAACCCTTGTGTATAAGCCGCTATGGCGAGTTTCGTCGCGTATTAAACAAAAAAAAGTTGCAGAATGAACTATTCAGATGCAACCGTCTTCGCGATCCACTCACATGGAAACATTAGTCGTTTATAAGCGTCTCTTATGTAAGAGTCATATAGTCATCTGGTGGCACTTGTCTGACAGGGAGTCCTAAAATATTAGATTTCCAGCTGAGGAACGCTCAATGGAACTAAAAGTGCAATTTTTTCACGTGAGACAAGATATATTTACTGAAACGTATTCGAGAGGACGACGGTTCAATCCCGTGTCCGGCCATCTTGATTTAGGTTTTCCGTGATTTTCCTAAATCGCTTCAGCTAAATGCTGGGATGGTTCCTGTGAAAGGGCACGGCCAACTTCCTTATCCATCCTTCCCTAATCCAATGAGACCGATAACCTAGTACTTTGGTCTCCTCCCCCAAATCAACCCAAACCCAACTGAAACGTGTTCTATAGCTTCAGCTCTGTGTAACACTCTCGCTCTGACAAAAATAATTAGTTACGAATCTTTCACATCTTCTGTACACTTTCTCTGAACGTTCGGTCGTTTAGACTTGAAAAAGAGCGGGGAAGTTGGTGAAAACCGAAAAGTGTGCATATAGGAATTTTGTGGCTTCTTTCACACATCAATCTTACTTCCTCAAAACCCTGTAGTTAACACACAAACTGTTGTCTACTTCATCACTTCCCTCCTATCATGCTTTACTTTACTTGGCCAATGTGACTGGTTTCGTAAGGATAAGACAAAAATCAATGCTACTGACTTATCTGTACGAGTTGACTGCATTTATAGCCAATCCACGTAGCTGTTGACTTTACTCCTAATGTCGAATTGATGTCAAAGCATTTTCTTCTGGGTATTTTTGTTGGACAGCGAAATCTGGTTGTGCAACGACTCTTTACTTTGCTTTTTACAACATTATTGCGCATAATTGTACTGTTGCAAGTTCTAAAAGTACCTTGACACAATTGCTGCAGTATCTGATTCGCAGTGGGAACAACAGTGCGGGCCGTTCCACTCCGCAGCCGGGACTTCCCTGGCACGGGCTCCTGTGACGCAGACCTGCCAACTGCAAGCGAGAGCGCCGTCAAGGATTCCCCAACCAGAGGCGTGGTGCCAGCAGCAGCAGTCGGCGAGGAGCTTCCGTCTACAAGTATTACTGTCGCCACATTTCTCTCGGCAGGTATCCGGTTCGTGTTAGACGGTGTCTCAAAAGATTTCTCAAGAGCCAAGGTAAATGGTTCAAATGGCTCTAAGCACTACGGGACTTAATATCTTAGGTCATCAGTCCCCTAGACTTAGATCTACTTAAACCTAACTAACCTAAGGACATCAAACACATCCATGCAGGAGGCAGGATTCGAATCTGCGACCGCAGCAGCAGCGAGGTTCCGGACTGAACCGCCTAGAATCGGTCGGCCACAGGGGTCGGCTGAGCCAAGGTAACATTAGCTTAGGCGACAGGAAGAAATTACAATTACAAGAATCAACGTAAGTTCAAATGAATTGTCACAAAGGTTCATGCCGACTAACTACCGCCAAAGTGACATAACAACTTCATCAGCATCTGAAACAACCAATCTACCTAATCCAAGCCCAAAACGTGACATGCAGTCTGAACAATTGTGTCCCGAAACCCATCCTCCAGAAGTACACATACATCTACACTTGCATCCAAACCTAAACGCCACAAGCTACCCTTTGGTGAGTATCGGACGGTACTTTGTGTACCATTGTCATTTCCCCTCTTTCCTGTTCTAGTCGCGAATGGTACACAAGAAGAATGATTGTTGATGTGTCACCGTGTAAGCTCGAATGACTTTAATTTTACTTTCATGGTTTTACAACATACTGATTGACTATCCTATGCATGTTCGCTCTCTGATTTTTAACAGTAAACCACTCCGTCATGCGCAACGCCTCTCTTGTAGTATCTGCCACTGCAGCAGAGATAACATCTCAGCGACGCTTTCGCGCTTGTTGTGACGAAAAGCGTTGCTCTTCTTTGGATCTGCATGGATTATATTCTCTCCAAACCACGTGAAAAGTGCTAACTGTGCTAACTGTAATGGAATTATTTGGTCCAAAAAGTCATCCACCACCATTTTTTCCACAACAGCGGAGAATAAAGCATGATGATCCCATAATGGCAACCCATAGACGTTTATTACTTGAACAATATCCTCCGATATTAAATTGGAACTGATGTAGCGTCAGAAACAGCTCATGGGATTTGGCTGGTGCCGACACAGCTTTTCAAGCACAAACATGAACAAGGATTATGTCAAGTTTCAGGTGATCATGTGATTCCTGCGCTACAGAACTTCTTTGTATAAAAAGAGTGCCGTGGTACTAGACGATAGCATCCCTATTCATAAATTCAGCATATTTTCAGGTTAATACAAGCACCTGACTTGAATACTATTGAGCATTTGCTGTAGTGCCAAGAATTCGTATCAGATTTCCCTTTCAGTGACAACGGTATTTCGAAATATTCACCCGTGAACTATTTCGGCATGAAGTACACCGTAAGAAACTGAAGACTCACACAACAGTGTTATTGTTCAACGTTACTGAAAACTGTAAACCTTGGACATATACCACGTAGTGTTAAACAGTCCGAAGTTTTACTGATGAGAAACATTACCGTTACTCTAGACGAAATTTGTTGCATCAGTTACTGAGTTTCTAAATTCAGTGCAGCTACACATTTAGCATCTTTCATCAAGTTCTCTTGTCACTCTTGTCACACGCGGGTGTCTGCATGTTGGTCTGTCACCATGATATTTGCTGCTGGTGTTCAATAACGAGCTTCTCATCCAGGCCTTGAAGGCCCGTGGCATGTCGACTGGTTGCTGTGTCATCCTGTGCATTGCGGCGTCACGATGACGCGGTATGTTGGAGAATGTGGTCAGCACACCACTTTCTCGGCCGTTTTGCCTATTTTCCAGACCGTGGAGCCGGTACTTGTCGTTCAAGTAGTGTAGCTCCTCAGTCGGCTTCACGAGGCTGAGTGCACCTCGTTCCAGTTGTCCCACCAAGGAAAAATCCTCGGCAGTACCAGGAATTGGACCCGGGTCCACCCCATGACAGCCATCTATGCTGACCACTCCGCTACGGGGTGAACTGTTGGATATAAATAGCCAGACTTGGATGTCTTACGGGAACTATAACTTTCCTAGTTCCAATATCATTTCCATTGTCTGCTTACATAGGCTCAGTTAACTACGAAAGTCTGTCGTTTCGCATCAGAATGTCAGTTATATTTCTAAAACAATAGATACAAAATGATACACTACGAGGAATGGTTTTAAAGTAAGTACCGTTCTGGGATTTCGCCGCTGCAGCATCGCGGTCGGCATTTGGTGCAAGCCACAGACGCCTTTACAGTGTTTTCTGGCCTTTTACGTTTGTTCGTGAATATTTGACATGCCTCCTCCGACTGAGAATCCTGCCGACTGTGAAATTACGCTCTGCGATTCCTTTTCTTAGTACTAAAGGCGCGAAAGTGGCTGAAATTCGTCGTCAAGTCAGTGGAGTGTATGGAGAAAACATTATGAGCTCTGGGATGGTACGGAAATGGGTGAGAGGTTTTAAAGATGTCCGCACGAATGTGCATCGTGAGCGCAACCTTCAGTCATTATTAACGATTTGGTGCATAAAGTTGATGAAAAAGGGAGAGAGAACAGCGCTTTACTATTTCAACGTTATGTGATGAGGTTGCTGAAGTGCCAAGAAGTGTGCTTAACGCAGTTGTTTCAGAACACTGAAATTATCGAAAATTGTGCTCATGTTAGGTAGCGAAAAGACTGACTGAGGTGCACAAAAACAAACATTTAGCCAATTTTTTGACTTTCCTAGAGCAGTACAGTGGAGAAGATGGCGATTTTTTAACCCCTTAATGTGTTGCGAATTCCTTCAGTGCTGTTTTAGAAATTCGAAGGTTAACTGTTCTTGAACGCCAGTGCCGGCAGGTGCTGATTATACATCAAGCTACCAACACATTCTCGGTCAGCATTTCGGGTACCTCTAACACACCACGATTTTTTTTTCATTTAGAGATTTATTCAGTTATTAGGGGGTTAAGCCGAATTGTGACAGGCGATGAAACATAGGTGGCTACACCTCAGTCAAAGCAGTAATCCATGGAATGGCGGCATTCGATATCACCCAAGGACAGGAAGGGAGTGCCGCTTGCGGATTTTTTGTCTCGTGGTGAAACCATAAATTCATGGACTTACTGCGTGAGACCTTAGAAAAACTGGGCCGTGTAATCAAAAACAGAAGGTGTGGCATTGTGGCCGGCCGCAGTGGTTCTAGGCGCTTCAGTCTGGAACCGGACGACCGCTACGGTCGCAGGTTCGAATCCTGCCTCCGGCATGGATGTGTGTGATGTCCTTAGGTTATTTAGGTTTAATTAGTTCTAAGTTCTAGCGGACTGATGACCTCAGCTGTTAAGTCCCATAGTGCTCAGAGCCATTTGAACCATTTTCAATTTGTGCTTCACGACAGTACCCGTTAACACGCGACCAGTTGAGCTCAACAGCTGATCGGATCATTTGGCTGTGAACAACCTCATCACCTTCTGTGCAGCTCAGATCCAGCGCCCAGTGACTACCAGGTGTTCCTGCATTTGAAGACGCGTCTGGTTGGTCAGCACCACGGCGATGATGAAGATTATAAATAAATTGAAGGTGGAGGGGGAGAAAGGAAAGGAATGGGAAGGGATTACTGATGACATCTGCATCGGGACTCTAAGCAGAATCGGCGACGATGAGCGAAAATGTGTACTAGACCGGGATTCGAACCCAGGATCTCCTGCTTACGAGTTAGGTACGTTACCCCCTGCACCCTCCGGGACTGTATTATTGCAGCTGCGCGGACTATTTCGGCACGCCTCAAGGCCGACCAATATTCCCACTGAGAGCCACTTATTCGTAGTTCCCGTCCATTTCCTCCATAATCGCTACTCTGAGATTCCTGCTGGAGGTCCGATGTACTTGTGCGTAGGCACTGAAGAAGTGGATCCATTATCCATCCAGGCGAATCAATTATATGATTGTGTGGTGTCTGTTCTTTCAGACATGTCCGAAAGAACATGCACCACATATTTATATAGATGACGAAGATACTGTGTCGCAATGGTTGTCCAATCAGGTGACAGATTTGTATGGCGAAGGTATTCAAAAGCTGTTTGTAGGATGCGATAAGCGCCTTAATAATGGTGAGAATTATGTAAGTTGAAGTATAAGCAATCACGAAAACAACTAAGAAAAGTCTACATGTTTTATATTTATTTCAGAACAGTATTTATTTAAAAAAAACACGCTTTGTACATCCAAATAGTTACCCCTTCAGAAACACCACATTGGCCGCTTTGGAGCGCTGTACATGGAGCAGAACTGCTACCAGGCAATCATGTGACCCTCCACCACTGACGTACATCATGGCAGTGAAGACGCACATATGTACCAGTCGATTGTATGGGGTTAGTGGAACGGGTCAACTCGAGGAAGTGGCAAAATGGCAGAAAGCAGTTATCACCTTTAGACGTGTGCAAGAGCACACCGTGAATGAAGTTGCATGATCTTTTTTTGGTGTATCAATGCGTACTGTCCGCCGTGTTGACGAGCAGTTGTGTGCCAATCATATACAGTTGATGCTCCTGAGACTTATTGACTCTCACCTTTATCTACGATGATTATTTATAATGAAGGAATGGATTATAATTTGTACCAGCACCGGGATCCGTACCCGAGTCTTGTGCTTACTACGCCGATGCGCTATCCGCCGAACTCCACTCGCACTGCAAGGACCACCATTGCACCGGACGACCATACCACGCGCCTTCTCCAACAAATTCCAATTCACGCCTAGCCCACTGCTATTCACCTTTTAATGGTGTACCGCTTACCACTTGCAGCCATGTAAAACTACGTAAGAATACTGGATGTAAAAACATCTTAACATAGACAACTCAAATGCGAGTGTCATGCATGGCGAGTGACAATCGGTTTCAAACCTGACAGAAATTGCTGCTGTCAGTGAATGCAGCTCCTTCTGAAACAGATTCCAAGCTAACATTGTGAATGGAGCTGCTCACGGTGGGCATTTGTAGTCGGGCACCTCGCAGTAGACCATAGCTAACGCTGTCACATAAAGCTAAATTTCTTCAGTGGGATAACAGCACGAAAATTTGTCAGCAGTTCAGCCGAGGCTTGTAGTGTGGTCGCCCGGAAAGTAATTTTTGCCTATTTTCAAATGATGCAAGGCATTAAGTACATCGACGTTCGTACGAAGTGTTTAGCCCGCAGTTTCTGGAGGGTGCTGTTGGGGCAAAGGTGGTTCTATGCTGATTCGGTGATGTTCTTCCTACCATGACTTACGTACATCATTTAGGTTACCACGAACATGTACCAGTATGCAGAATGAGATTTTCACTCTGCAGTGGAGTGTGCGCTGATATGAAACTTCCTGGCAGATTAAAACTGTGTGCCGGACCGAGACTCGAACACGGGACGTTTGCCTTTCGCGGGCAAGTGCTCTACCAGGTTTGGAATGTAGGATACGAGGTACTGGCAGAACTGAAGCTGTGAAGACGGGGCGTGAATCGTGCTTGGGTAGCTCAGCTGGTAGAGCACTTACCCGCGAAAGGCAAAGGTCCCGAGTTCGAGTCTCGGTCCAGCACACAGATTTAATCTGCCAGGAAGTTTCATGAACCAGGATGTTTATATCAACATTCTAAATGACCATTTTATTGAGCCTCCTTTAGCACCTTCATAAACAACAAGATGCGGTCAAGATGACAACAATCATGTTCACAGAGCTGCATGCATGCCTCCTCAGGCGCCCAATCTCTACCCTGACTGCCTCACAAACTCACCCAGTCTTACTCCCACAGATAATTTCTGTGACTATTAGGAAGAACAGATGAAGCGTATAAATCAGTCATCGCAGTTTGGTAACTGTACATGATCCAATTTTCAATAAGAGGCTTCGTCTGAATACGACATACCTGAAAGAACTCGTGCGCACTCTACCTCGTTGAACAGGGGCCACCGTCAAGGTATTGGCGTGATGTCTTCAAGGGATTATTAATTATTTATCCGGTGTGCTTATTCAGTGCTGTTATTGCTTGCTGTGATATTTTTAGCTGTCAGGTCATAAGCGTACGTCACTGTGTAAGGTGTCAGGCAAATCCAACACCTTCCATGAAAACCCTGACATGATAAGCAAATCAATTAGTATGTCACATAGCTCCGAATAAATCTTGACATTAAATTAACCAAAGTAATACGAGTAACGAGTGAGCCAATGGAATACCACAGACTAACACAAGAATGCCTAAATCCATGTCATACCTTCCCACCGTGAGACAGACGCAGTTCCGAGGGGAGAAACGAGAACAGAAGCCGAGAGCAGAACCGTGTTAAGCTAGAAGGCCCTACGATAAGGGACGGACTGGTCACCCACGTCGCCAGCTAACCACTAGGACCACCCCAGCTGCAAGTTTTAGCGTGAGACTTTTTCGCGTCTCTGTTACGTCAGGACCACCCCCCAGCCCATGTTAAAAGCTATAGCCCTCCAGAAGAACAGTATAGATCATACGATAACACAAAAAGGGCCATCCCAACCGCAAGTTTTAGCGTGAGACTTTTTCGCGTCTCTGTTACGTCAGGACCACCCCCCAGCCCATGTTAAAAGATAGAACCCTCCATAAGAACAGTATAGATCTTACGATAACGCTAAAAGGACCACACCAGCTGCAAGTTTTAGCGTGAGACTTTTTCGCATCTGTTATGTTGCAAACTTTAAAAACATTGCCCCACCACGGAAAGCACAACGTTTCTCATTGGATAGACAGAATTTTTGAAGGCGGAATTTAAGGTTAACATTGAGACCCTGATTGGTCAGATGAAAACACAGCCAAATAGTTTTTTAAACCAACTTCGGTACATTGTGGTAAGGAGAAGTTAGGAGGAGAGTTGCTTCCGAGACGGCGAAATGAGCGGAGCTGTGCTGCCCGCCACCCCATGACGAACACCAACAAGGTAATGAACGCATGCGATGTGGCATAACATCGCATAAAGCTTCACTCAGAACTGAAGAAGTCTCATCTGTTACACCCCCTTTTTTTGCGTAATACTAGTGTCGATAGTCAATTAAAGTTCATGGTGTTCACATTTGCCACTTGAAGTAAAAATCTGAAACGCGATGATTTTTCTGTTATATAGTTGTTGAGAAGCCACATCAGCCACTGTAATTTACGACAAGTTAGATAAGTAATTAAAGATAATTGAGGGTCACTGTAGACCATTTTGATAGTTTTCTCTTTTGTGAAATTTAATGTAAACCTAGATTATAGATGTGATATGGCATAGGTCATCCTTCGATCCATTGTAGAACTTGGAAACCCATTCAGGGAATATTCGTTCACATTTTTGTTGAACGCAGTTGGTTTTTACCATCCTGTATTAAAACATTTCCTTTTATCAATAGTGCAATTTATAAACAATGTTTTGTGAGTAGAATAAAATATCCAATGGTAAACTTAACTGCTTTTTCGACGTTATTTTACCAGCTAACTAAAAATAGGAAAGCCTTAAACCCCTTCCACTGAATTTAGTTAGTATTAAGATTCCTTTACAGGGAGTGCAGTGGAGCTGACGCTGAAATCATTAAGTATTTGGTTATATCATCGCTAGTCTCACTGAACTCTTCTGAACTCTACACGTCATGTGTGGTCTGGCGTCTCCTTACCAGCAACAGGTGCCAGGTTCAAACTAGTCAATTCCCTAAAAAACACGCTCAGAACGTCGTTGCGCGAAAGTGGTAGGGAGACATGATATAGAACAACAGTCGCAGTAACAACGCAGAATGTTAGAGAATGGCGACCCTGCCAGGATGGTAAAATACCATGATTGAAGGTCGACCACATGCCTAACTAGGTCAGAAAAATATGCTGTTGAAAAATTTTCGTAATAAAAAAATTTTTTTTAACGTTATAAATAGTCGAAAACAGTAGCTGCAGCGATAGATAGTAAGAAAGTATTCAATAAAAGTGAGACATTGTAGCAGAGACAATAGCATAATTAAGTTATGAATTTTAATATTGTTAGAATTAAGTTAGTTTTCTCCTCAATGCAAGCGCACAGGTGGCGGATATTGTTGACAAGTTGGTTCTGACCCAACAAGTAAGTGAATTGATTGTCAAGTCATGTGTGCAAAAAGTTTATGAAACGCGTGAGATCGCATGAGCGCATGTTGACTCGAAGTAGGGCGCGTGAATTGCTTTTAAAACAGGAAATAAGGGATTTCGGAAAGATTAGCAATGGCAAATCGAGACCTTGACCGAATTGAGGTGGAGACCCAACATGAAAATGGACAGAGAATAGAGGACAGTACAACAGACGATGCAGTATCGCGAGAAATAGGACATATAACGCACCATAACGAGGATAATGGCAAGGCATAGAAAGCGTAAGTCAGCATACGACAGAAGAGCAGGAAAGTAGAGAGACAGTCGATGAGGATTCTAACTTGCGTCTTGAATACGTAGAACCCATAGTACAAGTAATCAGAGCTCCCTCACCACAGAGTACAAGGAATGCGAGCAGAAACGTGTCATAGCACAGTTCAATGCAATCGGTTGCAAACCAACACTTGGGCGAAAACACAGAGCGTAGGACGTCGGAAGAAAACGCAATAGGACTCACCAATCTGGCAGAATTATTACAACAAATTACGGAAACCATGACAAGGCAAAATAAAGACATAGCGAACTAAATTCAAATTCAGAATGCAGAAACCACGAGACAAATGCGTGAGATTAAAGAACAAAACAAAAAAATTATGTTACACCTAAGTCGTATTGAAGACGAGGCAAAAGAATCTCGAGAAGTGATAGGAAACTTAATAACAGGTCACAATCAATTGAGAACAGACATTGATAAGGTACAAGCGGACGTACAAACATTGCGTAATGACATTCAGGACGAGATCAAAACATTACGTAACAACACCCAGGGAGAAGTCAAGAAACCAGAGAAACAGATAAACGAAATTACTAGACAAGCAGCAGGTAGAGCGCGTGAAATTGTTGAAAACAGTGTGTTACACAAACGTATCACAAAAGCGCTGAAAAGATATGATAACCGCGTAGTCAAAATAGAAGCGACAATTTCAGAAATTGCGAACAGAGTTGTTGCAAACCATTGAAGAGCGTAGTGAACAGGATAGAACAAGCACAGAGTCTGCAACCACATCCGTATCTGTAACAGCACCGGAAAAACAAGCAATTAACGAAGATATTACGCATTTGCGATTCCAATCACAGGCGGAAAGTAACATACGTGAAATCAGACAGCCTGCACAGTAACAAACATGTTTCGAAATTCTTGATGAACAAACGGCATCACAAACACATGCGGAACCACAAATATATGTTTCAAGACAGTTTGGATCGTGCAATGAAGCAGCAAGGTTATCCAGACAAGATACCGAACCAATACCTGACAATGGAAAGCCAGGTCGCGAAGAGTAAAGTGCAATGCATTGAGAAAGACTTTCACAACCGATGGAAGAAAATTACTGCGTACCACTCCAACGATACTACGCAAGGGTAGGCGAAAGTTACAGTGGACAATATCCAATGGATCTACCACAACCGGAAAGAACGACGGGAGAAATGATCAGAAACAAAGGTAGCGAAGAATCGCGAATTTCATATGGAACTATGACGAAGTACGACAACGATCAGTTCCTCACAGTCAGAAAATTTCAACACTTTCGAGAAGGAAACTAGTTACATCCACGAACTTTTATTGATCAATTCCGAGTAGGAACCTGGACGCTAGCACACAAATTAGACTTTATATGTGCACACATGTCAGGAACAGTCGCAGAAATGTTGCAGAATGTTGCAGCGACATGCCGATCGTACGAAGATTTCAGAGAGAAGTTTCTCTCACGATATTGGTCCAGCGAAGCACAGAACAGAGTGAAGTACGAATTATTACAGAACCCATATTTTGAAAATTCAGGAGAGAAGAGTCCCGTGAAATTTTTCGAATTAATGGCAAAGAAAAATCAATGCTTAGATGTACCATACAGTGATGGAGAGTTGATTAAATTATGCGCGATGAAGCTACCATTGAAATACCAGCAATCATTAGTAGGTCGCAGAGGCAATGACGTCGAAGTTTTTAAAGGTATTCTAAGGGAACTAGAGTTCATATTTTCGGAATATGACGCAAGAAAAAGACGAAGCACACGTGAAAACGAAAGCACAAAGCAGTGGACTCCACAAGACACAGTACGAAGAAACAATAATTACGAACCATGTGATAACTTCGCACCAAGAAACGACAATAAATTTCAACAAAGAACCGGTTATGGATTTAGAAAAGAATATGGTAATAACTATAATTCACCCAGGAACGGCAACAACTATTACAGAGGGGATAACGACAACCGGAACGGGTACTGGAGAACCAATAGACCGACAAATTATCAACAAAGATACCGCTATCAACAAGCTGAACAAGAAAAGAGAATACAGATTTAAGAGGTGGAGGTAGGACCACCAAACCCCGATAAACGTTCGAATTGACAGCTAAGCGCCCATGCCAATGAGAATGACGCACTGACCCAGGACAATTGCAGCACCTTGAACAGAGAAGTAAAAATCTTATCACCAGAATAGAAGAAACAAATCCACAGGGACCAGATGAAAGCGAAGACATGAAAATAATAATATCGTGTTGGGACGAAATTAATTGGGAGAATACTGACGAGGAAGATGAATTACCAGAGGCATGCACAACGAATGTAGGAGGAAAGGACGAAGTAATGAGTATTGCAGAGCTATTTGAGATGGAAACCAGGGAAAGCGAATTCAATGAGCATCATTCGCCGTCGACAGAAGTTGAAAATAAGTTACGAGTGGGCACACAACCCAACGTATATAATGAAGGAAGTTATGAAGCGATAATTAGAGCATTTAGATGCGATTATGTGGAAGTAACGACGAAGAAGGAGAAGATAGACGAGGATGAGGAAAATGTAGAGGATGTTGAAGAAAGCGTAAATGAAGGATGAAATAGAGAAGAGGAAATAAAAGAGAGAGAAGTAGCAGTCGAAGCTTATCCTACAGAAACTTCGAATTCACAAGGGAAATTCCTATAAAGACTCATGTATGATTCAGTGGAGGATTCGTTGATGCAAGAAGAAGAAGAACAGAACCAACCCTTTCAAATTGAACCAATTGTGAAGGCCATGGTAAAGCATATCCCGGTCAATATTGTAATTGATAGCGGAAGTGAACTGACTGCAATCTCAGAAAATTTATTCATGCAGTGTAATGCCAATGAGGAATTGCCAGTTCTGAAAACACGTAAGATTAAAGTAAGAGGTCCTATTAGAAACAATGCTGCGTAAGTTATGAGACAAACAAGGTTAACTCTTTCCTGTCAAGGTCAAAAGATCGAAGCCAACATCGTGATTATACCTAAACTAACTGTAGATTTGATTATAGGTGCAGATTTTTTAAATGAGAGACGAGCGATAATAGATATGGGGAAAGGTAGTGTAACATTCCGGAATGTCACACTTCTCTTTGAGCAAAAGCTAAAATTAGAAGAAATACCAGTTATAAACAAACAATTAAGAATGATGCGAGATAAAGAGGATGAAGAATTAGAATGGTATGCACAAAAGGGGGAATCGCCTCAACTCATGTTAGAAGTCCATAAAGAAATCGACAAAAAACTGCAAGAAGTTCAAGGTATTTCGGAACACAGTAAAAGAGAATTAGAGGGTATTTTATGAGATAAAGCAGAGGTATTTTTACCTAAGACTGGCAGTATTAAACACTTTCAGTAGAAGTTCGAAGATTAATTTTATTACTGGTAAATAATCAGCACAATATTTCAAGATTATGTTGCAGACAAGATCGTCAGGAGAAAGAAGAATGAAGAGAGAGGAAGGTGGGAAAAAGAAAGTGGTTTCAATTAAACCAAAAACAAAAATAACATCAATAGTACCATAGATTAAGGTGAAGGGATAGAGCGTAGATAGTCTAACAGCATGAAATACTAAAATGCTATACACCATGACACTACACAAAAATGAAAAACGAAGTTGAGGATTCTTGTAGATGTTAAAACTCAAAATATCTTAGAATTGTAACATGGAAAGGGCGCCGAAATTTGTAAAGCTTTTAAGAAGGCGTAAAACAATGTAGGTACTAGGCATATGTTAGATGATTATAAGAAAAACTTTTTGTAAGAACCATTGTAAAAACTCCAGTAAGGACGAGATGCAACAACCCACAAGTTGCAACGAGAGAAGTATCATGAAAGAAAAGGATGTAATTAGCAAGACATGATTCCTACAAGGCAGAAGCATCGAGAGAAGGGAAAGGACAGCGAGACCAACAGAGGGCCCTTGTATGGAAAGTGGGCAATAAATCTGCCTGCTAGGCGGAACCCTGCTGGGACAGAACACGGAACCCTGCAGAGACATGACAGGACACCAAATGCCGGAAGGGGCCGGTGCAGGGACTGACAAGCAAACACCGAACTTTCACTGGTCATAAAACCCGGAATGCCCCAACTCAGCGGAGCGAGCAAAAACCGGTCCGACGAGAAGACGGCTTGGGCAAACCACCACTGGCAAAAAAATATGTGTAAAAGTCACACTACTACTATTAAACAGCACGCTGATGCACGAAACTGAAGAAAACGTCCACAAAGTAAAAATGACATGCCCAAACAATTTATCAAACTGTTACTAAGAGGATGAAACGTCTCCTTAGAAAAATTATACATGACTGTGTTTAAACTGACACACAATATTTTTAGCGCAACACAATCTGACTTTCAAAAATCCCTACAAAAGAATGGCCCTGACTAACATTAACCTATACCATTCACAAATCACTTACCTCACAAAAATCTTCGTTATTCGAACTACTGCAATACAGCGAGCACCACTACTGCCAGCTAAATAAAAGATTCAAACTACTGAAGGCACTAACTACTGATAGGCATAGTTAGCAAATGAAATATTTTGATAGAGAACAAACAATGTATTTACCTTAATAGTGTTGAAAAATCATAATATACATAGCAGTTCATGACATCCAGTCTTACAAATTTCAAAACTCCGCCATTTCTCTCCCCACATCCACCACTGCTGGCGGCTCACCTCCAACTGCGCAACGCTACGCGCTGTTCATATCCAGCTGCCGCTGCTCAACACTACAATGGCAGACAACAATGCAAACTAGCCACAGACTGCACACAGCACAGCCAGTGATTTTCATACAGAGCGCTACGTAACGTTGCCAATAAGAAAACATAAACAGCCTACTTACAAGGAGAACTTCAAAGCGACTAGTTATCAATAAATATTTCCATATCCTGCCCAGAGAAGAACCAAGAAGCAAGTAAGAAGCAGAGAAAAAGCAGGAAGAACAGAAGTTGAAGATTCACAAGAATGAGACCAAGATAGAAAATGGGTGAAGAATAGACGGCATACCTTCGCACATCCCTATCCTACTGTAAACTAGTCGTCTGCAAAGTATTACAACGAAAAACGACCGCTTTCAGCGACACATAACGATGACTTTCACGCATACAAAGCCAGTAAACCATGAGATTCTGCAGTCACAGCTCCATTCCATTATGGAACCTCCACAACAGCAACACACACTTGCAAAACCAACAAGGAACGACGAACGAAGCTGTACATCAAATACTTGCCCACATCCATCTCACTCACGTCCATCACCTTCGTGCAAAAAACATTCGCCAACCTCATGCTTAAACATTCATAGGATTGTGGGAATGTGTGAAATCAAATTATGTGATGTATGAATTGTGCAAAAGAAACGTGTGAAAAACTAAATAAGTTAAGCACAACAGACAGCTAATAAACTACAAAATAACAGTCATTGACTATGTACTTAAGGAAAAAAATAGACTATGGATAAAAATAAGTCATTAGTTCTGAAATGGACAGTATATAAAGAACAAAAGTAAAGCACAATACAATTTAAACTATATGCCACTTATTTTCTCCTCATAAAAATAAAAGAATAACTATATTTTACTTATTTTCTCCTTATAAAAACAAAGAATAAAAAATATCTTATTCGAAGTTTTCCCTTCTTTTTTTAACATTTGTACCATTTGTTAGGATAATATCTCAATACTTGTGTATGTATATTTCTTTGTCAAAGCAGTTCTTGGAAATAATTCTTATTTGTTAGTGTAACAATGTTGAAATGAGTGTCTAGAAACAAAAACATTTTACTGGTACATGATATTTAGAAAATGTGTTAGGAATAGATTTTACTTAATTGCTACATTTATAAAAAAAAGTATATTTCTAAGAAAATCGATGTGAAAGACTCCTCACTTTCGCTAAAAAACTTCTTAAAAAACAAACTTCACACTTAAATAAAGAAAAAATAATTAAAAATTAATAATAGCATTAAATTGTTCTTCTCTTGTCATTTTTGAGAATAATGTGGAAGAATATAAAAATATAAATTAGTAATACAAACTAGCATAGAACCAGAATAATGTGGCTGAACAGTAGGCAACAAAATTTAGATAAAGGAATAATTTTGACTGACTTAGACAACGATTCAATCATTGCCTAAATTCAGTGCAAAAATTAAGTTTGAAGGGTGGTGATATGTAAGGTGTCAGGCAAATCCAACACCTTTCATGAAAACCCTGACGTGATAAGCAAATCCAGTAGTATGTCACATAGCTCTGAATAAATCGTGACATTAAATTAACCAAAGTAATACGAGTAACGAGTGAGCAAATGGAATACCACAGACTAACAAGAGAATGCCTAAATGCATGTCATACCTTCCCACCGTGAGACAGACGCAGTTCCGAGGGGAGAAACGAGAACAGAAGCCGAGAGCAGAACCATGTTAAGCTAGAAGGCCCTACGATAAGGGACGGACTGGACACCCACGTCGCCAGCTAACCACTAGGACCACCCCAGCTGCAAGTTTTAGCGTGAGACTTTTTCGCGTCTCTGTTACGTTGCAAACTTTAAAAACATTGCCCCACCACGGAAAGTACAACGTTTCTCATTGGATAGACAGAATTTTTGTAGGCGGAGCTTAAGGTTAACATTGAGACCCTGATTGGTCAGATGAAAACACAGCCAGATAGTTTTTTAAACCAACTTCGGTAAATTGTGGTAAGGAGAAGTTAGGAGGAGAGTTGCTTCCGAGACGGCGAGGTGGGGGGAGCTGTGTTGTCCGCCGCCTCCTGACGAACACTGACAAGGTAATGAACGCACGCGATGTGGCATAACAGCGCATAAAGCTTCACTCAGAACTGAAGAAGTCTCATCTGTTACACCCCCTTTTTTGCGTAATACTAATGTCGATCGTCAATTAAAGCTCATGGTGTTCACATTTGTCACTTGAAGTAAAAATCTGAAACGCGATGATTTTTCTGTTATATAGTTGTTGAGAAGCCACATCATCCACTGTAATTTACGACAAGTTAGATAAGTAATTAAAGATAATTGAGGGTCACTGTAGACCATTTTGATAGTTTTCTCTTTTGTGAAACGTAATTTAAACCTAGATTATAGATGTGATATGGCATAGGTCATCCTTCGATCCATTGTAGAACTTGGAAACCCATTCAGGGAATATTCGTTCACATTTTTATTGAACGCAGTTGGTTTTTACCATCCTGTATTAAAACATTTCCTTTTGTCAATAGTGCAATTTATAAACAATGTTTTGTGAGTAGAATAAAATATCCAATGGTAAACTTAACTGCTTTTTCGACGTTATTTTACCAGCTAACTAAAAATAGGAAAGCCTTGAACCCCTTCCACTAAATTTAGTTAGTATTAAGATTCTTTTACAGGAAGTGCAGTGGAGCTGACGCTGAAATCATTAAGTATTTGGTTATATCATCGCTAGTCTCACTGAACTCTTCTGAACTCTACATGTCATGTGTGGTATGGCGTCTCCTTACCAGCAACAGGTCCCAGGTTCAAACTAGTCAATTCCCTAAAAAACACGCTCAGAGCGTCGTTGCGCGAAAGTGGTAGGGAGACACGATATAGAACAACAGTCGCAGAAACCACGCAGAATGTTAGAACTGGAAAACAGAGTACCCACAATGAAGGAATGCAGTATCGTTAGATAATGATATTGCAGCTTATGAACTCTGTGACTAAAGATGTTACACAAATTTTTCGGAAATGAATATTAAATTACAAGATGTAACAAAATATTAGAAATGTAAATAATTTTTTAAGGAATATGAATCGAGATCGCTTGCGCAAGCGAAGTGGTTCGCGCTGCTTATTCGGATCGGAACGGACAGTCATGGGGCAAAGGCGTTCTGTCTGGTGCGGTCGGTAAAAATCTCAATTTTACACAGAAATGTTAAGTCTAGAGCGATTTAAGAATCAGTAAAGAATAATCAGTCACTCATGTTCTGAGAGAAAGCTTTGTAGAGTTATTAATAACGTGTTACTGGTTGGATACGCAGTTGAGAGAAATATTGTGAAGTCATTAATAACATTAACTTATTGAATAAAGGGTGGATAAAATTTGTAATTTAAAGTTTCTGACGTTATGTTAACTTAAATACATAGCGAACGAACCAGTTACGTAACTTCAGTTCGTCGCCAACAGTTAATTACAGCCTTAAGACAACGGAGCTAGGACCTAGGCGCTTTTCTCTGCGCGGGGGAGATCTTTAGAAGACTGCAGGTTCGTGAAATTTAACAGAATTTCATGCATTTCACACAGAGCGGTGAAAGCAACTTGGCACCTCGTGTATACTGCATTCTCAGAACAAAAGGGATCAGTGATACGTCATCTGTGGTAACACAAAGCAGATCATATATGATATTCATAATCATGTTTTTTACATAGGGTAAACAAGAGTTTCTGACACTAAGACCAGATAGGTAACTCTATCGTTCCGTCGCACCCCGTGCATTCTGCAGTTTTAACAGTACAGTTGATGAATGTATCTACACGATCAACTTCTACGCAAAACGGTACAGCATCACTCACAATTCGTTTTAATTTTGTTAAACTTTCGTCGAGATTAATGTGAAGTAAGTAACATCTTGATTTGTCCCAGATGCTCATGCTGTTAAACTTCGTACAGAGTGTGTGTTAAAAGCGGGAAGGTAAGGCCCAGCATAGACGTTCTACACTAGTTCGTATGTATTAATCAAGAAAGTTTTAGCCGCGGATCGGCATAGAAGCCACTGATTTCATCCCATCACAACCGTGTTTCGGCTCTATTCTGACGTGAATGTTTGATAGGCTGGTATGTCTGCCACGACCGGTTAACCCCAGTATAACAGGTTACGGCTGCATACTTTCCAACTGTTTTTCTTTGCACGCCTCTCTTACCCGCTGTGTCATATTGGGTTCTTGGTACGTGTACGGTGAACTAGAGGAATGCTGCTCTGTACCAGCTCGATGGACGCGCCAAATACCAGTCTACACTCTCCCAACAGGTTGACCCTGTTTCCCTATACTCTCCTCCATCTGAAGATTCCTGACAATATATATCGGCAAATAAGGTGACTGAATTTTCAGTCAATGAACCTACGTTAAGAAACTGCAAGATATGGAGACGTTCATAAAAGACTCCCTATTTTCCGTCAGATTTGAATGCATTAAAGTACTGCTGTGGGTTCTCTCATCCTTGAAGTTAAGTGCTGTACATTCGCGCAATGGCTCATTCAGTGAGGCTATCTGATGCAGTAACAGTGCCCAACCATCCCTTTTCCTCGGTCCTCAGTTCCCGCCTCACACATCAATATCGTCATGGAGCGGGAAATTAGAACTATTGCATTCAAAAGCAGTGTTTGTCTTACTTCTGGCTAACATAGCCGTGACATAAAATCTTCATGATTCAGTGGCTTCTATGCCGGTCCGCGGCTAAAACTTTCTTGACTAATACATACGAACTAGTGTAGAACGTCTATGCTGGGCCTTACCTTACCGCTTTTAACACACACTCTGTACGAAGTTTAACAGCATGAGCATCTGGGACAAATCAAGATGTTACTTACTTGACATTAATCTCGACGAAAGTTTAACAAAATTAAAACGAATTGTGAGTGATGCTGTACCGTTTTGCGTAGAAGTTGATCGTGTATGGTTCAAATGGTTCTAAGCACTATGGGTCTTAACATCCGAGGTCATCAGTCCCCTAGAACTTAGAACTACTTAAACCTAACTAACCTAAGGACATCACACATATCCATGCACGAGGCAGGATTCGAACCTGCGACCGTAGCAGTCGCGCGGTTCCGAACTGAAGCGCCTAGAACCGCATGGCCACCGCGGCCGGCGTTGATCGTGTAGTTACATTCATCAACTGTACTGTTAAAAACTTAGCAGAATGCACGGGGTGCGACGGAACGATAGGGTTACCTATCTGGTCTTAGTGTCAGCAACCCTTGTTTACCCTATGTAAAAAATATGGTTATGAATATCGTATATGATCAGCAGAATGCACGGGGTACGACGGAACGATAGGGTTACCTATCTGGTCTTAGTGTCAGAAACCCTTATTTACCCTATGTAAAAAATATGGTTATGAATATAATATATGATCTGCTTTGTGTTACCACAGATGATGTATCACTGATCCCTTTTGTTCTGAGAATGCAGTATACACGAGGTGCCAAGTTGCTTTCACCGCTGTGCGGCCATACTGAAAAATATGTCTAGTCTGCAGTAAACTCACTACGTTACTGAGGGAAAACTCATTGACTGAATGCCACTGATATTATTGTGCAAATAGGCTTGGGCGAGAGATATGCAGAAGATTTTATTCATAATACAGGCAAAGCTATTTTTGATAAACGGACTCCCAGCCCTGTTCCAATTGATGAAAGCATCGAGTGTCCTTCTATTTCATAATCAGGTCAGTTTTGTATACTAATCGCTAGTGCTCTCAGAAAAAACTAAAGTACAGATCGGATTCCGTACACGGAAGAAATTCATTTCTGTCTTAAGCACTTAATTAGACCAAAAGATAGATACGTTTTCGAAGTTAGTTGTTTACAAAATTACAAGCGGATCATGTGACTTTGAGACTAGATTTAGAAAGCACATTTATAATAACGCTGCTTCCCTTGTATGTCATCTAGCTAGCGAGAATCATTTCCTAGGATAAATGAAAGTGTGATATCCATTTTGCACTTTGAGTCGAATATTAAAATATAATTGAAGAACTTGAACTTTACAAATATTACATGAGTAATCTACCAAACTTTCTGAACGAGCAAATCAGCTCGAATCGTAAATGCTGCTTTGACACTTATAGTGATTTATTACACAAATAATCCTGATTTCGCTCTTCCTTGTATCACCATCTCGCTTCCCTGCTGTGCCTGCTATTTTTAACTACGGTCCTCCCAACAAACGTCCCTCTCCATTCACCTATTATTGTATTGTTTCCACTTTACATGTCAACTCATAAAAGCTTATAGTTATGTCTAAGTTTTTCATTTTTAGTCTTTGCCAGTGACTTCTGGTCGTTTTAATGCTATTTCGTCAGTTATAAGTAAAATGTTACACATTCTCTGTTCTGATTATCACGCTGGATAGAGTCATGGCATTTACTCATTTCGGTTGTTCAAATGGTTCAAATGGCTCTAAGCACTATGGGACTTAACATCTGAGGTCATCAGTTCCCTGGACTTAGAACTATGCAAACGTAACTAACCTAAGGATATCACACACATCCATGCCCGAGGCAGGATTCGAACGTGCGACCGTAGCAGCAGCGCTGTTCCGGACTGAAGCGCCTAGAACCGCTTGGCCACAGTAGCCGGCCATTTCAGTTGTAAATGTTTCTATAAATATTTTTTAATTTGTTTTGTGGAGCTGAGATTCTGGCACTAAATGTTTAATTCTTTTTAAGTATTTGCGTCATGCAGTTCATGTAGCTTATGTACGATGTTTTTCATTTTGAACTGACAGAGAGTTGTTCTGTTCAGGTTATTTGTTTTGCACTTGTTATCTGTAAGCCATGTTTATTTTTTATTGCGACTGCTGTTATTTTTCTGTGTATGTTATTTGTCTGTACCACTAATTAAAACTATGTCAGAACGTAGCGTTATACTTGCATGTGCAAAGACGTACGACGTCGTACACTTGAACCGTCATCAAGTCACACTGAGAATGCTGTGAATTATACTCCACTGCAGAGTGAAAATCTCGTTCTGGATACTGTGTAACATGTTTTACATTACGATTACCTTCTGTAAACTTTTCCCACTTATTGTAAATTGCGTTCTATTCTCTTGGTTTAATGTTGTATGTAAGTAACATGTAATTTATACGATGGCGCTGTAGAGCGCCTTGCCCACTTCTGCAACGCCATCTGGTGTTCAAAATTTGTACTTTCGTGCAATAGTCAGTGATATTGTATCACACTGCTCAAGTTTGTTACCACTGAAAAATGTAGCTATTATGTACATTGTTACTTCAAGTTTAAGGGTACGTGTCTCGTTGTTGTTGTTGTTGTGGTCTTCAATCCAAAGACTGGTTTGATGCAGCTCTCCATGCTACTCTGTCCTGTGCAAGCCTCTTCATCTCCAAGTAACTACTGCAACCTACATCCTTCTGGATCTGCTTACTGAATTCTTCTCTTGATCTCCCTATACAATTTTTATTGCACACTTCAACACTTCTCTCCAGTACTAAACTGATGATCTCTTGATGCTTCAGAATATGTCCTGTCAGCCGGTCCCTTCTTCTTGTCAGGTAGTACTACAAATTTGTCTTCTTACCAATTCTGTTCAGTACGTCATTCACCATCTAATCTTCAGCATTTTTCTGTAGCACCACATTTGCAATGCTTCTATTCTCTTCTTGTCTAAACTATCGACCTTGTTTCACTTGTACTCATGGCTACACCCCACACAAATACTTTCAGAAAAGACTTCCTGACACTTAAATCTACACTCGATGTTAACAAATTTCTCTCCTTCAGAAACGCTTTTCTTGCATTGCCAGCTTGTGTTTTATATCCTCCCTACTTTGGCCATCATCAGTTATTTTGCTTCCCAAATAGCAAAACTCATCTACTACTTTAAGTATATCATTTCCTAATTATTTCCATTTCCTCAGCATCGCCTGATTTAATTCGACCACATTCCATTATCCTCGTTTTGTTTTTGTTGCTGTTCATCTTATATCCTCCTTTCAAGACACTGTCCATTCCATTTAACTGATCTTCCAGGTCCTTTGCTGTCTCTGACAAAATTAAAATGTCATCTTCAAACCTCAAAGTTTTCATTTCTTATCCCTGGACTTTAATTCCTACTCCAAATTTTTCTTTTGTTTCCTTTACTGCTTGCTCAGTATGCAGATTGAATAACATAGGGGATGGGATACAACCGTGTCTCACTCCCTTCTCAACCACTGCTTCGCTTTCGTGCCCCTCCACTCTTATAACTGCCGTCTGGCCTCTGTACACATTGTAAATAGCCTTTCGCTCCCTGTATTTTACCCCTGCCACCATTAGAATTTGAACGAGAGTATTCCAGTCGACATTGTCAAAGGCTTTCTCTAAGAAAAAAATGGCTCTGAGCACTATTGGACTTAACATCTGAGGTCATCAGTGCCCTAGAACTTAGAACTACTTAAACCTAACTAAATGGTTCAAATGGCTCTGAGCACTATGGGACTTAACATCTGAGGTCATTAGTCCCCTAGAACTTAGAACTACTTAAACCTAACTGACCTGAGGACATCACACACATCCATGCCCGAGGCAGGATTCGTACCTCCGACCGTAGCGGTCGCGCGGTTCCAGACTGAAACGCCTAGAACCTCTCGGCCACACCAGCCGGCCTTTCTCTAAAACAGCAGATGCTATAAATGTAGTTTTTCCTTTCCGTAACCCATCTTCTATGATCCTTATGATTATAACATTCAATTGTATGTCTACTCTATTCTGCAATCCATTTTTATTTCATGTGTAATTATGTGATTTATTTTCTTTTAGTAGTTATATGATGGCTAACGCCGAAACGCGTAAGATTGGATTAATGAAGTCATGTTGTATTAAGTCAGTGTCTTTCCCCTCAGCGACCCACTCAGCATTTTGCAGACTGCACGTATTACTTCTGGCTTTCGAAACAGGCACTGAGTGTTTGGGCGGCGCCAAAACAGTGCAACAGTGTTTCTACTGAAGCTGTGCCGGCACGTTTTGCACAACTTGTCCGGTGACTCCCCCGTTCTCCGGTTGCCAGTGCCGGGACTAAAGTGTTCCGCTCAGCTGTTAAAAGACTTCCGCTGCTGACTGGCTCGCACTGGCGACACCAGGCGCTCCTCCCAGCACTCAGGAAGCTGTGGCCTGCGGCGAGCCGTGGCCAGAAGTCGTGACGCGTCGGGAACTTCTGGGGCCGCGCCGTCGCCCGCAGTCACTTCCATGACCTGCTTAGTACAGCCCTTGTTCTGTGTTATCCGTACATTTCACTCTTGGTGGTTAACTCCTGCTGCAGAAGAAAAAATGAAAAATTAAAATAAATTAAACTGAGCGCCCAAAAGTCACCGGAAGGACTGGTCCCTTTGAAGACGTGTTGTGCATATCGCCCCAAGGCAGTGCCTTGCTACATGGAATGGCGAGCGTGTAGCCATTATATCCTAGCAGTCTGCTACAGACAGGACGTGTGTAGCGCACATGGCGGTATGTCTCGAGTTAACCAGCTTGAACATGGAATATGATAATAGGTGTAAGACTCGCTTGTGGTAATGTATTACAAATTAAACGAGAAGTCGGGTTTCCGAGATCAAAAATGTCAGCGGAGGATCTTCAGTATGATGGGGAGACACGAATAAACCGTCGCGCAGGACAGCGGCGATTTTTGACGAACGAACGTCACATCGTCTCTGTAGGGCCATACGGGGCGATTGGCAGTGCTCTGGAAGTCAGACCGCGGCCGATTTGGAGCGTCAGGAACCCATGTAGAGACTTCAGTAGCCGACGACGGCTCGTGTTACGGATCCCTCCCACACATGTTGACCGCAATATCGAGTCCTTCATTAAAAGTGACACATTTACGATTGTGATTTACAGTTTCTAATACTTTTTTGTGTGCTCCCAGGTGTGAAGATATCCAGCACAATTTGCAATTTCATCATGCAGCAACTCACGCTAAGAATTCAATAAAAAAATTTACCTCGGTTGTCGGTGCTCATCGTTTTTTCAACAGAGAAATTTGTCGGCAACACTGTGTCTCTGTTAAAGATATACGCTGTGCTTTGACCAAGTTTGAGCAGGATTTCACTCTATACCATCATAAGCTACCAAGAAGACAACGTAAAGCGCGACGTGTGGACAATATCGCAGCAGTAGCGGCCAGTAATGAGGAAGAGTCGAATGTGTTAGTTTCAAGACGACCTCAACGGTTGCAGCTATCTGAGACATGGACTTGGCTGAATATTGAGAAATGATTTGAACCTGTGTCCATACAAAGATGTACTGGCTCAAGAGCAGAAGCCAAACGATCACCGATTGAATTGTGAATTCGCTAACTAGGGTTGAAAAATCATCCTTTCAGACGAGGCTCATTTTACTCCTAGTTGCTTCATGAATACACAAAATTGTCGTTATTGGGGCATGAAAAACTCATAAGTGCTCGATGAAGTGCCATTCCATTCGGAGAAACTCACGATATGGTGCGGTTTAAGGGCTGGGTTGTTTGAGGGAAGAGACCAAACAGCGAGGTCATCGGTCTCGTCGGATTAGGGAAGGATGGGGAAGGAAGTCCGCCGCGCCCTTTCAAAGGAACCATGCCGGCATTGGCCTGGAGCGATTTAGAGAAATCACGGAAAACTTAAATCAGGATGGCCGGACGCGGGATTGTGCGATTTATGGTCACTGGACTTCACATCTTTTCGAGATGATGAGAGAAGAGCCGTGACCGCCAATGGCGACCGCTACAGATTCATGTTATGCGAATTTTTGTGGGCAGAACTTGAGACCACGAATGCTGCAAACATGTGGTTCAAGCAGGATGGCGCTATGTACCACGTAGCTGGTGTTACGTGTAGAACAGCTGATGCTACATCGATTAGCTGAGGGAAAAAGTTTGGCGACCGGATCATCTCAAGACTGGCTCTGTGAATTGGGCTCTGCAGTCATGCGATTTAATACCTACGGAATTTTGTCGTTGGGGCTACACCAAAACCCAGGTCTAAGCTGACAAGACACTAACATTGGAACATTTGGAATGGAGGTGAATATCCGTCAGGCTATCGCAGACGTAATTCCGATAATTTTGGACAGCTTACTGTCTTCAAAGACTGTGGTGGACATTTGAACGATAATTTGTTCGAAATATAACTGCGATGTCTAAGCTTCAAAATAATGCACAGTTTACTTTGAGGCGTTGAATGATCTTTCTTTTTTTCAAGTTTTAGAAACTATTACTCTTAATGAAGACGCTTTGTAAGGGGGAGTTAGACGAAAACGAGACAGATGGAAAAAACTAAGTAAACTATTATTTCAAAAGTAGTTTACCTAACTATTAAGACATTGATCCCACTGTGAGACAAGACGGTCAACACCATCGTAAAATAATGTATGCGGTTGCCAACGAAACCGTTATTGTACCGAGGCGTGCACATCTTCGTAGGAAGCAAATCTACGGCCACCGAATGCTATTCATCAGGGCTCCAAAATTAGGGAAATCGCATGCGGAGATATCGGGACTTAACGGAGGATGTGTAAGGCCTTTTCAGTGAAACTTGATTGAAGCGCGCCATGAAGTCCAAACGCCTAGGATTATTGATGGATGGCATCAATCTATTGCAGCATTATTGTTGTCCACACGTCGCCAAAGTTGTTTCGGCTGCGCTGCCGAAATTGCTCTGGAAAGCTCTTACATATACTCCATACATTTCCCTCCCCTTGCAGCTTCCATGTTTTTGGAGGCCTGAGGAAAAAAATTGTGGGCGTCGATTTGCTTTGGACGAAGAGGTGCACGCCGGCTACAATCATGTTTCCGTAGAAAACCGCAAACATTTTCCCAAGAAGGCATTGATCGTCGTGCCTCATAGTGGGATTAATCTGTTAACAATTCTGGCGATTACTTTGGAAATAATAAACATTTTACGTACTTTTCTTTTACTATCTCGTTCTCATTTCAGTGTCAATTTCATTATGTGTCTTTAGGGGACCTATATAGGGTGGTCCGAAACCTGTAAAGATAGTAAGGATGTTGCAGAGTCGATTGTGCTGCGATAACTGTTGAGAAAAAAATTCGATCCGTTGTGCAGTTTTCGAATTAATTAGCACTGAAGTTAACAGTTGCGCGCGCAAATTCAAGCAGCCCAGCAGAGACAGTGTCCCCTTATGTGTACTTCGTTTTGTTTCATAAAATCGAACAAAAGACCCCAATACAGAAATTTGGCATGGGATGGTAGTAAGCATCGAACTCGAACAAAAAGGTAAGCAGTCTCGGGCATTATCATCTATGCTAAGAGAAAAACGGACAATAATTTTACACACATCAAAAAAGTTTAGCATCACCTTGGATCCGAGAGTTCAGGAACCTGTACAGAAAGTTCGAATAGAGATCAACCTAAATATCAAAAAAATCAAATGTGTGTGAAATCTTATGGGACTTAGCTGCTAAGGTCACCAGTCTCTAAGCTTACACACGACTTAACCTAAATTATCCTAAAGACGAACATACACACCCATGCCCGAGGGAGGGCTCGAACCTCCGCCGAGACCAGCCGCACAGTCCATGACTGCAGCGCCTTAGACCATTCGGCTAACCCTAAATATCATTTCCGCCGTTTTTATTGCTCATGAAAAACACACATTGCATGTTGTACCACCACACAGCGAGACCTTCAGAGATGGTGGCCAAGATTGCTGTACACACCAATACCTCTAATACCCAGTAGCACGTCCTTTTGCATTGATGAATGCCTGTATTCGTCGTGGCATACTATCCACAAGTTCATCAAGGCACTGTTGGTCCAGATTATCCCATTCCTCAACGAGAGAAAAAGAAAGTAGTAGCTATGGGCTGAGTGTGAGAAATCGTTCAAATGGCTCTCAGCTCTATGGGACTTAACATCTGAGGTCATCAGTCTCCTAGAACTTAGAACTACTTAAACCTAACTAACCTAAGGACATCACACACATCCATGCACGAGGCAGGATTCGAACCTGCGACCGTAGCAGTCGTGCGGTTCCAGACTGAAGCGCCTAGAACCGACCGGACCACAAGGCGGGCTGAGTGTGAGAGTTTATACGATTGCACAATATGGCATTGGCTACAGACCGACGCAGAGGTCAGAAATTTATTGTCTCACGCTTCACATTAGCGCAGAGAACGAGCCATTGGCGAGAGGAGAGGAAAACCCATTAGCAGCAAGGGACACATAAGCTGCACACCTGCAAGGAAGACCCATGCAAATCCATTAACAGTGATGAACAATAGCAAACCGTCTGCAACAGCTCATTAGTACAACAATCTGGAAAAATAAACTCAAAATATTTCTCTCAGTATTCCAGATGGAGAAGCTGATAACTGAAAACAGATATATCACTTCAGAAATTATCTATTCAGACTTAACCATATCTCATAACAACATTACTGGTAGTCTTTCCGAATACTTTTGCTGAATAACATATCCTATCCCTGTGCCCAAGAAGTTTCAAGTTTCAAGAAAGAAGACATGAAGATGCAGCAAGTAATGAAGAGAAGAAACGGTCCCAAGATGAGGGGAGAAGACAGATTCCTTTCTAAATCCTATACCTGAAACCATTATGAGATTTGGCAGAATCAACAGAAAGAAATATTCAACAAAACCATTGCAGTTACTTCATTCTAACTATCAAACCAACCAAAGGCGGTCATACCATCAAACAGAGCACACATAATGGAGACATCAAGATGCAGCAACCATTGAGGGCTACACTCGTCAACCTTGATGGCAACTACACCAATAAAGGACTATGACACCTATGTTGTTACATCATGGCATTACCTTTGGACGAGCAGTTTGTCATCAAAACAATGCAACATGGAATCGACCATGCAATGGCATTCATGCTCAAACACTCAGAACTGTAATAGTCGATAATCTTCACCAACATTGTGCAGAGTCTGCAACTGACTAGCAGCATCAGCCACCACTGATCGACAGCAGCATCAGGCAGCTAACCCATCCCAAATTTTGAAAGTGTAAAGTGTGTTAAGAAAGGAAGTGATGCATGTGACAAATTCAAGGTAATATTTTGAAGAGTGCTAAAGATAATCATTTCAGCAAGGAGTTAAGGTGCCTGTAAATATTCAGTCACACCTCTACCACTGAGGATTTGTAATTTATGTGTTTCAGTTGTATTTTGTAATTTGATTTGTAAATTGCTAAAGTCTATTCATGAATGTACCATGTTTTATATTTTGTATTTCATGTGCAATTTGTAAATGTCCATCCAATCTAAACATATGTTAATAAGAATTTGTGTATTGTAGATATTTTGGAAACGTGTTTTTAATGATAAATAATGTCAATCAATACGAAATTTGTGTTAATGTGTATAGAAATATGTAAAAATATTAAGTATTTTGCATATATAATTTTCACTTAAGTACATACATGTTTGTTTATAATGATAATTTTCAATATTGATGTAGCATTTAAGTGTTGAGAGTACAAGTAAGAGAAACAAATGTTTCCTTAACTTCTCTCATCTTTTACAGTCATCAATATCATGAATGTTTGAGAATTGTGGAATGCCTGAAGTTATTGTAAAGAGAGAATCAAAAGGTTCAAAAATGGTTCTGAACACTATGGGACTTAACTTCTGAGGTCATCAGTCCCCTAGAACTTAGAACTACTTAAACTTAACTAACCTAAGGACAACACACACATCCATGCTTGAGGCAGGATTCGAACCTGCGACCGTAGCAGTCGCGCAGTTACAGACTGTAGCGCCTAGAATCTAAAGGGTGGATAAACCATTTTGGAAGAGTTCAACCACGAGTACTAGAGAAAAATGTTATAAGATTAGTCAAATAACTATCTGTAAAGGACTATAAGACCACGTAATAATAATCTAAATAGAAAATTGTAAAGCAATACATTTTAAATCAATTAGTTAAAAAGAAATATAATATTAAAATGACATCATCTAGCATAAGATAGACAAGTAGCGGGACAATGATTAAATTATTTGAAATTATAATTTTGCACTGCAGTGAGCAAAGCCTCAACCATTGATCACAAGAGCACAAAATTAATTCGGAAGGGACAGCATGTGTAAGGCATCTGGATTTAAAGGACCTTACATGAACTTTATTCATGACAGTTCGATTCAGTATGAGATCTTCAGAAAATAATAATTACGTTATATCAACAAAAGGCAATTGCAGTTAATCTCGTGTACCCTAAAACTAACAAAACAATCTCTACCAATATATGGACAGTGGCGTGAAACAAACAAGTTACAGCGAAACGCATTTTGGAGACGAACCGAGCAGATGGCTAATGTTATCATAAAACTCTTATTAGCAAGATAACAGCGATCTTCAGCGCAGAAAGGGATAAGATCAGAACAATACATTATTCTTTTTAGCGTAAATATGGCTGGGACCAAGAGTAAATGCCTGCAAGTAATTAACAGACCCAGAAAGAAAAATAATAATGTTTATTCACCTCTAGCAAGACGATGATTGGCTGAAGCCATACTTGGTGATGCAGACGCGACACTTGGGGAGATCCACATTATATAAAAGCATTTTGAGACCTAAAATTAAGGCTCTCTCCCGCTCTCTCATCTTGCAGCGGACCGCACAATTGTGACGAAATAAGCAAAGGTGTTGAGAGTTTGCTTTCTGCATGCTTCATGTATCATGGCGACAGATGGCAAAACAGTAGTTAAATATTCGTGATAGAATTGTTGCAGGCAAAGAAATTGTACAAGTCGCTCCAACCCCTACCGAGTGTGCTATAGCAATTATTCGACTAGGGAAAGATTAACATTCTATGGAACACAGGAAAGTTGCGACTGAGTGAATTCAATCAAGGCCATAGTAGGGAATTAGCATTTCAGATCCAGTATGGAGACAATGGTGTTGCAGATGCTGCTTGGTAAAGTACCATCACGCATTAGGCAACAGTAAATGTTGAGTGTAGATTTTGCTCACCCCAACTTGTGTACGCATTGACCATTGAATATCAATAGTTAGGATACTAACCTACCCTCACATTGAGTACGTGAGAATTTTTCCTCGGTTAAAAAGTACATTTATTCTCCACCAATTTGGTGCATTGACCAGCTATGACAACATAGATTTAAATGAGATGATGAGGATTTTTAATATTCATTATTTCCTGTGATAAAAATTTTTCATATGTAGAGATAATGATTTTAATAATTGTCATTTCAGTATGTCCAAGAATTAAATATTATTGATTATCAAAAGTAATGGAATATGATTGTTGTTTATCACTTGAACCCTGAAAGCAACAGTTAATTGATTATCAAAAGTAACTGAAGATGATTGTTGTTTATCACTTGACCCCTGAAAGCAACAGTTGATAAATTATATGTAGAATAAAAAAGGGAATAGCTGTTTTGTCTTTCTAGAATAGACCCCAAACTTTCACTTTTATTAAATCATTCATTCTAGGTACTTGACAGCAGCATTTCTAATGATTTTTGTTACAGTCCGCACCTGATATTAGCTGCCTTTCAGGGCCCGGGTCATAATTATTTAGAATGTCTGTTTGACACCCTAGGCTTGAGAAGAAAGATCAGAGATCTTGTCCATTTGTGCGTGTGATAAGTGGTAAGCTAAGTCTGCACACATTAGTACACTCACTTTGAAGTTATAAAGATCAGATGTACGACACCAGATTTAATTTCTTCTCTATGTGCCCAATGTACCCTGACCATTTCGTGCAGCAAACTAGACAGCTCTTCCATCTCAGATCCCCTAATTTTTTTATGTACCTACCAAGGAGTCCATTGATCCCATGTCACACACTTGTATATCTTACCATCACCTTATCTGCCTTCCCACTGTCTTCACTATCAATTATTCTCCCCGTATTTTTCTCTTTCCTCTCATTTCCTTCTGCAGAACAATGTTTATTATTAAACATCCTACTTTACTTATCTTAAATCAAGTTGCACGTAAGTCCATGTCACATGATGATGACGACAGCCAGTGTGATGTGATGGGCGGTCTGCAGGACCACGGTGGGTCGTGGCGCACCCAGCACACCCTGATGATTGCTCACCGCTATGATGGACTTCTCACTGCCGTGGAGAGCAAGGATTTGCACCCCCTTCTTCTGGCTGCGTCGTACTCGCCGCTGCTGGATGTGCTGCGAGAGCTTAGATCGTTGAGGATTCAAAATAACTCAGATACCCTTGTCTTGGTACCGGACAGAGCAGGGAAGATCTGACAGCCCTGGACGAGCTGTCGCCCAGAATGACGACGTCGCTGCACTCCCTCCGCTCACCCTTACTGCTGTTTTGGCCAACGGACTGCTGTTCGGCCTCCCTCATGGGTGGCTGCCTTAGGCTCTCCACGCCAGGTACTGTCACACATCAGGGCCTTTATGCTGCACACGCCGTCGATACCCTCCGTCTGCCATCACCGACTAGACGTACAGTGTACCGCCTGCCTTCTACTCTACAATGACCAACAGGCGAATCTGGCAAAAATTTGTGACCAGTATCGCGAGTCCTTTATCAGATAATTTTGTATTTACTCTTGGAGTAGATGTTCTGTCCATCACCCAACCCCCGTTGAAAGCTTCTAGTTGTAATTATTATCTCAGGGGGACTCCACACAAATCAGGGGCTGAACAACAAAAATGTAATCCCTTGGACATATATGATTTTTGATAATCGTGGACTGTCCCTGATTATGTCTGACTAATCGGGAGAAGTCCAGTGCAAGACTGAACTATTTTAACTACATGTGAGGAAAAATTTGGCAAAAGCATAAGAATAACTCCATTTCCCAGAATACATCACACATAGGTAATCATTAATTTAGCTCTAACTTTATTCATTAGAGCCGCACTGAAAAATTCACATGTAACGTATCACGTGATTCATCCATTCTAATCAGTACTGTCTGAACTACTAAATCTCTTCAAAAGAAAATTAACAATAACACATTTATATTTTCATGTGTGACATACAAATGTCCCATCAAATCCCTATTCTGAAAAACATTAATCACAATCAAACTCCAGTTAAAGAAGATCGCTGGGCTGTTGGATCGTTACAGGAATAAGGAAATAGCGCGAATGAATGTTTATTTTTATGTTTTACGTTCATTTTCAGCGGCGGGTGCCGACAGTCTTTTTTCCTTGGCGTTAGTACTCGTAGAATCCTCGATCGACCGTCACTTATACGCCGCCACTCACCTGGTACTCAGTCCCCTGCTCGAGGCCGAAAGTGCTGTCCACATGTATCCTACCATTCTATAATGTATGTCATAACGGTAAAAGAAGGAAATTCATCTTATTGGACCACGTCTGTATTATCGGCTGTCCATTATCCAATTACATCACTAAACCGATCGCTTCACTAGAATGTTAGATGAAATGTAACAGCAATTTGGCAATAGGTGGATCTTACAAGTCTTTCAGTCATTTCGCCGAGCGTCATCTCTCGCTCGCCAGTTCAAAAGCTACTGCATAAACAGGTTCGCTTACACGCTTACGAAATTCGAATTGTGCAGGCAATGAAGCTAAACGACTTGCAACTTCGCCACGAATTTGCTGTTGAGATTGTTTGACCGGACTGGCCAAAACTCCAACTGTTTGGGAACGTTAGTTTCTATGACGGAGCAACCTTCCACACATGGGGGAAGGTTAATCCACATAACACTCACAGTTGGTATCTCTCTTGAGGCGTAGTCTCTCTGGTAATTATTTTGTAGATCTACCTTAAACAAAGCAAAGGGAATGTAAAAAAAAAATCCATGCAAAACGTTTTGAGGTACTCTACGTGATGTTGAAAACAGCAAGTAGTTACACGTCACAGTTACTTCTCAATGCATTTGTAAATCAGGGTTGTTTCAAGTAGGCACGCTGTAACCTAATCACAATACAACTCGTGTCGATAATTATACAATCTCATTCTATGTTGTTCGCAACGTTCATCACTAGAGTGCGTGCTAAGTTGTTATTAGAAACCTCTGGCTATGGCAAAAGTCCAGCGGACTGACCTGTAGTAAAATGGCTTTTCCCTCATATAACGCTGTAGTATTTGTATTAGCGTACTGGTGAGAGAACAGTTCTGACGGTGTATCGTAAGTCGTGAACGGATAGCTCAGTTGGTAAGAGTAATTTCTGCGAAACGGTTCTGGGTTCGAGTCCCAACCAGAAACGCAGTTTTAATCTGTTAGGAAGTTTCAAATCAATTGCAGAGCGAAAGATCGCAAGTGGGTCGCAAACAGAGAGCTGTCATTCAGTTTCTTTGGGCAGAAACCCAGAGAATCACAGATATTCACAGGCGCTTCAGGAATGTCTACAGAGACTTGGCAGTGAACAAAAGCGCGGTGAGTCGTTGGGCGAGCCGCCTGTGATCATCAAAGCAAGGTCCGACTTTCCGCGTGCTGGCCGGCCGCTCAGAGCTATGACTCCTCCAGTTCTGGAACGTGCGGACATTCCAGGTGATCGACGGATCGCAATCAAACACGTCGCTGCTCAAATGAACGTCTCTGTTGGTCGTGCTGACACACTCGTCCAACAGTTGGGGTACTCACGAGGATTTGGTTGTACGTTACGCGACTGATCGTGAAATTTTTTGTCTAACATCGTCATAGGCGATGAAACATGGGTTCATCACCTCGAACCATGAATAAAACGGCAGTCCCTGGAGTGGCGTAATACCACCTCTTTTCCGAAGGAAAAGTTCGGAGCCGCACCCTAAGCCGGGAAAGTCATGGCGGCGTCTTCGGGGCCCCTGTTCGATGTCCTACCTCATGGTGCAAAGATCAGCGCTGAAGTGAATTGTGCTACCCTTAGGAACCTGAAGACACGACTTCAGCGTGTTCGTCGGCACAAACATGCAAACGAACTTCAACATGACAACGCAAGGCCTCACACAAGTCAGAGCAAGAAAAGCTCACAAAACGTCATTGGACTGTTCTTGCTTATCCACTCTACAGTCTGGATCTCGAACATTTGTTTCATCCAATGAAGAATGCAGACCACGGGAAGCAGTACGTGAATGAGTGGGAAATTGCTGTAGCCAAAAGAGTGGGGAATGATATGGTGTATTGTAATCCTGAGAAAAACCAACCTACTCTCGGCAAAAAATTGTTGCATTAGTTATTGAACGCCCCTCGTTTTAACATAACGAGTGAGAAAGCGAACTAAGGCAAATTTCCGATCCACTATACCACTGCGCAATACAAATTATTGTCTGCGTCATCCTATAAGTTTCATTACGTTAGAGGGGTAACTTTAGATTTACTCCGTTTGATGCCATTTCATCGATTTACACTAGTCTATTTATTAAATTCCACCGGCCGTGGTGGCCGAGCGGTTCTAGGCACTTCAGTCCGGAACCGCGCGACTGCTACGCCGCAGGTTCGAATCCTGCCTCGGCCATGGATGTGTGTAATGTCCTTAGGTTAGTTAGGTTTAAGTAGTTCTAAGTTCTAGGGGACTGATGACCTCAGATGTTAAGTCCCATAGTGCTCAGAGCCATTTGAACCATTCTTTTATTAAATTCCATACGGATCTATCTCTGATAAAGGGATGACTGCTAGCATGGTCGTATTTTACACTATGTGTCACATGTTCACTTGCTAGATCTAACTACTGTCTCTGCCACCACCATCACGTGGTGAGATATTCTTATGTGTTTGCAAAGGCGATTAGAAAGTCAGAAGTATGTGAGCAGCTACATAAACATCCTTAATTATTCTTCTTATTCTTTTCTTAGCGGAGCCGTACAATTATTGACGACGCAAACTTGCTATGACAACGGATCTACGTAAAGTTGCCCATTTTTAAACCAGACGACAATTATGAACCAAAGTACGAATATGTGTTTGAGTTAATAAAAGTGATGATTCCGAAGACCCTCAGTCAGTAACTGTCTGTCCTGTTCTATGACTACCATAATAATACTGAATTCGATGTCTGTACCAACATTTTGGGAACACACTTCTAGCAGAAAACCGTGCCAAAGCCGAAAATAAGTGGCTGTGCAAGCGACGAATAGTGATGTCTGCAGTGAAATGAGGATAATCACTGGAATTATTTTTGTGTAATAATGCGAAACGAGTATGGTGCCGTCCAAACTAATTACAGTGACCGAATAAAATTTATACAGCATCTATGGACTCCATGACCTCGTACATGGAGCGTTCAGTTATTTTATTCGATAAGGATTCTTGGAGTTGTTATAAGTACTGTTTCGAACTTCTGAAAGCTCATTCAGCATATCGTTTGGTCACAAATATCGCTCATTCGTTATCGAAGTAAGGCATTTCCTGTTAAGTGAGAGTTTATATTGTCTTTGGCATCTCTTGTATCGCTTATCTCCATCGTATCTGTGGTTTCTTCCTTAAAAAAACTTCTTTATAAATTGTTCAGGTGAGGTTTTATGTTTTATTCCTACTCCTGCCTAAACTCTTGGGCCTGTATGCCGATTACTGGGAATGCCTAAGCGTTTCACGTTATCTGAAACTGGGCTCGAAAGCTTGTGCAACTTCCTCTTGCGCCGCTGGCGGAAAGAGTGCGTGACCGTATAAGGATACGGGGACTCGGAAGAAGAAAAGTAATGAGTCAATGGGCGCCGCTGTGTACAAAGAATAAAGTATCTCACCGACACAAATACACCGTGCACCACATGTGAGGTCCCTAGATCGCAGAAGCTTGAATTTAACGGACACTAACAAAATGCAAGGCAAGTATTTTGTCTATGGTAATCGAAACAAAGCCAATATAAAGGAATAAAGGACCTAAGACCCTGTTCGCATGAAAGAAAACGTTTCTTAGGTCAAAACGTAATTATTTTTCGGCATCGTCGCCTTATAGGTCGATGGAAGTTATCCACAGATCTTTCTCATTGTAGATCCCGTCAGGATGCTTCGCAAAATATTCATTAGAACCGCGATAAGCTCTTCGTTGAACTTAAAACATTTTTTATGAACACAAGTTTATCTCACGTTTCTGTTCAACTGTCATTACCTTTTACGACCAAATGAGGCCATCTTTAAATTTAAAGAGTAAAGAGACATTATTTCTCTAATCTAGTTTTAAATCTAAAGATCGTCTAATTCTTCCGAAAGCGCTAATGGCAGTTAAATAAAAACGTGATATGCACTGTTTTGGCCATAGCACAATAAACTAAGTTCACTGCCATTTCCTATAACACAATGTCGCTTTCTGAAACTTTTACTCATTGTCAGGTGAACTGTCCAGATAAAATGTTATTTTTTACTTTTTTCTACTCATAAACATTATTATGCATTTAGTTCACGAGACTATCGTAGCATTTACACGTTCGAGATTCACCCTTTGCAAATTAATGTACAAGAGGATCCCTGTTTGCATTCTAGAGAACATTGAACAAAACATTTCCGTCAGATGCGTAGACTTTTAGGAAAATACAGTCAAGGCTGAATTCATTCCCCGATTTCTCACTGGAAGGTATATTAGCTTTCCTGTATGCCAAATCCGTCCTAACGACGACAATTTCTTCTTCGGTTTCTTGACATATTTTCTTGATATAGTTTCGCTTTGTCTTCCCTGCACTTTGTGAGTGACAAATATTACTGGATTCCTTTCTTTTCCTGACCATGTTTTGTACTCCCTTCTATCATCGATCAATTTAAATATTTCTTCTGTTATTCAAGGTTTCTTACTTGCCAAATTTTGTGCTGACCTTTTTAGGAATGTCCATTGTCCTTCATCTGTACTGTAGTATACATTATATCTGCAGGTTCAGGGAGCTTCAGAAGTCCATAATCATTCTCAGTACTTTAGTATCCCTAACACAATGATTCTATTAAAATACAGACTACTCACCATTATTACTAACTTGTGACCTGCCTCTGTATCAGTTCCTGGGTACATTTCACAGTTCGGAACACGTTTCTCACTATGATGCAATCTAGATGGAATCTTCTCGCAGCTCCGGATCTTTTGTATGTAGCCTACATTTCCATTTCTTGTGATGCTTTAATAGTGTATTTGCTGTTGCTAACTGAACTTTATTGCAGGAGTCAAAGAGTCTGTCTGCTCCCTCATACCCACTACAGAATCCGTATTCCACCGCAACTATGTCTTCTATCCCTTCCGCTATCACAGAGTTGAAATTTTCAACGCCTTTACATACTCGGTTTACAGTTCAATGTCCTCTTGTACTGTCACAGTCTCTGTATCTTCTGCTAGTGACCTCCGCAAGTATACCTGAATTGCTGTACAGTACTTCGCGTAGATTTGGTGTCGATTCTCATGAGAATAATCCTATCTCCGAACTGTTCACAATAATTCATTCTTTGCCCTACCTTCCTTATTCACAACGAATCGTACTCCCATTACTCCACTTTCTGCTGCTGTTGATATTACCCTGTATTCATCTGACCAGAAATCTTTATCCTCTTACACGAAATGTGAGTGCAATATTTATCTTGTATTGGCGCTGAAAGATGATGTTATTGGAACTGTAGGCGTCAATGTACAGTTTTTTGTTTGGATCTAATTCTTATAACAATTAGATCCCTTTCACAGTATGCTAATATAACAGCTTCGTACTTAACCATGATATAGAACCGCTCGCTCGACTAAAGATCTGTACTTAAAGACTGGAAAATTGCACAGATCACATACTCGGAAAAAGGAGTAACCCGTTGAATTGCAGACCCAATCGCTAACGTCGATTTCCAGTAGGATTTTGGCACATATACTGTGTCCGAACAACATGAATTACGTCGAAGGAAAACGACTTATTGACAAACAGCTAACAAGGACTCAGAAAATATCCACAAAGAGTTCTTCTTGTGGGGCAGCCGCAACTGTACAATCCAATTTTGAAAAATGAAGAACTAGCAGGACGGTTGCTTAATCCATAATCTTTTGTTGTATGCACGATCGGTTTCGGGACACTGACACTGAAAGTTCCATCATCTGGTGTAAACCAAAAAAAAAAAAAAAAAAAAAAAAAAAAAGTTACACGCGAATGGGAGGGGCTCCTCAAGTCTGAAATATCATACAAGAAACTATGCGGCTAAAATTTCTAAATTAAAACAAATTAAAAAGAGAACAGGACGTTACTTAAAAATAAAATCACATAATCATGTGAAGTCATGGAACCAAACATGTCATGGAACCAAAGATTCCGTGCCAAAAGTGCAAAAGGGAACTAAAATATCCGAAAAAATGAAATCACGATCGTACACCAAAAGTTACCAAAATAATGAAAGACGTAAAATGCAATAAAAATGGGTGTGGAAGGTGGCGGGGGCGACGGGAGAAAAAACATATTGCATGGACATACATACAAAAAGTCTATAATAACCATTTCCCGATGCAGCGGGACCGTGAACACAAACAGGAAAACTATGTAATAGTAAATACTAGTCGTGAATAGTAGATCGTGTGCGGCTTCAGTACTCAGGGCTAGTATTTACTGTTACGTAGTTTTCCTGTTTGCGTTCCCGGTCATGTTGCAAGGGGGAACGGTTGCTATGGAGCTTTTGTATTTCTACGCAATATGTGATTTCTTCCCCACTTCCCATTTTTACTACATTTTACATGGGTCATTATTTTGGTAACTTTTGGAATACGATTGTGAAGTCCCTTTTACACTTTTGAAACGGAAACTTCGGTTCCATGACAACATTGGGATGAAGATGACCTTAGAGGATTAAGTGATTTTATTTGTAAATAACGTCCTGCTCCTTCTTTTGATTTGTTTTAATTTAGAAATTTTAGCCCCATAATTCCTTATCTGATATTTCAGACTTTCGCGTGTATCAGAATGTTTTTATTATTACTGATGGAACTGTAAGTGTTCCGAAACCAGTTGTGTACACAATAAAAGACTGTTGATTAAGCAACTTTCCTGCGGTTTCTTCATTTTTCAAAATTAGAAAATATCGCTTTGTGAAACACAACTAGCTTTCTATCCACAGGAAGTAATGAAATCTCAGAGGGTGTCACATTGATACCATATTTCTCGATTTCCAAAAGGCTTTTGATATCAGTACTCACAAGAGGCTTCTAATAAAACTGCGTGCCTATGAAGTATCGTCTCAGTTGTGTGACTGTATTCGTGATATCTGGCGTTCCCTAAGGAAGTGTTGTAGTCCCTGTGCTGCTTGTAATCTAAATAAATGATTTAGGAGACAATCTGAGTAGCCATATTACGTTTTTTGCAAATGAAGCCTTTATTTACCGTCTAGGTAAGTCATCATAAAATAAAAACTTATTTCAAAATGATTTACACAAGATATCTGTATGGTGCAAAAAGTGGCAACCGGCGCTACATGATGAAGAATGTGACGTGATGTACGTGAGAACTAAGCGTTAGATTTCGGTTACTCATATCAAGGCTGTCAGATAGACTAAATACCTAGGAATTACAACTGCGAACGACTTAAACTGGAACACATCAGAAAGATAATGCTGCGGGGAAGGCAAACCATAGCCTTCGTCTTATTGGAACAACGCTTAGAAGATGCAACAGGTCTACAGAAGAGACGGCGTACGCAATGCTTGTCCGTACTCTGCTAGAGCGCTGCTGTGCGTTGTGGTATCCTTACCACATGGGATTGACGGGGGACGTCGAAAAAGTTCAAATAAGGACAGCTCGTTTCGTATTAATGTGAAATAAGTCAGGGATTGTCACGGTTACGATGCGCGTATTGGGGTGGAAATTATTTAAAAAAATGACTCTGAGCACTATGCGACTTAACATCTGAGGTCATCAGTCGCCTAGAACTTAGAACTAATTAAACCTAACTAACCTAAGGACGTCACACACATCCATGCCCGAGGCAGGATTCAAACCTGCGCCCTTAGAGGCCGCCCGGTCCCAGACTGCAGCGCCTAGAACCGCACGGCCACTCCAGCCGACTGCAATTATTAAAGCGTTTTTCATTAAGCCGAGATCTTTTCACGCAATTTCAATCTCCAATTTTCTCCCCCGAATGCGAAAATAACATTTTGTCACCTACCTACACAGGGAGAACTGCTCATTGTAATAAAATAATAGAAATCAGAGCTCAGACGGCAAGATCTGCCGGGTACTTAAGTGTGAATTGCAGAAGAGTCATGTAGACGTAGATAAAGATGTTACAGTTCGATGTTTGCGTTGCTCTCTCTTCGAGTAGTTCCGTGTGATGACTGGAGCCACTTTTTTCGGCAGACTGTAAGCCATTCAAGTTTTGTACTACCCGGTTTGTAAGAGTTCATTTCGGCTTAACCACATCCTTGAAGCGAAGCCTCTGTCCAACGTTCCTCTTCCCGCTTCTTATCTCGCAATATAAGATATCTTGAACAACCTGCGGTTGTGCATTACCTGTCCCCTACATCAGCAGGCATTTCAGTATAGTCTGTCTGTAAACTCAAGAGCGAGCAGCGCTTTTGGTGGAGGAAATGGTCTTTCCGGGAAGAACGCTGCCACCGGCCTACAGGGGCACTCAAAATCTATTGCCCGTTATCTGTCTGTGTAGGTCGGCGTGCAGTGATATGTCATTTCTGTTCGTGGGATCTTAGTTGCCAGTGTCAGTGAGTAAACTTTGTATACTTACTGATGTACTTCGATATCCAGAAGTGATGGATAATCGTCTAGCATTGCAAGAAAGTGTGCAGAATACGAGGAAGAGGAGGTATTTGGGGAGAAACGAACGTTTGATCGCCTCTAATGTTATTACAGCGTGGATTAAAGAGGCGACCCAAAAATAACTGTTGGCTAATATTACCAGTCCCAATGAAAGGGCTGCAATTTATACAAACGTCAGCCTCACCTAATAGGACGCATAAGTAAGGAAAAATAAGCCGCATTGATTTACTGGAATCGCCACGAAGAAAAACTAATAATTTTTAGAGGAAACCTATCGTTACAGACAGTTTCAGAATCAGGTAAAATCTTTGATGCTTATGGAAATCTAAATCTCTATCTCGGTCACTGTTCACCTGATTCTAAGACATATTGCTTAAAACATGTGCGCCATAGCCGTTCTAAACACTGCTGAAATTTCCTTCCAAACATTTACACCTATTCTGGACTTAAAGCTTGATATACGAGGTGCGTTCAAATATAAATATTTAATTTTTGGCAAGAACTTTATTTGTTAATCTACAGCAATCTTATCCTCTTCAAAATATTCCCCATTACATACTATACACTTGTGCCAGTGCTTTTTCCAATACCCGAAACACTTTAGTAACTGTTTCTTCGGGATAGTTTATACACTCCTGGAAATGGAAAAAAGAACACATTGACACCGGTGTGTCAGACCCACCATACTTGCTCCGGACACTGCGAGAGGGCTGTACAAGCAATGATCACACGCACGGCACAGCGAACACACCAGGAACCGCGGTGTTGGCCGTCGAATGGCGCTAGCTGCGCAGCATTTGTGCACCGCCGCCGTCAGTGTCAGCCAGTTTGCCGTGGCATACGGAGCTCCATCGCAGTCTTCAACACTGGTAGCATGCCGCGACAGCGTGGACGTGAACCGTATGTGCAGTTGACGAACTTTGAGCGAGGGCGTATAGTGGGCATGCGGGAGGCCGGGTGGACGTACCGCCGAATTGCTCAACACGTGGGGCGTGAGGTCTCCACAGTACATCGATGTTGTCGCCAGTGGTCGGCGGAAGGTGCACGTGCCCGTCGACCTGGGACCGGACCGCAGCGACGCACGGATGCACGCCAAGACCGTAGGATCCTACGCAGTGCCGTAGGGGACCGCACCGCCACTTCCCAGCAAATTAGGGACACTGTTGCTCCTGGGGTATCGGCGAGGACCATTCGCAACCGTCTCCATGAAGCTGGGCTACGGTCCCGCACACCGTTAGGCCGTCTTCCGCTCACGCCCCAACATCGTGCAGCCCGCCTCCAGTGGTGTCGCGACAGGCGTGAATGGAGGGACGAATTGGAGACGTGTCGTCTTCAGCGATGAGAGTCGCTTCTGACTTGGTGCCAATGATGGTTGTATGCGTGTTTGGCGCCGTGCATGTGAGCGCCACAATCAGGACTGCATACGACCGAGGCACACAGGGCCAACACCCGGCATCATGGTGTGGGGAGCGATCTCCTACACTGGCCGTACACCACCGGTGATCGTCGAGGGGACACTGAATAGTGCACGGTACATCCAAACCGTCATCGAACCCATCGTTCTACCATTCCTAGACCGGCAAGGGAACTTGCTGTTCCAACAGGACAATGCACGTCCGCATGTATCCCGTGCCACCCAACATGCTCTAGAAGGTGTAAGTCAACTACCCTGGCCAGCAAGATCTCCGGATCTGTCCCCCATTGAGCATGTTTGGGACTGGATGAAGCGTCGTCTCACGTGGTCTGCACGTCCAGCACGAACGCTGGTCCAACTGAGGCGCCAGGTGAAAATGGCATGGCAAGCCGTTCCACAGGACTACATCCAGCATCTCTACGATCGTCTCCATGGGAGAATAGCAGCCTGCATTGCTGCGAAAGGTGGATATACACTGTACTAGTGCCGACATTGTGCATGCTCTGTTGCCTGTGTCTATGTGCCTGTGGTTCTGTCAGTGTGATCATGTGATGTATCTGACCCCAGGAATGTGTCAATAAAGTTTCCTCTTCCTGGGACAATGAATTCATGGTGTTCTTATTTCAATTTCCAGGAGTGTAGGTTTCTTTAACTGTGCATTTTTAATCACATCCATGCTTGTAAAACCGCTATCTTTTAAGCCCTGCTTTGAAATGTTTGTACCACTTGTCTGCCCTTGGTTTACTCATAACAGCCTCACCAAAAGCAATATTTACCATTTCTAAAAATTTCATACACTTTATTCCATTCTTATAACAAAATTTAATACAGTTCCTCTAATTTATTTTTATACAAAACAAATAATGATGGATGCTACCAAAACACATGTACCCTTTCTGACAGCTGACAACAGAGTAAGTACCCAATATGCACAACATTGAACACATACTTTTGAGGCATGTTTACGAGGACAGTGACAAAAAAGTAGTGCAAATCGGAATAATACAACACACAAAACTATAAATTTCTGCTTACTTTTTAAACACTCTTTGTGTTGCAAGAATTGTTAAGTTTCAATGCAGTCCTTCAAAGAAAACTTTTACCTTTTAGTAGAAACACAAAATAAGAACAAGCCTTAAATTCTACAGACTGATTGCATTATATGGGGTTCATTTTACGAATAGCAATAGAGGAACACACATTCACATGAACAGGCATTTGGTTCTATGTTTGTAGTAGAATTCTGACTTCTGTTCTTACGTTCATATTATTTACCCTATTATGTTGTGTTTCGGAAGAAGCTATCGTTTTTTGTATTCCTTATGGTCTTAATGCATCTGTCTAAAAATAAACGAAGCCGAGACGTATCTGCACACGGCTTCGCCACAGATTTGAAGCGCGCGCTGCAGCATGGCCTGTACTATGTTATCAAACAGGCTGTAGAAGTGCTTTGTGGCGTAGATAGGTTGGCAGAGTGGGGACTCGATCGCTTGCTCTTCAATTTACCGACAGACTATAACTTGTACGCTTGTGCTCTTTATCAGAAATCTCGATGGCCACTTCAATTTGAAGAAGTACAGTGTCTTGACATGTCTTCGACATGGGTATTAAGTTTCTGATTTGGAAAGAAGAGTATTGAAAAAGCACTCTCGTATACAGTGAGTTTTGTATGTAATTGCAGGTCACAGGAAACAGCACCGCCAATTGTGTTTTCCAAGCGCATGCTCCAACGTGGATATTAACTTCAAACTTGAAAAACATTTTTGTCTGTCAATAATGCTGCACAGATGCTTGAATGTGTGCATGGAATTCAGTTTCTCATCGTTAATGTAGGTATCTGTATGGGTCCGTCATTTAAGAGTCCATGGTCCCTGACTTTACTTTTCATCCCATTGATAAAGATTCGCCGGCTGGAGTGGCCGAGCGGTTCTAAGCGCTACAGTCTGGAACCGCGCGACAGCTACGGTCGCAGGTTCGAATCCTGCCTCGGGCATGGATGTGTGTGCTGTCCTTAGGTTAGTTAGGTTTAAGTAGTTCTAAGTTCTAGGGGAGTTAAGTCCCATAGTGCTTAGAGCCATTTGATAAAGATTCACAATTTATTACATTTTTCGTTGGATCTCTCTACCACTGTCCTAGAGTCTTTCGTATATCTGCAACTACCTCTATAGTTTAGGCGAACATCAGTACACTGTGCAATTACACAGATCTACACCTGCTCTGTACCTTAAGTGAATATTCATTAGCATGTTACGGAACACTGTTTACAATAACTGTGAAAATCATAAAGCAGCAGCACTTCTTGTCACACCATTCCACAACTGCTGCCCCACACACGTTCCACATTCTTCGAAGGATGTCTGCCGGTGTTGGTCTTTCGGCAGCCAAGAAAAGAATAACAGCACCTTAGTCCTGTTTGGGCGCCGTCGCCGTCGTTACCTTCCTCATTTATTGCACACAGTTCCGAAAGACACGAATGTCACACTAATCCTTTGACTACATGTCGATGCTTCCATACCCGCATCGGAGACGCGCTACGTTTTATATATGCTGTAGCAACTCCCTCATACGGAAAATTCTTTATTGTCCATTATATATTTTCATGAAGGTTTGCCAGCTTCAATAGAGGGTGTCCATAATTAAAGTTCCAGGTTCAAAACACTGTACAAACAGAAACACTGCTCAGAATGACGTAAAATTTTAACGCCATATTACCACAGTCTAATACATACAGTCAAGACACTTTTTCGTGTAAAAGTTGTTACCGTGTGACCGCTGAAGTGACACTAGAACTCCAAGCGGTGAGAAAGCTGACAGTCACAATCGTCGTAAGGATAATGATTGTTTGTAAAATATTTTCTACTCAGTTAACGCAATAGTTGTTTTATTTTTGTTTTCCGTGCATTAGTTATCTGTTCTTATTATCATAGGCACTTCTTTTTACACTTAAAAATGTTTGAGGTCTAATGATTGTTCTGTTCTTACACTTCACTCGACTTTCTAACACACGAATATCTTTGATGTGTAATTGCTTTTACTTCAAAAGCGAATGTGTTGAAGAATCTAGCCGTTTGTGGCTCTGATTTAGCAGCAATTGTGGAATTGGTTTCTTCTGTGTTGGGAAACAGTTTTATTGCTTTTGACGATTTATCATCACGTCAGTGTAGTTTTCCCTTAAGTTTCATTTGTGGTGGCACATTTGATACGTTAAATAATGTAAGTATTACATTGCATATAAGTTTCCTGCGTCTCACATTCATTGATTTGGCTGATAGTGTAGCGAACAAAGCTCTGCCTTGTTGGGTAGATGTACGATGACTTTATGCAACCGGTCAGATCTTCTGGCGTCTGCTAACAATTTTTTGTTAATACAGGAATACGACATTACCTAATAAATATCTACGTTACAAGATAATCGTAGATAAACGGTCCTGTAATGTATCGATTCGTATCTCTCAGGGTTCTTAGGAAACTAAATAATGGCAAATGTGGTGTCATTTTTTTTAGTTAATGTCGATTTTTATAGTATTACATACACTCCATGCTGTAAGAACTACAAATAAATACAAACTTCAGTATTCGCACACTTGGGGCGCTTGGGGCGCTGCTATCGCCGCAGGTAACGAAAACCAGAGAGAGTGTCGCGACTGTTACGTTAGACTACAATATTACTGATGTAGATGGAAACTACACGGAAAAAAATTGTAATGGAGATTTGACCAATAAGCGTTAGAATATGTCCCCAAAAGACATGCGGCACACGGCTCTTCCTCAGTCTGCGTCCGAGGCGCCCAACATGAATGTCTCGATGAATGATCGCGAGCTGCTGGTATTAAAAAAGGCATTGATCCGATGTGTGCTACATCTCCGGCGCTACTCCGCAAGCATACCGCCCTTCGATTGTGCCATTCCAGCACTAATCGAAGCGCTAGGTTTTTCAGGAGCCAGCCAGCCAGCCAGCCAGCCAGCCGAGCAGCAGCGGTCCAGCCGAGCAGCAGCAGCAGCAGCGGTCCCGGCCAGCAGCAGCGGCAGCGGTCCCGGACAGCAGCAGCGGTCCAGCCGGCAGCAGCCAGCCAGCCCTCCAGCAGCAGCAGCAGCAGCAGCGGCCCCGGTCCCGGCCCCGTCCGTGGCAGCAGCGGCATTCCTGCCACCCGTCGTCGCCGTCAGCGCCAGCGCCAGCAGCGTGGGACTCTGGTCTTCGTCTTCATCCGTCTTCGTCTTCATCCGTCTTCGTCTTCGTCTGTTCCCAGTTTTTGTCCTTTCTTTTTCGTCCTGTGCGTTTTTGTTTCTCCCTGTCGTCATGTCAGCCCCTACCACCACTACAATCACTACCACCACAGCCATAGTTTATACTTCCCCCTCCGCCACCACCACCACCATAACACGGTGTGCCCAGTCACACCCCCCTCTTTCCATCGCGCCTCTTCTCACTCTCCCCTCACCCTCGGTTCCTTGTCGCCCCCTCTCCAGCTTCTTCCTCCCGCTCCTCTCCGTCTGATCCTTTCCCCCCACTCCCCCAGCCTGTCACTGCAGCTCCAGCTAGGGTGGTGGCCCGTCGGGCCACTGCTCATGCCCAACTCTCCCCATCGCCTTCGCCATCACCGCCACCACTGTCGCCGTCGCCGTCGCCTTCCCCGTCACTATCTCCGGCGCCGACTGCTGCGTCCGCGCTGGGACCTGCCCCTTCCCGCCACCTCCCTATAGCTCCCGTCCCTCATGTCACCACCCACCCTTCTGCCGCCGTTAAACGCCCTAGTGGCACCACCACCTCCTCCGCTCCCAAAAAGGCCCCGCCCCGTCCTCCTTCCCCCCCCCCCCAGGATGCCATGGATGTCTCCCCACCTGGCCCTGCTCCCTCCGCCTCCTCCTCCTCCTCCTCCTCCCCCCCCTCTTTATACAAATACCTCCTCTCCTGTCCCGATCCTTCCTTTCTCGAGGCCCAGAATCTCTCCCTCCTCCTCTGCCAACACTTCCCTGGTGCCCCCATCTCTCTCCTCAGTCCCAGATGGGATTCCGTTCTCATCTCCTCCCCCAGCCCAACCCTCCATACTCACATCTTCTCCCATCTCCCCATCACCCGTTTTGGCCCCAACGCCTCCCTCACCGCTGCTCCTTCTCCATCTCCTACCCGCTAACTCCAACCCCCGCGTCGCCCGACGACCCTCACTGCCGTGATCACTCGGCTCAGTCCGTCAATCACAGAGGAGGAGGTGTTGGCGGAGCTCAAGGCGCATCCCACGCTGGAGGTGCGGGCGGTCCGCCGCATTTTCAACTCGGCCGGCCCCACCCACCTTATGCGGGTTTTCTCCGAGGATGCCACCTCCATTGATCGTCTCCTGAAGAAGGGTGCCCTCCTCTTCAACCAGCGCTATAAGATCGACCTCTCCCGTTCCCCTCCTCAATCCCTGCACTGCCAGAGGTGTCTGCACTATAACACACACCCAACAGCCGAGTGCCGTGAGGCCCCCACCTGCCCGCATTGTAGGCAAGCACACTTCCTCCAGCAGTGCCCTAACCTTCAATCCCCTCCCTCCTGCAATACCTGCAATCTCCCCCATCCCACCTACTCCCAAAAGTGTAAAGCTCGACCCCCTCCGACCACTCCTGAACTCACCATCCCTGTCCGTCCTCTTAACGCCCCCACCCCTCCTGGCAATTCCCTTCGTCCCCCACCCACCACTGAGGACATCATCAGGTTCCTCACCATTGTCCTACAAAACGTCCAACCTTTCCAGCGCCCTCACACCCTTCAACGGGTCTCCCTCGCCGCCCGTTCCATTTTCCACTTAAAAATGTATGCCACCTACTCCAACAACCAGGCCCATTTCACCTTCTCCCATCTTGACACCCTTGTCTAATTTCCTGTCATGGCGCGACAGCACCGTATCCTTTTCAACAACATCCGTTCCCTTCCCGCCAACAGGAACCTCTTACTGCACACCCTTGCCACCACTGCGTGGATGCCTTCCTCCTCAATGAAACCTTCCTCCAACACCACCACACCGTCCACACTTCGCCCTACCTCCTTCACCGCTCCGATAATCCCTTCCCGATTGCACGTGGCGGAGTTGCCATTGGTCACCACCGCCAGAACCCCATTCGGCTCCAACCTCTCCTTTCTGACCCCACCGAACACCTGATCCTTAGTCTCTTCTGCCCCGGCCTTACCGTCACCTGCGCCACCATCTATGTCTGCCCTAACGCCCCTCTTCCCTTCGACTTCCTCTCCCACATTGTCCATACCTTCTCCTCCTATGTGATCACCGCCGACCTCAACATCCATAGTCGTTCCGCCGCCCAGTTACGGCAGTGGCTTCGGTTCCTCTCCTCCCTTCAAGGCGACCTCATCCCCATCCCCCAGCACACCCGTCCCGAATCCAACTCCACTCCCGATGTTATCCTTTCCTCCCCCACCTCCTCGGCCGCATAATGGTGGATGTTCTGGAGCCTATTGGTAGCGACCATCTCCCTGTCCTCCTCACCGTTTCCGATGGTCGTCGCCCCCACCCCCACCCTCGTAATGACCCACCCCCTAAGTACGTCCATGACTATTCCCGTGCCAACTGGAATGCCTACCAGGATACCCTCTCCACCCAGATCGATAGCCACCCCTTCACCTACCTCCACCCTGACGATGTAACCCATGCCACCTGCTTTCTCCAGCAGACCTTGTCTGAGGCCGTGGAGGCCCACGTCCCTACTGTCGCCATCCACCCCCACCGTCCTACCTTACCCCCCACAGGCCGTCCTCCTCCTCTGTGAATCCCGCCGTCTCTACCGTGCCTTCCTCCACACGCGTGACCCGGACACACTACGATGCCACCGGCAACTACAGCGACACACTCGTAATTTGCTCGCGGCTAAGAAACGCTGGGACTGGCGACAGACATGCACCCGTTTAAATGCTATCCTACCTATCAACTCGTCCAAGTTCTGGTCAGCCTTCCGTCACCTTACCGGAACTAAACACTCCCCCTACTATCCTCTTCTCCATGATGATCACCCCTTCCCAGACACCCTTAGTAAGGCCAATCACTTTGCATCCTACCTCTCTGATGTGTTTTCCATCCCCGATGATCCCCAGTTCGATTACTCCCTCTTCCTGGATGTCCAATATCAAACTGACACCTCTGTCCCTCCCCTCGCACCTGGTTTCCAGTACTTGGACAATAATTGCACACACGGAACTCAATGCCCCTATCACTACACAGGATCTCATTGCTACACTCCGCACTAGACACAACACCACTCCTGGTCACAATCGTGTTACCTACCATCACCTTCGTGAAGCTCCTGTCTCTTTCCTCTCCACTCTGGCCAGCCTCTACAATGTAGTCCTGTCCACCAGTTACTACCCCGACCTGTGGAAAACCTCCCATATCCTGATGTTCCTTAAACCTGGCAAACCGCCATCCGTCGTCTCCTCCTACCGTCCCATCAGCCTTACCTCGGTCTTCAGCAAGGTCCTGGAATGCATCCTCACCCGACGCATCCACCAGCATCTCCGCCAGCACCGCCTCCTTCCCGTTACCCAGTGTGGCTTATGACCATGTATGGCATTCCGGTCTCCTCTTCATGCTCCAAACCTTCGCCCTTCCCATTAACTACGTCCGTCTGATCGGCTCCTTTCTCTACCACCGTCCTTCATACGTCACCATCCATAACACAGATTCCTACACCTTTTTCCCCTCCGCTGGTGTGCCCCAAGGCTCCATCCTCTCCCCCCTTCTGTACCTTTTGTACACGGCGGACATGCCGCCGCCGTCACCCCCCATCCACCTTCTTCAGTTTGCCGGTGACGCTGCCTTCCTTGCCCTTGCCCCCACCCTGCACTGCTCCCAACACCTTCTCCAATCCCATCTTGACTGGTTCACCGCTTGGTGCAACCAGTGGTTGCTCAAGGTCAATCCCTCCAAAACCCAGGCGATCATTGTAGGCAAAACCACCCCTTCCTTCCGCCTCCTTGATTTCTATCTCACCATCTATGGCTGTCCTATCGCCCTCACTCCCACCCTTAAGTACCTTGGCGTCACCCTCGACCGTCGCCTCTCCTGGACTCCCCATCTCCAGACAATCCAAGCCAAGGCACGCTCACGACTCCTTTCCAGCCATACGTGGGGTCTGGACCCCTCCACCACCCTCCACACCTATAAATCTCTCATCCGCCCTATCCTTTGTTACACCCATCCGGCCTGGGTCTCTGCCCCCCCCCCCTACCTTTTGTAAATCCCTCCAAATCCTTGAACGCCATGCTCTCCGCCTCGCCTATCGCATCCGTCTCCCCTCCCCCACGTGGATCATGTACGATCTCATCCCGTTCCCCCACCTCCTCCTTTTCCTTGAAAGGATATGGATCTTGTACACCTCCCGCAAACTTGATCCTCCTCACCCACTTGTCTCACCCAACCTCTCCCACCCCTGCCCACTGCCGCGCCTGTATTCCCATGTCCCACCCGGTCTCCATCTCTCCACCCTCCTTACCCTCTCCCAAGGTGGCTTCCGCCAGCTCCCTCTCCCTGATGATGCCCTCCTCCCCTCCATCTACCCCTCCTACCAACTTTGATCCTCCCTCCCTCTTCCTGTTTTTGCTCCTTTGGGCACCCTCCCACCCTTCTCTCCCTCTTCCCTCCCTCCTCCATTTCTCCACACTCCTCCCCCGGGCTTCCCCTCCCCTGTCCCTCTCCTCCTCCCCCAATCTCCTCAGCCATTGGCATCTTTGTTCTACCCTTTCCCCCACCTCCCCCTTCTTCCCCTCTTGGCAGGTCCCCGGACTCGCACACGCTAAGTGAACATTCGCGCGCCGGAGATCATCGCCATCAGTGTCTCGTGTGTGCTGTCGTGTTTAGTGTTCAGTATTCACCGTCACACTCCATCGTTCACCTGTGCCATCGCCATCTTCAGTGTCAGTGCGTCGTGACAACAGTTTGTAGTGTGGATTATCGTCGAGTGTGAACGGCTCCGTGTTTGTCTTTATGTGTCTACTGTTTTCTTACCCACCGTTATGTAACTTATGTGTATTCTTTCTGTGTTTTCTCCTTGTCTATTCTATGGCTGAAGAGCAGCGTAGAATGCTGCTGACAGCCTGCCTGTTGTCCAGGTTTTAAAATAACAATAAAGGGAAAAAAAGATGTTTGCTAAAGGTCTGGAGAAAATAATTACAAAATTCGAAAAGACATGCGTTTTAAAGTGCACTCTAGCAGAGGGAGGGAAGCATTTGATCCGACGTCTACAGGGTGGTCCATTGGCCAAATATCTCACGAAATAAGCGTCAAACGAAAAAAACTACAAATAACGAAAGAACGAAACTTGTCTAGCTTGAAGGGGAAACCAGATGGCGCTATGTTTGGCCCGCTAGATGTCGCTGCCATGGGTCAAACGGATGTCAACTGCGGTTTTCAAATAGGAACCTCCATTTTTTGTTATATATTCGTGTAGTACGTAAAGAAATACGAATGTTTTAGTTGGACCACTTTTTTCGCTTTATGATAGATGTGATAGTCACAAACAAATGGCTCACAATTTTAGACGAACAGTTGGTAACAGGTGGGTTTTTTAAATTAAAATACAGAACGTAGGTACATTTGAACATTGTATTTCGGTTGTTCCAATGTGATGCATGTACCTTTGTGAACTTATCATTTCTGAGAACGCACGCTGTTACAGCGTGATTACTTCTAAATTCCACATTAATGCAATAAATGCTCAAAATGATGTCCGTCAACCTCAATGCATTTGGCAATACGTATAACGATATTCCTATCAACAGTGAGTAGCTCGCCTTTCGTAATGTTCGCACATGCATCGACAATGCGCTGACGCATGTTGTCAGGCGTTGTCGGTGGATCACGATAGCGAATATCCTTCAACTTTCCCAACAGAAAGAAATCCGGTGACGTCAGACCCGGTGAACGTGAGGGCCATGGTATGGTGCTTCGACGACCAATCCACCTGTCATGAAATATGCTATTCAGTACCGCTTCAACCGCAAGCGAGCTATGTGCCGCACATCCATCATGTTGGAAGTACATCGCCATTCTGTCATGCAGTGAAACATCTTGTAGTAACATCGGTAGAACATCACATAGGAAATCAGCATACATTGCACCATTTAGATTGCCATCGATAAAATGGGGGCCAATTATCCTTCCTCCCATAATGCCGCACCACACATTAACCCGCCAAGGTCGCTGATGTTCTACCTGACGATCAAAGTCGTCGCCATGCAATTCCTGGTGCACAGATATATAGTACGGGTGCAGTCGATGTTGCTGTAGCATTCTCAACACCGACGTTTTCGAGATTCCCGATTCTCGCGCAATTTGTCTGCTACTGATGTGCGGATTAGCCGTGGCAGGAGCTAAAATTCCTACTTGGGCATCATCATTTGTTGCAGGCCGTCGTTGACGTTTCACATGTGGCTGAACACTTCCTGTTTCCTTAAATAACGTAACTATCCGACGAACGGTCCGGACACTTGAATGATGTCGTCCAAGATACCGAGCAGCATACATAGCACACGCCCGTTGGGCATTTTGATCACAATATCCATACATCAACACTATATCGACCTTTTCCGCAATTGGTAAACGGTCCATTTTAACACGGGTAATGTATCACCAAGAAAATACCGTCCGCACTGGCGGAATGTTACTGATACCACGTACTTATACATTTGTGACTATTACAGCGCCATCTATCACAAAGCGAAAAAAGTGGTCCAACTGAAACATTCATATATCTTTACGTACTATACGAATATGTAATAAAAAATTGGGGTTCCTATTTAAAAAAATGCAGTTGATATCCGTTTGACCTATGGCAGCGCCATCTAGCGGGCCAACCATAGCGCCATCTGGTTTCCCCCTTCAAACTAGACGAGTTTTGTTCTTTGTAGTTTTTTCGTTTGATGCTTATTTCGTGAGATATTCGGCCCGGTCACTATCAATGGACCACCCTGTATAGAAGATGTGGCCACAGCATTGCAGGAGCGGTCGAGGGATGGTGGGGAAACATGCAGTGCACGTGAACTGCCCGAACGTTGGACATGCCAGCGAGGATAGTGAGTAAAATCCTGCGAAACATTCTGCACTGCTATTCATACAAAATCACTCATGTTCAGGAGTTCCTGCTGGCCCGTCAGCAAGACAAACGTCCGCTCTGGGATGTCTTGCTCACATGGAAATGGACAATGAATGGTCGTGGGACATTCTACGGATAGACGAAGCCAATTTCCACCTCCAAGGATATGTCAATACGCATAACTGCAGAGTATTCGGCAACAAAAACCCGCTCGCTCGTCAATCGGTACCCCTTCACTCTACAAAGATGACTTTGTGGTGCTGGCTGACAGCGTCATTTATCGTAGGGCTGTATTTTTTCGAAGAAATGAGTTCTTCGTGTCCTGTTATCTGTACCGTCACTGTTTAAGGCTATGAAAGTCTTTTGCGCATCAGTGTTATTCTAATCATTCAGCAGCTTCGACGTGTGCGTGGGATCATTTTTATGCAACATGGCACGCCTCCGCACATTTCGCAGCCAGTGAAGCGGCTGATTCAGGAGCATTTCGGAAATGTTAGAGTTATCAGCAACCAGTTCCCTATAGCCTGGCCATCGAGATCTACTGATCTTAATCCGTGTGACTTCTGGGTGAGGGGTTATCTGAAAGATGTCGTGTTCAGTGCTCCAGTTACAAACGTAGCTGACCTGAAAGCACGCATCGCGCAATGCATTCTGAACGGGGCACCCGAGACACTCAGATCTGTTGTGGAAATCCCGTTTCTTGATTTCAACTTATGACAGAAAACGGTTAACAGCATAACGAACATGTCTTGCGCCGGTCTCAGGACAATCAGAAACTGGTGTCATTGCTTTTTATGCAGTTATGGCCTCAGGACAACTGAAAGCCGACTTTTCCTATCCGATGTGGTACGACCTTGCCGTCGTGGATGGGCTTCCGTAACTAACAGTGCCACAACTGTTGACTGCCGAACTTGGACAGTCATGTACAGTGAATAGTATGGACGGTGTAATGTGCAACTGAAACCATAACCGCTGTATTGCGATTTATCTGTCATTTGTAGCGAACCCAGTTTATGTTAACACCCACAGCACCATCTGTTGGTAGAAAGTGCGTTAATATCTTTTGTCCCACGACGTTTTCCTCTGCGTCAGTAATTTGCCCTTCAAATTGACGTCATTCTGAACAATGGTTCTCTTTGTACAGCGTTTTGAAACTGGAACTTTAATTGTGGACATCCTGTGGTGCTCGATCTTTCGTTAAGGTAGACAAAGTGAATCTACGTTGCAGATGCATATGTCACGCTATTCTTCAATACTTTTCTTCTGAAGATGTACACTTGATCAACAGTGCCATGATTTTCTCAGAAATCGTACCGAATATATGGGACTAATTTTTCTGATCGATCTTCAAGACAAGTAGTGTTTTTACTAAGGCTTCCCTGAATAATCTGAGCAGATTCATTCCGTTATTTTCTTTTGTAAATACTGTATGTGTACATATCCTGCCGCTACCTCCGTATGGTGATCTGGAGCTCGTCCTCAAAATGTTTTAGGATATTACTCAGGATTTTGATTTTCGTCGGGGGCCTTTTTCAGAACTACTCTTGTTTTAGAATCTTTAATTTCCTTGAGCAAAAGCGACTCATTCAAACTTAATGTTCGGTAAAACGTTCCACGTATTTCAGGCCTACACTAAGCTCATGTTAAGTAGCACTGTGAGTCGTTTTGTTCACCCATTGAGGATTTTGCTTGGCTTGCTCAATCATCATGCATTACTATAGACGTGCTACTCTGAATCATTTCTCACAAAGCCTACCATCTCTTTGGGATGCCTTTGTGCCAGTTACAATTACCTGGCTTTCAGTCTGTGTCGTCAATTTCCAGAGTTCATCATTGTCTTAGAATACCGTTGTATAAAAAAATGTAGACTTCTCCCTGTTCAGAAAGCTATCCCTGGCCTGCAGGGGAACTTCCCCTAGAGCCACGGCACACAAAATGTACTGAGCTAGTTTTTCGCTAATAACACCACCACAAATTCGTAACAGGATCGAGAAATATTAGACTAGTGGAAACCTGTACGTTATATTGAATGGAGACTTCTCTACAGAAATAACAATGGATGTTTCCTAACAAAGCGTAATAGGACCTATAATATTTTCAATATGAATGAAGATTAAACAGATACCATCAATATAATCTTCAGATGGTTCGCTGGTCATGCTGTTGCCTACAGGAAAGTCTCCTCGCTGATGATCGTAAGGGAATGCAGGAAGGCTTGCACAAAATTTCTACTGTCTAATCAACGTGTAATGTATGAGTGACCGATCTATTTACTCGAGTCAGAAGCATATACATAAGATTCTGTAAATTTACAGCTTCAGGTAAGAAAATTGAATCAATTTTTACGTATACTCACATGCAAACCTGAAACCAGTCATTACCCAGTAGTGAGCAACTGTTACAGCGTTTTCTTGTTTCTTGAACGCTTCCTAGTCGTAGCACGATCAGGGCAAAATAAATGCTGTTACAGAAGTCAGTCTTCCGCATGTTGACACAGAGTTTTCATTTTTTTTTATCTGTTTACTTTTTGCGTCCCTAGTTTTCGGGCTCGTTCAGTGCGGTCCGCCACGAGTTCCTCTTCTATGCCAACCTTTTCATCTCAGAGTAGCACTTGCACCCTACATCCTCTATTATTTGCTAAATACACTCCTGGAAATTGAAATAAGAACACCGTGAATTCATTGTCCCAGGAAGGGGAAACTTTATTGACACATTCCTGGGGTCAGATACATCACATGATCACACTGACAGAACCACAGGCACATAGACACAGGCAACAGAGCATGCACAATGTCGGCACTAGTACAGTGTATATCCACCTTTCGCAGCAATGCAGGCTGCTATTCTCCCATCACATGATCACACTGACAGAACCACAGGCACATAGACACAGGCAACAGAGCATGCACAATGTCGGCACTAGTACAGTGTATATCCACCTTTCGCAGCAATGCAGGCTGCTATTCTCCCATGGAGACGATCGTAATGCTGGATGTAGTCCTGTGGAACGGCTTGCCATGCCATTTCCACCTGGCGCCTCAGTTGGACCAGCGTTCGTGCTGGACGTGCAGACCGCGTGAGACGACGCTTCATCCAGTCCCAAACATGCTCAATGGGGGACAGATCCGGAGATCTTGCTGGCGAGGGTAGTTGACTTACACCTTCTAGAGCACGTTGGGTGGCACGGGATACATGCGGACGTGCATTGTCCTGTTGGAACAGCAAGTTCCCTTGCCGGTCTAGGAATGGTAGAACGATGGGTTCGATGACGGTTTGGATGTACCGTGCACTATTCAGTGTCCTCTCGACGATCACCAGTGGTGTACGGCCAGTGTAGGAGATCGCTCCCCACACCATGATGCCGGGTGTTGGCCCTGTGTGCCTCGGTCGTATGCAGTCCTGATTGTGGCGCTCACCTGCACGGCGCCAAACACGCATACGACCATCATTGGCACCAAGGCAGAAGCTACTCTCATCGCTGAAGACGACACGTCTCCATTCGTCCCTCCATTCACGCCTGTCGCGACACCACTGGAGGCGGGCTGCACGATGTTGGGGCGTGAGCGGAAGACGGCCTAACGGTGTGCGGGACCGTAGCCCAGCTTCATGGAGACGGTTGCGAATGGTCCTCGCCGATACCCCAGGAGCAACAGTGTCCCTAATTTGCTGGGAAGTGGCGGTGCGGTCCCCTACGGCACTGCGTAGGATCCTACGGTCTTGGCGTGCATCCGTGCGTCGCTGCGGTCCGGTCCCAGGTCGACGGGCACGTGCACCTTCCGCCGACCACTGGCGACAACATCGATGTACTGTGGAGACCTCACGCCCCACGTGTTGAGCAATTCGGCGGTACGTCCACCCGGCCTCCCGCATGCCCACTATACGCCCTCGCTCAAAGTCCGTCAACTGCACATACGGTTCACGTCCACGCTGTCGCGGCATGCTACCAGTGTTAAAGACTGCGATGGAGCTCCGTATGCCACGGCAAACTGGCTGACACTGACGGCGGCGGTGCACAAATGCTGCGCAGCTAGCGCCATTCGACGGCCAACACCGCGGTTCCTGGTGTGTCCGCTGTGCCGTGCGTGTGATTATTGCTTGTACAGCCCTCTCGCAGTGTCCGGAGCAAGTATGGTGGGTCTGACACACCGGTGTCAATGTGTTCTTTTTTCCATTTCCAGGAGTGTAGTTTCCAGTCTCTGTTTTCCTCTACGGTTTTTATTCTTTACAGTTGCCAGTGGTATCATGAAACTTATTTTCTGATGTCTTAACACAGGTACTATCATCCTGTCCCTTGTTCTTGTCATTGTTTCCCATATCTTTATTTCTTCACCGATTCTACGGAGAACCTCCTCATTCATTACTTTATCAGTCCACCCAATTTTCAACATCTTCTGTAGCACCACATCTCAAATGCTTCTATTCTCTTCTGTTCCGTTTGCATGATACAATTCCGTGCTCCAGACATAAATTCTCAGATATTTCTTCCTCAGATTAAGACCTCTGTTTGGTACTAGTAGACTTCTGTTCGCCAAGAACTCCCTTTCTATCAGTACTAGACAGTTTTCTAAGTCCTTCTTCCTTCGTCGGTCAGGCTTTGTTTTGCTTGTAGGGTAGCAGAATTCCTCAACTTGATCTACTTCGTGACTTTCAATCCTGATGTTAAGTTTCTCGATGTTGTTCAAATGGTTCAAATGGCTCTGAGCACTATGGGACTTAACATCTGAGGTCATCAGTCCCCAGAACTTAGAACTACTTAAACCTAACTAACCTAAGGACATCCACACACATCCATGCCTGAGGCAGGATTCGAACCTGGGACTGTAGTAGTCGCGCGGTTCCGGACTGAAGCGCCTAGAACTGCTCGGCCACCGTGGCTGGCTCTCGCTGTTGTCATTGCTGCTACTTCTCGTTACCTTCGTCTTTCTTCGTCTTTACTCGCCATCCACATTCTGTACTCATTAGATTGCTCATTTCATTCAGCGGCTCCTGTGATTCTTCACTTCCCCTGAGGATAGCAAAGACATCATTGAATCTTATCATTGATATCGTTACACCCTGAATTTTAATCCCACTCTTGAATCTTTCTGTTATTTCCGGCATTACTTCGTCTATGTATCGATTGAACATTAGGGGCGAAAGACTGCATCCCCGTCTTACACCAGTTTTTTCCGAGATTTACATTCTTCGTCATCCATATTGTTCCCTGTGGGTTCTTCTACATTACCCTTCTTTTCCTATATCTTACACTTATTTTTCATAGAATTTCGAACATCTTGCACCACTCTACGTTGTATGACGCTTTTTCCACGTAGACAAATCGTTTGAGCATGTCTTAACTTTTCTTCAGTATTTCTTCCATTATTAAGCGGAACGTTGGGACTGTCTCGCTTTTGCCTTTACCTTTTCTAAAGTCAAACTGATCATTTAATAGATCTTCAATTTTCTTTGGCATTGTTCTGTATATTATTCTTGTCAGCAACTTAGATGCAAGAGTTGTAAAGCTGATTGTGCGATAATTCAATCGCACGATTCGTCTGTTGTGTAACTGTGCAGTGTGTAGAGCTGAGTGCTGTGTTAAGTTGGGATTGAATCTCGAAGTGAAAGACGGAAAAAGAGAGACAACACTGCTCTCCAACAGTGCTAATCAGGTGTCGAAATTGACGTCTGTCAATCAGGTCACCATAATTGGTGTCCTACACATACACACACACACACACACACACACACACACACACACACACAGGCGTGCGCGCTCTTTCACAACTCATTTCGAAGACGTTATGGATATGAACGGTAACTGGCACGCAATCCTATGACGAGAAACAACTGCACGCCTCTGCCTAGCCTCGTCCTGCTGGTCGAAATTTTGTGGATGATGCTTTTTCTACTACCAGGATCAGAATTTAGCGTATGTGTGCCGTAATGTTTGTTTAACCACCATTTCAAAGGAATGTGCCTGATGTCTTTTGTCCACGAAAACAAATAGAAGGAAGGAAGATTAGGGTTTAACGTCCCGTCGACGTCGAGGTCATTAGAGACGGAGCACAAGCTCGGAATGTTTCAGGGACGGAAAACGAAATTTGCCTTCTCCTTTCAAAGGGACCATCGCGGCATTTGCCCAGAACGATTTAGGAAAAGCACGGAAAACCTAGATGAGGATGGCCGAACGCGAATTTGAAACAGAAAACAACATAGATTTAGTGAAGTCACGCAATAAACTTCGGTCAGCTCAACGTCACGCCTGGACAAGGCATGGTTCGTAACTCAAAACGGCTGCTTCCCGTCAGCGGTGACTGTATCTTTGACGTGGCGTCCATTTGGGACTGCGTCAGTACTCCAGGAATCGGCACATACGTCGTCAACAACATACGTCGCTTTCGTGCCATGTCACTTTTGTGTCTCAGGTGAATCATTTCCGACATGATTAGGATGCGTCGGCGCTCCAGTTCGATCCGACTCCTTGTCTAGTTGTTGCAACTTGCTCCATTCATGACGAGAGGGGATAGCAAGTTCGGCGGCCCGCTTTGTTTTATATTTTGTGCAGGTGGTGTATCACAGCTCTAGAAAGAAAGTCAGACTTCAGAAACGCCAAGAACTGCTGATATAATAGTTCTTAATTAACTGCTGGTATAATAGTTCTTTGTTAACTATCATATGTAGATGTGAAGAGTAGTCTCTACGGTGTATGAAGTTTGATAAGCTGTGTCTGGTCATTTTACAGTTGACTGCGCGGTATGTTTAACTTTTGACAGCAGTGATGCGGGATGGCCGTTGTATTACTTCGACGTCGCAGTAAGAACGTTCCCATGTAGGCTATTGTAAATAATTTCATGATATATGTAGTTGATCAGGTGGTGGTAGTTAACGCAAAAACAGCAGCTGTTGGCAGCCCTGAAATACGACTTTTTGTCAGACCACTGTGTTTTGCCCGAGAGGAACAGAAACGAATGACGATAGCCCTTTCTTTCGTTCCTTAGTCAACCTAACAAACACTGCATTACTCCGTCCTATCATTCATCACTGTCACCCCCTGTCCGCGCTTATACACTTGACAATTTATAACAGTTGTAAGGACTGCAGACAGCCTACACTAGGACGTAGCACCAGATAATATTTTGTAACTTAAATTTTGCAGGGATATGGTTTCTGAAATTAATCTCTTTCAGCAGCTGAATGTGTGTCGACTACAAATGACTGTTTACGGTCATACGGGATTTCGCAACGATCTCGGAATATTTAGTACACGGAAAATTTTAAGACAAGGGAGAGCCATCTTGAGATCTACTGAAGGAGAGAGAGGAGAAAGAATTTGTGTGTAAGCAGTAACTGATGCAGCACTGTGGTAGCGGAGCACTGAAATGGATGTATGTGTATGTGTCAAGTTATAAGGCCTCAGACTCAGATATCTCACGTTATCATTGCGCTATCCAAGTCACTTCGCTGTCCCACTCAAATTTTCAACCCGCCATAAACTGTTCACATGCTTGTAATACATATTTGAGTCCCGGTTTGGCATACCGTTTTAACTCGTAAAACATCAACTCGGGCTATACTCCGTACAGAAGAATTTGATCTCCAGCAACAAAAATAACATGAATTTCCTCATAGCTGAAACCACAATAGTGAGGTTATTAAAAGAATGTGGCATTTTTCGCTTTTGTGTATTTATTTGTTCACAACTAGTTTTAGCATTCTGGGCCATTATCAAGTGATTTATACAGCCTCGACGAAAATAAATGTAATGATGTGAACATAATCCTGTTTTAAATACATCGACCTGCAATAGAGGCCGGCCGCTGTGACCGAGGGGTTTTAGGTGCTTCAGTCCGGAACCGCGCTGGTCCTACGGTCGCTGATTCGAAACCTGCCTCGGGAATGGATGTGTGTGCTGTTCTTAGGTTAGTTAGGTTTAAGTAGTTCTAAGTCTAGGGGACTGATGACCTCAGATGTTACGTCCCATAGTGCTTAGAGCCATTTGAACCATTTGCAATAGAGAACTATCCCTAACGTATTCTAATGTTAGCCTCTTTAAATTTATGTTTTCTATCCTTCTTAGATCACAAATGCTGTCTTGTTGGTTTGACAGCTTGACGTTTACAAAGGTATTATACTGGTCGAAGAGTTAGCATAGAATAAATCTACACTGCTACATAAAGCCAAGTCGTTGTATAACGTTTTTACCAAAACTTATGCAAAGTTCTTCACCGATTTACTTCAAGTTTTTATACTTCATTCTAATAAATGTTAGGACGGACATAGTTACATATTTTTAATATATGTGATATATAAACATATATTTACTATATAAACGGTTAGCAAACATCTCGACAAACTCTTGACCAGATTTCTTCAAATCTTTAGACTATTCTAATAAACATTCGGTTACTATACAAAGAAAAGTCAGTGCTTAACGTTGTTACTGAAAATTTCGAGAAGTTGTTGACCAATTCTCTTCCAATTTTTACACGATATTCAAATAAACGTTTGGCCGGACATATGTCATATGTTTTTAAATATATACAGCATATACGTAATATATAATACGGAGTAGTTGTTATCAAAAATATCGAAAAGTTCTTCACCGTCTTACTTCAAATTTTGACGTAGTTAATAAACATTCAGATGGATATAGGCTCTATACATTGAAGAGCAAAACAAACTGGCACACCTGCTAAATACACTCCTGGAAATTGAAATAAGAACACCATGAATTCATTGTCCCAGGAAGGGGAAACTTTATTGACACATTCCTGGGGTCAGATACATCACATGATCACACTGACAGAACCACAGGCACATAGACACAGGCAACAGAGCATGCACAATGTCGGCACTAGTACAGTGTATATCCACCTTTCGCAGCAATGCAGGCTGCTATTCTCCCATGGAGACGATCGTAGAGATGCTGGATGTAGTCCTGTGGAACGGCTTGCCATGCCATTTCCACCTGGCGCCTCAGTTGGACCAGCGTTCGTGCTGGACGGGCAGACCGCGTGAGACGACGCTTCATCCAGTCCCAAACATGCTCAATGGGGGACAGATCCGGAGATCTTGCTGGCCAGGGTAGTTGACTTACACCTTCTAGAGCACGTTGGGTGGCACGGGATACACGCGGACGTGCATTGTCCTGTTGGAACAGCAAGTTCCCTTGCCGGTCTAGGAATGGTAGAACGATGGGTTCGATGACGGTTTGGATGTACCATGCACTATTCAGTGTCCCCTCGACGATCACCAGTGGTGTACGGCCAGTGTAGGAGATCGCTCCCCACACCATGATGCCGGGTGTTGGCCCTGAGTGCCTCGGTCGTATGCAGTCCTGCTTGTGGCGCTCACCTGCACGGCGCCAAACACGCATACGATCATCATTGGCACCAAGGCAGAAGCGACTCTCATCGCTGAAGACGACACGTCTCCATTCGTCCCTCCATTCACGCCTGTCGCGACACCACTGGAGGCGGGCTGCACGATGTTGGGGCGTGAGCAGAAGACGGCCTAACGGTGTGCGGGTCCGTAGCCCAGCTTCATGGAAACGGTTGCGAATGGTCCTCGCCGATACCCCAGGAGCAACAGTGTCCCTAATTTGCTGGGAAGTGGCGGTGCGGTCCCGTACGGCACTGCGTAGGATCCTACGGTCTTGGCGTGCATCCGTGCGTCGCTGCGGTCCGGTCCCAGGTCGACGGGCACGTGCACCTTCCGCCGACCACTGACGACAACATCGATGTACTGTGGAGACCTCACGCCCCACGTGTTGAGCAATTCGGCGGTACGTCCACCCGGCCTCCCGCATGCCCACTGTACGCCCTCGCTCAAAGTCCGTCAACTGCACATACGGTTCACGTCCACGCTGTCGCGGCATGCTACCAGTGTTAAAGACTGCGATGGAGCTCCGTATGCCACGGCAAACTGGCTGACACTGACGGCGGCGGTGCACAAATGCTGCGCAGCTAGCGCCATTCGACGGCCAACACCGCGGTTCCTGGTGTGTCCGCTGTGCCATGCGTGTGATCATTGCTTGTACAGCCCTCTCGCAGTGTCCGGAGCAAGTATGGTGGGTCTGACACACTGGTGTCAATGTGTTCTTTTTTCCATTTCCAGGAGTGTATCATGTAGGGCCCTGCGAGCACGCAACACGACGTGACATGGACATGACTAATGTCTGAAGTAGTGCTGGAGGGAATTGACACCATGAATCCTGCAGGGTTGTCCATATATCCGTAGGAGTACAAGGGAAAGGAGATCCCTTCTAAACAGCACGTTGCAAGACATCCCGGATGTGCTCAATAATATTTTTGTCTGGGGAGTCTGGTGGCCAGCGGAAGTGTTTAAACTCAGAAGAGTGTTCCTGGAGCCACTCTGTAGCAGTCCCGGACGTTTGGGGTGTTGCATTGTCCTGCTGGAATTGGCCAAGGCCATCGGAATGCACAATGGACATGAACGGATGCAGGTGATCAGACAGAATGCTTACGTACGTGTCACCTGTCGGAGTCGTATCTAGACGCATCAGGTCTCTCATATCATTCCAACTGCACACGCCCCACACCATTATAGAGCTTCCACAAGCTGGAACAGTCCCCTGCTGACATGCTGGGTCCATGGATTCTTGAGGCTGTCTCCATGCCCGTACACGTCCATCTGCCCTAGGAAATTTGAAACAGGACTCGTCCGGCCAGGCAACGTGTTTACAGTCATCAACAGTTCAACGTCGGTGTTGACGGGCCCAGGCATGGCGTAAAGCTTTGTGTCGTGCAGTCGTCAAGGGTACACCAGTGGGTCTTCGGCTCCCAAAGCCCATATCGATGATGCGCCATTGAATGGTTCGTACGCTGACACTTGTTGATGGCCCAACATTGAAACCTACAGCAGTTTGGGGAAGGGTTGCATGACCCCATTCTTGCAGGACCTTTTCCCGGCCGCAGCGAGATCGGAGATTTGATGTTTTACTCTATTTCTGATGTTCACGGTACGCTCATGAGACGGTGGTAAGGGAAAAATCCCCACTTCATCGCTACCTCAGAGATGCTGTGTCCCATTGCTCGTGCATATAACATCATGTTCAAACTCAATTAAATCTCGATAATCTGCCATTGTAGCAGCTGTAGCCGACCTGACAACTGCGCCAGACACTTGTTTTCTTACCGTATTTAGGCGTTGCCGACCGCAGTGCTGTATTCTGCCTGTTCACATATCTTTGTATTTGAATACGCATGCCTACAACAATTTCTTTGGCGCTTCAATTTTATTTTTTTTTTCAAACATCCGTGTACAGGTTGTCTGTTAAAATAGGTTGCGAGCAAATAATGCTTTGATGTACGATTTCGTATTCTGTCTCGCAGTCAGTCTTAGCTACGGTATCAGAGCATATGAACTAACAAATTGTTTCTCCGGTTTATATGCTTCCTACTCATGTATAACTGTAAATAAAGACTGTACACTCAGCTGAGTGCTGTTTTGGTTTCTTCAGCACAATCGGTATTAATATAAAACACGAAGTTGGATGTATCGCTAATCGTCTTATGATTAGAATACTAGTGTGGAATTTGTGTCATGCCTAACTTTGTATCCTACCCAACTGCACATTTAACTATGCGAAATACTGTTATTGAAGTTACTATCCTCACAGATCCAGCAACAAAAGATATCTGTCGCACCCCATATATCAATGATACTAACAGATTTACCCACTTATTTTACATAACTCCAATTTTCGTTGGCTATAACAATAAACAAGGCTGAAAGTTAGCGAGAGGGGTGTGTGGACAGAAGGGGGTGAGGAGCAGAAGGGGAGGAGAGGAAATGGACATAGAGAGGGAAGGATGAGATGGACAGAGAGAGAAGGGAGAAGGAGGTGGAGAGAGTTAAGTGGAGGAGGATATTGGCAGAGAGAGAGAGGGGAGGAGGTAATGGACAGAGAGAGGGGGGAGAAGGAGATCAGGACGTATATCCAATTCCCACACAAATTTACCATTTGCCAAGCATTGCAATGTTCACGAGTGAAATAATAATTTCAAATGCTATAACTGTATATTTATGTGTGTAGATGAGGAAAGTTAAAAAACTGAAAGAAATAAAACAGTGTGGAAATAAAACAAAAATAAATATTAAAATACAGGTGGTCTTAATTAAGCTGACGGTATTCCGAGTGCTGCGGTGCGGGCTGTATACAACGCAGGACGCTGATACATCGTAGGTGCGCTGTTCATTAATCGGTGCGCTCAGAGAGTATGCTGAAAAAAAAAAAATAGTTCCGCTCTCTGCCACCAAAGAAAATTTCATGCAGTAAGTAGTTAGAGTGTCAAATGTTTCCTATTTTTGCGTCAGTATGCTGTTTGTTGATTGGCGACCAGTGCTGATTCCTTTTGCGAAGTGACAGTTGGTGTGAAGAGTTAAGTAGGTTGAAGTTTTCCATATGAAACGCAATGGCTATTGAGAAGAAAGATCGCACCCTGCTCGTAAAGTTGTTTTATTAGAACGGCATCAACATCATCGCTGCATTGCGAGAATATAGCCGACAGAAACAGCTGCAAAGAGGCCCCATGTTAATAAATGGGCTAAAGAATATGATCAAGGTATCTGAAGAGACTGGTGAAGTAGGTGGTGCAGCAGGGAGAGGGAGGCGGCCAATTACCATGGCGGTTGTTGACGAAGTTGCTGTAGCTATAGTCGACTGTGCAGCACGTGTCTCAAATTCTCCATCCAGTGCTCGAGCTTAGTCACGGCTATTCTCTCTGGTCAACAGTCCAAAAAAATTTTCTGTGAATTTTACACTGGCATCCCTACAAGGTTCAGAATGTGCACCAAATGAAGCCCCAAGACAGGTTACAATGCTGTGACTTTGCCCTTCGTTTTTTGGCACGCATGGAAATGGATGACATATGGCCGGGAAGTATTCTTTGGACAGATGAAGCACATTTTATTCTGTACGATGCCGTGAATACACAGAACTGTTGCACATGGAGTACTATCCCGTCCCGTGTTGTGCAGGAGTATCTACTGCCCTCAGCTTATGTGACTGTATGGAGTGGTTTCGCAAGCTCCTTGATTATTGGTACGTTTTTCTTCGAGGAGATGAAACCTCGTGGGTCTGGCGTAAGAATGATATCCGCGCGTTGTAAGAACCTACTTGTGCAACATGTGATTCCAGCTTTGCAAGAATGCAACGGTGCCCACATCACCATTTTAATACAAGGTAGGACGACACGACATGCAGCTTGCCAGGTGAAAGATTTGCTTTGGGAAACCTTCAGTAACGACTGCATCATCTCCAGGCAACTTCAAGATGTGTGACCTTCCAGATCCTCCGACCTAAATCCATGTGACTTCGGGTTATTGCCGGCCTCTGGTGGCCGAGCGGTTCTTGGCGCTTCAGTCTGGAACCTCGCGACCGCTACGGTCGCAGGTTCGAATCCTGCCTCGGGCATGGATGTGTGTGATGTCCTTAGGTTAGTTAGGTTCTAAGTTCTAGGGGACTGATGACCTGAGATGTTAAGTCCCATAGTGCTCAGAGCCATTTCTGAACCTTCGGGTTATTGGTATATCTGAAAAATCGTGTTATCAGGAATGCATCCGAACTTTTCCTAGTCTGAAGGATAGCATACGACGACATATCGCTCTCATTACACAGGATATGCCACGAGCAAATGTCGACCGTACCGTGTTGCGGATGCAGCATGTTGCTAAGTCGGGAGACCATTATGGAACATGTGTCGTAACTTGTGACCACATAGTAATACACTGCCAGAACCACCATAATCATGTATTTGATCGTTCCTTTCTTTCTCCTGTACCGACATCACATTCTGACTGCTTACAGCGCATATTTTCACCTGGTGGTAGACAGTGGAACTATTACTATTTTCATCATACTCGGTGAGCGCACTGATTAATAAACATATCTACGATGTTTCAGCGTTATGTGATGTATACAGTCCGCACTGCAGCACTCAGAACACCGTCAGTTTAATTATAACCACCCAGTATATGGTAAAGCAGGATAAAATATTTTTCTACTATTTTATTTCTTATTAGTGTTTTAACTTTCCGCAACCATACACATAAATAACAGTCATAGTATTTGAAATTGTTATTCCATTTATTCCGTGTTTAGCTTTATTCTTTGAACAAATGTCAAGCTTTGCAAATGTCAAGTTGTGGACGTAATATATCACATTCCGTTTTCTACAGGAGTACTAAATCTCTTGAGAATGGCTCAGAAGACCGAAACTAATTGTCAACTAATATAATTAATACAGTAAAATCGGAAAATGCCCCTTCTTTTAATTTAATTTTGTTTCCAAAAGAGTGAAAGCAGGGAATGTAACGTCAAGTTTCATGCAAGTACCTTAAGGAGCAACTAAATTTGAGATACTAACCTTGCAGCACCCCGTGTCACCAGAGGACGGCTGTGGAGCTTCATGGCGGGGACTCCACGACTCACAGGAACGACTGAGCGGCTTGACCCTTCAGCTGCCCTCTACAATACATGTAGATCTTTTGGTGCTGTGTCGAAGACGCACACATTTCGCACGGCGGGGCTCTAGCTCGGTCAACCTGGTCCCTACCGCCGATTAGTGGGCGTTCCCGCTTTCTTGGTAGGCAACAGGCGGTAGGGGTTCTAAAAACATTTTCACTAGGTTTTCGTAAAATATTAACATAAAGTGTATGGTAAGTAATTACTACTATATGACTTCACTTGCTTTAACTTCGCTTTATAAATTTTATGGACTTCCCTACTTTATAAATCGGCATTACTGGGGAACCGATTGGCGGCTAGAAAATCTTGCTACTTTCGCACGCAAAAGTGGGCGGTAGGTAGAGAAGGTTGACTGCCGCTGCTATAGATGATCAGCGGCTTCTAATCAAATTGCGTGTCTCAGTTATGCGACTGGATTCATGATTTCCTTTTAGAAAGGTCAGCATAATAACTGACGAGATGTAGTTAAACAGAAGTGACATCTGTGGTCGCCCAACGAAGTGTTACAGGCCCTCCGCTATTTCAATCTATGCTGGGTGATTCTATGATTATGTTACAAACTTTCAGGGATAATGAAGAACGGTTAATATAGCAGTCTGAGGTAAGGAATCCTGGTCCGGAAACGACCGGCGAAAATCGTTCTGATACCTCTGACTGAGGAATACATGTACCGGTACTATCGTTGCTAGCAAAAATGTCTAGAAAACAACGTCTTTAAAATGCATACCTTAACAGCTATGAGCATTTGTTCACGTTCGCTACTGTGAAATACGTACATCTGTTTAACTGAGCCGGCCACTGTGGGCGAGGGGTTCTAGACGCTTCAGTCCGGACCCGGCGACTGCTACGATCGCAGGTTCGAATCCTGCCTCGGGCACGGATGTGTGTGAAGTCCTTAGGTTAGTTAGGTTTAAGTAGTTCTAAGTTCGAGGGGACTGATGACCTCCGATGTTAAGTTCCACAGTGCTCAGAGCCATTTTTTTTTGTTTTGTTTAACTGAATGAGTTCCCACAGCTCTTAAGGAATGCACTTTAGAGCCCATATTTACTTGACTTTTTTCGTGTTTTGGTCAATACCGCCACCTCTTAAAGTTTCCTACCCTAACGACCTTAGTAACAACAGCACCAGGAAATATAAGATTCAGAACAAGTCTCACTTACAACTTCCGACTTGGTCGTTTCCAGACTAGAGTCCCTTACTTCAGATTGGTACGTTTACCCTTCTCCATCATACCTGAAAGTTTGTAACATCATCACGGAAACACTCTGCATAAACGATTTAGGAGACAATCTGAGCGACCTACTTCGATGGTTCACTGATGATACTGACGTTGACCATCTAGTAAAGATATCAGAAGAAAAAACCAATTGAAAAATGATTTAGAAAAGGAATCTGTACGGTGCGAAAAGTGGTACTTGATCCTCAACGATAAAAAGTATGTAACCCTCCGCCTGAGTACTCAAAAAATACGCTGTCCTCTTCTGCTGTGTTTCTGCATGGTGTAGGATCATTGACAGATAGGAATTATGGAGAAAAGGGCAGTTAGTTTTGTAAAATAGCGAAATAGGGGAAATAATTCACGGATAGAATAAGGGAGCTGACGTACTAATCAGTAAAAGAAAGGTTTTTTATTTTTGCTGCAGTGAGATATTTTCACGAAGTTAAATTCAGCTTCTCGTAAAAATGGCATATACTGTTTATTTCCACTTCCTTAAAGAAAAATGACCGATTTGGTGAAACCAGAAAGGTCTTTAGCTGTAGGGCCATAGGTTCATAAAGAGTATGGAACCAAGATGGGGGATCAATTCATGCTGTGGTCATACTGTTGTGTCGAAGATGACCCTCTTCAGTCCACTGATTTGACACTCACAGATCACTGTAGTAGCGTAGTGCCCTGCACAAATTGGAGTGTTTCTCATACTAATTTCCATGCACAGATTAAAGGGAAGGACACAAATAAAATTCCAGGACTCCCATTCCGAAATCATTAGCTAAAGTTGACCCGTGGTCAGTTTCATAAATGCTCCTAGCTACCATTTAATCAACAGCCATAATCGTTGCTACAGATATGTCAGCTGCTCTCAAATTCATCACAGACCAAAACTAGTTTAGCTTCAACAACAACTTTCACTTATAACGAGATGAACTACCCATGGGATCACCAATCACTGTCGTCTAGGCCAACAATTTTATCGGTCACGTAGAACACCAGATGAGTCGTGCGTGGCTCGCAGTCATGTCGTTCTTTGCTCGTCATTTTGTTTTTGTGGTTCTGTCGCCTTGTTTTTCTTTTAACTCGATTTACTGGCGTCACTAGGTTGCTGGCTTGCCTTGCCCGTGACTGAGGCAGTAGCGCTTATCGATAAGTGCACTGTCGTACCATCTCTGGAGCGACAGCTAGTATTTCCGGGTCGCCGTGTGTCTGGAGTTGAGTCAGGGACGCAGCGCCAGTGAGGTCCGGACAGCCAGTACTCGCCGACCGCTTGCGACACACGTGCACTGTCCGACGGAAGGAGACAGGAGCGGGAACGACCGCTGGTTGGTCGTTCGGTCGGCCGTTTCATCGGGCGACGTGTATTTGGTCTTTTGACCGCTTTAGGGCCTCGTCAGTTGGTCATCTTGTCGGACGTGGGTCTGTTCCTTCCTTATGCAGAGATGTCGAGGTGGCCAATGGGCAAGAGTTACCTCTGCATGCTTGGGTCCGAACCAGTGTGCGCGGGTCGCCGTGTCTCCGAGTTCCGAACGGACATCAAGGGAGTCGGGATGGAGCTGCAGTGAGCTCCGGACAGCCAAGACTCGCCCGACCGCTGCCGACACTCATAACGTTGAGTGGGGACGACCTTGGTTGGTCGTTCGGTCGGTCGTCTCATCGGACGACGTGTATTTGGTCGCCGACCACTTATGGAAACACTGTGTGTGTCGACTTGTGATTTCTCCTTTTTGTTCCACAGTGATTCGTTTTAGCATTGTCGGAGTTCTTGGCGCAAGTGTTTACGTGGAACTGTTTGTGGCTTCTGTGATTTGCACTGAGCAGTTATGAATGCTGTCTGCTTACTGGAGTAGGCAGTCGGTCGGTGGGGACAGAGCTGCTTGTATCTTCGTCCTCGCTGATATTTTCAGTTGTCGTGCCATTGGTCGGCGGAAGGGAATTGATTAGGTTGTATTGCCATCCGATTATTTAGTATTACGCTTGGCTGCCTGTCTCACCTAAACTGTTGTTAGAGTTTCCTCCCCAGGCCGACCCTTGGAACACTTCTGACCACCACTGTTCTGTTGTTTGTGATTGTGATTTTCTTTTGTCGCAAGTACTGTGCCAGGCCTTCAGCTGTGCATTAATTTTGTCTGTTCTATGTTCAGTATATGGCCTTCAGCCGAACCTTATGTGAAGCATTTTAAGATTAGGCCTACAGTCATGTTTTATTTAAAATTCTTGTTTGCTCTGCATTGAGGCCTTCAGCCGCGTTTGTTTTAAAATTTGTAGCTTTCAGCCGTAATGTGTACATTCCTGTCTGTAAGGTTTCTCTTTAATTATCTTGAATTCTTAAAATGGCCTTCAGCCGTACTGTGTAAATGCTTATTTTGAGGTTTGTCTTTAATTATTTTGAATAATCGTTTAGGCCTTTAGCCGTTAAGATATTTCAAGTTTTCTTAAGATGGTTTTCTGTTGTATTGTGTAAATGCTTTTCTTTAAAGGTTGCTTTTTATTATGTTGAAATATTATTGGATTTTCAGCCGAGGAATTAATTCAAATTTTCCTTAATATGGCTTTTAGCCGAAATTGGTAACTGCTTACCTTTTAAAGAATTTCCTTTGTTGATCTGAATTATTATTCGGGCCTTTAGCCGAGAAGATATTTTAATTTTATTAAAGTAAGGCCTTCAGCCGCTTGTCTATTTTCTTGTGCTTTAAAAGGAAATACACTCCTGGAAATTGAAATAAGAACACCGTGAATTCATTGTCCCAGGAAGGGGAAACTTTATTGACACATTCCTGGGGTCAGATACATCACATGATCACACTGACAGAACCACAGGCACATAGACACAGGCAACAGAGCATGCACAATGTCGGCACTAGTACAGTGTATATCCACCTTTCGCAGCAATGCAGGCTGCTATTCTCCCATGGAGACGATCGTAGAGATGCTGGATGTAGTCCTGTGGAACGGCTTGCCATGCCATTTCCACCTGGCGCCTCAGTTGGACCAGCGTTCGTGCTGGACGTGCAGACCGCGTGAGACGACGCTTCATCCAGTCCCAAACATGCTCAATGGGGGACAGATCCGGAGATCTTGCTGGCGAGGGTAGTTGACTTACACCTTCTAGAGCATGTTGGGTGGCACGGGATACATGCGGACGTGCATTGTCCTGTTGGAACAGCAAGTTCCCTTGCCGGTCTAGGAATGGTAGAACGATGGGTTCGATGACGGTTTGGATGTACCGTGCACTATTCAGTGTCCCCTCGACGATCACCAGTGGTGTACGGCCAGTGTAGGAGATCGCTCCCCACACCATGATGCCGGGTGTTGGCCCTGTGTGCCTCGGTCGTATGCAGTCCTGATTGTGGCGCTCACCTGCACGACGCCAAACACGCATACGACCATCATTGGCACCAAGGCAGAAGCGACTCTCATCGCTGAAGACGACACGTCTCCATTCGTCCCTCCATTCACGCCTGTCGCGACACCACTGGAGGCGGGCTGCACGATGTTGGGGCGTGAGCGGAAGACGGCCTAACGGTGTGCGGGACCGTAGCCCAGCTTCATGGAGACGGTTGCGAATGGTCCTCGCCGATACCCCAGGAGCAACAGTGTCCCTAATTTGCTGGGAAGTGGCGGTGCGGTCCCCTACGGCACTGCGTAGGATCCTACGGTCTTGGCGTGCATCCGTGCGTCGCTGCGGTCCGGTCCCAGGTCGACGGGCACGTGCACCTTCCACCGACCACTGGCGACAACATCGATGTACTGTGGAGACCTCACGCCCTACGTGTTGAGCAATTCGGCGGTACGTCCACCCGGCCTCCCGCATGACCACTATACGCCCTCGCTCAAAGTCCGTCAACTGCACATACGGTTCACGTCCACGCGGTCGCGGCATGCTACCAGTGTTAAAGACTGCGATGGAGCTCCGTATGCCACGGCAAACTGGCTGACACTGACGGCGGCGGTGCACAAATGCTGCGCAGCTAGCGCCATTCGACGGCCAACACCGCGGTTCCTGGTGTGTCCGCTGTGCCGTGCGTGTGATCATTGCTTGTACAGCCCTCTCGCAGTGTCCGGAGCAAGTATGGTGGGTCTGACACACCGGTGTCAATGTGTTCTTTTTTCCATTTCCAGGAGTGTATTTAAGGATATTTTAATTTTACTTAAGTAAGGCGTTCCGCCGTTTTTCTAAATCCTTGTCTTTTAAAAGTAATTATTTAAACCTTATTATAGAGAAGTTACTTCTGCTTTCAGCCGTGAATTGATCCTTGTTGTTTTAAAAAGAAAACTGTCCATTGTGTTTTCGAGGAATAAAGTTGTGGTGTGTTCTTGTGTAACTAACAGTAACTGATCTTGGTCCCCTTTCCTCAACCTTATTCTGATCCGCTGTCCTGCGAAACCGAATTTCACCAGATATTTGTGGAGAAACCAAAGCAATACAAAATGAAATACTGGCAGCAATGTGTAGATGTATTTTGCGTAGCAGATGAACCACACATTTTCACAAAAGAGCTACATGATAACACAAAAACTACTCATCCAAAAATTCAGTTCACCATTCGGAAAGCAGTAAATGAAATACATGCTTCCTTAGATGTCATCGTACTCAAGAACAAGAAATAGTTCACACTACACAGGAGTAACTCATAAACATACTAACTTATGTACACACACAGGTACAGAAAAGAATACATAGACAGTAGACAAAATAAACAACAAAATACAGAAAAAAACACAAAAATTTTTGAATACGCACACGGAGTTCCATAAAACAAGATGCATAAAATCGGCTAACCATAAATAACAAACGGCACGTAATGACATACAACAGTCAAGTTGTACATGAGCTGTATACCGAATAACTAGGAATTTTAGAAGCGAGTATGGCAAGCATTTCGGAACATTGAAAAGTAATAGCTGCCCTGTACTTGACAATCAATACTTAATGTATTTCAGGATAAAAACGTAACAGATGATGGCGAATAGTCATTGAAACTAGCTTGAGCATAACTGTGTTTGCATCAAGGGAGATCCACAAATCCTATATCGGTTTTCTGTAGAGGTGAATCAATCAAGAGTTTACATGCAGTATGTGCTGGCAAAATGAAGACAGACAGGGCAGTGCAGCCATATAGGTGTGTGTGTGTGTGTGTGTGTGTGTGTGTGTGTGTGTGTGTGTACTGTACAGCACTGAAGAATAATTCCTGCGAAAACCAGTAACCGAAGGCCTTAAGTCTTATTTACGTGCCTTTCGATGACTTAGCACCTCCATTCTTCGGTGACTTGTTACCTTTACTCCTTACGTTATGTATATATTGACCATATAAATAGGTGGGTCAAAAAATTTTGTGTGAAAGGCACATTTCAGGTTAGACATTTTAAAATAGCCCAAATTTAACATACGAGCTGCTGGCTTACAGCGGTTCTGGGCGCTACAGACTGGAACCGCGCCGCCGCTACGGTCGCAGGTTCGAATCCTGCCTCGCGCTTGGATGTGTGTGATGTCCTTAGGTTAGTTAGGTTTAAGTAGTTCTAAGTTCTAGAGGATTGATGACCACAGCAGTAAAGTCCCATAGTGCTCAGAGCCATTTGAACCATTTTGCAGGCTTACAGCACCTTATCAAACGGAACTTCGTGATACGAATAAAGGAAGAGTATTCGATGCCCCAGGCTGTAAATCCACATATGAAGACAGATCTTGGACAAAGATATGGAAACACCGTGAGAAATGCATACACATACTGGAACATAAATGGATAAAGCCTGCAGTGTGCGCTGTTGAACTGGACCAAGAAAGGAATCTGTACCATGTCCTCAATAGGTTGCAAATGTCAGTCGTGGTCAAAACAGTGTACTGAGTAGTTTTGAGTGTATTATGTAGTACCTAAGTAAATTAGAAGGGGAAATTTGTTGATGCTCGTATGGTGCGAGCTTCCGTGAGCAAGGCAGCCGAAATGTTCGGGGTTTTAAGAGGTACCATACTGAAGATTTATATCACATACAGTGAAAGCAAATAAGCACTATCCCCAAGTCACAAAGCGAACGATGTTGAATGATTGAGTGTTGATGATCATGGTTGATGGTCGTTGAAGAGAAAGATAGCCGCAAAATTCACTGCAGAAGTGAATGTCGTACTCGCGAAGCCAGTCGACACCAAAACATCTCGAAGGGATTTCGAGAAGTAGGGAATCGCAGGGCGAGCTATAATCCAAAATCACTCACCAGTGTTAGAAATGCCTGCATGGTACCGAAGCTGTACCTCCCACACTTCGGAGCAATTGAAGGAAGTCATTTGGGTGGATAAATCTTGTAGCACAACACTTCCAACTTCTGGCCGAGTTTACGTCCCAGAATGGAAATATGGCGGGGGTTCGGTGACGATTTTGGTATTCCATAAGCCCCATGGTTACTCTACAATGTCACGTTACTGCCAAGGATTATGTGACCATTTTGGTCATTTTCGATGATCAGGTCCATCCCACCGAGAGAGATGGAGCAGTGGTTAGCGCAGTGGACTCGCATACGGTAGGACGACGGTTCAAACCCGCGTCAGGCCATCCAGCTAAAGGTGTTCCGCAATTGCCTAAACCACTCCAGGTGAAACGTCCCCTATGCAAAATTATACAAGACTGTGCTTAAACTGACACACAATATTTTTTAGCGCAACGCAATCCGACTTTCAATAATCCCTACAAAAGAATGGCCCTGATTAACATTATTAACCTATACCTTTCACAAATCACTTACCTCACAAAAATCTTCGTTACTCAAACTACTGCAATAGAGCGAGCGCCACTACTGCCAACTAAAAGAAAGATTCAAACTATGAAAGGCACTAACTACTGATAGGCATAGTTAGCAAATGAAAGATTTTGATAGAGAACAAACAATATATTTACCTCAATAGTGTTCAAAGGTCATAATGTATATAGAAGTTCATGACATCCAGTCTTACCAATTTCAAAACTCCACCATCTCTCTCCCCACATCCACCACTGCTGGCGGCTCACCTCCAACTGAGCAACGCTACGCGCTATTAACAGCCAACTGCCCAACACTACAATAGCCAACAACAATGCAAACCAGCCACAGACTGCACACAGCATAGCCAGTGATTTTCATACAGAGCGCTATGTGACATTACCAATAAAAAACCTAAACAGCCTACTTACATAGCCCCCATGCTCCCCCCAAAAAATTTTACAAATTGTTTTGGGCAGTGGCCAGTAATGATTTGATAAAATTTTTCAAAATTACAATAATAAAGAAATCAAATGCACACACTTATTGATACAGTGTTGGTCAAAAGCTAAAATTTTCTCACAGTCCATAAAGACAGTCCTCATCATCCATCACAGTAAAATTGCAGTGTTTTTTTTTTCTCAAGGTCTGAGCAGTAAAAGAAAATGCACAAGGAAGATGTGGATTTCCATGCAATCTTGAAGAAGTAGTGTTGTCCTTCCAACGGAAAGACAATGCTGACTCTTGACATGCAGACAGGTATTGGTCCACAACAGAGCAAACCCACAGCAGAGTCAGTCGAAATTTTGAAGAGTATTGGTAGGTAGGTCATCACAGAGCAGACCCACTGTAGTCCTGGTAGAGATTATGGTATTGGTTGGCTACCAGAGGTGCAGACCCACTGCAGTCCTCGTAGAAATAATGGTATTGGTGGATCATCGAAGATGCAGACCCACTGTAGTCCTTGTAGAGATGGCCAGCATCCATCTGTTGCGACTGTGCAGGTGCACAATCACCATCGAAGAGTCTTGTGGACAATATAGCTAGTCCATAAACCACCACTTGTGCACTCACAAATTTTTTTATTGTCCTTAGAACCAGCAATGCTGTTATCCAGTCCCTTGCTGAATTATTAACACACGTGCAAACACTATGAGACCCTACTTCTCACATATTGTCCATATACTATGACCTACAGAAACGTGTGCAGTGAAATGTAGCTTACAAGTTACTTAACTTGATGAAATGGTATCAATTACAATTTTATAACATAAAAATACAATAACAAAGGTACAAAATACATCATGAAAAACATAATAATACAGATAACATTTGTAGTAATAGGGGCTTTACAAAAGAATAGAAATAAACATATACATCAGTGTTACAGAATTATGACATAAGTAAATACATAAAAGATCAGAATAATTATTGAAACATCAACTTCACACATGAGCAACAAAACAGAACAGATAAATAATGTCTAAACATCTTTACAAAGTAAATAACGTATTATTAATGCTAATTATATTTGAGGATAACAGTATTCCTCATCATAGTCATGTAGCTGAGTATATACATAAATATACAAGGGTACACAAACACATAGTGGGATAACACAAGGAAAGGACAGGGTTTGTTTTACTGCAGTATTTTGCAAACAAAACTTTCTTTACTTCTCGAAGATCTCCCTTCGTTCTTCATTACTTCCAAAAGGTCATATCTATACCTGCTTTCTGTACTTTTCTCGTATAACCTTGCAGTGTATTTCTTCAAATTCATCGCAACTCATTCTCTTGTAGGCTACTCCCTCTTAAGCTAACTTAAATCTACTGAGCTCAGATGCATAAACTAAGGGACGAGGCAATGCAGCAGCACAAAACAATTAACACAAACAGCAAAAAAAAAAAAAAGGAAATTGGCAAAGCAATTGCAATATTACAACTAATATAAGGCACTGTGCATCAAACAAGAAAAATAAATCCGTAGTAAAACTGGCTTAACAGCGTAATACGAAGTCAAATTCAGTAACATTATACCTGGCAAACAGCAGCAGCAAATGCAATAACTTATATCTAAACATGACAAAGCTCAAGCAGAAAAAATATTACATTAAAAATGGCCATGTTTATGCTTATGTCACATCTTAACACCAGGGTGATGCATCACCTTAACTTACACTACTAAATAAGTTACCCAGTCATTGACAAAAATTATGTATGCAATTCCTGTGAAGGGAAATGTCTTTTTGTGCTCCCCCGTTTTTTTGAAGTAGATTACAAAGTTATTATGTACTGGATCTGTAGGCATAAAATATTTATATTAGTACATCTATAAAATTTTATTTTAACCAATGCTGCAGTGCAGCTAGAAACTAGATATTAAACAAAATGAGCAATCTCTAAACTGCAAAGACAATAGATGTAAAATGTTTCTCATCATTTCATTAGGCATTTTAGTAAACATCATAAATTACGATCTCCACAGTGTAATCATATGTTTTCAAGTTTGAGTGTGTCGTATTTGCGATGCTTTCTACAAAGAAATGTCAATAGCGAGGATAATGGCCTCCTTTTTTCTCCACCTGTGCCTCTGCAAGGCACACACTAATGGCTTTTTTCCAGGCGACTGTCTCGCAGCTGCCCACGTAATGCGTCGTGCCCACGACGCATTACATGAAGGTCACTTAACTTTCTTACCGAAATATTTACAACACCAGTTTGCACTACAGTGGCAGTCTCATATACAAAATTTCACAGATCGAGAATTTGCGTTGCAAATGTGTAGAAACAAAATCTTATGAATATAACAGTGTTCAAAAAATTTTCGCCGGCATTGTGATACATTCACGCATTTACACACATTTCATAACTCTTAAAGTACGATTCTTGGTTTCCAACATCCTTTTTCACAAGTCAGAGTCCCTAACCACTATTCATTACTCCTTACCTTATTAACATATATATATTCGTCGACACGTCAATCTTGCGACGACACTTCATTATTTCATCATAATAAATACATAGTATAATCAAATTCCTCATATAGCATCAGCTTATTGATCATAAACATACCTCAACAGCATAATACACATCGTCGTCGTAAAAAAATCATAACAGCTCAGTCAAATCTCAAAAACGTCATAGCTTTCTGCAATAATTTCAAAACCTAAAAAAAATACTCTGCTCATTTCAATAGTGTCATCTACCTCAATCGTACTTTAAAAATCATGATCTCATACCAAATACATCATTCAAAGCTCTCATAGTATCACAATGGTTCTGAAAAAATGTGAACAGTTCACAAAGTACAGACAAAATACAGTTTCATAAGTGTGAAGTTACCCAACTGTGTAATTACGTAAACATGTGTCACTGATGTAGTAAAAAAAATGTTTGTCTCTCAGTTAAATGATCAGATAGCTGTGTAATTTATGTGTTAGAGAAATATGGTACCGATGTGTAAAGTTGTATAAGCAAGTACCATATTAGCTAGGGCTCCTTGTGCTTGCCAAACACATGGTACACAAAGTAAGCGTGTACCCCCCTGAGGATTAATGTAATTATACCCTCAGGTGTTACAGATTACAGCAATGGAATGAAATGTATCACGGAAAACTTTCTTAGTAATTCAAAAATTTTTAAAAATAAATGTTTTAAGTACAAAATTAATCACTCAAATGCGTGTCCTGTAGCGCTAAATGTGCGTCTTGCTGTAAGATAATTCTGTGAAAGTGTCGTAGTTATCGTCCTCTGTAAGCAAAGTTCTTCTGAAGTCAGTGTGCTCACCTCCTCATAAACAAAAGTGGAATGCTTTGCGCATAGATATCTTAGTTATTACGCACCTTACCATGATCAAGAAAGTACTATAATGTAACGTATTGTTGTGCTACGGAAAAGGCTATCTCATTGTAGCTATGCCACAAAAGTTACTACTAAAACGTGTTTTACTTTCCAAAATAATACAGAAAAACTGTGCAGGTATAAAACAGATACACCGCAAAAGCAACATTGTAAATTGTCACTCATTAGTAGCGTCGTGGTAAAATTGTGTAGCTGTCACATAAACTAACCACTGTCTCATCTGGTATCTCACAGAAAGTACTTTAAAACCAGAATGTATTTTCAAGTAAACCAAAATGTTGCATTAAAATCTCATTAGCAGTACCAGTATATGTTCTAAGTATGTGAGCCTTATAGTCGTTACGTAATCATGCAACTAACAAGCAAGAATGTACACACATAATAACACTGTGTCGTCTGTTCACTATAACAATGCATTTGTAATTACTGTTTAAATAAGTTCTCTTGGTTTTTGATTGGATATTTAACTTCAAACATTGTTGCATGGTAACAGATTCTAAGTCTGACAAAGCATACTAGTAATGTAAAGTGAAAAGTTATATGGCAAAGACAAAGTTAAAAAGCAGATTATCTTTCAATAAACGGTTTTACATGTGAAATCTGGTGCAAGTCTTTACTCTTCCTAGTACGCAGAGTTTCAACTGAAAAGCAATTATCATATTGTATACGTCGGTAAGGAATGCTAAAATTTTTCTCAAGGTTAGCGTGTATGTTATTTTTCTCTGAGCCAGCCGCCGCAAGTGGCTGCCTGCAGTGCAAGTCATTGTCTGCTTCTTTGTTGGCGAGCATCGTTATTGGGATTAGGAGACCTATCTTCTACAAATTCACCTTGACGAGAGGGTCCTGCCCTGTTTGAAACCCGCCAGTTCTGATGAAATTCAGGTCTATCGTTACGATTATATCGTCTGTCGTCATGTCAGTAGAGTCCATAGTTTCTTTCTTGTCAGTCACGTGGTGGAGAATTTCTCCCTGAATCGTAACTGCGCGCTGGACCGTTGCGTCTGAAGTTATTCTGTCTCCCTTGATAGTAATTATTTTGGTTCCCATATTGTCTGTTTCTCTGATTGTCTCTGTGATAGTCATTACCGCGGAGAAGCGATCTTTCCCTGTAATTATTACTACTCTGCCAACGGTTGTCATATGGGTGGTGTCTGTTTTGGTCACGATTTGTGTTGTGAGAATAGCCTTGTCATGTCCAGTTATTATTTCTTTCATCGCGGAATTGCGACGGATGTGACCTGTAATTGTTGTGTTCCTGTTTTCGTGTTCCATGATTGTCAGTGTCAATTTCTAATTCTTGTAAGAGTCCCTGAAAAATTTCAATGTCGTCTTTGCAACGTCCTGCCAAAATAATGTGTCGTAAATGTTCAGGTAGTTTGATTAAGCAAATGCGGATGAGTTCTGAGGGGCTGTATGGGTTTGACAGATACTGATTCTTGTGCAACATGTCTTCAAAATATTTCGCAAGACTGGAAAATTCAGATTGTTCGAAATGTTTCATCATTATGATGCTATGTTTTACTCTGTCTTCTGTGGCCTGAGACCAATATGCTGAGAGGAAGGCATGGTAAAATTCTCCTTCACTGTGGCAATCGTGAATGACCGATCGCTTTCTTACAGCTGGTTCATTCTCTCAGTAGCCACACATAAATTCTAATCTGTTTTCTAATGACCAGTTGGGAGGAAAACAATGAGAGAATTGATGAAGCCACGCTTGTGGATGAATGTCGTTGCCAGAATTCTTAAATGTTTTGAATTTACATGTAGTAATGAACAGCTTATAGTCAAAATCATCATGTCGGCGAGTCGCATGTCGGTCATTGTTACGTCGTTTCGGCGGTTCCATCTCAAAATTCGGTGTACCTTGCCAATTTCTTTCATAAGTTCCGAAGTGCCCTGAGTTATTATTTTGTGGCTGTTCCGTATTTCTATGTCCCTCTTCCCGTATTGGTGCGCGAGTGTCCTCTGAAATACGTAATTCTTTTATTACCTGTGTCAGCTGATCTTGTACTTCCCGGATTTCGCTTTGGTGTTGCGTATTAATTTGATTCTGATTTTGTTTGAATTTCCTAATTTGTTCTCACTCTTCTGTGTCATTAAAGACTACCGGTTTTGTGTCATTCAGATTATCATCTACCTTCGTAGATAAATTATTTAGCTGATCAGAAAGTTCAACTTCTTTCTCTGATAATGAACTAATTTCCTCCATGTGTCTTTCTACTGTGCTCTTTAAGTTTTCCTGAGTTTTTGCAAGTTGCGTAACCGAATCGGTAGATGCAACTAAGTCAGTTTTAGCTTGCAAGGTCTCATGATTTTCATGAACAATAGTTTGCAGTTCTTTTATGGCTGCTTCGTGATTCTGTAATGCATTTTCATGCTGCAAAAAAAATAGGTTGGAAATGCTCACAAATTTGTGTTTTTACATCATTACAGACTTTTTGACATTTCGATTCTATTTTATGTAACTCAGTAGTTAAATCTTCACGTGTTTGTTCAAGTGTGGTGTCTAACTTTTGAAGCTTTTGCTGTGTTTGTCTCTGATTTTGTTCCATTGTGTCTAACTGTTGCTGTGTTTGTCTCTGATTTTGTTCCATTGTGTCTAACTTTTGAAGCTTTTGCTGTGTTTGTCTCTGATTTTGTTCCATTGTGTCTAATTTCTGAAGCTTTTGCTGTGTTTGTTTCTGATTTTGTTCCATTGTGTCTAACTTTTGAAGCTTTTGCTGTGTTTGTCTCTGATTTTGTTCCATTTGTTGCATAAATTGCAATAATAATGTATTAGTATCTGGAATCTGTTTCTCTATGCTTTTTGACAGTGCATTTTCACCGGTAACATTCACATTTTGACAAGTAGAAAATGTGTATTGACTCATTTGAGAAAACGGTGAGGACCCAAAACCTAAGTCTGCAGTATTTGCAATATTGTGTTCTGTCATTTCGGATTCCTGAGGCGAGCTGTTGCCGACCGATCGATCGATAATGGTTCCCTGTTCACTACTTGTTTCATTGTCTACACCATTATTTGCTGCCCGCTCCATTTCCCTATGCACAATTACCAAATTACTACTTTGAATGTCTGTTAATTCACTACACAGTGGTGCTGATAAGCTACGCTCGTCGTCACTATTATTTCTCAGTTTACTTTGGAGCCTAGTGTTACGTTTTTCACACGCCATTATTGTCACAATATTTCACACGATAACACAGAAAAGCACAATTTGAAGAACAAAATAAGAAAACACATTAACATAGCATTGAAAATAATATCTCGTTAATTGCAAGCGCATCTGCGAAATACTTGGTGCAAATCTACATGCATGCCACAACTGTTTTACTGTACAAGAATAAAAAACTACAACTACAAAGGAAATTCTCTCTACAATTACGCGCTAGCAATAAACAAAGGCTGCACTAATTGCAAAAACCAAAAGAAAAAAATCAGAAGATTCCAGTGAGGTATCCTCGGCTAAGGGTCGACATATGAAACGTCCCCTTTGCAAAATTATACAAGACTGTGCTTAAACTGACACACAATATTTTTTAGCGCAACGCAATCCGACTTTCAATAATCCCTACAAAAGAATGGCCCTGACTAACATTAACCTATACCTTTCACAAATCACTTACCTCACAAAAATCTTCGTTACTCAAACTACTGCAATAGAGCGAGCGCCACTACTGCCAACTAAATGAAAGATTCAAACTACGGAAGGCACTAACTACTGATAGGCATCGTTAGCAAATGAAAGATTTTGATAGAGAACAAACAATGTATTTACCTCAATAGTGTTCAAAGGTCATAATGTATATAGAAGTTCATGACATCCAGTCTTACAAATTTCAAAACTCCACCATCTCTCTCCCCACATCCACCACTGCTGGCGGCTCACCTCCAACTGCGCAACGCTACGCGCTATTAACAGCCAACTGCCCAACACTACAATAGCCAACAACAATGCAAACCAGCCACAGACTGCACACAGCACAGCCAGTGATTTTCATATAGAGCGCTATGTGGCGTTACCAATAAAAAACCTAAACAGCCTACTTACACAGGAAATGCCGGATGGTTCCTTTCAAAGGGCTAGGCCGATTTCATCTCTCATCTTTGACACAATCCGAACTTGTACTCCGTCTGTAATGATTTCCATGTCTACGGGACGTTATACCCAATCTTCATTCCTTCCTTCCATTAGGTCCATCCCATGGCACAATGTTTGCTCCGGAATGGTGATGCAGTGTACCAAGACAACAGGGCCCCTATTCACACAGCTCGCATAGTCCACGTCTAGTTTTTTCATCGCGAGCATGAAGTGTTACATACTTCCTGGCAACTAGAATCATCAGATCTCAGTGTTATTGAGCTTTTCTGTTTTACTTTAGAGAGAAGGATAGATGATCGCTATCCACTTCCATCAACGTTACCTAAACGTGTCTCTATTTTGCAGCTAGAATGGTATAAGAGTCACTTGAAAATCATACAGGATCAATATTTATCTACTTCGAGACTACTCTTAGTTGTTCTGAATGCCAACGGCTTTCCTAACCGTATTAGGTATGGTAATGTGTTGTGTTTTTTGTTTTCGACATTTTTTTCCGTTCCCTGTAATTAGAGCCTGCAAAAACGCTGGTGGTTTAAATGTTTGTGGAAATGGCGATCACTGGAGAGGACTCCAGGCGGTGGTTTTTCAATAATTTTATTGACAGAGGAAGACACTTTGTTAGTCGAATCTAGACAGGAGGAGTTGCATCCAACTGCTGGGCGGCTCAGAATTTCGTCCTATTTCCTGGGATGCTATGCAACTGACCCTACACAGTTGCGACTGAAAGGAGCCGATTTATCCTTGAACACAACCTGCCAAGAAGACTGACCTTTGCATAATTTTCAACGACGAGTCCACATTTTATATGATTAAATGTATACAGATCTCGCTGTGCCTGACGAAACACACATTACGTACAATGATCAGCCAGAGCATTATGACCACATTCCTCAAAGCCCTTATATCCATCTTTGGGACGGATAACAGCGGCGACGGGTCGTGGCATGGAAGCAATAGGGCCTTGGTAGGTCTGCAACACAAGTCATTCCGGGGAGGGGACGATGAACTCTGACGCCGCGTTCAATTACATCCCAGATGTGTTCGATTTGGTTCAGATCCGGTGAGTGGGAAGGACAGCACGTCAACTGGAACTCTCCATTGCTTCCTCGAACCACTCCATCACACTCCTGGCCTTGTGACATAGCGCATTATCTTGTTGAAAACTGCCACAGCCGTCGGTAAACGTGATCGTCCTGAAGAGGTGTATGTGGTCTGCAACCAGTGTAATATACTCCTTGGCTGTCAAGGTGCCTTGCAAGAGCTCCACTGGACCCACGGACGCCCACTTGAATGTTCCCCAGAGCATAATGGACCCACCACCAGTACAGGTGTCAACAAACTTTTCGCCTGGAAGACGAAGGATTCACGGCCTCCCATCGGCATGATCAAGAAGGTATCGGGATTCATCAGACCATGCGACGCTCTGCCACTGCGCCAACGTCGCGTGCCGATGATCAGGTGTCCATTTCAGTCGTAGTTGCCGATGTCGTGTTGTTAACATTGGAACATGCATGGGTCGTCGGTTGCGGATGCCCATCTTTGAAAGTGTTCGGTGCACTGTGTGCTCAGTCACACTTCTACTGACGTTAGTTCCTCCACATTTATCGGAGTGTCCTGTCGTACCAGTCTACCCAACGTGAGAGGTAATGTGGAGTGACCTCCCAACCCAAAGACGTCTAGTTTCACCTTGGTTTCACCACGCGTGGAAGGAATTCACCATAGAACACCTCGAACACCTGAGAAGTGGTGCAGTTTCGGAAATGCTCGTGCCAAGCCTCCGGACCATCGCAATCTGCCTCGGTGAAGCTCAGATAAATCACGCGCCTTCCCCATTCTACAGACGGACAGCACGCTCACTGACGCTACACGCACCGTTCGTGTGTCTGACTAGCAGTCATTCGTTGCGAGGTGACGCTGCTGTCACATGGACGGGTTTTTATCGCTAGTGGTTGGGTGGTCATATTGTTCTGGCTTGTCAGTGTATCTATCCCTGCACTCAAAAAATGTGTAGAGCTGTGCAGTGAAGACCATGAGACGCAAATGATATGATTTCCCAATGACGCAGAAAATTTTGGAATTTCATTCTCTGTGTTTGGTTATGAATGTTTAGAGCATAATGTCCGTCCAACATAGATGTCATTTTAGATGGAGCACTACCTCTCCTTGGAAAAGGATGATGAATGAATCGGTAGACCTTTTTATGGAAAGTGTTCAAAAACTTGCCTGAAGTCTCTGAATCTCATTTATCGCGAACTTAGTCCACTGTTTAAACAAGTGCATCACTTTACCAGCTGGGCTGAGAGGGACAAAGCACGCGGCTTGTATTTCTCTTAGACTAATCTCCGTGTGTTACGAGACAGACAAGGATACCCGACGCGGTCCGTCGTCTTGCGAATCGCTACGAACGTCATCCGCGACAAAGAAGGTTACATAAGCGATTCCAGTGCTGAACTATGTACACTATCTGATCAAAAATATCTGGTTGCCGCTATGTAATGAGAATTGCCTGTTAGCTGTCAAAAGAGGCATGCCCTCCAGTATAAAATGAGGCTGGAGTATTGTCAGTAGAGAAGCGTTGCCTACGGAAGGTATTCGGACTCGCAAAGCTCACAGAGGAACAACTGAATACCACCTTGATCAGTATTGAAGCCGCGGCGAACTCCAGGCCCATCACACCAGGAGATGATTCTGACGAACTCACACTTTCCCATTTTCTGATTGGAGAACAACTTACGACTATTCCGACGGGACCAGAGCCTTCAGCGAACACGAATTTAGCAAAGGAATTACGACTGAGACAGCAACTCTGCGACAGTTTTTGGAACCGTTGGATTAAAGAATACCTATTGGAGCTCCGGAACTACCATGAAGTTAAACGCCCATCGGGACGAGTCATCCCCTTTCGCCCTGACGACATCGTGCTGATCCAAGAGGACCTTCGTCTGCGACACATGTGGAAGAAGGCCAGGATAGAAAAGGTACTACCAGGGGGAGACGGCAGGATAAGAAGGATAATACTCCGGACACAAGAAGGTCACATCATTAGTCGTCCTGTGCAGCTGGCCGTACCTTTGGAGGTCGACCAGGGTGGGAAGGATGTCACATACTGATGTAATTCGGACAAGTGAGAGATTGTTTGTTTACTCATAGGACAGTGTATCTTTGACATGTTGTATTGTATGTTCTGTGACTATGAAATAAATTGTTGTTAGACTACTAATCGCTGCTCTACTGTGATTCACGACGTAAGAAAGGATGGGCGAGGAGAGTTTAGTGACACTGAACGTAAATCAATCATATGATGTCACCTGAGTAATGGTTTCATCAAGCACTTCTCAACCGTTCTAAAGCTGTGAAATTGGCTGTTGGTGATCTGAATGTGAAGTGGAAAAACGAAGGAACTGTCGTGGCTAAACTATGACCTGTCAGACATCATGTACTCACCGGCGGGGACCACTGAGCCTTGAGGAGGATTGTTATAAAAAATAGCATTAAATCAGCGCAATGAATCACTCGTGAGTTCAGAAGTGCTACCAGCAGTCCAGCTGGAACAATGACTGTGCGTAGCGAGTTAAAAAGAATGGAATACAATGGTCGATCGTGTCCTCATAGGCCACACATTTCTGTAATCAGTGCTAAGCGACGCTTGAAGTGGTGTAAAAGGGGACTCCACGGACAGTGAGTGACTGGAAACGAGTGATTTGGATTGTCGAGTCACGCTGAACCCTGTGAAAATCTATTGGCGATGTTTAGGTTTGCGAATGGTTGGATCACGTTACCTGCCCTGATGTGTGATTCCAACAATGAAGTACGAAGAAGGTGGTATTAGGGTACGGGGTTGATTTTCGTGGTTAGTGTGTGGTCCCCTTATTGAACTTGAGAACAGCTAAACGCAGGATACCGACAGATCTTGCAGCATTGTGTATTGAGTACAGTAAAGAATATTTTGCAAACTAGGTATATTTGTATCGGGATGAAAACGCACTCTGTCATGAAGCAGTATCTGTGAGGCAATGATTTGTAGACAATAAAATTCCTGCAATTGAGTGACTTGCCCGGAGTCCCGACTTGAGCTTAATGGAAAAGCTTTCGGATGAGTTAGGATGTCTACTGTTCTCCAGAGCCTAGCGTACAACATCAGTACCTTCTCTGGTTTCTGACACCCTCATTGAAAGTGTAACCAGCCGAGTTCACGTCGTCATAAAGGCGAAGGGTAGAGACACCCCATCTCAATATCAACTTACGTGTATCTGGATCCTTTTGATCACACAGTGTAATTTGATCAGGACACTTCTTTGCTCGTTATCTAGTCCGAAAAATGATCTCAACTTGTTAAAGATCCTTTTTCGTGAATTGTGAATATTACTGGACCACGAGATAAGAAATAAGTAAGATGGACGTAAAATGGGGCTACAAGATTTTTGTACTCACTGGCGAAAGGCAAGAAGGAAGGTGAATCCATACTAGGAGGACGAATGACTGTTCAAATGGTTCAAATGGCTCTGAACGCTATGGGACTTAACATCTGCGGTCACCAGTACCCTAGAGCGAGGAACTACGTAAACCTAACTAACCTAAGGAGATCACACACATCCAGGCCTGAGGCAGGATTCAAACCTGCGACCGCAGCAGTCGCACGGTTCCGGACTGAAGCGCCTAGCACCGCTCGACTACAGCGGCCGGCCGAATGACTGTGTAAGAAGTGCCACGCTGGGAGGCTTCTGAGACGACGCGTAGGACGTGTTTAACAGCCAGCATCGATGCAGAATATCCCGCGCTCAGGCCATCTTCTTCCGACAAGGAAGCTATCTACGTCCCGCGGACGCAGTGAGGATGTCTGTAGTGAAGACGGGCCGCACGTAATGCCGTTGCGTTACTCGTAGCAGAAGAGGACTTCCCTGAGTCGCCGCCCACCTCGAGGTCCCACGGCTGGAGGAAGTGCATCCATGCAGCGGCCCCCCACCACGCCGCGCTCTGACACACAGCGCATGCGCGACGGCCACGGGAAGGAAGCTATCAATGGCTTCCCCAAGCGAGCCGGTCTGAATTCGGCCCTTGACGTCACCGCAAACACAACAGTCAACGTCTTTCTTGTGCCTGAGTTTATTAAATAAATATTCGTCGAGTGCTTACTGACGAGATATTTCCTGCAACAATTCAGATAAGAAAACAAAATGGAAAATTCTGACAGAATTATTGCTGTTACTGAGAGAAGTCTGGAAAGGATTACGCCAACACTCAGTTATAGCAGAATACTAGAAAATATTGCGAGTTTAAGCATCATGAGGCATCTGAAAAAAAAAGAGACCAGTGTTCTTCTTGGAAGCCAGAATTGGATACGAAAACGTTAATCATACCAGACTCAGTTCGCGCTGATCACTCGATATCCTCAGCGCCGTGGATAGAGGATACCAAGCTTATTCATTCAATTTAGACTTTCAGATTTTGGATTCAGTAGCACGCCGACCCTTTAGAAAGGAAGTTCGACCCCTCGGGAAATATACCCAGCTTAGCGACGAGATCGACAATTGTCTGGCAGGAAGGACGCAGCACTTCATCCTGGCTGCAGACTCAGGTACAGACACTGAAGAAGTACAACGAGATAATTCATGCCATACATCAGTGACTTAGCGGATAATATTAGTGGCAGTATCAGTCTTTTCACAGGTGATACAGTTTTCTGTACAGAAATTCTAAACGGTACAAATTGCAATAACATCCAGATGGATGTCGACTAAATAACTGAATGGTGCAACGACTAGCAAATAGCTCTTAATGTGAAAAACGCAAAGATGTGCACTTCACGAAATGATAAAAAACGTGGTCTCTTTTTGTGTACCAGGTTAATGAGCCACACGACCATACTAATTTGGAAGTACCGATGTATGATGGTCGGAAGTGGAACGACCGTACAGGCTCCACTGCAGGCAAATTTCAGCCACAGACCGAATCGTAGAATACTGGGAATCTGCAGTTTGCCTATAAAAGACAGAAAACAAACTTCCACAGCCCATGCAAGCTTTTTATGTAAGTCTGCAGGCTTTCGTGGCCGTTTCCATCGAATGGAGTAATTCAGCACGGCAAAACCCCTCGTAATAACTGAACGCGACACCAGAAGATGAAAGTCATCTAAATAAATAAAAATAAAGTGAAAGTTATCTAAATAAATAAAAATAAAGCCTGAAGTATACTGTTTCTGGTTGTAAGCCAGCGCTGTGATAATAAATGAACTGTCGTAATGAAACTTATATTGTCGTAATGTGAAAGACAAGCTGAACTGTAAAAGTAATTAATTGTTGTAATGAAAATGGAATACTTTCGTATTCTAATTTAGCAATCTGACTGCAAGAATTTTGGGCATTATAAACTGCCTGAGTAATTAACTTGGACATGAAACCTAGAGTAAATGGCTTTGCAAAATTTGATCACAAAAACGGTCTCTGAATAACATATGTTGGCCCTGACTGAATAACTAAAAAAGTCATAATCATTTCTCCTTACATCTATTCTGCGCAAATCTGGATAACGAATTGCAGTACTGCTCTGTCTTGCGTGCCGCTGTGCTAAAGCTGCAAATTACTGTATCTACACAGAGACACTCGAGAGGTGCAATGAGTTCTCTGTTACTTGCAAATCGAACAGTTTGTCGAAGATACTTGGTTTGATCATCCATCAAAGAGAATTGTAAGAGGAAGGTTGGTAAGAAAATGAAATATACACAAAAATGAGAACACTAAGTTTTTTTTGTATATTGAGAAAAAGAGCTCACGGCAGATTTTAAATTTAATGAACTTCTCTACATCCAAACAATACACTTTCCTGTCTCTCAAATCAAACAGCTTTCAGTACAATAACCAAGTTAGTTCGATGGCTCAGCAATATGAAAGAAAGTAACATCATTACTATATTTACCTGACATTCCATTAGATTTCTTCCTTCACAGATAATTTTCATAATCAGATCGGTTGAACAAAATGATAAACTGAGACATTAAATTTGAATCATAATATTTCCGTAGCTTCCTCACTAACACTGCTTAACATGATCAGCCTAACTCTAACGCAGCTTAACTTCGACTGCACTCTCTACCAAAGCTAAACGGAGTCTGCTACCACCGCGCCCTCGCGCAGCTCATAGATACTTAACTTCTGCGATACAGCTTGCAACATCGCTGCTCGCTCACAGTCGATTCAGATACCAAGAATTCATGCACCGAAATTATACATGACACCTATCAAAGATTCTCAAAAAACGTCCCAGCAGTGGGGTCGAAACATTGATCGTGTTGAAGAAACTGAAGAGGAACATGACGAGGCCTAACATCCTGAAACATTTTACATTGTTCTAAAATATTCAAGAACATTGTTTCAGGGCAGAAACTACGAATATGCTTCGACCCCGCACATAACTGCCTTACAGAGGTCGTGCACACAAACTATCACTTCGCACATAATCACACAAGCAGTCATTCTCCCAATGTTTCATCTAGAACGGGAAGAAACCTTAATATATGGTACAATAAGAAGTACCCTCTGCCCTGCACTTCACCGTGAATTGCAGAGTATAGGTGTAATTTTGGAAGTAGAAAAATTGCAAACTTCGACTTCCATTACAGGCTCACGGATTCTAGTGACTGATGTGTTAAAATTTTTTAATGGTAATCAGATTTCTCAACATTCTTCACAAGGAATCCGTTCCAGTTTTCTAAAAGATTGTGGGAAAAGGAAGAAGTTCCATCATTTCTGTTCCTATATGAACTGAAATTGAGTTCCCGAACTTTTGATGGCCAGGGGAGACTTATTATCTATCGCACGAACAAAGGGGGGCCCTGCCCAAGCGTGCGAGGTGTGCACTGCATCCGAGAGTCGGCGGCAGCGTCGAGGGCTGACCTTTCAGTATTGTATGTGAGACACTACTTGAAGATTTCGTATAAATCATGAAACTCGATTAATATCCCAATAATTTTTAACTCTAGGCGTGGATTACCTATCAGCATCAACGGGGGATGCCACAGTAGTGTTCACACCCCGGCGATCGGTGGATTAGGGCCATCTCTACAGACCGACAACTTTGGATATTGCTGCCTCTGAGAAAAGGTTGGACACAATAATATGATCCTTCAGTTTCAGCAGAGTCACAGAACACATATTGAGTTCAAATATCATGACCTACCCGAAAAAAACAACGTTCTCCTTGGAAACTACCACTGGATCCGCGAACGTAAAATGGCCATGACATGGTCACTTGTAAGGTCAAATAAATATTACAAGATACCAGTGAGACGATAGGACCCACTCAGAACTGAATAACCAGCACAATTTGGAGCATTCTATACGCTGCACTTACCGTTGTTCGTATCATTAAACGTCCTTTGACAGGGAACAATGTTAAGCACCAGGTCGCCTAAACACACTTCACGTGTCTCCCGATGACTTGCGTAGGTTCTGGACTTTTTGCGGCACGCCACTTCTTTATCTGGTACCTTGCTCAGTGATTATCTACAAATCACAAATTATTGCTTTTCTTCAGTAACTGTTAGCAATGTTAACCTAATTTCGTTTTAAAAGGCCACTGTCAGCCCATAGTGGGCTGTCGAATTCAAAATGATGACGAATGGTTTTCGGGAAGATATTACATATGAAAAGCAACTCTCAAACACAGAGAACACAATGGTTCAAATGGCTCTGAGCACTGTGGGACTTAACTTCTGAGGTCATTAGTCCCCTAGAACTTAGAACTACTTAAACCAAACCAACCTAAGGACATCACACACATCCATGCCCAAGGCAGGATTCGAACCTGCGACCGTAGCAGTCGCGCGGTTCCGGACTGAAGCGACTAGAACAGCTCAGCCACAGTAAAAAAAGAGAAAAAATCTTCAAGACGCAAGAGGAAATATTAAAAGGAGGACTCAATTAATATTAAGGATGAGAGAGGGGTATAAGAGGCGAACAAAATTAAATTTTAAGTTAGTGTTATATTCTTACTGATCATTTTAATTCCTTGCATCCTGGGAGGCGGTCAAGAGCTTCTCTCCCATGAGGCCACACCATAAACCTCCTAGATCATTTTAATTCCCTGCATCCTAGCATCAAGTTTACCATGGAGGTGGAAAGTGATGGAAAGCTTCCGTTTCTGGATGTTCTGGTGTACAGAAAGGATGATGGGACACTGGGACACAGTGTTTATCGAAAGCCTACGCACACGGACCGTTACCTGCATGCTTCTAGCTGTCATCCATCGTTCCAGCGTACGGGGGTCCTGCGGCCGTTGGCGAGAAGAGCTTATGCCATTTCAGATGGAGAAAGCTTGACACAAGAATTGGACCATCTTAAGGTTGTGTTCAAGCAGAATGGCTATACAGATAAACAGATCCGTCGTGCTTTCCAGTTTGGACCTTCGCCTGAATCACCAGAAGATACCTCCAAATCGATGGCTTTTCTGCCTTTTGCTGGGAGCATTTCCTCGAAGATAGGAAGAATCCTGAAAAGATACCATATCAAAAGTATTTTGCGTCCGCCAGCCAAGATTAGAGCGCTCCTTGGCTCTGTAAAGGATGACTTGGGTTTGAGGAAGCCCGGTGTGTACAAGATCCCTTGCCACTGTGGGAAGGCTTATATTGGTCAGACAATCCGGACCATTCAGGACCGATGTGTTGAGCATCAGCGGCACACACGGCTGCTTCAACCTGAGAAATCTGCAGTGGCGGAGCACTGTCTCACCGAGGGACACAGAATGCTCTATGACGAGACACAAATGGTTGCCCCTGCATCTCGCTATTGCGACTGTGTTTTAAAAGAATCCATAGAGATTCGTTTATCTGACAATCTTGTTAATAGAGACAAGGGTTATCTTTTAAGTAAGACTTGGGACCCGGTGTTATCTGACATTAAAAAACAACGGTCTGTGTTTCGATCGTCGGAATAAAAAAAATTTTATTTTTGACAGCGATATCTCGATTTCGCCTATTTCCACCACTGGCAGCGCGGTATGTTTATTGCGCTAGAGGGCAGTTACGGCACCTTCTCGCGCACGCGTTGTGGGTCTTCTGCGGCCTATATAGGGGCCGCCGCTTGCCCTAGGAAGTTATGAACTGATCCCCTTCCCCCACCTCCTCCTGTTCCTCCAACATCTCCGCATCCTTTACATTGCTCGCAGACTTGATCCCCCCCACCCTCTGGTTTCCTCCTTCCTCTCCACCCCCCGCCCGTTGCCACGCCTCTATCGCTGTATCCCTCCCTCTCTCCACCTCCACACCCTCCATCTCCTTCATCAGGGCAACTTCCAACGCCTCCCCCTCCCGGATGACGAACTTCGCCGTGACATCTACCCTTCCTTCCAACTATAACCTGGCCTTGTTCCCCCCCCCCCCTCCCCAGGGCACCCTTTCCTCTTTCTTTCTTCTCCCAGAGCGGATTTCCCTCCGTCCCCCCTCCCCTGAGACCCTGCACCCCATACCTGCCTCGCTCCTTCCCCCCCCCCCCTACCTGGCCCTCTCCCGTACGCCCCCTGCTCACCTCCCCCATCTCTTCCACTCCCTCCCTTCTTCAGGTCTCCCTCATCTCCTAGCGCCTGGCAGATCCTCTGTATTGCTCATCGTCAGTGTGCCACGTCAGTGTTGTGTTTAGTGCTGTTTCTTGTGTGCGTCAAGAGATGTGATTTTAATTGTGTCCTGCCTTGAGGTTCGCCGTCAGTGTTACGTTGTGTGCTATGCCATCCGTCGCTACTTTTAGCTCCAGTGATACTGTGCCTTGTGTTCTTTTAACCGTCGCCGTGTGTGGCCTTTTATATGTGCTACTTTTAAACAGTTTTTTATTATCTCCATTTTACAGTCACCCCGTTTTGTTTTGTTTTGTCTTCCATGCTGTTCCCCCCTTTTTTATATATATATGTTCACCTTAGTCTCTCCTTTGCTGTTTTTAATGTCTTCTATTGTTTTGTACTGTCTTTCGGCTGAAGAGCAGCGCCTATGCTGCTGCCAGCCCGCCCCGATGGGGAATTGAAACACATTAAAGGAAAAAAAAAAAAAAAAACCCTAGGAAGTCAGTTCTGGTGAGATCGTGCACCAGCACTCTCACCTGAAGATGGCGGCCAGTTGGACAGCGGAAATATTGTGTCATGAAGACATTATGATCCGGCTGCATACCGAGAAGAATATTATCAATTATTACGCCGGGAAAGCCTTCGTAGCCATAACACGAGCTTGTTGTGAAATATGTATTGGCTGGGATCAGGCACAGAGGATCACGCGATGCTAACCGTTTCGTCCTACACCATTTGAATGCGATGTGGAGCAGCTTGGAAATAGCATGCCGCTTTCCAAACCGTCGTCAGCTTACCAAATTTCAGAGCCGCTACTTCTCATCCGAACCGCTCCCAAAGTGGCTCCACGAGATTAAGTGTACTCTGTTCTGTAACTCTCACCAGCTAAAAATCTCAGCAGATCTGTGTGCTGAATCCCTGTCCTCCGCATGGCGTCCCGGTGTGCTAACTGGTCAGCTACGGAAACGGAATGCTAAAGAGTCATTAGTTGTAAAACATGCTAATACAGCTATTTTCTAACTACCGGGTCGTTTCGCTGTATGATATAACGTAAGCATACACTTCAGTCAAGTTTGCGACCTTGTAAGTAGGCTGTTTAGGTTTTCTTATTGGTAACGCCACGTAGCGCTCTGTATGAAAAATCACTGGCTGTGCTGTGTGCAGTCTGTGGCTAGTTTGCATTGTTGTCTGCCATTGTAGTGTTGGGCAGATGGATGTGAACAGCGCGTAGCGTTGAGCAGTTGGAGGTGAGCCGCCAGCAGTGGTGGATGTGGGGGAAGAGATGGCGGAGTTTTGAAATTTGTAAGACTGGATGTCATGAACTGCTATGTATATTATGATTTTTCAACACTATTAAGGTAAATACATTGTTTGTTCTCTATTAAAATCTTTCATTTGCTAACTATGCCTATCAGTAGTTGGTGCCTTCCGTAGTTTGAATCTTTTATTTAGCTGGCAGTAGTGGCGCTCGCTGTATTGCAGTAGTTCGAGTAACGAAGATTTTTGTGAGGTAAGTGATTTGTGAAAGGTATAGGTTAATGTTAGTCAGGGCCATTTTTTTGTAGGGATTATTGAAAGTCAGATTGCGTTGCGCTAAAAATATTGTGTCAGTTTAAGGACAGTCATGTACAATTGTTCAAAGGGGACGTTTCAACCTACAAAACGAATTTGTATCAGTGGGCACCATAATTTTAATAATTTTGTGGAAAGAAAATAACTACTATCTAAATCGAAAAATATTTGACTTCGAAACATTCACAGTTCAGAATAAATCATAAGAAATCTGTCTGAAGTCAGTAGCCAGATAGGTACCCCTGGAAGTAAACTGTAGACGGCGTTAAGATTAAACCACTACAGTCGATCTCTGGCTTTGATAGAATACTCTGACTACATTAAGGCAATTTGTGGCTTGTCTGTATGAAAAGCCACTATGGGTGTACCATCTGCGCTTACTGGTCTGACGATGTACAATTGCTTGGGCTTAACAGATTGTGCGAGAAAACAAGACACAGTCTAGTAATACACCGACATTTTACTTGCTGTTATTCAGCTTATTTCGTTATGAACGTCCGATCCCAGCAGTTAAGTCCAAAAATTAAATCGAACAATGTAATAGAAATCCTGTGTAATCATTTATTCATAGCCTCTAATCCGCTCCTCTGAAATGAACTGAGGCAATATGGTTATTATAGTTACTAAATGAGTTTAAAACCTCGAATTCTCTACAACGCTGTTCTCTTTCATCATTTGACATATACAGGGTGTTTCTCTGCTGCATTACACTAAAGCCACTACATTTGTTTCTCCTGTGCTTTCTTGGCTGGATCAAAATCATCATCACAGTAGCGAGTAGCAGTACATCCGTGATTCCCAATCATATGCGTAAGCGTCAAATGAGTGTGCTGATACGTGTAAGTCATTTACTGTGTTTCCGTTGATTCCAACTTGCTTTCGATGGGATTCATATTCATTGTTAAATTCAGTGTTACATGAAATATGGGGTTCTGATTGCAATTACGTGCACTATGAAATTGTTTGTTTCTTTTTCTCACTATTCCATAACACAACTAATGAGCTTTTATTGTGGTCTAATTGCATCAAATTTAGGAGCGCAATATTTACGCAATTTTCATCGATTTTACTCAACTTATGTTGGTCAAAATTAGTTCCATAGCCAATATTTAATTTACAGGCGTGCCCACTGGCAAGTTCATAGTGCAGCACTGACTCACAAAAAAGTAAAGCACCCAGCAGACATGGTCTGATGTCAATGTAACTTCGCTCGTCGGTTATGTAAATGATTAGCGTTACAAATCTCTCTGTGATAAGTGTGAGATGCCTATAACAGTTTGCATAACGGAACTTTGTCTCGAAACCTGGCAGAAAATCTAAAGAGATTCTGGTCGTATGTGAAGCATATTAACGGCAAGAAACAATCAATGCCTTCTCTGCGCGATAGCAATGGAGATACTACCGAAGACAGTGCTGCCAAAGCAGAGTTACTAAACACAGCCTTCCAAAACGCCTTCACAAAATAAGACGAAGTAAATATTCCAAAATTCGAATCGAGAACACCTGCCAACGTGAGTAACGTAGAAGTAAATATCCTCGGAATAGTGAAGCAACTTAAATCACTTAATACAAGCAAGTCTTCTGGTCCAGACTGTATACCAATTAGGTTTCTTTCGGAGTATGCTGATGCATTAGCTCCATACTTAACAATCATATACAACCGTTCGCTCGACGAAAGATCCGTACCCAAAGACTGGAAAGTTGCACAGGTCACACCAATATTCAAGAAACGTAGTAGGAGTAATCCACTAAATTACAGGCCCATATTGTTAATGCCGATATGCAGCAGGATTTTAGAACATATATTGTGTTCGAACATTATGAATTACCTCGAATAAAACGGTCTATTGACACACAGTCAACACAGGTTTAGAAAACATCGTTCATGTGAAACACAACTAGCTCTTTATTCACACGAAGTGTTGCGTGCTATTGCCAAGGGATTTCAGATGGATTCAGTATTTCTGATCGATTCAATATTTCTGGATTTCTGGAGGGCTTTTGACACTGTAGCCTACACGCGGCTCATAGTGAAATTGCGTTTTTATGGAATATCGCCTCAGTTATATGACTCGATTTGTGATTTCCTGTCAGAGAGATCACAGTTCGTACTAATTGAGAAAAAGCCATCGAGTAAAACAGAAGTGATTTCTGGCGTTCCCCAAGGTAGTGTTATAGGCCCTTTGCTGTTCCTTATCTATATAAACGATTTAGGAGACAATCTGAGCAACCGTCTTAGGCTGTTTGCAGATGACGCTGTCGTTTATCGACTAATAAAGTCATTGGAAGATCAAAACAAACTTGCAAAACGATTTAGAAGAAATATCGGAATGGTGCGAAAAGTGGCAGTTGACCCTAAATAACGAAAAGTGTGAGGTCATCCACATGAGAGCTAAAAGGAATTCGTTAAACTTCGGTTACACGATAAATCAGTCTAATCCAAACGCCGTAAATTCAACTAAATACCTAGGAATTACAATTAGGAACAACTTAAATTGGAAGGAACACATAGAAAATGTTGTGGGGAAGGCTAAGCAAAGACTGCGTTTTATTGGCAGGACACTTAGAAAATGTAACAGACCTACTAAGGAGACTGCCTACACTACGCTTGTCCGTCCTCTTTTAGAATACTGCTGCGCGGTGTGTGATTCTTACCAGATAGGACTGACGGAGTACATCGAAAAAGTTCAAAGAAAGGCAGCACGGTTTGTATTATTGCGAAATATTGGAGACAGTCTCACAGAAATGATATAAAATTTGGGCTGGAAATCATAAAAAAAGGCGTTTTTCGTTGCGACGGAATCTTCTCACGAAATTCGAATCACCAACTTTCTCCTCCGAAAGCGAAAATATTTTGTTGACATCGACCTACATAGGGAGGAACGATCACCACGATAAAATAAGGGAAATTAGAGCTCATACGGAAAGATATACGTGTTCATTCTCTCCGCGCGCCATACGAGATTGGAATAACAGAGAATTGTGAAGGTGGTTCGATGAACCCTCTGCCAGACACTTAAATGTGATTTGCAGAGTATCCATGTAGATGAACGACACCCTCAGTGCATTACTGTTGTTAGTGTTCAGTGTTGTTACGAGTCCTGGTGGGGAATATACACTGAAGAGCCAAGGAAACTGACACACCTGCCTATTGTCTTATAAGGCCCCTGCAAGCACCCAGAAGCGCCGCAACACGACATGGCATGGACGCGACTAATGTCTGAAGTAGTGCTGGAGGGAACTGACACTCTACGTCCTGAAGGTTGTCCATAAATCCGTAAGAGTGGGAGGGGGTGGAGATCTCTTCTGAACAGCATGTTGCAAGGCAACCCACATATACTCAATAATGTTCATGTCTGGGGAGGTTGGTGGCCAGCGGAAGTGTTTAATCTCAGAAGAGCCACTCTGTAACATCTCTGGCCGTGTGGCGTGTCGCATTGTCCTACTGGAAGTGCCCAAGTCCGTCGGAATGTACAATGGACTTGAATAGATGCTTGTGATCAGACAGAATGCTTACGAACGTGTCACCTGTAAGAGTGGTACCTAGACGTGTCAGATGTCCCATATTACTTCAACTGCATACACCCCACACCATTACAGAGCCTCCACCACTTATACAGTCCCCTGTTGAAGTGCAGTGTCCTTGGATTCATGAGGTTGTCGCCTTACCCGTACACGTCCATCCGCTTGATACAATTTGAAACGAGAATCGTCCGACCAGGCAACATGTTTCCAATAATCAACTGCCCGATGTGGGTGTTGACGGGCCCAGGCGAATCATAAAGCTTTGTGTCGTACAGTCATCAACGGTACACGATTGGGCCTTCGACTGCGAAAGCCCATATCGATTATGTTTCGTTGAAGGTTCGCACGCTGACACTTGTTGATGGTCTAGCACTGAAACCTGCAGCTATTTGTGGAAGTTTTGCACATCTGTCACGTTAAACGATTCCCTTCAGTCTTCGTTGGTACCGTTCTTGCACGATCTTTTTCCGGCCGCAGCGATGTCGGCGATTTGATGTTTTACCGGATTCCTGATATTCACGGTACAATCGTGAAATGGTGGTACGGGAAGATCCCTACTTCATCGGTACCTCGGAGATGGTTTGTCCCATCGCTCGTGCGCCGACTATAACACCACGTTCGAAGTCACTTAAATCTTGAGAACCTGCCATTGTAGCAGCAGTAACCAATCTAACAATTGCGCCAGACCCTTATATTGGCGTTGACGACCGCAGAACCGTATTCTGCCTGTTTACATATCTCTGTATTTGAATACGCATGCCCATATCAGGTTCTTCGGCTCTTCAGTGTATAATTGGCGTGAACAGCATCGGATGTTCAGTTATCACTGGTAAGAACACGGAGGTGCCGCGTACTCGTATGATACTCGTATGAGACAGTTTTGTAATGAAATGATTGTACGGCATTGATGGCCTCCGAGCTGCAAGTCTTTTCAGTTGGTGCCACATTGGGTGACTCACGTGTCAACGATGGTGATGAGATCAACAAAACACACTGCCCCCGAACGGAGAAAATCTCCGAACCGGTTGGGGATCGAATCCGGGGCCACAGCATGGCAGTCAGACGTGTTGACTACTCGGCTAGGGGGGCGGACTGAGGCAGCGTTGTTGGCATCTTACATACTTTGAAGGCAACATAATTCTGGGTATGCATTTCACCAGCTAATCGAGTCGAGTATTATCCAGATTTGTGAGGCATTCGGGTCTGACAGTTGCTCGAGTTCGGACTGCATGGGAAAGTGAGGGGAGGCACAGTCGCCATCAGTGTTCCAGTCGACTATATCTGACCATCAAAACGGAAGACTGTATATCCACTCTTCTGACAGGTCTTTGGGTCGACGGCCGTTTACTGCTGTGAGAAAACAAAACGCCTACAGCCGTTCTTATGATTTTACTTATTTCGTTGCAACCAGTTTCGGCACTTCAGTGCGCCATCTTCTGGCTGTAGTTAAGGACGAAGGGGTGGCAAGACGCTTACATATATCGCATCAGTGGCCAGCACAAATGGATACTCAGATTATCTGAAAACTTCCGTGTCTCGCCGAAGTTTTCAGATAATCTGATCTGCGTATTCAGTTATGCTGGCCACTGACGCGATATATAGGGATTTATACAGGGATAGTGTCAACCCCATCCGCATCAGCTACAGCCTGAAGATGGTGGATTGAAGCGTCGAATCTGGTTACAACGAAATAAATAAAATCATAAGCATGGCTGTAGGCGTTTTATTTTCTCACAAAACGGAAGCCCATCTTATTGTGCTCCAAGCACATGGTAACCCCTTCACTTTTACGCCTGCCATCCGAGAACATGTAATGGACTCCCCGCGAAATTCTGTGTTATCCCGCACCATTGGTTGGTGCAGCAGCAGCTGGACTAGAGGATCACTGTCCCATACGGAGGCTAGCCCTTAACACCATAGCACAAAAGGGTACAGTTGGAGCAGGGTACGACCGGAAAGCTTTGTGTTCAACGAGGAATCGAGGTTCTGAGCTACTGTGGATGTCCACTGTCGGCGAGTATGGCAGCGACATGGGAAGAGGTCCCATTCTTCCAACTTTTTGGAGACGCACAACAGTTTTACTCCTGGTTTCATGGTGTTAGTCATGACAAGAGTTCAGGTCACGACTGATATAGTGATTGAGAGGACATTGGAGGCGTAACAATGTGTTCTCATGTGTTACCTCCAATGCGACGGTATCGTGATGCCATTTTCCAACAGGACACTGCTCGACAACACTTGGTGCGTTTCTCGACGAACAATGTGCGTGATGTTGAGGTCCTCCTGTGGCCAGCAAGATCCCAATATTTGTCCTCCACAGTACGTGTGTGGGTCCATCTCGGATGTCAGCGCCTGCCAGTGCCAGCAGCCAGTATTTCGGGGCAAGTTACAACGGTTGTGTGCCATGTTCCCTTAGTAGAGGATACCACAGCTTTATGATACCTTTCCCAACCGAATCAATCCAAGCATCTACGCCAGAGGGAATGTAAAGTCAAACTGGTAAGTGGGCTCATACGGCCGAAATCTTTGTATGTTTGACTCGATTTTGTAATCAATATCACACGCGCTCTCAACCCGTGAAGTTTTACTTCGTTTCTTCTTACCCTTCTGAGCGCTTCACTTTTTTTTTTTTTTTTTTTTGTCAGGCAGAGTATTTTACACTCACCATCAACAACAGGGTATCTGGATAGGCCGACAACGTTTCGAGTTGTTTCGGTCATTAGACTTAAAAGATCCTTTGATGAATTTCTCCATTCCCGTATCTTCCCGTCTATTACGTTTATTTCAGCAGTCCTCCTGCATGGCTCATCAGAGACGATCTGCCTTTCGTTCTGATTCTGGGGCCTGTATCTGCGGTTCTTTCCTTTCACATTATTTCGACTACAATTTTCAATAACCGTTCCAGTTGCGAAAGTGTTCCTTATTTTACTCCACCACCCGTTTTCATGTTCAAGCCGTTTCGTATGAAATATTTAACTTTGCTTCAGCACAGCAGAACTTTCAGATTCCACTAGAAAATGGCTTCAATAATAAAGCTGAAAGATATCATGCAGTATAATGAAGAACTTTTCAGTAACTGGAGCGATTATTCATCAATCTAGTACGTAGCTCCAGAACAGCAACGTTTGTAAGTAGGCTGTTTTGGTTTTTATATTGATAATGCCACGTAGCGCTCTGTATGAAAATCACTGGCTGTGCTGTGTGCAGTCTTGGGATGGTTTCCATTGTTGTTTGCTATTGTTAACAGTCAACTGCGCCACACTACAATAGCAAACAACAATGCAAACCATCCACAGCACAGCCAGTGATTTTCATACAGAGCGCTACGTGGCGTTACCAATATAAAAACCTAAACAGCCTATTTACACGTTCTCCAGGCATGGAGGAACAAATAACTACTGACATCCTAATGTGTATATGAATTTATCGAACTCTCCACGAGTCTTTTGTCCAAGTTTAACATTTATTCATCCAGAACGTCCACCAGTCGAACAAACCACCAACTTAGTTTCTTTTTTTAAATTTTTTTTCTCTATTTCTATATGGTTCAGGCAGCACACATTCTGCTACATTAAGAACTCTACTCAACTGCGGTTCATCTTCGGCAACAATTGCTATACTGTCAGCGATCATGCCGATTAGTCAGTGGCAAACAGACCACAAACAGCGGTAACGAATCACTAACCAGTTTGTCGTATACACTGTATCTCAAAGGCCGGCAGCTGTAGCCGAGCGGTTCTAGGAGCTTCAGTCCGGAACCGCGCTGCTGCTACGGTCGCAGGTTGGAATCCTGCCTCGGGCATGGATGTGTGTGATGTCCTTATGTTAGTTAGGTTTAAGTAGTTCTAAATCGAGGGGAATTATGACCTCAGATGTTACGTCCCATAGTGCTTAGAGCCATGTTTGTATCTCAAAGCGAATGTCCTCCACTGCTGACAAGTGTAGTTTATTACATTAAAAAAAGTGTAAGGACACATTACTTTAGACCCCGTTAAATGCTAAGGAAATGTTTACCTCCTTTTTCCTCCGTCTTGGCAGTTGTTGCATAGAGAGGAACGTTGACTTCCGAAATGAAATTTTCAGCCGGCCAGGGTGGCCGACTGGTTCTAGGCGCTACAGTCCTGAACCGCGCGACTGCTACGGTCGCAGGTTCGAATCCTGCCTCGGGCATAGATGTGTGTGATGTCCTTAGGTTAGTTAGGTTAAAGTAGTTGTAAGTTCTAGGGGACTGATGACCTTAGAAGTTAAGTCCCATAGTGCTCAGAGCCATTTGAACCATTTTTTTTTGAAATTTTCACTATAGAGCGGAGTGTGCGCTGATATGAAACTTCCTGGCAGATTAAAACTGTGCAACTGACCGAAGGTCATGAGTTCGAGTCTCTGTTCGCCAGACAGTTTTAATCTGACAGGAAGTTTCGAACGTAGACTTGTTTGGGACGGGGAGGGAGAAGATTGGAGGAAGCATTCGGTTTCGTCGTGGAGTGATTCATTGCCTTCAAGGAAAGGAAATGAATGGGCACTCCATCTGCCTGGAGTTCGTGGCCCAAATACAGGCGGTTACGGCAGCGGGATTCCCACCGAAGTGAAAGTGCGCGAACAACGATTCTGGCGGTCACTTTTAGTCTGCAGCGCGACCATGATCACAAAAACCACTCCTTCTGTAACGGCTCTACGGAAAATAGTCTCAGTGAATATGAAGACACGACCGCCAAGAAGCTGCTATATGGACTTATTTATTCACTATTAGTTTTCATAAAACTCTCATCTGACGGTCGACCAAACCAAGTCGTACTGGCTTCCTAGGGAGAACTATCGTCATTCCGAAGCAAGCGCGGTATTGATGACAAGAGATCGCTTTAGCAAGATAAAATGACTTGATTATGTCCACCATAAGATGATAGTTTTATCGAAGCTAGTCATGAGGCATATTGCAGCTCTTGGAGCTCATCCTTTCTTTAAGCACTTGTGAGCCTTGGATCAGCTCGCACCTGTACCAAATATATTTTCCCATTTTAGAAACAATTATGTATTCTAGTAGGTCATCCAATCGTCCCACACTAAATAGTTCTCTTTTAGACTTTTTACATATCCTGAAAATCAATGACGTTTCCATCCGTTGGCCACTTTGCTCGACTAGGGAGGAGCGTACCGTGGCGTGGCGTGGCGTGGCTTGGCGCTGACCTTTCAATTGTATGAATCAACCAGTGCGAGCCGTGACGTGTCGTGACGCGACGTGACGTTTTCGTTGACAGTGTGAGCGTTTATTCAGCCGGTGTGGCGTTCGCTGTGTTATTCAGTGGTTTCGTATTTAACTAATTTGTAAATGAAAATGATAATCTTATTTTTTTACACTGAGTAATTACTAAATAATTTTTCTCCCGGCTAAAGATTTGGTCAAGTTGCTAAAGAACTCCAAGTTAACGTCGTGTTAAAGTGTTGTCTGTAAGTTGTGTAAGTGTCACTAAATCACAGTTCATACAACAAATTCTATACAACAATTGATTGTGATGGAAGCACTTATCTTCGGCAAAATGGTCATTAAAACCACCGAATATCAGCCGCGCACAACACTGGCGAATGTTACCTGAAACAATATTCTTCGCAACTCGTGCGTAATTAATTTCGGCTCCATACATCAGCTAGAAAAGCTTGTTATAACGATCGTGTTATGAGCACTGTTTTTAAAGAACCAATCTGATTTTCATTAAAATGAGTTTGGGACCACCGGTGCACATTTATTTTTACACATTTGTATTACGTTCGGCATTTACGTCTGCAGAGTTGCGTAATTTGATTTTGCCGCTGAGGTAATTGTTAAGATGGCGGCAGACAATTGATAGAGACCTTCTGTTATTCGAGCAAATAAGTAAGTATTTGAAATGCTCATTAAACTCTATAAACTCTACTTTCGTGTTGTGCACTATTTAGACTTCATCAAGCAAACATTTGATTTGTTTCTAAGGAAAACACAGACAAAAACGCGGTACAAATCGCTATCATCAATGGCTGCGCTCGTTGCAGCGGAAAGAAATAATTAACACAGATAATGCTTACTGAGAGAGGAATTAAAGTTACAAATAATTATTCACTCATATTTATAATAACAATGAACTCTATTCTCAAGTAATAATTGACAAATAATTACAATTTCTTAACAGACCTCAGTTTGATATGCGTCCGCAACCAACAAAAGTCAACCAACAAAAGGTAAAAACAAAGGAAGACAAACGCAGATCATAAAAGGAATTTACAATTATCATTGTCTTTGTATGATACACATCGATATGTCCAATTACATCATAGAATATTATATAAATAATTAATATTTATCATTGTTTTCACTGTTTTTTCATACGTCGAATAGATAATGTTTATAACTGTTAGAGGCATAATTTCCTCTCGTCGCACTGCAACCAAAAATTTATCACGTGGATGTTACATCGGCATCACACTGACGGCGCCTGGTGCTGATGGATGACTGAAAAGGGATTGTCTGGCTTACTCTCGATGGCACGGATCTGTTTTTTTTTTTGTGTAATGTGAAAATTATTCGACAGTATTCCTCATTCTGCAACAAGTGTTTTCAGTAAATGTATACACGGTAATGAGAAACTCAAATCCCACCAAGAGGTTTTTTGAAATTTAGAACAAGAAAATTAGCTGTTTGAACAGAGAAACAGTTTTTATATCAGACAGATAAAGAAAAGATATACAAGGAAAACTTTCGTAGAAGTGCAGTGACAGTCGTGAAAAAACGCTCTTCAAGGAGGTTATTTTGTGTGTACGATTACTGATCTTGAGCCACTCATAGCTGTTAATACAGCGAGTGCAACACCAAACTCGAAGAAGCATTTCGTAATAATAGTTTAATTCTTATGGACAGATAGCTACTATAATGGAAAAGGCTCCAATGGAAAATAAGCAAGAGTACAATTCTAACCAAATATGTCTAATGTGTTCTCAAATACCCGATAACACACATGGCAACCAACAAATTTTTATTGATGTAAAATTTAGTGCGTTTCCATAAACGCTGATCAAATCATGTGCTGGAGTTTCATTCATCAGACACATGCAACTATAGTTTTCCATCGTGCATTACGTAATCGAAAACCTCACTTTGAAAACTATTCTACGTTGGTCACATTGTGAAGAAGCATGCAAAAAATCTCAGAGCAAATTGTATTGATATAAGCAAACCACTGGAATCCATTTCTAAGAAGCAAAATGTGACGAATTCCTGGAACACATGCAATAGGGATCTGAAAACACTTGCTCTCAGAAAACGGAATTTATTGTTTCTTCGTGCATGGTTTGTTCCGTGCTACTTTTTTTCGTACTTACGAAAATATTTTTTAATGATTCAGGAAAGCTTTTTTTTTGGTCATCAGTCTACTGACTGGTTTGATGCGGACCGCCACGAATTCCTTTCCTGTGCTAACCTCTTCATCTCAGAGTAGCACTTGCAACCTACGTCCTCAATTATTTGCTTGACGTATTCCAATCTCTGTCTTCCTCTACAGTTTTTGCCCTCTACAGCTCCCTCTAGTACCATGGAAGTCATTCCCCCATGTCTTAGCAGATGTCCTATCATCCCGTCCCTTCTCCTTATCAGTGTTTTCCACATATTCCTTTCCTCTCCGATTCTGCGTAGAACCTCCTCATTCCTTACCTTATCAGTTCACCTAATTTTCAACATTCGTCTATAGCACCACATCTCAAATGCTTCGATTCTTTTCTGTTCCGGTTTTCCCACTGTCCATGTTTCACTACCATACAATGCTGTACTCCAGGCGTACATCCTCAGAAATTTCTTCCTCAAATTAAGGCCGGTATTTGATATTAGTAGACCTCTCTTGGCCAGAAATGCCTTTTTTGCCATAGCGAGTCTGCTTTTGATGTCCTCCTTGCTCCGTCCGTCATTGGTTATTTTACTGCCTAGGTAGCAGAATTCTTAAACTTCATTGACTTCGTGACCATCAATCCTGATGTTAAGTTTCTCGCTGTTCTCATTTCTACTACTTCTCATTACCTTCGTCTTTCTCCGATTTACTCTCAGACCATACTGTGTACTCATTAGACTGTTCATTCCGTTCAGCAGATCATTTAATTCTTCTTCACTTTCACTCAAGATAGCAATGTCATCAGCGAATCGTATCATTGATATCCTTTCACCTTGTATTTTAATTCCACTCCTGAACCTTTCTTTTATTTCCATCATTGCTTCCTCGATGTACAGATTGAAGAGTAGGGGCGAAAGGCTACAGCCTTGTCTTACACCCTTCTTAATACGAGCACTTCGTTCTTGATCGTCCACTCATATTATTCCCTCTTGGTTGTTGTACATATTGTATATGACCCGTCTCTCCCTATAGCTTACCCCTACATTTTTCAGAATCTCGAACAGCTTGCACCATTTTATATTGTCGAACGCTTTTTCCAGGTCGACAAATCCTATGAAAGTGTCTTGATTTTTCTTTAGCCTTGCTTCCATTATTAGCCGTAACGTCAGAATTGCCTCTCTCGTCCCTTTACTTTTCCTAAAGCCAAACTGATCGTCACCTAGCGCATTCTCAATTTTCTTTTCCATTCTTCTGTATATTATTCTTGTAAGCAGCTTCGATGCATGAGCTGTTAAGCTGATTGTGCGATAATTGTCGCACTTGTCAGCTCTTGCCGTCTTCGGAATTGTGTGGCTGATGCTTTTCCGAAAGTCAGATGGTATATCGCCAGACTCATATATTCTACACACCAACGTGAATAGTCGTTTTGTTGCCACTTCCCCTAATGATTTTAGAGATTCTGATGGAATAGGTAATCTAATAATTTGATATACACTAAGAATATTTGCATAGACCTATTAATTCTCATTTTTATAAAATTTTCTGAAACTGGGACCGCATGAAATCAACAGTTTCGCAAACAGGTTGCAAAAACTTTGACAGAACAAGAGGAATCGTCTGGAACAAATGCGATCATCTTTAAGACTTGATTTTTTGAAGTTTAGTGGTGGTTTGTGCTTTCAACAGTTAAATAAAATTAAAAGTAAAAAAAGTCAAATAAAATAAAATGATAAGTGGTCCTACTACAAACATTGTACTGAAAATAAATTTTGATTTCGTTTGCCTCAAAGAGTTTTGCCGCAAACGCTCTTTCTGGTATGGGTAATACAATATATTAACTACATCGAAGAACAGAACACACGCACATAAAATGGTCTAGTCAGTACGCCAAATTTCAAAAATGCGATTAACATTTATGATTGGTCGAAGCGAGAAGGCAGTTTCATACACAGTGGAATCTCGGTTGTATATGTCATCCTAAAGCCAATACCGCGGTACATTTATTGCACTGCCAGTTCTTATTGCTTTACGTTCCCCTTCTTATTATGACAATGACTTATTACAAAGCATCGATAGCTTTTTATTGAATGTCCTTGTTATGTATCTGAATGATTGTTTGAATAAGGTTCTTTGGAAATGACAAGCAAAAAGTTCATTGTATAATTAGAAAAACATCGAGGTTATCGCCTCAATTAGCTGATAAAACTCCTTAGTTAACAACCATTTTCGGTCGACAGACCATCACCATGTTGTTAAAAGAATCTACAAGCATCGTATAAGGTGAACCTAAAATCACTGAGCCGCGCGGGATTAGCCGAGCGGTCTCAGACGCTGCAATCATGGACTGTGTGGCTGGTCCCGGCGGAGTTTCGAGTCCTCCCTCGGGCATGGGTGTGTGTGTTTGTCCTTAGGATAATTTAGGTTAGGTAGTGTGTAAGCTTATGGACTGATGACCTTAGCAGTTAAGTCCCATAAGATTTCACACACATTTGAACATTTTTAAAATCACTGACATCAGACAACAAAACCATGAATTAGTTCAAACAAGTGTGAATTTCTAAGGGACCAAACTGCTGATGTCATCGGTCCCTAGACTTACACACTATGTAAACTAACTTACGCTAAGAACAACACACACTCCCATGCTCGAGCGAGCAGTCGAACCTCCGGCGGGAGGGGCCGCGCAATCCGTGAGGTGGCGCCTGAAACCGCGCGGCCCCATGAATTTGTCACTGTTGGCACACCGTAATATATATTACATCGTCAAAACGTAACGTAATTTACATCACGATGTGACAATAGTGACACATTCACGGTTTTATTATTTGACATCAATTATTTTATATTCGTCTAATTATTCGTCTTTAGTGCATTCGTCTTATGAGATGTTTCAGCTGGAGGCTCTCCATGATGTCGTGGCTCTGAGCACTTCCTAATGTCACCCATTGTTCCATTTCTCTTCTACGTCTTCCTCTTATTCCTTCAACTTTTTCCTCTATAATTCTTTGTTGCGGAAGTTTTTGCGCACTGTATGTCCCATTAAAGATTTTTTTCCCTCTTACTGATCAGTTCCAACAATCTTCTTTATTCCTCTATTTTTTCATTACTTTTTCATTCGTACGTCTATCAGTCCACTTCGCCTTAAGCATTCTTCTCTCTAGTCACATTTCAAAACTTTCTAAAAATCTTTCTTTTCAACTGTCCGTGATTCACTACAATCCAGACATAACGTTTTGCAAATATTTTCCTCACCTCCACTGGAATTCTTCTGGATGTCAGTAGCTACTTCACCTTTTCAAATGCTCCTATTCCCATAGGCGTCCCCCTAATTTCTTTTGCACATCTTCCATCCTGTGTCATTAAACTTCAGAGATACAGAAAGGAATTTACTTGTCTGTCTTTTTTCCGTCTAGGAATATGTTAACTGAAACTTACTCGCACTGGACTGTGCTCTCAAGTATTCGTGTAATATGATGCTTAAATGCTTTTGAGGACCTGATGATGACATGTCGATCGAAACTGGTCGTTAAAAAAAATCATCGTCGGCTCAGTAATCGTCACGTTTTTCAAACAAAACAAAAACACAAACGCCGTCTGAACTGGCCTTGAAAGCCCAACGGTAGCGACAGGCCGCCGTGTCATTCTCACCCCTTAGGCGTCACGGAGGGGCATGTGGTCAGCACACTGCTCTTCCGGCCGTTGTAAGTTTTCGTTACCGGTGTCGCTACTTCTAAATCAAGTAACTCCTCAATTTGCTTCACAAGGGCTGAGTGCACGCCGTTTGCCAACAGGACTCGGCAGAATATTATTTATTTATTTATTGCCAAATTATAGACGTGTTACCCGATATTTTAAAATAGGTCGTACATCTTACAGTTTTCGTTTTTCATCTTTTTTTTTGCAGTTTTCTTTTCCTTTGTTTTTATCTACAAAAACTCGGCAGATACGGACGGTGACCCATCCGAGTGCTAGCCATGACCGACAGTTCTTAACTTTGGTGATCTGACGGGAACCGGTGTTACCAATGCGGCAAAGCCGTTGGGACGTTTTTCAAATACTCACGAGCCGTGGGGCACCATCTCCTGAAAATATATTAAACGGAAAAGTTAAATACGACCCCTAGTGCAGTAGTCACCAAATGAGTTGTATGGAGGAAAGAGACTAGTTACAGAGGACCCACAGGACATGGAAGGAAACTGCAGTGCCCTTTTCAAAGAAACCACCACAGTATTTGTCTTGATAAGTTTAGGGAATTGACGGTGAACCTAAATCTAAATTGCACAAGATATCCGCAACTGGCAGGCACGAGTAATTAATTTAAAGCGATCCGCTTTAGTTGTACCAGTGATTATTAAAACGACGATCAGTTTCGGGGTGCTGAAATCACATCTTCAGGAGTATAAAATTGTTGTATTTGGTAACTGATAACATGCGGTCGGGCCAGTCAGTGCAAGGGCTCCAAATCACTGCATCTTTGCGGAAAGTGTACCCTGTGGGGCAGCGGCACAGTATGAATGCCAACCACGACTGACGTCGTCCACACCAGTGATTTGATGCCCTTGCACTGACTAGCCACGTGAAGATGGGGTTTTAATACACCGAAACCAATCGTGGTTTGAATAATGATTAGCAACTGTAGAGGATTTTTTAAATTAGTTAACTATATCTAAATTGCTGTAGGGGGATTTGAACAGGTGTCCTCACGAACGTGAATGTGACCGCGCCACCTCGCTCGGAATCGACGTAATTAGAGACAAACCATAAACTCCTAAAAGTGGGAAAGGAAGTTTCCGAAAGCCTGCTGAAGGAACTGTGGCGGCATTAGGCTCAGTTGCCTTATGAAAACCAGGGAAAGGTGCCACGGCTTGGCCAGAAGGGATAGTGCAGCCCGCTACTTTAGAGTACGAGACTGTGAACAACACTGCAACATGTCGGTCGGTGCGGAGGCTGTGATGGGGATACGAGTAGCAGAAGTCATGACGAAACTTCCGCGACGCCTACGGCCTAGCAGTAACGCGGCGGTGATGCCCGGCGAGCTCCTTCCTGCGACTGTGGTAATGCTACACCGGCCCATTGACGTCACTGGCGGGCGACACAGTTTAAAAGACGGCGGCCACCGCTGGGCAGTCACTCGACTACCCGTCGGCCAACAGGAGCAACAGCAGCGGCAATAAGCAGCAGCATGCAGTTGGCAGCAGCTCTCACCTTGACGGCAGTCGTCGCGCTGGCGGCGGCAGCGCCGCACCGAAAGCTGCTGGCCTGCTCGTCGCCGCAGCCGCGGTCGTTCGAGGCGAGGCGTCTGACGGAGGACGCGCCCGCCGTCATCCTGAACCCACCTTACGCCGTGCTGCACCGCTGCGACAACGGGGCCGGCTGCTGCCTCGGAGGGCTCTCCTGCGAACCCGTGGACCAGCACGAGGTGCAGCTCGTCTTCATGGCCACCAAGGTCGTCGGCGGCGACCCCGGCGAGGAGGACTACCGCGTCGTCACTGCTGCCAACCACACGGCGTGCGGCTGCGTCGACATGACCGAGAGGAGGGAGCGGTAGATTTCGCTGCGTCACGATCACTTCTCCTCGGCTGACGATCTCTGCTGCGTCGCCTACTGTTTGTACCTGCGCAGACCACAGCTGCGTTATTGCGGACTTCGTGTAGCTGTTTTTGGTAAAAGTGCAAACGTCGTCTGAAGAAGAAGGTACCACCACTAGAAGATTATCTCAAAATTGTTGGCCGGCGCTTACGCATTCCGCCGCAAAGTCATCTCGGGGGGATCGCACCAATGCACTGTGACTTCATTACTGACTACTACTGAGTACTTTCTAGTCGTTGTGCTTTTATTTATTATAAATTACATGCATATTGTTTACACCACATACAACAAATATTTAACGGAAGTTTCCATTTGCCAATGACATCACGAGAAAATAATATTTAATCTTTTGTAGGCTATTTCAAATCCTTCTGGAAGTGTCTCTGCACAGTCGGGTAAAGACTGAAGAGCGAAAGACTGATAAACAGTATTTTCAGATATTCATTTTCATCACAATCAGTTAATTTATTTTCATTACAGCCATTGTCATTATTTATTTAACTGCAATTATCTTGAAAAAGATTGTTTGTTAACTATTTTTAGTGCGAATTTTTTTTACTTTTGTGCACATTTGAAAAAATAAAATGTTTTAAAATCATAATGTTATTTCTCTCATGTTTTTAAAAACTTCAGCAATTGACCTCACATTCCACCAGGCTCCGCGGCGAGTATAATGTATCACAATACTGAAATCATCCTAAATTTTTTAGGTGGCAAATTTTTCTGATTTGAGGATGATGTAAATCTTATACATATGGCATGCAACAAGGATACAAATATAACTGTGTTTTTATGTCAATAGGACAGATGTGCTGGAAGTGTGTGTGACGATAGAGGGAGTGGCTGCGCTGGGCTCGAGAGATAGGCGTAACAACATTCTACAATGAACCAGTTTTATATCAATTGTCTCAAAAATCCAAACATAAAGAGAATACCCAACCAAGAGGTGACCCACAGAATTACAATTTTGCAATAAGCAAATACAATGACCCCCAAAACGTACAGCCATTTAAAACAATACAAATAGCATTCCTTAGAAATTTTATAATGACATTTAACGACTCCTAAAATCACGGATGTGTTGGGCAGTGTCTCTAATACGTCTGTTGATCGCATCATGTCGCTCTTCCAAGTTCTGAACACACAGTAAGCGCTTAAAGATGCCTACAATAGTAGTGTCTCCCACCAAATTTGAGTGGTCGATGAGAAGCTTTGCCTGATATCATGCAACCCCACAGAACGTAACTTTCATGCGTTTTCTGCTTCATGTCAATACTCGGCCGCACACTGCAGAGACAATGAGGAAGTCCCTGCAGTGTTTCCAAAAATGGTTCAAATGGCTCTGAGCACTATGGGGCTTAACTTCTGAGGTCATCAGTCCCCTAGAACTTAGAACTACTTAAACCTAACTAACCTAAGGACATCACACACATCCATGCCCGAGGCAGGATTCGAACCTGCGACCGTAGCGGTCGCTCGGTTCCAGACTGTAGCGCCTAGAACCGCACGGCCACTCCGGCCGGCGCACCTTTACTGACACGATTTTTTTCAATGAGAAGCTTGGTATTTCCAAAGTAGACCTCTTGGACAACTTCTGCGAGGCACTGAGCAGAAGCTGAACGACATGTGGCGCAGAGATTTTCAAGAGCTTGTATATGAATTTTTGTGGACGTTTGCAGCTCAGTTTAAAGACGGAGAAAAAAAGTATATGGATCCCTCAGCGAGATATAAATGGGCAACTAAATCAGCATTGGCTTCAGAAGCGAATAATACAGTAGAGAGGAATTCCACCTAAGATACCTTTTTACGCTTTTGTGTTATCCATCTGCCATTAGTGGCAGTATCAGTAATAGAAATACTGCCAGTTCATACTCATTTTTATTTACTCACATTCTCACTACAGGCACCCATTTTATTTTAATACTATCTGTCATTTTAAAATCGTTATTTCTTAGGTAAATGTGATGTAAGAAGGTACTATATTTGCGAAACTCAGGTCCAATGTTTCACAGACAAGATTAAATAAATAAATACATAAAATATGTTGAAATACGTGTAATACATAATTTAATAAATGCTGAATAAAGCAGTGGTTTCAAACATTTATACCATAGTTAGCTTTCCAGGAACTAAATAAAACGTTTCCAAGAGCAAAACTATGGCGTTTGTCAGCTAGTATTAATTTATATGCAGAAAAAGAACGCTCTGAATCAACAGATGCGACTTGGGCGTACTTCATTTTCGGCAAATGTTGGATAGGAATGCTGCAATTAAGGGAGTGGATTTTCCATTAAGTATAAATGGTTGTCCGTAGGTTGTTGCACCCGTGGTCTAGGGGTAGAGACTCCTTGGCCCGGAGGTCGAAACCCGCCAACGCTTAAATTTTGATTAGTCAGCATTTGCGGACGAAGACTTCCGGCATAAGAAGTTACCATCATTCTGCCAACGACCTTTTCAAAGAGGGCGGAAGCGTGGACAGAGGTTCAGGGCACTCTCTTGTCCTTGGGGCGGGAAACCGCTCCTAAAGACGGAAAAATAAGCAATGACCAGCGGCATGAGGATGCAGAAGACAATGGAAACCACTACATTAAAGGTACATAACATGTATCCACAGGACATGTGGCTTGTAACTGAACATATGTCATGACGATGTCTCCATTAGTGAAAGATTCCGAAGTAGTCCTCCATTCGGATATCTGGGATGGGACTCTTAAGGGGGAGGTGATCATGAGAAAAGGACTGAATTGCCAACGAAGGAATAACGCTCTACGAGTCGGGACGTGAAAAATCGAAGCTTGAAGGTGGTAGGGAAGCTAGAAAATCTAAAAAGGGAAATAGTATGGGTCAGTGAACTGAAATGGAAAGAAGATAAGGATTTCTGGTCAGATGAGTATAGGGTAATATCAACAGCAGCAGAAAATTGTATAACGGAAGTAGGATTCGTTATGAATAGGAAGGTAGGGCAGAGAGTATGTGACTATGTACAGTTCAGTGATAAGTTTGTTCTTATCAGAATCGACAGCAAACCGTCACCGACAATGACAGTTCAGAAATACACGCCGACGTCGCAAGCTGAAGAGGAAGAGAAGAGACAAAGAAAGTATACGAGGATACTGAAAGGGTAATACAGTACGTAAAGGGAGATGAAAATCTATTTGTCATGGCGGAAAGGAATGCAGTTGTAGGGGATACGGATCGATTTCAGTTAGATTACATCATGATCAGGCAGAGATTCCGAAATCAGAAACTGGATTGTAAGACATTCCCAGGAGCAGATACAGACTCAGATCACAATGTAGTAGTGATGAAGAGTACGCTGAAGATTAAGAGATCATTCAGGAAGAATAAATACACAAAGAAATGGGATACGGAAGTACTAAAGAATGACGAGATACGGTTGGAAGTCTCTAAGGCTATAGATATAACAATAAAGAATAGCTCCGTAGCCAGTTCAGTTGAAGAGGAATGGACATCTCTAAAAAGGGCGATCAAAGAAGTTGGGAAGGAAAACGTAGGTACAAAGAAGGTAACTGCGAAGAAACCATGGGTAACAGAAAAATTTTCATTTTATCGATGAAAGAACGAAGTACAATAATGTAAAGGGAAATTCAGGAATACAGAAATGCAAGTCGCTGAGAAATAAAATAAACAGGAAGTACAGGGGAGCTAAGACCAAATGGCTGCTAGAAAAAATGTGAAGAAATCGAAAAAGAAATGATTGTCGGAAGGATTGACTCAGCATATAGGAAAGTCAAAACAACCTTCGATGAAATTAAAAGCAATGGTAATAACATTAAGAGTGCAATGGGAATTCCACTGTTAAATGCAGAGGACGATGATGATGATGTTTGGTTTGCAGGGCGCTCAACTGAGCGGTCAGCGCCCGTACAAAACCCCAATTTTTCGCAGTCCATTTTGTTTTCACAATCCAATCTAGTCACTCTCACAAATGATGATGATGATGAAATGATGAGGGCAACACAAACACCCAGTCCCCAGGCAGAGAAAATCCCCAACCCGGCTGGGAATCGAACCAGCACCCCGTGATCCAGAGGCAGCACTGCTAGCCCCTAGACCACCAGCTGCGGACAAAATCCAGAGGAGACAGCGCATAGATGGAAAGAGTGTTGTGGGTTGGCAGGAGAGCCAACACCGTGTTACTAGAGGAAGCCGAAAGGCACGCGTTTTAGCTCACGCAGGCTGGCGTGAGGTGTAGAACAGGACAAGGAAATTAGAATTTAGAAAAACGGACGTATCTGGTGGAATACTTAACTTTAATCCATTAATGATGAACGTCGGTCTTGACGGTACATGATTCTTAATATCAGTAGTAACTGGTAATGGCGCCTTGCTAGGTCGTAGCAAATGACGTAGCTGAAGGCTATGCTAACTATCGTCTCGGCAAATGAGAGCGTATTTTGTCAGTGAACCATCTCTAGCAAGGTCGGTTGTACAACTGGGGCGAGTGCTAGGAAGTCTCTCTAGACCTGCCGTGTGGCAGCGCTCGGTCTGCAATCACTGATAGTGGCGACACGCGGGTCCGACGTATACTAACGGACCGCGGCCGATTTAAAGGCTACCACCTAGCAAGTGTGGTGTCTGGCGGTGACACCACAAAGAGTACATTGAAGGCCTCTATGATGTCTGACGAGATAGAAGAAAAAGAGGAGTCGATTCAGAAGAAATGGGGGATCCAGTATTAGAATCAGAATTTAAAAGAGTTTTGGAGAACTTAAAATCATATAAGGAATAAGGGGTAGATAAAAATTCCCATCAGAATTTCTGATATCATTCGGGGAAGCGGCAATAAAAAGGCTGTTCACGTTGGTATGTAGAATGTGTTGAGTCTGGCGACATACCATGTGACTTTTGGAAAAATATCATCCACACAATTCCGAAGACTGCAAGAGATGACAATTGACAGAAGTATCCCACAATCAGCTTAACACCTCATGCATCCAAGTTGCTGACAAGAATAATATACAGAAGAATGGAAAAGGAAATTGAGTATTTGTTAGACAACGACAAGTTTTACTCTAGGAAAGGCAAAAACATCAGAGAGATATTTCTGACGTTGCGGTTGATAATGTAATGACGACTAAAGAAAAATCGAAACACGTTCACAGGATTCTTGGACCTGGAAAAAGCGTTCGACAGTGTAAAATGGAGCGAGATGTTCGAAATTCTGAGGAAAATAGGGGTAAGCTATAGGGAGAGACGGGTAATATACAATATTTACAAGATCCAGGAGGGTACGATAAGAATGAAGACCAAGATTGAAGTGCTCGGATTAAAAAGGTCGTAAAACAGGAATGTGGTCTTCGAACCTCACTGTTCAATCTTCGCATTGAAGAAGCAATGATGGAAGTAAAAGAAAGGTTCGGGAATGGTATTACAATTCAAGGTGAAAGGATATCAATGATACGACTCGCTGATGACATTGGTATCCTGAGTGAAAGTGAAGAAGAATTACACGATCAGTTGAATGGAATGGACAGTCTAATGAGTACAGAATATGGATTGAGATTAAATCGAAGTAAGACGAAGTAACTACGAAGTAGCAGTAATAAGAACATGGAGAAACTTAAAGTAGATGAAGTTGAGGCAGCAAAATAACCAATGATGGACGGGGCAAGGAGGACATCAAAAGCAGACTGGCACTGGCAAAAAGGGCTTTCCTGGCCAAGAGAAGTCTACTAGCATTAAACACAGGCCTTAATCTGAGAAAGAAATTTGTGAGAATGTATGTTTGGAGCACAGCTTTGTATGGTAGTGAAACGTGGATTGTGGAAACACAGGAACAGAAGAGAATCAATGCATCTGATATGTGGTGCTACAGACGAATGTTGAAAATTAGGTGGACTGGTAAGGTAAACAATGAGGAGTTTATGCGTAGAATCGGAGAGGAAAGGAATATGTGGAAAGATTGACAACAAGAAGGGACAGGATGATAGGACATCTGTTAAGACATCAGGAATGACTTTCGTGGTACTAGAGAGAGCTTTGCGTTCTTTCCATTTCAGTTCAGTAACCCTTACTATATCTGGATTGAGCCTTTTCATTTCCCTTTTCAGATTTTCTAGCTTCCCTACCACCTTCAAGTTTCTAACATTTCACGTCCCGACTCGTAGAACGTTATCCTTTCGTTGGTAATTCAATCTTTTTATCAACGTCATCTCCCATTGATAGACCCATGCCGGAGACCCAAACGGAGGACCATTCCGGAATCTTTCAGTAATGGAGAGATCATCATGTCATTTCCTCAGAAATTTAAAATTCCGTTCATCATGAAACATAAATACATAGTCTTCCTATGACAACAATATTAATGAGTCACAACTAGGAGTTAGTCAGCTCAGCCTAATTTCCTGGGTGTAACGATTTTATGAGATGCGAAACCAAATAATCATAATGCTGGGTAAGAAAGTGGTGGATTTCGACTGTTCATTGGCAGGGTAGTGGGAAAATGCCGGCAGTCTACAAAGGAGCTATACTACTGGCCATTAATATTGCTACACCAAGAAGAAATGCAGATGATAAACGGGTATTCATTGGACAAATATATTATACTAGAACTGACATGTGATTACATTTTCACGCAATTTGCGTGCATAGATCCTGATAAATCAGTACCCAGAGCAACCACCTCTGGCCGTAATAACGGCGTTGATACGCCTGGGCATTGAGTTAAACAGAGCTTGGATGGCGTGTACAGGTACAGCTGCCCGTGCAGCTTCAACACGGCACCACAGTTCATCAAGAGTAGTGACTGGCGTATTATGACGAGCCAGTTGCTCGGCCACCATTGACCAGACGTTTTCAATTGGTGAGAGATCTGGAGAACGTGCTGGCCAGGGCAGCAGTCTAACATTTTCTGTATCCAGAAAGGCCCGTACAGGCCCTGCGACATGCGGTTGTGCATTATCCTACTGAAATGCAGGGTTTCGCAGGGATCGAATGAGGGGAAGAGCCACGGGTCGTAACACATCTGAAATGTAGCGCCCACTGTTCAAAGTACCGTCAATGCGAACAAGAGGTGACCGTGACGTGTAACCAATGGGACCCCATACCATCACGCCGGGTGATACGCCAGTATGGCGATGACGAATACACGCTTCCAATGTGCGTTCACCGCGATGTCGCCAAACGCGTATGCGACCTCATGATTCTGTAAACAGAACCTGGATTCATCCGAAAAGATTACGTTTTACCATTCGAGCACCCAGGTTCGTCGTTGAGTACACCATCGCATGCGCCCCTGTCTGTGATGCAGCGTCAAGGGTAACCGCAGCCATGGTCTCCGAGCTGATAGTCCATGGTGCTGCAAACGTCATCCAACTGTTCGTGCAGATGGTTGTTGTCTTGCAAACGTCCCCATCTGTTGACTCACGGATCGAGACGTGGCTGCACGATCCGTTAGAGCCATGCGGATAAGATGCCTGTCATCTCGACTGTTAGTGATACGAGGCCGTTGGGATTCAGCACGGCGCTCCGTATTACCCTCCTGAACCCACCGATTCCATATTCTGCTAACAGTCATTGCATCTCGATCAACGCGAGCAGCAATGTCGCGATACGATAAACCGCAATCGCGATAGGCTACAGTCCGACCCTTATCAAAGCCGAAAACGTGATGGTACGCATTTCTCCTCCTTACACGAGGCATCACAACAACGTTTCACCAGGCAACGCCGGTCAACTGCTGTTTGTGTATGAGAAATCGATTGGGAACTTTCCTCATGTCAGCACGTTGTAGGTGTCGCCACCGGCGCCAACTTTGTGTGAATGCTCTGAAAAGCTAACCATTTGCATATCCCAGCATCTTCTTCCTGTCGGTTAAATTTCGCGTCTGTAGCACGTCATCTTCGAGGTGTAGCAATTTTAATGGCCAGTAGTGTAGTTTACAGACTACTAGTCCTACGTATCCTACAATATCACTGAAGTGTGTGCCAAATAGGACTAACAGGGAAAATGGGACGTATATGGAAAAGGGCAGCATAAATAGTGACATGTTTCGGTATCCTCTGAGAAAAAGGTTTTCGGTTGCGCATCCACGTAAACTTACCTCTTCCTTCACCTGTTGATCGAAGCAGAATCGATTACCTCTTAAAGTGTCTTTAAGGTGATCAAATCTGCATATGGTTTTCCACATCATCAACAGTTACTTGTCGTTTATGCACAATCAGAGCATGGATGTCTTCAATATTGTAGCATCCTTTAACTTAGGTCGACCACTTTTGAACTTTTCATTCCACTGGTAAGCATTTTACTGTGACAAAACATTGTCCCCCTATTATGATGAAAGTACCCTATGAATTTTCGCTCCTCGTACACCTACAGACCACGAAAAACGCGTTACTCTACGCGTGGTTTCCCAGACTTTATTAAGCCAATATTCGAGAATGAGAGCACTTAGCGACTTGCAACAAAATTTACACATAATTTCTAACCTTTACGAAACATTTTCTCGCCGACAACTCCTGCAAAATGATAAAAGAAAAAATGTTTCTTGTTTACTACTTTTCTGCTGTTCATGCAGTGTAAGTAGGGTGTTTAGGTTCTTATGTTGGTAACGCCACGTTGCGCTCTGTATGAAAATCACTGGCTGTGCTGTGTGCAGTCTGTGGCTGGTTTGCATTGTTGGAATTTGCTGTTGTATTGTTGGGCAGCTGGCTGTTAACAGCGTGTATCGTTGCGCAGTTGGAGGTGAGCCGCCAGCAGTGGTGGATGTAGGGAGAGAGATGGCGGAGTTTTGAGAGCGGATGATCTGGACGTGTGACCATCAGAGACAGTAAATTTGTAAGACTGGATGTCACGAACTGATACATATATATTATGACTTTTGAACACTATTAAGGCAAATACATTGTTTGTTCTCTGTCAAAACCTTTCATTTGCTAACTATGCCTATCAGTAGTTAGTCCCTTCAGTAGTTAGAATCTTTTATTCAGCTGGCAGTATTGGCGCACGCTGTATTGCAGTAGTTCGAATAACGAAGATTTTTGTGAGGTAAGTGATTTGTGAGAGGTATAGGTTAATGTTAGTCAGGGCCATTCTTTTGTAGGGACTTTTGAAAGTCAGATTGCGTTGCGCTAAAAATATTGTGTGTCAGTTTAGTGTTGATCAGAATAAGTAAGGAGCGAAATGTCTGAGTACGTTCAGTTGTGCTCAGCTGTTTGAAAATAAAAGAACGTAGGGGGTTTATCAGCACAGTAATTCAATATTTTTTTTGAGGGGACGTTTCAGCAGTAAAACTACCGTATGAAGCGTTACGTTATAACTTATACTTATTTACTACTTAATGTTTTTGTGACACATTTTACAGACAGTATTCACAGGTACTATTGAATGTAAGTGCAAAATTATATCATTGTACGACACATAGCTCCGGAAATAACACGTCATAAACACTAAGATACGTGAAAAACTGCCACTTCATGTATGACGTTTAAATTTAATACTTCTTTAATACCAAATTTACTCGCAACAGAGTTCGCAGACGCATGCCGCTGAATGTACCAACAAAATTATATCATTTTATGACAAAGAGTTCAGGAGAAATGACGTCATGAACATTAAACACGAGGCCTGACGCTGCGCGGTACCTGGCGTGGACGCACGGCTGTAAGTAAATGCCCAGGCGACACCGGGTTCCTCCGCTAGTTTATGAATAAAAAAATGCGCTGCGGATGTTAGAGATATTTTATTATCTTGTTAACCTGCTCTGGGTTCACAAGACCATCAACAGGCGATAACTGATGATGGCCTTCTAAGCTGAAAACATGTTTAGAACTTGGCATTCACAAACAACACATGAAAGTTTTAATCAACATGGTAAGGAGGGAACAACGAGATGTTGTAGATGATCGATTAGTAAAAATAGTAATGATTGCAGAATATCTCCTTTATAAAAAAAAAATAGATTTCAATAAATGAGTTATTCTGCGATCTTGACTGATGTTACGATGGATGTTCAAAAATGTTCAAATGTGTGTGAAATCTTATGGGACTTAACTGTTAAGGTCATCAGTCCCCAAGTTTACACACTACTTAACCTAAGTTATCCTAAGGACAAACACACGCACACATGCCCGAGGGAGGACTCGAACCTCCGCCGAGACCAGCCGCACAGTCCATGACTGCAGCGCCTAAGACCGCTCGGCTAATCCCGCGCGACTACGATGGATGTATGAAAACTTTTGTCTTATGGGAAGAAATGCAGAAAGGTGAGAGTGGCAGGATGCCTCGAAGTAAGGTGATGGCGCAATTAACATAACGTCCATCTTCCCGGGTTCGATTCCCGGCGGGGTCAGGGATTTTCTCTGCCTCGTGATGGCTGGGTGTTGTGTGCTGTCCTTAGGTTTAAGTAGTTCTAAGTTCTAGGGGACTTATGACCACAGCAGTTGAGTCCCATAGTGCTCAGAGCCATTTGAACCATTTTGAACCACAACGTCCATCAAGTAAGAACCTCAACATTTATACCACCTGCTAATCTAAGTCCTTCATAAGACTTGTACCTACATAGGCATGGCAACCCCTCTAAACCATCCCGTCGGCACAAGTGTCACTATTTTATCTGGAGGGAAATCGGGAAGGTGAAATGAGGAAAAGGGAAAACTCGACGTGCGGGTCAGCATTGGGAGTTGCGGGTGCCATCGTAGGCGAAAGTAAGGTGTGCACGCTGCCGCGATTGGAAGCCCCCTACAGGGAAAACACAGCGACCGGTCCCGTTTCCCGGCTGGCGCGGAGCCGGCAGCGTAACGGACCCAACAGGTCGCGGATGCAACTCATTTGAATGACGAGTCAGTTGCTCCCGACCAACATCCACCATAAACAACTGCCGGCCTTCGTGACCCAGCCCTACAAGCGGCAACTACCCCTGCCACAGGCCAAAAGATCAGGCCCAAATAATAGCCCAACGAGGAAAACGCCCCTCGGCATGTAACAATGCCAGAAGTCCCTGCGCTGGCGCCCATACGAACTGTCCGAGGAGCTGCACTCGTTAGCTGGTGTCGCCCTGTGCGTCGCCAGAAAGCAAGACACTGTCGTCGCAGGAGGAGGCAGACACGGTCTTCATAATTCATTCGCACGAATTGCTCATCCTCTGAGTTAGAAGCCGGATGGAACACTGAAAGGTGTCTGTAAGTCCTAAGATATATGCTGAAACTGTGTGTGACTGAATTTCTCGGTAACAATCTGAAAACTATCAGATTTGTAAATTCCGATTACACGGTCAGATCTATAACCAACGTAGCTACCCTAGTTCTGAACATATGTATTGAAACTGATTTTTAGGAATGTGATTTTAATTAGCCTCAAATGCATCTGACTGTCTGTAAATCAGATTGCATAAAAGAATGCTTCACAAGAATATTCAGAATGACTAAGTGTTACATAATTTAAATGTTTCCCCTGTTACAATAACACATTGTTGAATTTACATGAAATTTCACTAAATGAAAACTGTTGTTAATATTACGTCAAAAATGTAAATTTAGGCCCTATAAGAAATTCTTACCTTGCAACGGGTAACCTGACTCTGCTCTGGCCACTTCGACAAACTGATGAGCTGAAATAAGTCACTACGTGGCGGTTTGCCTCCCTACTCTTATTTCTTTGAAATTGCAGTTTTAGAAGATAGCTTCTTGATGCTCTTTTCAAAATTATTAATTACTGTTCACACGAAAGTGCAAGGCTTAACAATAAAATTTTTTTAACAGTGCTGATATGCTTTGTGAAATATTTATAAATGACAAAAACGAAGTACTTTGAAACTGTATTCAATCCTTTCAATGACAAAAAGGTAAACTCAAGGTAATCTAAAAATTCAGCACTTCTTTTCTCTACGTTGTCATATAGCTTAGTTTCTGCTTGTACAAAATACTTCTACTGCAAAATTTATTTTCTTGGATTCCTGATGCAATACTATTAACTAATCTAAGTGGGGGAAGGCTAATTATAATACAGAATACGTTATTGGTAATTCTCCCTGATTTTCTATGCGTGGGTATTATTACACACAATGAAATTTTTGCACAGTAATAATTACTGAACTCGCGCTCGCAACTAACAAACTGAAAATAAATTGCATTTTTGTGGAGAGCTATCTCAAATATGCAATCATCTTAAAAATCATCCTTTATCTTCAGGTTACACATCATGCAACATCTCAAATAGAAATATATGTGCAGCACCTCTGCTGTCCAAGCTGCTTATTCCGCCATGGTATCACAGGCTCTCTCCATGGCTCAACAACAACTGGCCAAATCTACGACTCAACTCGAAAACTGCCTACTTGCTTGGCCACGCTCCACTCAATAACGCTACTTCTGAAAACCAGAGGCTGTGTATCGCTCTTGTGTTCAGCATGCAAAGATGTTTAAGGGGGCAACGTTATGTACTACTTGTACACAACAGTAATAAAGGGTAGGCTACAGAATGGTGCAGCAGCTGTTGTTGTGGGGAAGCTGGACAGGAGCAGAAATGATTAGCGAACATATAAATACAGTAAACAGAAATTTTGTGAAGGAACTTTACAAGAACAACGGGAATAAAATCCAGCTATTACAAGAAGCAAAAGAGTGTCGCACAGTGTGAGGCTGCCGCTACTAATGTACGAGTTAACTGTCGAAGGCTGACTAAGACTGATGACCGTTGAATACTGCGACTAAGAGTAGGATGCGTAAGTGCCGCCGGCCATCCCGTATGGAGGCAGCAGAGGGCGCTCGCGGTCAGAGGAACTGATGGCGTGGCTCAATAGGTATGCATCATTGGATCCACCAAGTCCTCAAGAGTCTGTTATCGGCGTCTGATAACAAAGAAAACATTCCAAATAAACTGACAATCTTCTTTGTATTTGGATTTAAAATCCACCAATGGTAATATACACCTTTTCACTTAAAATATAAATTTCTCAACGAGCAGTAGTCAGATCCTGGATACCGCTGCAAGTGCAAAAGTCTGCAAACTACCGCGACACGAGCTGCCCATCGTTACCGAATACGAGAGTCCGTGGGGAGCTATCGATAGCAAAACTGAGTGACAATACGCGAGGAGTTGCTGTCGAGGCCGGCCGCGGTGGTCTCGCGGTTCTAGGCGCGCAGACCGCAACCGCGCGACTGCTACGGTCGCAGGTTCGAATCCTGCCTTGGGCATGGATGTGTGTGATGTCCTTAGGTTAGTTAGGTTTAAGTAGTTCTAAGTTCTAGGGGACTGATGACCGCAGCTGTTAAGTCCCATAGTGCTCAGAGCCATTTGAACCATTAGTTGCTGTCGAGGTCATGGAGGGGAGTTTAGGTACATAACAGGAATTGGAAAACGCATCCATCACCAAATCGACATGATTCCAAGAAAACAGCCTCGACGTGGACCCTGCTCTAGGACTGACCCAGTGACACGGTCTGATACTGTGCACTGGTCCCGCAAGTGTCCACCGGATGTTTGACGTCGCCATCGATCTCCGGCCAGCAGTCATTGCTCCGCACCAAAGCCTCCGTATGGGACATACTCCAGTGCGATACATGCAACAGCTGGACTATGCGAGGGCGCAACGTTTGAGAGACTACTACTCTACTCAACAGCTTTTCTTCGCAGTGCCTCGTGTGGGGACCCCTGGACAGCACTGAGCCGATCTCGTAGTAGAAAAAACACACACCACGCTGAATCCACTTCCAACGCAGATTTCATTGACGCTAACTGAAAATATGTGCCGAACCCGGATTTTCCTCTCTACCCTAGTGGTCGCCATAGCTGCGTCAGCCACCTGAGCACACTTGACTTCCGACCCAAATTCCCCACCCGTTAAAAACTAATGACGTAGCGCCACCTGCCAACGAAATCGAAATCCTTGCTCGCATTGCCCGATTGCCGTAAGAGATCATGCACGGCGTGGAAACTCACAATGAAAGAAGGAATCATTGCTCGTGTCAGTATGTGTTCTCTTGGACATGTCTGACAAAATATGTATCCAAAACAGTTTCCACAATGAAACGTTGTCTCGAAATCTGGCAGAAAATCCAAAGAGATCCTGATCATATGTGAATTACGTTAGCGGCAAGAAACAATCAATGCCTTCTCTGCGCGATAGCAATGGAGATACTATCGAAGACAGTGCTGCCAAAGCAGAGTTACTGAACACAACCTTCCGAAATGCCTTCACAAAAGAAGACGAAGTAAACATTCCAGAATTCCAATCAAGAACAGCCGACAACGTGAGTAACGTAGAAGTAAATATCCTCGGAGTAGTGAAGCAACTTAAATCACTTAATAAAAGCAAGTCTTCTGGTCCAGACTGTATACCAATTAGGTTTCTTTCGGAGTATGCTGATGCATTAGCTCTATACTTAACAATAATATACAACCGTTCGCTCGACGAAAGATCCGTACCCAAAGACTGGAAAGTTGCACACGTCACACCAATATTCAAGAAAGGTAGTATGTGTAATACACTAAATTAAAGACCCATATCGTTAACGTCGATATGTAGCAGGATTTTGGAACATATATTGTGTTCGAACATTATGAATTATCTCGAAGAAAACTGTCTATTGACACAGAGTCAATATGGGTTTAGAAAACATCGTTCCTGTGAATCACAACTAGCTCTTTATTCACATAAAGTGTTGAGTGCTATTGACAACGGATTTCAGATCGATTCCGTATTTATAGATTTCCGGAAGGCTTTTGACATTGTACCACACAAGCGGCTCGTATTGAAATTGCATGCTTATGGAATATCGTCTCAATTATGTGACTGGATTTGTGATTTCCTGTCAGAGTGGTCACAGTTCGTAGTAATTGACGGGAAGTCATCGTGTAAAATAGAAGTGATTTCTGGCGTTCCCCAAGGTAATGTTATAGGCCCTTTGCTGTTCCTTATCCTAATAAACGATTTGGGAGACAATCTGAGCAGCCGTCTTCGGTTCTTTGCAGATGACGCTGTCGTTTATCGACTAATGAAGTCATCAGAAGATCAAAACAAACTGCAAAACGAAGTAGAAAAGATATCTGAATAGTGCTAAAAGTGGCAGTTGACCCTAAATAACGAAAAGTGTGAGGTCATCCACATGAGTGCTAAAAGGAAGTCATTAAACTTCGGTTACACGATAAATCAGTGTAACCTAAAAGCCGTAAATTCAACTAAATACCTAGCTATTACAATTACGAACAACTTAAATTGGAAGAAACACATAGAACATGTTGTGGGGAAAGCTAACCAAAGACTGCATTTTATTGGCAGGACACCTAGAAAATGTAACAGACCTACTAAGGAGACTGCCTACACTACACTTGGCCGTGCTCTTTTAGAATACTGCTGCGCGGTATGGCATTATTACCAGATAGGACTGGCGGAGTACATCGAAAAAGTTCAAGGAAAGGCAGCACGTTTTGTACTATCGCGAAATATCGGAGAGAGTGTCACAGAAATAATGCAGGATTTGGGCTGGAAATCGTTAAAAGAAAGGCGTTTTTCGTTGCGACGGAATCTTCTCAAGAAATTCCAATCAGCAAGTTTCTCCTCTGAATGCGAAAATATTTTGTTGACATCGACTTACACAGAGAGGAACGATCACCACCATAAAATAAGGGAAATAAGAGCTAGTACCCGAAGATATAGGTGTTCATTCTTTCCGCACGCTATACGAGATTGGAATAACAGAGAATTTTGAAGGTGGTTCAATGAACCCTCTGCCAGGCACTTAAATGTGATTTGCAGAGTATCCATGTAGATGTTAGATGTAGATGAAGCTGTAGATGTAGATGTAGATCACCGATTTACTACGGATAGCAGTGTCATCTGGCGAGGAGTGACTGATAGTCAAACACATGCACGGTGCTTGTAGTACCTCGGGCATGGATGTGTGTGATGTCATTAGTTTAGTTAGGTGTAAGTAGTTCTAAGTTCTAGGGGACTGATGACCACAGAAGTTAAGTCACATAGTGCTCAGAGCCATTTGAACCATTTTTTGTCTGTTTGTAGTATCAGTGAGCAGTGTTTCGGCTTGGCTGTGGTGGCGATAAGACTCGGCAGATTTGGCTGCGTCCAGCGTGTGGAGATTCTGAGGGTCACTTCGCTACAGACTCATCCAATATTTTTGGTGTGACTCTTTCTGTGGGCAGATTGTGATGGCTCAGAGGCTCAGCACGATCGTTTCAGATACTGCGCCACTTGTCGGGTGTTCGAGGAGTGTTGTGGTGAGTGTCTCCAACATGTGGCGAAACTAAGGTCAAACCACGTCCAGAGGTCGTGGGGTTGGGCGGCCACCCCTCGTTACAGATATCAGACATGACAGGGTGTGTGAACTGGCATAACAGGACAGGCGGCGAACGGTGGCGGAATTAACGTCAGACTTCAAACTGAGCAGAGTACGAGTGTGTCTGAACATACAGTGCACCGAAAGCTCCTAATGATGGGTCTCCGCAGTCGCCGCCCCCTGCGTGTGCCACTGTTAACACCACGACATCGGCACGTGACCATCGGCAAAGGACGTTGGCGCAGTGGTAGGCCGTTGCGTAGTTTGATGGATCCCGATTCCTTCTTCACCGTGCCGATGGGAGGGCGCGAATCCGTCGTCGGTCAGGGGAACAGCTCCATGACACTTGTACGGCAGGAAGGAGACACCGTGCTCGGTATCATCCCCTGGTTGCAGACCACGTACGCCCTTTCATGTTGATCTTATTGCAGTGGCAGTTTTCAATACAATAATGCGCCATGTCACAAAGCCAGATGAGTGATGGAATGGTTCGAAGTGAGCAGTGCCGGCTCGCATCGATGAATTGATCGCTAGGTCACGGCAGCAGTGCACGATTTTTGGTGGTTCTCCGCGCGAGCAGTTTTGACCGGCAGGAAGGAGGACAGTTAGAATTTGCAGGCAGAATTGGAAGGACCACTGTCTGGAGCCGATAATGAACGGCTTTCGCAGAACACAAACCTCATCCCGCGTAGACGGTGTTTTGGATTGGCTGTGGTGGCGGTAAGACTCTGCAGATTTGACTGCGTCGATCATGTGGAGATTCTGAGGGTCACTTCGCTACAGACTCATCCAACATTTTTGGTGTGACTCTTTCTGTGGCTTCTGTACCTTGTATGTTAAAGTCGTAGTGCTGTGACTACTTTCTCCTCTCCGGAAGGCCTGCTGTGTTTGCTGTTTGTGGACGTTCGCTATAAAACACTGAAGTTCACCGTAATGAAAGCAACTCTGTCTGATTACAGACGTTAATCGCAACTGCTTGGTAGTTGCGTGGTCTATGTTACAGAGGTCTTGGAGTTACGTTAATCAGAACTGCCTTTTTAAATTGGTCATATTGTGGGTGACTTACCGTGGACCACGTTGAGGGCTGAACTGTGTGCTGTTCTTCCGTTTAAATACACTGAAGTCTACCTTGATCAGAGAGGTATTTCACTGGGATCATTTCATTAAAGCATTTGCAAGACATTTTAGTGCGGTTAGTCTAATTTGATCACAGCACCTTTTCATGGTTGTCATTTCAGTTAAGCATTTGTAAAACATCTGAGGAGGGTGTGACTAATTTAATCAGAGTGCCTTTTCACGGTAATCATTTTAGGTAAGTATTGTAAAACGCTTTGGTGGGGTTGTTAGTTGACCCGCCCAGAGATTTTCTATGGTAAATTCTGCTAGAAAAAGACTGTGGTGCAGTTGTTACGGGCAGCCTGGAAAACCAAGTTTGACATTTGAGATTCGGTTACGTAGCTAATTGAAATAGTGGAGTTTACGTTAGTTAGAGCTGCCCGATTCGTTACTTGTGGGTAGTGTGTTATTGCAAACCGTGTTAGAAGTCAGCGAGTTTGAACTTTCTTCCACTTCAAAGTGGTGTTTAATGACTGTTCCTATTGCATAATTTCTATTTGTAACTGTTTGGCAATTAATTTTGGGGTCACGTAAGTTTTTTTTTTTTTTGTCGTTCCCGTAATAAGAGTGCTTCGCAGTTGTTAAGTGCTTTGTTCCTTATCACCATATTCGCTGATTGGGCAGATGTTCGTTTTCTATTTATTTATGTTTGTCTCTTAAATGGTAATATAATTAAATGTGTGCCACCCTTCGTAAAGCAGTGCACTGTTACTAGTTTCCTAAGGTTAGTTCTCAGTCTGTTGTAGTTCACGTTGTACAAGACCTGCCCCATTCATCAGCACATCCACATCCATGAGTGGCGAGTTCACACCGCCCACTCTGTCCATCGTGTTATCCCGCCTGTCGCGGAGCTGATTCGCATCCGCATAACTTCTCCTGCATCTGTATAACTTCTCCTGGTCCTGAACTTGTGACACCAATGGACGTGACGCTTCTCTTGCGTGCCTCCTGTTAACTGTTAACAAATCTGCTGCAATCATTTAAGATTTTATATTTAAAAGCTAGTTGAAAATTTTTGTAACTGTTAAGTTTTTTGATTATTAATATGCAGCCTGAGTGACTTCGGATACATGTTAATGTTTGACAACCTGCTTAGTTTCTTAATTGTTTAAAAGATCCTTTGCTGACATAAATTGGTAATCTCACTTCCTCGTTAACATTCGACAATTTGTTCAGTCTCTTACTTGTTTTTAAAAGCTATGTTACTGACTTCACAAGGTTGTTGACTTTTATTTAAATAAAGGATTATGCATGTTTTCAACTGTGAACGCTGCTTTCTTGCCTTCTGGCCCAACCCTACCGCCAAACAGCGTATTAAGCTTCTTTAGGGTAAGGACACCCAGTTCACTAGGAGCAATGTCCGCCCCCGGTAGCTGAGTGCTCAGCACGACAGAACGTCAGTCTTAAGGGTCCGGGTTCGATTTCCGGCTGGGTCGGAGATTTTCTCCGGTCAGGGACTGGGTGTTGTGTTGTCCTAATCATCACCATTTCATCCCCATCGACGCGCAAGTAGCCGAAGTGGCGTCAAATCGAAAGCCTTGCACCCGGCGAACAGACTACCCGGCGGGAGGCCCCAGTCACACGACTAGGAACACTGTGGCGAGTTCCAATTGACGTGCTGGCTCCTATCTCGCCAGATCTGAACCCGACCGAACATATATGGGATGTGATTGAACGTGGCGTTAGAGGCATCGCCCTCCTCCCCGGAATTTACGGGAATTAGGTGACTTGGCTGTGGAGATGTGCTGCCAACCCCCTCCAGCGACCTACAAGGCCTCATTGCTTCCATGCCACGACGCGTTGCCGCTGTTGTCCGTGCCGAAGGTGGACATACCGGCTGTTAGGTAGTTCATAATGTTCTGCCTGATGACACATAAGCCTTATGCAAGAAGTGAGATGCCAAATAAAATTACGAGTCTGTCTAGTTAATGCAAGAACAAAAGAATGTGTAAACGAGAAACGGGAAAGTATAAAGGAAAGCGCTAAAACACTGAATTTCTTCAAACAAGTAATGACTTACGGATATGGAATGAAGAAACCGAGGAAATACTTAAAGAGAAAAACATCACCCTGTAATGTACACCTACAATTACCTACGACAGGCCCGCCGCTGTGGCCGAGCGGTTCTAGGCGCTTCAGTCCGGAACCACACTGTTGCTACGGTCGCAGGTTCCAATTCTACCTCGGGCACGGTGATGTCCGTACGTTAGTTAGGTTTATGTAGTTCTAAGTCTAGGGGACTGATGACCTCAGATGTTTAAGTCCCATAGTGCTTAGAGCCATTTGAACCTACGACGGAAAATGATGAAGAATATAAAGCCAACAACGTTTGCTACAGCGCTCAATCAACAAGCTTACGAAAGATATGTAAGTAGCTTTGCTTAGGGCCGACAATTAATATCTTTCAGAGTTGTAAAAACACCGTAATACAACACATAAACGCACGGTAACACTAACTATAACTAATGATGAATATTGTGTAAACGAGGAACGGGAAAGTATAAAGTAAAGAGCGAAAGAAATGAAATTTTTCAAAAAAGTAATGACTTAAGGATATGGAATGAAGAAACCGAAGAAATACTCAAAGAGAAAAACATCACCCTGGAAAAACTACTGCGAGATCACAAATGTATAAGATAACATTGGCAGATAATTGAACACAGTGGACCTAATAACGTTATCAGAACTAAGACAACCATTAAAATAGAAAAGTTTGTGGTATACACGGAGTAACAATTGAATTGCTAAAATATTTGGAGACGTTGATTATAACTACATGTACTATATCGTTAAGAAAATCCCATGCGCGCTGAGTGCCAGAGACAATACGCATAATAAATTATCCCGGGGATGCATTGTGCTCAGCGTTCCTTGGTTTACGGTCGTCACTCCGTGGCTAGATTATTCTAGAATGAGCAATAGGAAAAAGTATAGAAGATGTCAACTAAATATTGATATTTCTAGATACGTTCATAGCGCTAATGAGGAAATACGGGGAGGACGAATTGCTGGAAAGTGGCTGAGAGACGGAGAACCTGCATCGAAGTCCAGAAGAAGGAAGGAGGACATAAAAAGCATAGAACCACAGGCAAGGCAAGGCAAGTCTACTGGTATCAAAAATAGGCCTTCAATTGAGGAATAAATTTCTGGAGAAGTTCCATTGGAGCACAGCATGTATGGCAGTGAATCATAAAAAGTGGAAAAAACGGCCGACAAGAGAATCGAAACGTTTGAGACGTGGTGCTACAAAACAATGTGGAAAATTAGGTGGACTGATAAAGAGTGAGGAGGTTCTCCGTAGAATCGCCAAAGAAAGAAACGTGTGGAAAACACTGACGAGAAGAAGCGACGGGATGATAGGGGATGAATTAAGTCATCAGGAACTAACCTGCATGGTACTAGAGGGAGTACTAGCGGATAAAAACTGCAGGGGAAGAAACAGAGTGTAATACATCAAGAAAATAATTGAGGACGTAGGGTGCAGGTGCTACTGTGAGGTCAAGAAGTTGGTATAGGAGAGCAATTCATGACGGTCCGCTTCAAGCCGGTCAGAAGTCCGATGATTAAAAAAACAGTAAATAAAAAACAGTGAATTCGAACGTGATAAAATTGTTGGTGCTCGAATAGTGGGTGGTTCCGTAACCTAGGTGTCAGTAGTGGTTGATGTTTCAAGAGGAATCATGTCGAAAATTTATACCGCATACAAGGAAAGCAGGAACCGCTAAGTCACGACAAGATGAAAGTTTGTGTTGAGTGTGCGTAACAGAAGGTCATCGAGGAAGATTGTGAGGAGAAATAAGAGGGAAACAGCTGCAGAAGTTACTGCAGAAATGACTGTCACACGTAGCACCAAAATAACACGAAGGGAGCTTCAGAAGTAGGGAGCTGTAGGGCGAGCCGGAACTCCAAAACCGTAAATGCCTGTAATAAGAAAACGTGGTGCCAGAGCCGTAAAACCTGGACTATGGAGCTATGGAAGAAAGTCATTTGGGCTCGTGTCTTGTTGCGCACTGTTTTCAACTGATTACCGAATTTAAGTCTCCGGAGTGAAACATGGCGGGGGTTCGGCGATGATTTGGACAGCTGTATCGTGCTATTCCATTGATCCCATTGTTTGCAAGATCGAAGTATCACCAAGTGGAATGTGTGGCCATTTTTGGGATGAGGTCCATCCCATGGTACAATATTTGTTCCCCAATGGTGATTCTGTGTTCCAAAATGGCAAGACCCCTGTTCACAGAGCTCATATCGTCCAGGGCTGATTTGTGAGCACATTGGATGAATTGTCTCCTCTCCCCTGACCTCCACAGTCGCCACATCTCACTATTATTAAGCCTTTGTGGTCTAAGTTGGACGGAAGTGTGCGTTGCGCTATCCATCTTCATCGTCGTTGCCTGAAATTGCCACTATGTTGCACGAATAATGGTATAAGATTCCCTTGAAAACCATACAGGACCTGAATTTATCCATTCCGAGACTAGTGGTAACCGTTTTGAATGACAACGGATTTCCTACACCGAGTTAGGAGTGTTGTGTTTTTGGTGTTTCCATATTTTTGTCCACCCCTGCACAGTGACGACATCTTTAAAGCATGGAAAACACTAATAAGCTCCAGGATAAAAATAAATTATGGTACAGCAGTGAACACTCTACTGTTCATCGTTAATATTAAAATCAAACCAAAAAGAGAAGCTTATCTTCAAAGTTCTATGTCTAGAGATGAAGCAATTGCCAAAGAAATTAGAAAGTGCAGTATCTAAAGGTAGAGAAAATACTCAGTCTGTTCGAAGGTAATTAGCAACAGAAAGTATACAGAAAACTCTCATATCTGCTATCTAGGGCAGAAATAAGTTACAATAAACATCGAAGTATAGCAATCAAGATTCAACGTTCTCAACAAATATGTGGGACTATGAATATAACGTTGAACAACAAGATAAGAGAGGACATCAGAATCAAAATTTATAAAGTAATGGTAACACCAGTTAGTATGGCACTAAGACTGATCACCTACACTTGAGTAACATCTAAGCAGCGGTAATGAGATTTTTTATGAAAGATTAAAGGATGTTCAAGGCTAGACAGAGTATGTAAGGAAGGCATGAAAACAGTATTAGGGAAAAAGTGAACGATTACGGAGCAAAATGGAAAGAACACATTAACGGAATACATGAAGATAGGTTCCCAAACCAGATATGGAGGTATAAGCCCCACGGAAGAAGAGATCCTGGTAACTTGGAAAAAGATAGGCGCAACTCTGAATGTATTGCCGGAACAGAAATATTTCCAAGAAGAAGATGAAGAAGAACTTGGGGTCACTCATTTTGTTTCTAAAAGCTCAGAATAATATGTTGTTGTCTTGGTCTTCAGTCCAGAGACTGGTATGATGCAGCTCGTCTTTCTTTACAAATTTTATCCCCCCCCCCCTATTCCCCCCCGCCCCCCGCATGCACTTTCCCTCCATTACCAAACCGAGTATCCATTAATGCCTCAGAATGTGTCATATCAACCGATATCTTACTTTACTTTATTAATTACATAAATTTATTTTCTCTGCAATACGATCCGGTAAATTTTCTTTAACTGTCCAGTCTACCCATCTAATCATCAGAATTTTGCTGCCGAAGCTTCTATGCTCCTGTGCTCCTGTTGTCTAAATCCTGTTATCGTCCACCTTTCATTTCTGCACTAGGCTACACATCAGATAAATGCCTTCAGAAAAGACTTTCTAACTTTTAAATTTATGCCCAATTTAAAAAATATTCTGCTTTTTCAAAAAGGCTTTTTTTTGCTATTTTCATTCTGTAGTTTGTACCGTTAATTCAAAAAAGTAAAACATGTATTTGCATTAATTACCATTCACAGTATTTATAAGTGACCTCGTGGGTAACGGCGGAATTTCCATGGTTATTTACGTGGACACTGCTGATGAGTACAAGGAAGTTGCAACGCTAGAAAATTCTAATGAAACGCGGGAAGACTTGCACAGGATCTGTCGCTTGGTACAGGGGTGCAGCTAACCCTCACCATAAACAAATGTAACGTATTCTCGATGTAAGAGAGACGGAGAGAGATAGACAGAGAGAGAGCTTGAAGACGCTGGTTAAAAAAGTAAGTAAATAAACAGGCGTAAAGGCCTATTATTATATGATTACCAGATTACCAAACAATCACTGAAAGAAGTCATATCCATTAAATATTTGGGAGTACGCATACAGAGAGATTTCAAGTGGAATTGCCACGTCAAATAAATCGTAGGAAAGGCAGATATCAGACAGATTCATTGGAAGGATCCTCTGAAAGTGCAGCCCATACACGAAGGCAGTAGCTCACAAAAGCATCGTTCGACCGATAACTGAATATTACACACTGTAGTCTGGGATTCTTACCAGATGAAACTGATAGAGGAAATACATAAGGTCCAAAGAGGAGCAGCGCGTGTCGTCAACGGCGTGTTGAAACGTGACGGAAATGCTCATCCTAGTCCACTGGCAGGCGGTACAGGAGAGAGGCGTTGTGCATTACGGTGCGGTTCATTCCGAGAACGTACATTCAAAGAAGACTCGATCAATCTAAAAGGTCATGAATGGAGAACCACACAAATTAGATCCCACACAAAGGTTTACCAACAGTCGTTCTTTCTGCCCAGCAGTTGCGATTGTTACAGGAAATGGGGAAGTCACAGAGGTACCTCCGCCACACACCACTAGGTGGCTTGTAGAGCACAGACGTACAAGTGGATGCAGAATTAATTGACCTAGTGAGCAGAGCCGCGAGGATCGATAGGTCGCGTTATGCTCTTAAGGTTTGGTAGCTAAGTTCAACCTGCTCTTCCAAACAGATCCAAACATTTCTGTGATATAAACGTCCAGTTATTTAGCAGATCATTCGAGGCGCGTCAAACGAAACTGAGACAGAAAATAATACTGAAAATTATGCTTTCCTTTTTTAAGCCTTGCCTACAAAAACACGTGTAAATGATCTCGATATCTCTTAGATAAGAGAAGTTTGAAACTTTAATTCTACGAAGTCTGTCTCCATTAAGTGTCACGGAGGACCACTCCTCCTCTACGGAGGCTATTTGGGCATTTTGTTTGCATGTCCAAGTTGGATAATAAAACCACTGCCACTCAAAATCATTTAAGGAATCTGTTGTGTAGCTAGGGAGTTATAGGAAGGCGAACGTGAGGTGACTGACGTCGGGTTGCAGTAACAGGAAATAAGATGACAAATGACAGTAAAATACTTATTTCTGATTTTCTACGTTAGGAGCTATGGAAGAACGGAATGTAGCCCCTATATTAGTGCAATACGTCGATCTGGAGTAGGATTTTGGATCGTATACTGTGCTCGAACATTATGAATTACCTCGAAGGTAACAATCTATCGACACACAGCCAACACAGATTCAGAACATATAATTCTCGTGAAAGACAACCACCTCTTTGTTCGCACGAAGTAATAACTGCTATCGACATGTGATTGCATATTTGTAGATTTACTGCAGTTTTTTGACACATGGCCGGCCGCAGTGGCCGAGCGGTTAAAGGCGCTACAGTATGGAACCGTACGACCGTTACGGTCGCAGGTTCGAATCCTGCCTCGGGCATGGATGTGTGTGATGTCCTTAGGTTAGTTAGGTTTAAGTAGTTCTAAGTTCTAGGGGACTTATAACCACAGCAGTTGAGTCCCATAGTGCTCAGAGCCATTTGAACCATTATTTTTGACACCGTTCCTCACAAGAGAATTCAAATAAAATTGCGTGCCTTTGGGGTATCGCTTCAGTTGTGCAACTGGTTTTGGTATTTCTTGTCAGAAAGTTCACAGTGCGTCATAATCGACAGAATATCATTGTGGTGTTGTTGTTGTTGTTGTTGTCTTCAGTCCTGAGACTGGTTTGATGTAACTCTCCATGCTACTCTATCCTGTGCAAGCTTCTTCATCTCCCAGTACTTACTGCAACCTACATCCTTCTGAATCTGCTTAGTGTATTCATCTCTTGGTCTCCCTCTACGATTTTTACCCTCCACACTGTCCTCCAATGCTAAATTTGTGATCCCTTGATGCCTCAGAACATGTCCTACCAACCGGTCCCTTCTTCTTGTCAGGTTGTGCCACAAACTCCTCTTCTCCCCAATTCTATTCAAAACCTCCTCATTAGTTATGTGATCTACCCATCTAATCTTCAGCATTCTTCTGTAGCACCACATTTCGAAAGCTTCTATTCTCTTCCTGTCCAAACTATTTATCGTCCATGTCTCACTTCCATACATGGCTACACTCCATACAAATACTTTCAGAAACGACTTCCTGACACTTAACTCTATACTCGATGTTAACAAATTTCTCTTCTTCAGAAACGCTTTCCTTGCCATTACCAGTCTACATTTTATATCCTCTCTACTTCGACCATCATCAGTTATTTTGGTCCCCAAATAGCAAGAGTCCTTTACCACTTTAAGTGTCTCATTTCCTAATCTAATTCCCTCAGCATCACCCGACTTAATTCGACTACATTCCATTATCCTCGTTTTGCTTTTGTTGATGTTCATCTTATATCCTCCTTTCAAGACACTGTCCATTCCGTTCAACTGCTCTTCCAAGTCCTTTGCTGTCTCTGACAGAATTACAATGTCATCGGCGAACCTCAACGTTTTTATTTCTTCTACATGGATTTTAATACCTACTCCGAACTTTTCTTTTGTTTCCTTTACTGCTTGCTCAATATACAGATTAAATAACATCGGGGAGAGGCTACAGCCCTGTCTCACTCCCTTCCCAACGACTGCTTGCCTTTCATGCCCCTCGACTCTTATAACTGCCGTCAGGTTTCTGTACAAATTATAAATAGCCTTTCGCTCCCTGTATTTTACCCCTGCCACCTTTAGAATTTGAAAGAGAGTATTCCAGTCAACATTGTCGAAAGCTTTCTCTAAGTCTAAAAATGCTAGAAACGTAGGTTTGCCTTTCCCTCATCTATTTTCTAAGATAAGTCGTAGGGTCAGTATTGCCTCACGTGTTCCAAAATTTCTGCGGAATCCAAAATGATCTTCCCCGAGGTCGGCGTCTACCAGTTTTTCCATTCGTCTGTAAAGAATTCGCGCTAGTTTTTGCAGCTGTGACTTATTAAACTGATACTTCGGTAATTTTCACATTTGTCAACACCTGCTTTCTTTGGGATTGGAATTATTATATTCTTCTTGAAGTCTGAGGGTATTTCGCCTGTCTCATACATCTTGCACACCAGATGGTAGAGTTTTGTCAGGACGGGCTCTCCCAAGGCCGTCAGTAGTTCTAATGGAATGTTGTCTACTCCGGGGGCCTTGTTTCGACTCAGGTCTTTCAGTGCTCTGTCAAACTCTTCATGCAGTATCATATCTCCCATTTCATCTGCATCTACATCCTCTTCCATTTCCATAATATTGTCCTCAAGTACATCGCCCTTGTATAGACCCTCTATATACTCCTTCCACCTTTCTGCTTTCCCTTATTTGTTTAGATCTGGGTTTCCATCTGAGCTCTTGATATTCATACAAGTGGTTCTCATTTCTCCAAAGGTCTCTTTAATTTTCCTGTAGGCAGTATCTATCTTACCCCTAGTGACATAAGCCTCTACATCCTTACATTTGTCCTCTAGCCATGCTTGCTTAGCCATTTTGCACTTCCTGTCGATCTCATTTTTGAGACGTTTGTATTCCTTTTTGCCTGCTTCATTTACTGCATTTTTATATTTTCTCCTTTCATCAATTATATTCAATATTTCTTCTGTTACCCAAGGATTTCTACTAGCCCTCGTCTTTTTACCTACTTGATCTTCCGCTGCCTGCATTACTTCATCCCTCAGTGCTACCCATTCTTCTTCAACTGTATTTCTTTCCCCCATTCCTGTTAATTGTTCCCTTATGCTCCCCCTGAAACTCTCTACAACCTCTGATTCTTTCAGTTTATCCAGGTCCCATCTCCTTAAATTCCCACCTTTTTGCAGTTTCTTCAGTTTTAATCTACAGTTCAAAACCAACAGATTTTGGTCAGAGTCCACATCTGCCCCTGGAAATGTCTTACAGTTTAAAACCTGGTTCCTAAATCTCTGTCTTACCATCATATAATCTATCTGATACCTTCTAGTATCTCCAGGATTCTTCCATGTATAATACCTTCTTTTATGATTCTTGAACCAAGTGTTAGCTATGATTAAGTTATGCTGTGTGCAAAATTCTAACAGACGGTTTCCTCTTTCATTTCTCTCCCCCCATCCATATTCACCCACTATGTTTCCTTCTCTCTCTTTTCCTACTCTCGAATTCCAGTTACCCACGACTATTAAATTTTCGTCTCCCTTCACTACATGAATAATTTCTTTTATCTCATCATACATTTCATCAATTTCTTCATCATCTGCAGAGCCAGTTGGCATATAAACTTGAACTACCGTAGTAGGCAAGGGCTTCGTGTCTTGGCCACAATAATGCGTTCACTACGCTGTTTGTAGTAGCTTACTCGCACCCCTATTTTTTTATTCATTATCAAACCTACTCCTGCATTACCCCTATTTGATTTTGTATTTATAACCCTGTATTCGCCTGACCAAAAGTCTTGTTCCTCCTGCCACCGAACTTCACTAATCCCCACTATGTCTAACTTTAACCTATCCATTACCCTTTTTAAATTTTCTAACCTACCTGCCCGATTAAGGGATCTGACATTCACGCTCCGATCTGTAGAACGCCAGTTTTCTTTCTCCTGGTAATGACGTCCTCTTTAGTAGTCCCCGCCCGGAGATCCGAATGTGGGACTATTTTACCTCCGGAATATTTTACCCAAGAGGACGCCATCATTATTTAACCATACAGTAAAGCTGCATACCCTCGGGAAAAATTACGGCCGTAGTTTCCCCTTGCTTTCAGCCGTTCGCAGAACCAGCACAGCAAGGCCATTTTGGTTAGTGTTACAAGGCCAGATCAGTCAAACATCCAGACTGTTGCCCCTGCAACTACTGAAAAGGCTGCTGCCCCTCTTCAGGAACCACACGTTTGTCTGGCCTCTCAACAGATACCCCTCCGTTGTGGTTGCACCTACGGTACGGCCATCTGTATCGTTGAGGCACGCAAGCCTACCCACCAACGGCAAGGTCCATGGTTCATGGGTGCAGAGAATATCATTGAGTAAAACGAAAGTGATATCCGGCGTTCCCCATGGAAGTGATACAGGCCCTCTACTGTTGCTGATTTACATAAACGATTTAGCAGACAATCTGAGCAGCCCTCTTGGAATGTTTGCAGATAATGTTGTTATTCACCGTCTTGTAAAGTCAGCAGATAATCAAAACCAATCGCAAAATGACTTATACGTGGTATCTGTATGATATAAAAAGCAACAACTGTTTTCGGATAGGGAAAGGTGTGAGGTCATCGACATGAGTACGGAAAGAAAACCGTTAAATTTCGGTTACACGATAAATCAAACACGTCTAAAGGCCATCAATTTAACAAAATGCCTAGGAATTACAATTACGAACAAAAATTGTAACGATCATATACATAACGCAGTGAGGGAAAGCAAACCAAGACAGCATAACGCAGTGAGGAAAAGCAAACCAAGACCGTGTTTCATTGGCAGAACGTTTAGAAGATGCAGCAGGTCTACTAAAGTGACTGCTTACACCACGCTTGACTTCATGTTCTGCAGTATTGCTACATGGTATGAAATATTTACCAGATAGGATTTACGGAAGACATTGACAAAGTCGAAAGAAGGACAGTTCGTTTTGTATTATCGCGAAATAAGAGAGAAAGTATGACGGATATGAGAGTTGGGATGGTCATCGTTAAACCAAAGGCGTTTTGCTTTGCTGCGAGATGTTTTCACGAAAATTCAATCACCAACTTTCTCCTCTGAATGTGTCACGTAGGGGGAAATGATCGTAGTAAGAAAATAAGAGAAATCTGAAGTCACACAGAAAGATTTAGGTGTTCATTTTTCCCAAGCGCTATTAAAGAATGGAATGGCGGAGAAATAATCTAAAGGTGGTTGTAAGAACCCCCTGGCAGGCAGTTAAATGAGAATTAGAGAGTACTGATGTACAGGCAGATAGATGCACATGTTTTGCAAAAACCACAATCACTTTTTTGTGCAATGTTACTTATAATCCGTCTTGATCGCAAAATATTTATTTACATGACCGCCACGCAGCATGTAAAGGTTGCTGAGTGTGGACGGGTTACTCCTGCAACCGAAATTGCAGATCTGAAGATGATTCTAGAGGAACCGAAACGGGTCATGTGAATAAATATTTTGCAATCAAGACGGATTATAAGTAACATTGCATAAGATGCACATGTTATGAAGTTAAAGACAGGAAGGAGAAACGATAATATACAGCATGGAAGTAAGTCGCTTCGAATAATTTTAGAGCAGTGACGAATGACAACGTTCAAGAAATAGAATCAACTCCCACTGGAAACTGTCCGGAATCATCTTGTTGGCGGCTGGTTATAAATGCGGATATCCCGTCCGACGGCATGTCTCTTCCAACAAGGAAACGACTTTATCAGCACAGCCGCAGTGTAGAGTGCTTCTATCCAAAGCAGTAACCGGAAGTGCGTAACAACCTCCAGAAGAGGATTTCCCGAAGTCTGTGCGTACTCTCGCCACTGCCCCCTCACATAGTACACGTCACACTGTTTGATATGAATGGACGGTGGAGATGCTAACGGCAACAATGAAAGCAGAATCGTTCGTCAGTTCTGTCTAGGACAGTCAGAGTGTGAGGAGAAACATGCATTTGTGTAGTTCACAACAAACAGAAAGAGAGAAATCCATTTTCATCATTTAACTTTCTCCTCACGAAGGCATCAGTTCCTCCCTCCATTCCTGCGCGACGGACACACTGTCTTCATTGTCCTTGCACCATACTACACAACAGATAAAGTTGGTATTTAAAGTAGAATGTAAAGTTCTATGAATGCTTGTTTCTCTTCTAGCCACTCTCTACAATCAAAACACCATTGCACTACAGTATGCGGTAGGGAATTACGTTATCGGGGTGGACTTATGGTTGTCTCGGAATGAGCTAAACGGCGGTACTGGCTGTTTCTAATAACTACTCTGTTCGACATTGGAAATTTTTATACTGTTACGGACACTCGTAAATTAATATTCCTGTCTTGATTACATGATAATGCGGTATAAGGTTCATTTCAAATCCTCCAATTATAAGGAGAGCGATCTCCCAGCTTCCGCTTCAAGCTAGCCTGTCGTAAACATGGGAAACATAAACTGCCTGACGTGTTTTATACTCTGCTACCTTTACTGTCAATTATCTCTCAGTCTGACGAAGTTCATTTTATCAAGAGCACACATGATAAGCTGCACATCAGCACACACACATGCACAAAAATCGCATGTCTGTCATATAGAACCGTTATTTTATTAATTGTTCGAAAAAAGGCATACCAAAACATTGAAGCTGTGCTTCATGTCGTTCAGTTTATTTCATTATGGTGTTTTCAGGTAGCTGTTCCTCCCCATTACCCAGTCCCCAGTCTTGAAGCATTCCACAATTGTTCTGCGTTTCTCCTCACCGTTTCCATACTTCACCCCATAATTCCCGATATCCTCACATCAATCCTATTTTACCTACTATTCACCATTCTTCCACACTATGCCACAGTTACCTCTACCGTTCTCTATTTCCCCAACTATTTCTCATGTTCATGGTCCTGGAGTATGCAACATGTGACCGCAGTATGGGCAGCGATGCAGAGCAATACTTTTGCTTTATCTGCTGCAAGTTATGCATGGGTAATGAAACATTATACAGGAAGTTTCATATCAGCGCACACTCCGCTGCAGAGTGAAAATCTCATTCTGGAAACATCCCCAAGGCTGTGGCTAAGCCATGTCTCCGCAATATCCTTTCTTTCAGGAGTGCTAGTTCTGCATGGTTCGCAGGAGAGCTTCTGTAAAGTTTGGAAGGTAGGAGACGAGGTACTGGCAGAAGTAAAGCTGTGAGTACCGGTCGTGAGTCGTGCTTCGGTAGCTCAGTTGGTAGAGCACTTGCCCGCGAAAGGCAAAGGTCCCGAGTTCGAGTCTCGGTCGGGCACACAGTTTTAATCTGCCAGGAAGTTTCATATCAGCGCACACTCCGCTGCAGAGTGAAAATCTCATTCTGGAAACATCCCCAAGGCTGTGGCTAAGCCATGTCTCCGCAATATCCTTTCTTTCAGGAGTGCTAGTTCTGCATGGTTCGCAGGAGAGCTTCTGTAAAGTTTGGAAGGTAGGAGACGAGGTACTGGCAGAAGTAAAGCTGTGAGTACCGGTCGTGAGTCGTGCTTCGGTAGCTCAGTTGGTAGAGCACTTGCCCGCGAAAGGCAAAGGTCCCGAGTTCGAGTCTCGGTCGGGCACACAGTTTTAATCTGCCAGGAAGTTTCATATCAGCGCACACTCCGCTGCAGAGTGAAAATCTCATTCTGGAAACATCCCCAAGGCTGTGGCTAAGCCATGTCTCCGCAATATCCTTTCTTTCAGGAGTGCTAGTTCTGCATGGTTCGCAGGAGAGCTTCTGTAAAGTTTGGAAGGTAGGAGACGAGGTACTGGCAGAAGTAAAGCTGTGAGTACCGGTCGTGAGTCGTGCTTCGGTAGCTCAGTTGGTAGAGCACTTGCCCGCGAAAGGCAAAGGTCCCGAGTTCGAGTCTCGGTCGGGCACACAGTTTTAATCTGCCAGGAAGTTTCATATCAGCGCACACTCCGCTGCAGAGTGAAAATCTCATTCTGGAAACATCCCCAAGGCTGTGGCTAAGCCATGTCTCCGCAATATCCTTTCTTTCAGTCGTGCTTCGGTAGCTCAGTTGGTAGAGCACTTGCCCGCGAAAGGCAAAGGTCCCGAGTTCGAGTCTCGGTCGGGCACACAGTTTTAATCTGCCAGGAAGTTTCATATCAGCGCACACTCCGCTGCAGAGTGAAAATCTCATTCTGGAAACATCCCCAAGGCTGTGGCTAAGCCATGTCTCCGCAATATCCTTTCTTTCAGGAGTGCTAGTTCTGCATGGTTCGCAGGAGAGCTTCTGTAAAGTTTGGAAGGTAGGAGACGAGGTACTGGCAGAAGTAAAGCTGTGAGTACCGGCCATGAGTCGTGCTTCGGTAGCTCAGTTGGTAGAGCACTTGCCCGCGAAAGGCAAAGGTCCCGAGTTCGAGTCTCGGTCGGGCACACAGTTTTAATCTGCCAGGAAGTTTCATATCAGCGCACACTCCGCTGCAGAGTGAAAATCTCATTCTGGAAACATCCCCAAGGCTGTGGCTAAGCCATGTCTCCGCAATATCCTTTCTTTCAGTCGTGCTTCGGTAGCTCAGTTGGTAGAGCACTTGCCCGCGAAAGGCAAAGGTCCCGAGTTCGAGTCTCGGTCGGGCACACAGTTTTAATCTGCCAGGAAGTTTCATATCAGCGCACACTCCGCTGCAGAGTGAAAATCTCATTCTGGAAACATCCCCAAGGCTGTGGCTAAGCCATGTCTCCGCAGTATCCTTTCTTTCAGGAGTGCATGGTTCGCAGGAGAGCTTCTGTAAAGTTTGGAAGGTAGGAGACGAGGTACTGGCAGAAGTAAAGCTGTGAGTACCGGTCGTGAGTCGTGCTTCGGTAGCTCAGGTGGTAGAGCACTTGCCCGCGAAAGGCAAAGGTCCCGAGTTCGAGTCTCGGTCGGGCACACAGTTTTAATCTGCCAGGAAGTTTCATATCAGCGCACACTCCGCTGCAGAGTGAAAATCTCATTCTGGAAACATCCCCAAGGCTGTGGCTAAGCCATGTCTCCGCAATATCCTTTCTTTCAGGAGTGCTAGTTCTGCATGGTTCGCAGGAGAGCTTCTGTAAAGTTTGGAAGGTAGGAGACGAGGTACTGGCAGAAGTAAAGCTGTGAGTACCGGTCGTGAGTCGTGCTTCGGTAGCTCAGTTGGTAGAGCTCTTGCCCGCGAAAGGCAAAGGTCCCGAGTTCGAGTCTCGGTCGGGCACACAGTTTTAATCTGCCAGGAAGTTTCATATCAGCGCACACTCCGCTGCAGAGTGAAAATCTCATTCTGGAAACATCCCCAAGGCTGTGGCTAAGCCATGTCTCCGCAATATCCTTTCTTTCAGGAGTGCTAGTTCTGCATGGTTCGCAGGAGAGCTTCTGTAAAGTTTGGAAGGTAGGAGACGAGGTACTGGCAGAAGTAAAGCTGTGAGTACCGGTCGTGAGTCGTGCTTCGGTAGCTCAGTTGGTAGAGCACTTGCCCGCGAAAGGCAAAGGTCCCGAGTTCGAGTCTCGGTCGGGCACACAGTTTTAATCTGCCAGGAAGTTTCATATCAGCGCACACTCCGCTGCAGAGTGAAAATCTCAATCTGGAAACATCCCCAAGGCTGTGGCTAAGCCACGTCTCCGCAATATCCTTTCTTTCAGGAGTGCTAGTTCTGCATGGTTCGCAGGAGAGCTTCTGTAAAGTTTGGAAGGTAGGAGACGAGGTACTGGCAGAAGTAAAGCTGTGAGTACCGGTCGTGAGTCGTGCTTCGGTAGCTCAGTTGGTAGAGCACTTGCCCGCGAAAGGCAAAGTTCCCGAGTTCGAGTCTCGGTCGGGCACACAGTTTTAATCTGCCAGGAAGTTTCATATCAGCGCACACTCCGCTGCAGAGTGAAAATCTCATTCTGGAAACATCCCCAAGGCTGTGGCTAAGCCATGTCTCCGCAATATCCTTTCTTTCAGGAGTGCTAGTTCTGCATGGTTCGCAGGAGAGCTTCTGCAAAGTTTGGAAGGTAGGAGACGAGGTACTGGCAGAAGTAAAGCTGTGAGTACCGGTCGTGAGTCGTGCTTCGGTAGCTCAGTTGGTAGAGCACTTGCCCGCGAAAGGCAAAGGTCCCGAGTTCGAGTCTCGGTCGGGTACACAGTTTTAATCTGCCAGGAAGTTTCATATCAGCGCACACTCCGCTGCAGAGTGAAAATCTCATTCTGGAAACATCCCCAAGGCTGTGGCTAAGCCATGTCTCCGCAATATCCTCTCTTTCAGGAGTGCTAGTTCTGCATGGTTCGCAGGAGAGCTTCTGTAAAGTTTGGAAGGTAGGAGACGAGGTACTGGCAGAAGTAAAGCTGTGAGTACCGGTCGTGAGTCGTGCTTCGGTAGCTCAGTTGGTAGAGCACTTGCCCGCGAAAGGCAAAGGTCCCGAGTTCGAGTCTCGGTCGGGCACACAGTTTTAATCTGCCAGGAAGTTTCATATCAGCGCACACTCCGCTGCAGAGTGAAAATCTCATTCTGGAAACATCCCCAAGGCTGTGGCTAAGCCATGTCCCCGCAATATCCTTTCTTTCAGGAGTGCTAGTTCTGCATGGTTCGCAGGAGAGCTTCTGTAAAGTTTGGAAGGTAGGAGACGAGGTACTGGCAGAAGTAAAGCTGTGAGTACCGGTCGTGAGTCGTGCTTCGGTAGCTCAGTTGGTAGAGCACTTGACCGCGAAAGGCAAAGGTCCCGAGTTCGAGTCTCGGTCGGGCACACAGTTTTAATCTGCCAGGAAGTTTCATATCAGCGCACACTCCGCTGCAGAGTGAAAATCTCATTCTGGAAACATCCCCAAGGCTGTGGCTAAGCCATGTCTTCGCAATATCCTTTCTTTCAGGAGTGCTAGTTCTGCATGGTTCGCAGGAGAGCTTCTGTAAAGTTTGGAAGGTAGGAGACGAGATACTGGCAGAAGTAAAGCTGTGAGTACCGGTCGTGAGTCGTGCTTCGGTAGCTCAGGTGGTAGAGCACTTGCCCGCGAAAGGCAAAGGTCCCGAGTTCGAGTCTCGGTCGGGCACACAGTTTTAATCTGCCAGGAAGTTTCATATCAGCGCACACTCCGCTGCAGAGTGAAAATCTCATTCTGGAAACATCCCCAAGGCTGTGGCTAAGCCATGTCTCCGCAATATCCTCTCTTTCAGGAGTGCTAGTTCTGCATGGTTCGCAGGAGAGCTTCTGTAAAGTTTGGAAGGTAGGAGACGAGGTACTGGCAGAAGTAAAGCTGTGAGTACCGGTCGTGAGTCGTGCTTCGGTAGCTCAGTTGGTAGAGCACTTGCCCGCGAAAGGCAAAGGTCCCGAGTTCGAGTCTCGGTCGGGCACACAGTTTTAATCTGCCAGGAAGTTTCATATCAGCGCACACTCCGCTGCAGAGTGAAAATCTCATTCTGGAAACATCCCCAAGGCTGTGGCTAAGCCATGTCTCCGCAATATCCTTTCTTTCAGGAGTGCTAGTTCTGCATGGTTCGCAGGAGAGCTTCTGTAAAGTTTGGAAGGTAGGAGACGAGGTACTGGCAGAAGTAAAGCTGTGAGTACCGGTCGTGAGTCGTGCTTCGGTAGCTCAGTTGGTAGAGCTCTTGCCCGCGAAAGGCAAAGGTCCCGAGTTCGAGTCTCGGTCGGGCACACAGTTTTAATCTGCCAGGAAGTTTCATATCAGCGCACACTCCGCTGCAGAGTGAAAATCTCATTCTGGAAACATCCCCAAGGCTGTGGCTAAGCCATGTCTCCGCAATATCCTTTCTTTCAGGAGTGCTAGTTCTGCATGGTTCGCAGGAGAGCTTCTGTAAAGTTTGGAAGGTAGGAGACGAGGTACTGGCAGAAGTAAAGCTGTGAGTACCGGTCTTGAGTCGTGCTTCGGTAGCTCAGTTGGTAGAGCACTTGCCCGCGAAAGGCAAAGTTCCCGAGTTCGAGTCTCGGTCGGGCACACAGTTTTAATCTGCCAGGAAGTTTCATATCAGCGCACACTCCGCTGCAGAGTGAAAATCTCATTCTGGAAACATCCCCAAGGCTGTGGCTAAGCCATGTCTCCGCAATATCCTTTCTTTCAGGAGTGCTAGTTCTGCATGGTTCGCAGGAGAGCTTCTGTAAAGTTTGGAAGGTAGGAGACGAGGTACTGGCAGAAGTAAAGCTGTGAGTACCGGTCGTGAGTCGTGCTTCGGTAGCTCAGTTGGTAGAGCACTTGCCCGCGAAAGGCAAAGGTCCCGAGTTCGAGTCTCGGTCGGGTACACAGTTTTAATCTGCCAGGAAGTTTCATATCAACGCACACTCCGCTGCAGAGTGAAAATCTCATTCTGGAAACATCCCCAAGGCTGTGGCTAAGCCATGTCTCCGCAATATCCTTTCTTTCAGGAGTGCTAGTTCTGCATGGTTCGCAGGAGAGCTTCTGTAAAGTTTGGAAGGTAGGAGACGAGGTACTGGCAGAAGTAAAGCTGTGAGTACCGGTCGTGAGTCGTGCTTCGGTAGCTCAGTTGGTAGAGCACTTGCCCGCGAAAGGCAAAGGTCCCGAGTTCGAGTCTCGGTCGGGCACACAGTTTTAATCTGCCAGGAAGTTTCATATCAGCGCACACTCCGCTGCAGAGTGAAAATCTCATTCTGGAAACATCCCCAAGGCTGTGGCTAAGCCATGTCTCCGCAATATCCTTTCTTTCAGGAGTGCTAGTTCTGCATGGTTCGCAGGAGAGCTTCTGTAAAGTTTGGAAGGTAGGAGACGAGGTACTGGCAGAAGTAAAGCTGTGAGTACCGGTCGTGAGTCGTGCTTCGGTAGCTCAGTTGGTAGAGCACTTGCCCGCGAAAGGCAAAGGTCCCGAGTTCGAGTCTCGGTCGGGCACACAGTTTTAATCTGCCAGGAAGTTTCATATCAGCGCACACTCCGCTGCAGAGTGAAAATCTCATTCTGGAAACATCCCCAAGGCTGTGGCTAAGCCATGTCTCCGCAATATCCTTTCTTTCAGGAGTGCTAGTTCTGCATGGTTCGCAGGAGAGCTTCTGTAAAGTTTGGAAGGTAGGAGACGAGGTACTGGCAGAAGTAAAGCTGTGAGTACCGGTCGTGAGTCGTGCTTCGGTAGCTCAGTTGGTAGAGCACTTGCCCGCGAAAGGCAAAGTTCCCGAGTTCGAGTCTCGGTCGGGCACACAGTTTTAATCTGCCAGGAAGTTTCATATCAGCGCACACTCCGCTGCAGAGTGAAAATCTCATTCTGGAAACATCCCCAAGGCTGTGGCTAAGCCATGTCTCCGCAATATCCTTTCTTTCAGGAGTGCTAGTTCTGCATGGTTCGCAGGAGAGCTTCTGTAAAGTTTGGAAGGTAGGAGACGAGGTACTGGCAGAAGTAAAGCTGTGAGTACCGGTCGTGAGTCGTGCTTCGGTAGCTCAGTTGGTAGAGCACTTGCCCGCGAAAGGCAAAGGTCCCGAGTTCGAGTCTCGGTCGGGCACACAGTTTTAATCTGCCAGGAAGTTTCATTATACAATGGGGACCAACCGAATGACCCAATATAGTTTTTAAGACACTTGACATATTATGGAGGGCGGAATTTACTTCGTACAGCCATCATGACGTAGGTTTTCCGAAATCCTTTCAGGCAAATGTCAGGATGGTTCATTCACCAAGACCACGGCCGACTAGCTGACTTGCCCTCGTAAAAACATGTATTGTACGCGTAAGTGTATTTGAGATGTTATTTTCATTGTATTATAATGACAAACGCTATATCAATGTCAAATGATTACTGGATGGCTCACTAAATAAAGAAAATAAAATGTCCATTTTGCTACCACCATTCTCCATTCCCTATTTATACCTCGCCTCTCACTATTACCGATTCTCCCGTACACCACGTTGTTCTCCATTTCTCTCAGGCACCATCTTCACATTCACTTTCTGCCGTTACAGCAGGTGTCCAAGAGCTGAAACATACGCTACTGCTCTAGCTATGGTAAAAACAAAGCCTTTTATTACTGTTGTACGAATTTCCAAGCTAATTATCGTAAACCGAGTGAACGGCAATGGGACGACAGACAGAACGTTGATACTGCCTTCCATGAATGGAGTGATAAGGACTCTGAGCTTACATAACATGATATAATGGATATTCAACTTATAATAAGTATTCAGCTGCACTTTATTCGAAACTGCCCGTTTTTGAATTGTGGTTGTGTGCAAGAATTTAGTGACTGCTAACACGGGAAGTTTCGACGTAGGGATAGTAAAGTTATTTGTTGACAATTGCGCATGCAACCACAGTCTGTTGACCATTCAAATACATGTTTTGCCAACATGATTAAAATGACCTCAAATTTAATTAAAAAACAAAAAAACTACAGAACAAATTACTCAGAACGCCGCGAAATATAAAAATCGTAATAACATTTGGCCTTGGCTCAGACTGTACGTAGCTGCAAGCTTGTCACATGCAAATATCACTTCAGGGTTATCTCGAAATACGGTTAATGTAGTAATAGGGACACCAGTTAACAAATTATTCGACACCACACAGTAATTTATGAAACTGAGTATTCACTAATACTAAAAACAGTGGAGGCTAACCGAGATACAAAATTTAATACTGTAAAACTGAGCAATTCTGTAGTTTTCTACGTTTTACACTTCCTGATCTATCACAGAGAATCGATACTGTTCCGATCGTTGCTTCTGTAGATTGTCCCGTGCAGAACGGTGAGTAAGTGACGAATAAATTCCACCTCATGTCACTAACTGTCCAGCGGAACCTTTACTGGCACGATTTTTTTCAATGAGAAGCTTGGTATTTCCAAAGTAGACCTCTTGGACAACTTCTGCGAGGCACTGAGCAGAAGCTGAACGACTTGTGGCGCAGAGATTTTCAAGAGCTTTTATATGAATTTTTGTCGCCGTTTGCAACTCAGTTTAAAGACGGAGAAAAAAAATGTATATGGATCCCCCAGCGAGATATAAATGGGCAACTAAATCAGCATTGGCTTCAGAAGCGAATAATACAGTGGAGAGGAATTCCGCCTAAGATACCGTTTTACGCTTTTGTGTTATCCAGGCATGTTTCACCAACTTTATCTTCAGTGCGATGTTTTTGTTTTTTGCTTCCTCACATGGCGCTGTTATTTGGTAGCTTTAAATGTACCATACATTCTACGGCTTGTCACGGTTTTCTGATGTTGTGGTGTTGTTTCACTAGCTTGTGTTGTGCTGAAGTACGTATGTCTTTTGCTGTTGCCAGTTTTTGCTGTTACGGACGCTTTTCGTACAATGTGTCAGTCAAGCATAAAGTTATTGCCTCCATTTCACACGTTGTTGTACCTCCAAAAGATGAAAGATACATTGTCTCTCACAATGGTTCTAAGATGAATTCGCTGCGCACGAAAGAAATGATGTTCCTACATTTGAAGAAAGAAAACTGACCTATTAAATGCCACATATTATGTGAAAGTCATTCAGAATGCGAAAGTTGGTTAAAACAAAAATTTTATCCCTCTTATCCATCCACACAAACTGTTATCAAAGAGGCCGTAGATATCAATTTGTGCAACAATTAACTTTAACCTCGACAATGACTACAACCTTAGTTATGCGGGAAGTAGGTTCTCGACGTTGAAAGACTTCAGAGAAAGTCTTTATGCTCCAACGGCGGCGATGGCGCGATCAACACACCTCCATCGCAGACATCAACATGATCTCTGGCAGCATGACGCCCCTATGACGTAGTTAAGCAAAACCTGAATGTTCGTTAAAAAACGCTACCATAACAGTTCTCGACTTCAGCACAATCCTACTTTCCCATCTGCTACCCTAACCTCTGCTCCCAAAATATAGTTGCGCCTTCTTTGTTACCAATTCTCCACTAACCCCAAATCCCAAGAAGATCGCAGACCCTAACTGTTGTGATCAAGGGGCAGATCGTGGGACTATACCCCACATGACTCCCATAATGAATATTGTATTCAAAAAGCAATCTGCAGCTACAGTTACATGGTACCAAGTTTTCTGTCTATTTTCAGAATCTCTGTCAAGTAGTGAGTGCCTCATTACCCATGGTGCCTTTATTTACCACTACAGAACCATATACAACTTGCCCAATTTTCAGCTCTAGCATTTTGTTGCCCATCTCAATTACCATGCACAAGTCTCCAAACCTATTGCAGTCTGTCCTCCTCCGTCATCCTTCCCTCGTTTGACCAAATCTTGCTTCTTTAGCACAACCGCCAGCATTACCTCTACACTTGTATTCCACTTCCGTCTCGGTGCCACTCCATGCTCTAATCATCCAATTACATTCAGCTGTCCACCTGGAGTTATTCATCAATCCTCCAAACATCATAGTTAAGGGAAGTCAATATCAACAATATCAACCACCATAATATCTACATTACAACGTTCGCCTTAGAAACTGTCGTTGCTTCACTGAGGGCATATCATTTACGGATTTTTCGTTTTTAAGGTTTGTATTTAAATACACCGTGTTTTCAATAAACGCATGCGGTAGAAGAGCAGTAACACTCATCTACAAGCTCTAAAAGGTGGATATATTTATATGTGCACTGGACATTTATTTGCGGGTAGTTACGAGAGCGAAGCAGTCGCGAGTGACATCTTTGGAATAGTCGACTTACAGCAGTGACAGTTGTATCTCTGAACTTGTGTATCTTTGATTCAGTTGTACAGCGGAGAATAGTCGAGTGTTGGACATGGAGTAAGCTGGCAAAACTTTTACCATAGTGCATAATGGAGGGGGGTTTTACTGAAGGAAATTGTTAGGAATTATAAATCTGACGGAAGGACTTACATACGCCCATTTATGGAACAGAAAGAATGGATATGTTTTTAAGGTAATAATCTTTGCTGGTGAGTACTTATAATGTTAGGGATTCTTGCAACAAGACATTCCACCTCATCACCTCAGTTTAGATCATTTCGGCTTAATTCTTTTCAATGTGCGTAATCGTAAAAATATTACCTTGTAAGACTTCGGTAAAAAAAGTAAAGTTTTTGGTTTCCTGTGTTTTTTGATGTGAAAAAATCATCCCAGTCTTTCTTCCAGTAGTTTAGTTTTACTTTAGCTAGTGCGATCTTTTCATTCTGTGCTGTTGCCGCTGATTACGCTATAATTTTTCAGGTGAGATTCTTTCCATATTTTGTTGGTTCTTTCGTTTCTCATCTCCCGTTTCCATTGCGTAAATTCTAAACATTTTCTTTGTGATTCAGAGTTTTAATTGGCCGGTGGACAGTGTGCATTTCATTGCCTTACTATGTTATTTCAGTGTTTCAGTTTTATGGGCAGTGCACTGTTTGATTTTGGTAGTAGTTTTTGAGTAACAGGTTTGATTTAATTTCCTGCACTGTGAACGCCTGTTATTTTTGTCTTTACGAAAATGTGTGCACTGAGACGAGCTGTTCGCAGCAACAATTTCAGTTCAACCTTCTTATGACAGTGGACAGTATATTTTGAGTGAAAAGCAGGCAAACATTTTTATGCTCTTGAACTAACGATCGAGTCTCAGCAAATAACTTTCAGCTTGCCCTAATTTGAACGAATGAAAAGTCACGACAGTCATCTTCTCCTGAAGATAATGGTAGAGATAATCATTAAGAATTCAAGGTTTTCTTCTCACTTTGGGTGCTGCCCGCTGAACGTGTACAGTCGTTACGCATCCAGTCTTAGTTCTTCATCTTCTACATAACTTCTTGTTTCCGATCATCACTTTCTATTTAGTACTAGTCACTCTCTGAGTAACTTCTATTTGTTACGTGAGTAAGAACGTTGGCGTCAGTTCGGCATGTATTTCACCTTCCGTAAAACGTACTGTGCTACATCTTCGTGATAGTGAGTTTGCAGTGTGAGCGGGAGCTTGTGACATTCCGCTTTTCCCCCGTCCTATAATTAGTCACTCCTGCAGAAACTGCGTCAGATTTACTTTTCGATTTTGCTTCTATCTCGGTAATCGAATTTTCAGAGTACTGTTGTCTACAAATACAGTTGAAAAAATTGTTTCCAGTAACTATGAACGTTTTTAGCCAAAGAAATAATTCGTGAAGAACAGTTACGGTAATGGTGATCCTCTTGAACTGAAATGATAAATACTTGCCACTTGCTCCCGCCAGATATGGTGTGAAAAACTTTTATAGTATTTATGGCCACTCCAGAAGGCAAGTCATTGTCATCTTCGGATAGACTGTAACGCATACGTTCGCTGGTACTTGTTATTTTACTTGCCGTATTTGGAAAAAGACGGTTTTAACCTACGTTATGAAAAACGTTACCTTTAAAGTCTTACGCCTCTCGTCCCCATCCACCAACACCCTCGCCTGCTGTTTCAGGAGGAGCAGTAGAATCATTCGACTATGGCTCTCTACACAGCGCCCTGTGCCTAGCCAAAGAGAACTAAGCCTTGCGACGCATGAGTCACTAACTTTAATCACGTATTCTTTCCAAAATTACGCCACATTTGAAGTATGCATTTCCATTATTAAACTGGAAATAAAGCAAGTGAACGCTCTGAGTGTTGAGAGTTTACAAGCTGAATCACAACGCCCGTACAATCTGTATGCAACCCTCGCTCTAGATTCGAACCACCATTTTTACACATTAGTTTACACCTAAACGTTCCACAGTATCGCGCCTCATCTGAGGGGAGTGATCAAAATGTGACACTTGGCCTGCTCCGCAAGCAGCAGTGTCGCGTCAATTTAGGGTGCCAATACGTCACCGCGCTCCTGACCAGAGGATGGTACTGCACGTATCGGAAGCTGTATGAATCTGACTTCTCACCGAGGTGGCACAAACACAAATTGAAGTCGGCTTCGTCAATTTCACTCTGATTCTGTTTCGCTCTGTTGAGGTCTTCAGTGATGTGCCAGTGTGCGTCTCTAATTATTTCTAAAGAGTCGCGGTTTTTCTCTATTTGTAATTGCGACTACAATGAAGCGCTCATGTGTTCTTCATCATCCATGTTCAGACTGCTTAAGGCTATTGCAGATCGCATGTTTTTATTGTACTTTACCTTGTTAAATAAATCCTGTTACGTGAACATTATTGTTCAAAAATTATTATGTGAAAAAGTAATTGAGCCACACGTCAGTTCTACTCTAATGTGGCAAGATCCACGTAAAGGGCAATACTGGGCCCTGGATCATTTAAAATGCATACTTTAAGAGCCATGGGCAATTCTACATATTCTATACTGTGAAAAAAATCCCTTCTGCTACAGGTTCTTTGCTTTCCATATTTTGAGATGTGGTACTATCGACCAAAACAAGAAAAGAAATGTACGGTAAACATGGGCTCTAAAATGCATATTTTAAAAGGCATTGTAAATAAATCTCTTCTGTTGAATATTGATCATCCTTCCTGGGACACACTGTATGTTCAGACCATTGAATTACAACGCCATACTCAGGGGGACCAATTCCATACACGTTCGTGATGACGTGAGTCTGATGTCATCTTGACTGTTCTTCAACAGATCTTTTCTGGTAAGCGATGGAATAACATGATGATATGACCAGTTTCGGCTGGATAAAATTTGAAAAGAAACAAACAAATGGCGCAAGATGATAACTGAAACAGCACCCTTTAACGCGACAGTAGAAGTAGTGTCAGAGGTAATTATTTTTATTTGTAGTGTCTCTCCTCTGAGTGAACCATCTTTTGAGTAGTGTCTACACCAGAGAAGATTATTTAAACTCTGTGTGGAACATATCACCATAGCGAAGATATGGACTGCAAAATCCATTGAGAAAAGCGATTTTAACAACGGGCAGATTATTATTACGCAAAGCCTTGAACGAGTATCTCGAAAACAGCGAAGCTGTTCGAATGTTCACGTGAGCCTCTACGGAAAGAGAAAGATAGACAGTGGAAGTACCACTAGGCGACAAATGGTTGGACGGCTACGACTCTTCACAGAACGTGGGGTTCGGAGGCTTGTCTGCTCTGTAAAGTAGGATAGATGCTGATCTGTGTAATTTCTGTCGAAAGAGTACAATGTTGGTGCACGCACAAGCGTTTTGGAGCACACCGTTCATCGTACATTGTCGAACATGGAGCTCCACAGCAGACCACCTCTACGTGCTCACATGTTGACCCAACGACATCGTCAGTTACAATTGCAGTGGGCGCAGGACCACTAGGACTCGACCGTCGACCTCTGGAAACGTGTCGGCTCTTCGGTGGAATCATATGTTTGCTAACTAGGTCGCTAGTCATCTCCACAAACGCCGTCATCGAGGTGAACGGCGATTCGAAACGTGCAGCACGTCACGGACACAGGCTGGTGGGAGCAGTGCATGGGAGATATTCTCCTGCGCTTTCATCTGGTACTAATCGAAGACACGCTGGCACCTGCGAACTATCTGTATCCCTCCATGCTTGATATCTTCCCTGACGGTGATGTCGTATTCCAGCAGTGCAATTAACCGTTTAGCGGATTCAGAATCGTGCTACAGTGGTTTGGGAAGCATTATAATAAACTCTTGTTGATGTCTCGGCGACCAAATTCGCCTGATGTAAATTCTATAGAAACCATCTGGGTCACTATCGGGCGCCATCAGCATATACGTAGACCAGTGGCCCATTGTTTATGCGAATTACATGACCTTTGTCTAGACGTCTAATGCCACATACCCCTACAAACATATCAACAAACTGTCTGATGCCCGATCGCATAATGAGTGATGATTTCGTTCCAAAGACGGACAAACAAGCTATTAAGCAAGTGGTCATAATGTTTTGGTTCATCAGTGTATGTTGTTTGTTCTCTAGGCATGCTGTGTGCATGCATATGATGTTCAGTATTTACATCTTACTGGTTGGAAGAAAGTTAAGTTTTCTAAGGTGACTTGATTAGTCATAGACCACTCGATATGAAATTTTGCATCGTAGCCGCGCGGGATTAGCCGAGCGGTCTTAGGCGCTGCAGTCATGGAATGTGCGGCTGCGTCCGCAGCTCGTGGTCGTGCGGTAGCGTTCTCGCTTCCCGCGCCCTTGTTCCCGGGTTCGATTCCCGGCGGGGTCAGGGATTTTCTCTGCCTCGTGATGACTGGGTGTTGTGTGATGTCCTTAGGTTAGTTAGGTTTAAGTATTTCTAAGTTCTAGGGGACTAATGACCATCGATGTTAAGTCCCATAGTGCTCAGAGCCATTTGAACCATTTTTTGTGCGGCTGGTCCCGGCGGAGGTTCGAGTGTGTGTCTGTCCTTAGGATAATTTAGGTTAAGTAGTGTGTAAGCTTAGGGACCGATGACCTTGGCAGTTAAGTCCCATAAGATTTCACACACATTTGAGTCCTCCCTCGGGCATGGGTCTGTGTGTTTGTCCTTAGGATAGTTTAGGTTAAGTAGTGCGTAGGCTTAGGGACTGATGACCTTGACAGTTAAGTCCCATAAGATTTCACATACATTTGAACATTTCTTTTATGCATTGTATCATACATTTTCTGCAGTGGTATGTAGGAGCTGCAGTACTACCTGCATCATACTTGAGTGTGTTTCACCATGTTACTCGTATGAAAATCGGCAAATTACGGCTCTTCCTTAGGGTACATTCCTAGAGCAGGCACTATGTTTATCAGTTATCCAGTGTGTGAGTTAGTTGATGTCTCCAGGAAATGGATGGCAGTTATTGGAAGAGATCAACTAGCATCTGCAGCAACGTACATATTTGTGAGAAGACTATTGCTGAATTTTATTCCACTTCATACGGACCTCATTCAGTTTTGCATTGCATCAAATCAACAATAGATGAAACTAAACGGGAGAAGTTCTTTTTCTTCTATTTGTAACCGGAATTTTCGCATCCAGAATAACGTGGGACACACCAGACAAAATTTGCTTGTCACTATGACGCACACAAGTTCTTTAGGCTGTTCGCTACGTATGTGTTATTCATTACTGACTGGAAAGTATGTGAAACAGCGCGTCACGTAGCTACTCGAAACAGCGAGAAAGGCTGTCAGAGTTCTTTCTGTCGACCGGGCCACAGTTACGATACAGAAAAAAAGGTGACATTTCGCAGAATCATGGAATTAGAGAAGCGAAAGCGGAGGCTGCGTCATGGTCAAGAGACCAATGGCGGAAACTGACGTCACAGTAAAGAAATCTAACCATCATCCTCAGTTTCAGTGTAAGTCCTGCTTGCATAGGCATATATAACAGACATACAGGATAAAACTTTGTAAAAAAAAATGGTAGGTTTCCATTTTACACCAGGCCGACTTGGAAATCATCGGAAACAATACACAAGCTCAGTTCGAGGAGGATATACTGAAGGGTTGAAACACGAATGTAACATAGCAGCGATGGCGAGGCATTGTAGCATCTGTGACCAGAGAGTATGCGCTTGACCGCGCGAGTGTTGCGAGCGGTTCTCAGTCTGTCAGTCAGTCGTTGCGAGTCTGTAGCTCTGTCTAGTTGAGGGCAGTACTCTGTTAGTAGTCGTTGAGAGCAGTTCAGTGGTAGTCGTCGTGGAGTACGCTAGTAGTCGTCATGCAGAGCAGTCTGTGGGCAACACTGGTCAAGATGCTGAATGAGGTATATTGTTAATTAAGGTAATCATCAGATAATGTAAAGTTTATTTATTGTAATTAATTTCCAACAAGTGCCCCAATAATAATTTTGATTTCAAAAGCAATTTTCCAAAAAGAATTTATTTGATTGAAGTTCCACTTCCCTTAAACAAAAGTCTCAGTTAAATTAAAAAAAAAGGAATATTATTATTTGCAATGCAGTTCCTCCAAGGTGTGCGCAAGAATAAGAGCAGAAATGTGACTAGCAGTTACAATGAGGTAAGAATTTAATTCTGATTTTTGTACAGGGCCAAAGACCGATATTTCGGTTTAATTGAAATTTCATTATCACTGAGATTTTCTTATCACTGAATTGACTTTCATTTTGTTTTGTGAGGAATTTATACTTGGGTCAGATTGCTAATTTTTGTCTAATGGTCATTGTCATTGAATTGATTTGCTGGGAGATTACGTTAGGTTGTATTCTTGTTAACATTCAAATTATTGTCAGGTCAACATTTTTTGTGGGGAGGTTACACTTGGCTCCCATTTCTATATAATATTGTCTTGTAAATTTTTGTGGGGAGGTTACACTTGGCTCCCATTTCTATATAATATTGTCTTTAAAAATTTTTGTGGGGAGGTTACACTTGGCGACACCCAGTCCAGGATCGTATTTCGTTGGGAATCTTTTGAACAACAGTCAGATATCTGCTCTTATTTGCTTAGATATAATTAGGATTTGGCGCTACGCTTTTACTAATCTTGTGACTTTCTTTCTACAGGTCAACGGCAATTCGTTGCTCTGTTGTATTTGTGTGTTGTTTTTGCATTTGTGTTTATTGTTTTGTGAATAATTGTGACTACTGTAAAAATGCCGCGAAAGACTATGAATAGTGTATCGCGAAGTATTATGAATGAAACTACCGACTCAAACAACTTTACCGATAGGACGTGTGACGCGCAGTGTAATGATGATAATCGTGCGTTCACTAACAATCAGTGTATTCCAACCACTAATGATGACTTTTGTCTTAATGATGAACGAACGAACTCGATTGTGTCTTCTGTTGATTTGACGACAATCGATGATGCGGAACGCTCTATTGTAATGAGCGATGCCCAGCTTAACACACCCGATTTAGAAAATCCAAGTAATGTACAGACAAATTTTTCGAATGAAAGTGGTCAGTGTACCGAAAATACGACGGACTCGAGTGAGAAACGTTTTTGTAAATTACAGAATGACCAAATGGTCACACAAAAAGTTACAATTGTAGGTACGCAATCAAACAGCACAGATAATAGAGTAAAGAAAGTTACATTGGATCAAATTGTGGCAGTAGTACAACTAATGACTGAAATACTGAGAAACGAGCGCAAACAACGTGAATTAATTGATGAAAGAAACAAACAATCGAATGAAGATCAAGACGACATTAATAAAAAAATCAAACAACTTAGTGAACGGAATGAACAGATTAATGAACAGATTGATGCCATTGCCGCGCAAAATTATGATAATAGAGGACAATTACGTGTGGATACTAAGACTTGTGCTAATAACAGTAATGAAGAAGTTGGCACTGTTGCACAAGAATTAAGTGGCACACGTGTAGACACAACAGAATCACATAAAGACAAGATTAATGCAGTCACTGAACAATGTTCAGCAAACGCAACACAGATACACAAAATTAATGCAGTCACTGAACACTGCCGTAAAAACACAGTGCAGATACGCGACGAGTTTAATTTAGAGTCAGTGGAAGTTTCACACACTCCGAATACGGAAGTTAACGAGAAATTTGCACGTCAGATCAACCAAATTGACGAAAATGTTACAGTAACAGAGTTGAAAACTATTTCAGTCACCAATACGTCACAGAATCCGCTACTTTGCGAACATTTGTCAGAGTCACGTAGTGCGTATAATGTGAACAATTTACAGAAACTACGCGAATTAAAATCCGAAAAGCCACGCGACTTAAAATCTGAAAGGCTACGCAACTTGAAATCCGAAATGACACAGACGAACAAATTCTCATACAAAGCCGAACGTGTTTACAAATTCAATGACGAGAACGTAGATTACGAGCAATTTTTATCCGCCAGAAAATGTAAAGAATTTAATAATGACAGCGTACAGGTACACGCTTTGAACTGTATGCGACAATCTATTTTTGTACTTTCACCGCTATTGCCTGTAATGCGGAAACGAGTTTTGAACCTGATGCGACAATTTGCTATTGCATTTTTATCAGCATTGCCTGTAATGAGGAAACTTGAATTAGTATGGATACAGCAATTTATTTCTGAATTTTTATCGCCATTGCGTCTAACGCAAAAGCTAAAATTTGTTTGTAGCGCGTAATTGACCTCAGGGGATTCATTACGCTTTAATGAATATGTGCCGTAGCGAGCATAGGGCCCCGAGCTGTAGTAGTGCTGTTTCATCTTTAGTTTTCTGCACTGCTGCCTTCTCTTCTACTATCCTTTATATCTATCAAAACCGCTCTTTAACTATTGCTCTATTTAGAATTAAGAATATGTAAAGAAAACCGGATTTGACAAGTTATACCGAAAGTGACAATTTTTATTAGGCACTCAGAACTACCAGCGTAATTTTAATAACTGACAAAATCTTAATCATCAGTATGTGTAAAATTATCAGTAACAGTAAACACATTTTGTAACAATAGACGTTTTTCACCACAACAGCATGAAAGTCAGCCGCTTAGCATTCCTAACCAACAATGCAGTCTCCAAGGTCAACCAGGCTTTAATGTTTCGCCGCGTGCGCGTATAGTCCCTGATACAAGAAATAGTAGCGCACGGCAGCAAGGAAATAACTACGTACAGAAAAAACAGTATTTCAATCTCTATCGCAATGCTCCGTATGGAAATGACTATCACGACATACGTAAAATTAATTAGCACAATTTTCAGCGTACATTCAATAACACGTCAGATAGAATATGATTAAATACAGTACAGGTTGCATATTCCAATAATGTAAGCAATACTTTTGACACACAGAATCTTGTCCACGAAAATGTTATTTGAAACATGCTTTGTTGAATGCACCACTTTTATCGCACCCAGATCTTACCAGAAATTTTTCCATTGCCACCGACAGTTCTAACACCGCTTTAGGCGTACACATTTTCCAGGAAATTGAAGAAGATGGTTCTACAGTAATTAAAAACATCGCATTTGCAAGCCGCATTTTGTCACCTGCTGAACGAAGTTATTCCGTTACTGAACTTGAAACATTATGTGTTGTTTGGGCTTTTACGAGATTTCGGCACTTTCTTTATGGCAGACATACCACAGTGTACACAGACCACAGAGCGATACAATTTTTACTTTCGGCTAAATTCACTCACGACAGATTAAGTAGATGGAAACTATATTTACAGGAATTTAATTTTACAATAGTTCACATTCCCGGTACGCAAAATGTTATAGCAGACGCACTATCTCGTTCTCTCAGCAACAATCAGCAAGACGTAGCAACCAACTTCTGCAAAGCAAATTTCAGCGTCATGTACATTCAGCAAGTTGCATTTGAAAATTTTATTTCATCGTCATTACAGGACATAGCACAAGAACAAAATAAAGACAATGTGTGGAAAGAAATTAAACACCTTTGGCAAGATAGGAAAAATGTTACGATTAGGAACCACTACACTGTACGCAATGACATTCTGTTTCGCCGTTCTCATCCTGACAGCAACAATTGGTTATTATGCATCCCTGACGAACTTGTTAACAAATTAATCTGGTACACTCATTTAAGTTACGCACATTACGGAGCAAGAAAATGTTTTCTTATATTGAGACAGAACTGTTATTTTAACAACATGGAGAAACGTATACGACGAGTTTTAGCGTCTTGTAAAATTTGCCAGAAAGCTAAATCAGACACCACTTCACATATTCCTCCTTTATATCCCATTGTACCTGTTAAATTAAGACACATGGCCGCAGTAGATATTTTTGGTCCGATTCCGAGAACTAACAGAGGTTTTTGCTACATCTTTGTCGCTGTTGAACTAACTTCAAAATTTGTTACTTTCACTCCGTTACGCAAAGCTACTGCTAAAACTGTTTCAAAAGCATTTGTAAAGCATTTTCTATTTCATGTAGGGCATGTGATGAAAGTAATTTCCGACAATGGACCACAGTTTCGTAGTAGCATATGGACACGCATGTTACGAGCCAGAAACATTTCTCCGATCTATATATCTAAGTACCACGCTTCTTCGAACCCTTGTGAACGATTAATGAAAGAAATTGGTAAGCTGTGCCGAATATACTGCCACAAAAGACATATTGATTGGGATACACACATACTCTCATTCCAAGATGTAATTAATTCCATTCCAAATGAATCCACTATGCTATCTCCGTCTGTTATACTGAAAAACGTTGAACCACCAAACAAAATTAAGGAATTTGTAAATTTTCCTACATCTCGTCGCTTACGACACCACGAAATAATCGACATTGCACTGAACAACATCAAACGTGCCGCAGAGCGCCGGAGAAGACAGCAAAAACAGGTTTGTACACGCCGAGACTTTCACGTTGGACAGAAAATATTAGTACGTACACACTACTTATCCAGTAAATTAAAAGGTAAGTGCAGTAAATTTGAACTTCTATACGCAGGTCCATATCGGATTCGCAGCATCCCTCACCCCAATGTTGTACACGTCGAAACTTTGAGAACCAGAAAATCGAAAGGCAACCACCATATCTCAAACATTAAACCGTTTATTGAATGAAATCACTTTATGATTTAACAAGCTATAATGCCATTTGCTAATTTTATGATCACGTATGCAATTATACTCTCATGAATACTTACTGATGATTATCGTATTTTTTCTTGGCAAGTGCCCGGCAAGGTAAGGTTAGCAGGTCGCTTTTCTTGTCGTTATACACCTCAGACCGTGCATATTTGCCATTTTTTTGTATGTATGATTGTTTTTCTGTTTTGTTAGTATGCATTATGAAATAGTTAAGATATAACACACACCAGTTGACTTTGACATTTTTGCCTTATGAAATCTCAACATCATGACTACTTTACTTTTTTTTTTTGCTGCTGCATTGTGATATTCTGTGTACATTTTTGCCTTTGAACACTGTCTGTGCTTTCGACATATTACGTTTTCTGTCATGTTATGCTGTATGCTTAATTATATTACCGTTAATCAGTAATTACTTAGTGGGTATATGATTTAAATGCAAGACGTTATTCTCTATTCATCAATTTCAGAAAGAAATGATGCGTGTAAGAAATAAATTCAACAGAAATGGGAATTTCACCTACGGAATAAACGATAGAAGATGCAATAACTTTATGAGGAAGAGTAAATGGATCAGGATTAACAAGCATTAACAAGAATATACAATACACATCGCAGAATAGCAGTCTTAACTAATTTTTTCTTTCAGAATACAAGGCGATTGATGCAGGCTGTCAGACTGAACTACACGTCTTAGTTTTAGTGATGAAATATGCTAGAGATAAGGAATAATTGTATAATGAGTAATGAAGTGATATTTTTGCAGATGATAATGAATACTGATGAATAATGATGAAGGATATGCTGTTATGAATAATGAAGTTTTTCTTTACAGGTGATGATAATAATGAAGTTATGATAATATGGATAATGCTGTTATGAATAATGAAGTTTTTCTTTACAGGTGATGATAATAATGAAGTTATGATAATATGGATAATGCTGTTATGAATAATGAAGTTTTTTCTTTACAGATGAGGATAATGTTGAAGTTATGTATTTATGCTACGTAGTTATTTAAGTATTTGTTGCAGTTTGTTTTGACAGCAGGTGTTATATTGCATAGTAGGATGACGGAAAGTTTTGGAAAGGACAGCTATGGAGCACATTTTATACACATTTCACTACTTGTTAATTCGAAGTTCACTACTTTTCAGCATAGTGTGCGTTTCTTCTTTCAGGTCAATAATCCATTTTGTAATTTTTCCAGGAGAAGTTTTTCATGATACATACTAAACCTATTACTTATTATACCTGTTCTAGTACTTGCATTTATTTTTTTACCCATTTGTGTCTATCATTTATACATGTGATCACATTACTGCCTTGTTTCACAATCTTGCTACAGCTGACTCATGACGAATGACGTTACACATTTTTCATTTACAGGAACAACCCACTACCAATTTTTTTTTTTTTTTCTCTTTTTCTCTTCTTGCTTTCTCTTATAATTACCAAACGCAATGCATTGCTAACAAAAAAATGTATTACCACTCCCAAATAGTGATACCAGTTTGAGAAAGTTCTGAATAATACTGATCAACTCTGAATAGTATGTCACTTCAGTAATGACTTCGTAATGATACAAAATATATATATATATAAAATAATACTTTATAACTGGCTAATAACTGCCTCTGTTTATTGTAATGAGACTACTTATAATGCCCATGATTATTAATGCTATGACTGTAATTAGCTGATTTTTAATAATGACTTCATAATGATCTGAATGTGACTCAATGGATTGTTATTACATCTTAATGATCTGAATAATACTGAATGATGAACAATGTTTTATTCTATTCAATACTTGATGGCCACTGAGTGCCAATAATTAATGACAATCAATGAATTAGGTTATTAATTATGCCATTAATTAGCTCTTGTTTTCAATGTTGATACTTTGTAACAGGAAAAGAATATGATTGTTTCATAATGTTTTGTAATTAGGAAAAGGCTAATTATTCTTACTATATTGAAATGACAAATGATTAATTAACTATGCTGTACTTTGTAACTGGAAAAGAATGTGACTGTTTAATAATGCTTTGTAATTAGGAAAAGGCTAATGATTATTACTATTGGAATGACACATAATTAATTAACTATGCTATACTTTGTAACTGGAAAAGAATGCGATTATTTAATAATGCTTTGTAACTAGGAAAAGAAGGTTACTGATTCTATGTAAAACAATTAATGAACATTTTCTGTAATACTACATTCATGGTACAGAAATGTTCAACACTGGGCTATGAATGCCGCAAATGAAAACTGTAATTGTCAATATTATGTGACTTAATGTCCTTCACCTCATGAGCTAACTACCCTGAATTACTGCAATGTCCATTTGTCCTGTCTATCCTAGTGATCATGGAGCACTACCTTTGGGTTTGCACTACTTCTACGTTGGTGTGCCTTGTAAAAGCGTGGTGTTGACACGACATGCTGTCCACCACCATGAGCGATGAAGACATTATTATGGTCCCACTGTTTGGTGTACCTGATGTACTGCCAAAATGAGAACATGAAATATTACTACGAGAGTTCAGTGTCTTGGCTACACTGATGAATTCTGATGGGAAAAGAACTGCAAATTGTGTCACTTGGTGTTGTACATCTGTGGAAAGATATGGACTTTCAGAACAGCTGTGTGCAATCTAAAGTGCTACAACCATGATGCAATCCTTCCCTTTCCTATCCTAATTCTTGTCACATAGTGAAAATCATTTTTTTGCTAACATTATTTATGTTCATGACTATACATTTTTTTTTGATTCGCTGAACTCCAGTACGAGTACAGTTATGTCACTTGTCGATATGATTTTTGCCATTATGTTTATTTATTGCAAAAATACCTAAGACATTTTTTCGATTTGTTCTCAAGTACAGTGTGTGCACTCTTGTCTTTTATATTGTATATACATTTTTTTTTAGTATTTTATTTTAATGATATGTTCTGAACTACAGTGCATGTGCACTTATGTTGTGTGTTAATATGTTTTCTACTGAACTCCAGTGCCTGTGCACTTTTCTCATTTTTCAATATGATTTGTACTATTCTGTATATTCAATACTTCAATGCGTATGCACTTATGTCATTTGTTACTAATTGTATATACATTTCATCATTTACTGACATGTTCTCAACTGCAGTGCATGTGCACTCACGTCACTTGTCAACATAATATTTTTTCCCAGTCTGTTTATTTGTTCTGAATATGCTAAAGAATTTTTTCAGTGCCTGTGCACTTTGTTATCTGTCAAATAATTTGTATATACATTTTTCTGATTGCTACTATGTTTTGTACTCACATTTTGTCTTTGTCTGATATATTTTGTACTTAGTGCGTGTGCACAACATTTAATTCATGTACTACATCTAAATATTCTGTAAGTTGTAGAAGTTTGTTAATTAAAGAAAAATTTTGCCGCGCTTGGCAAGTCCAAATGACTCACCATCGCTGCCAAATTTTTGCCCCCCCAGTGGAGGGTTATGAAACACGTATGTAACATAGCAGCGATGGCGAGGCATTGTAGCATCTGTGACCAGAGAGTATGCGCTTGACCGCGCGAGTGTTGCGAGCGGTTCTCAGTCTGTCAGTCAGTCGTTGCGAGTCTGTAGCTCTGTCTAGTTGAGGGCAGTACTCTGTTAGTAGTCGTTGAGAGCAGTTCAGTGGTAGTCGTCGTGGAGTACGCTAGTAGTCGTCATGCAGAGCAGTCTGTGGGCAACACTGGTCAAGATGCTGAATGAGGTATATTGTTAATTAAGGTAATCATCAGATAATGTAAAGTTTATTTATTGTAATTAATTTCCAACAAGTGCCCCAATAATAATTTTGATTTCAAAAGCAATTTTCCAAAAAGAATTTATTTGATTGAAGTTCCACTTCCCTTAAACAAAAGTCTCAGTTAAATTAAAAAAAAAGGAATATTATTATTTGCAATGCAGTTCCTCCAAGGTGTGCGCAAGAATAAGAGCAGAAATGTGACTAGCAGTTACAATGAGGTAAGAATTTAATTCTGATTTTTGTACAGGGCCAAAGACCGATATTTCGGTTTAATTGAAATTTCATTATCACTGAGATTTTCTTATCACTGAATTGACTTTCATTTTGTTTTGTGAGGAATTTATACTTGGGTCAGATTGCTAATTTTTGTCTAATGGTCATTGTCATTGAATTGATTTGCTGGGAGATTACGTTAGGTTGTATTCTTGTTAACATTCAAATTATTGTCAGGTCAACATTTTTTGTGGGGAGGTTACACTTGGCTCCCATTTCTATATAATATTGTCTTGTAAATTTTTGTGGGGAGGTTACAGGGTACATTTACTAATTTATAATGATAAGTTAATGATTTACAACAAACTATTAGTACGGTTTTAAAGACAATAAATGGTGATTCATTTTGAATCTATTTCCACATAGTTTTTTTATTTTTGTTTGGGAATTTGGTTATGAAGTTACAATAACAAAACCTATCGAAAAACATTAATTACATCTTGATTTCACATTGGATTGTATTCGTAACATTAACAGTACAAAATGCCAAAACCGAATTTCAGGATAAAGTCTGTATGGTAGTTTCGTGGCATCAAAATGACTGAAAATCAAAGATGTTTACATCAGAATGCTAGAGAACCTTTAATAATCGGTTTTTCGTTATTGGCATGATACATAAATTACATAAGTCACGTTAAATACAACAGATGACTGATAAATGTTCCGAAAGTTATTTTTAGGTAAGATGAAATTAACGAATTTTGCTAATTATTTATTGGTTTAATTACAACATAGATATTTCTCCAAACATTTCTATAAGACTGTAATAATGCAATCAGGAGTTTAATTTGCTGACTTAAATTAAGAAAAACCCTTATGTTCTAACTTTTGTCCATTACATATTGTGGATCTAGTATACAGGGTGAAAAGTATTTAAACCGACAAACTCTGGGAGGTTGTAGGGGAAATCAAAACAAATATTTTTCCCTAATGTCATTTTTCCCTATGAGGAGTATTTAAACCGGTAGAGGAAGATTTCTCTGGCGGCAAATTAATTAAACCATCGAACACTTTCCCATTGTTTTATGACCAAGAGACAACACATTAACACAACCCAATTTCAATTACAGTAGATTTTCAAAAATGCCTCCATTGACACGCAAAGGTTGCGACGTCGGATCATGTTCTGTCTGACATGGGCAAAAACTCTAAGAGTATCCAGAATTGTTCCTGCTGCTGCTACTATCTGGACAACCAGTTCCTCTTCTGTTGCAACAGGAGTTGCGTAAACAAGGTTGCGCATCTCTCCCCACACAAAAAAGTCCAGAGGGGACATATCTGGGGATCGAGCAGACCATGGTACAGGACCACCTCTGCCAATCCACGTTTCTGGGAACCGTAGGTCCAGGAATCGACGCACACGACGACTGAAATGTGCCGGCGCCCCGTCATGTTGGGACCACATGCATTGTCTTGTAGGGAGCGGGACGACTTCCAGCAATTCTGGCAATGCTATTTAATGGCCTAGGTAGCAGATACGGCCCAATTAAAGTCCCTAACAACACCGACCCACACATTAACGAGGAACCGCACTTGATGAGCGCTAGTAACTGTGGCATGTGTGTTATCCTCACTCTGTAACCTCCCCCTCACTTATCGACCTTAATGATTGTTAATTACAAGTTCTTTAATGACCTCTAGGTCAGGCAAAAGCATCGCAACATGGCACATCCTTAAATCTTACACTCTATATTTACATACTGTACAAATTACCATTTCTGTGGTATTAATCAATCCTTGGTTGGTACAACTTCAGGTCTACAATATTCCGTATACCTAATAGCTTTCCAGAGTTTGGATACTCTAGGCAATAAGCATTTGTGTGAGGTATACCAATGACTTTATATGGTCCATTATAAACAAATTTAAATTTAGAGATTTCATGGTCTATCTCGCTCGGTTTCTCATGAGCTTTTACAAGTACTAAGTCTCCGATTGCAAACTTAGCAAAACGCGCTTTAGCGTCATGACGACGTATGCGAGCATCGGCTTTTAGCTTCATTACTTCTCGCAAACGATCTTTTTTCACACCAATACTAATGTCAATCCGTGGAGGGAATTTGATTATCTCTTCCACTAAACTTTTACTTCTGTCATCCAACAGGATTTCCTCTGGAGAAAATCCCGTCGATTCATGTCTCAAGGTGTTCATAATTCTCTCAAATACTGCTACATATTTGCCCCATGCCCTTTGGTTGTCGTGGCAATAGGTACGGCAAAGTCGGCCTAGCTCACGCATATACCTCTCAGCGAGATTTCCAGCCGGACAGTAAGCTGAAATATGGGTCACTTTGACCCCATTACTTTCCATGCCTTCATTCCACAACTTAGAAGTAAATTGTGCCCCATTGTCTGATAGGATCGCCTTGGGCTTACCAATATGAACAAAATAATCGTTCACAAGCTTGCTATAGACCGCTTTGGCTGTAGCTTTCCTAATCGGGTATAGTTTGATGAACTTGGAAAAAGCTTCTAGCACTACTAAAATGTAGGCAAAGTTTCCTGATGACTTGGGCAAAGGTCCGTACAAGTCCACGCACAGTAATTCAAAGGTGTCGTTAGGCCTTATACTTTGCATAGGACCACGACTCCTACAGTTGGTGACCTTCACCTTCTGACATAAATCGCAAGTTTTCACTCTGTCAGTAACACGTTTTAACATGTTGTTAAAGTGCACTACTTCACTCAGCTTTTCCGTACATTTCTTAGATCCACAGTGACCATACGCCAAATGGTAGTAGTCTATTATTTCCGTGACGTATTTGGTGGGCCAGCATACCCGCCAAATATTACTATCTTCACCCTTACGTATGTACAAGATATGATCGTATATCTTGTAATACTTCCTTAATTTCTCTCCTTCTGGACTCCTTTCGTCATATCGGGTTTTCACCATATTTAAACAACCATCCTCGTTCTGATGACGACGTAGATTCTTACAGATGTTCATTATTAATTTACGTCCCTCAACTTCTTTAAAATAGTATAATTTGACCACTCCGTCTGCCTCATCTTTCAATAGATCTTGATTAGACTCGGGCAACCGCGACAGCGCATCCGCTACGCAATTGTCGGTCCCTCTTACGTAACAGATGTCGTAGTTAAATTGCTGTAAATACAGCGACCACCTAGTCAGTCTTTCGTGAAGTAGTTTACAATTCTTCAGATAAGTGAGCGCCTTATGGTCCGTATGAATAATCACCTTACGGTCCCAAAGGTAGCCCTTGAACTTCTTGAATCCCCACACGATAGCGAGACACGCTCACTTTTTGATAAAGTTCGACTCGCGAACGCTATCGTCCGGTGTTCCTTATCATCTCCTTTATCAACCTCTTGGAACAGTTCTACCCCCACCCCGTAATTCGACGAATCCGTTCCCAGATGGAAGGGTAGCGATAAATCAGGTTGAAATAGTATGTTAGATCTTAACAACTCGTCTTTTAATCTCTCGAAAGCGGCCTGACACCCGTTAGGCCACACAAACGGAACGTTTTTGCGTAAGAGGTTATTCAAATTTTCGTCATTAAACACTTGTCCTTTTACAAATTTACGGTAAAATCCTGATAACCCTAGAAAACTTTTTAACTGTTTCCTAGACTTGGGTGGAGGACAATTCCTTATTGCCTCTAGTTTCTCTGGGTCCTTCGTAATACCAGCAGTGGTAATTACATGCCCTAAAAATTTCAGTTCCTGCTTCACAAATTCGCATTTCTTTAGCTTTAGAGTCATTCCGCCACGGCGCAATGCTCTAAAAACTTCATCTAACAGGTCACAATGGTCATGCCAAGTGGCATTGGCCAACAATAGGTCGTCAACATATACAGTTAATCTTGAACTCAAAGCCGGTCCTAGCACTTTGTCTAGGGCCCTGATGAATACGGACACAGATATATTAAGTCCAAACGGCAGTACTGTATACTGATAACACCTGCCCGCAAACAAGAAGGCGGTGTATGGCCTAGATTCTTCTTCGGGTTCTATTTGCCAGTAACTAGCCGTCAGATCGAGGCTAGTCATGAACTTAACGTCATGAAAACGTTGCAAAATCTCCTCCATACTCTCTGGTCTGTCTGTTTCACGTTGAACGACCCTATTCAACGTGCGTGCGTCAATCACAATACGCACACTACCATCCCGTTTTGCTACAATGACCAAACCGTTATTGTATGGACTCGTACGTCTTTCAATCACTCCCCATTCGATCATCTTATCTATCTCCCGTTGCACTGCTTCCTTTTTGGACAGCGGTATAGCATACGGTCTCACGAAGACTGGTTCGTGCGGAATTACATGCAACTTGCATTTATATCCTTCCACAAGTCCCGGTTTGTCTGAAAACACACTCTTATTCCTCATTATTACTTCATACAGGCCTCGTCTTTGTTCGTGTGTTACGTTTGACACACCGTCTACAATACTTTGCAATTCACTTTCTACACTATCGTCAATGCAGAGATTCCTCACATTACAGTAGTTCAAATTCATACCTACATCAATACCATCCGGCCAGTTAACAACGTGTATAGGCTGGTATTGCCTATGCACACCGTCTCCTGCCTCGTCAAAACTAACTACTATTGTTTTATCTTGTGACGTACATGTCAAAGTTTTGCTTTCGCAATTAATCACTGCACGGTACTTTAATAGCCAATCTAACCCAATAATTACTTCCGTAGTTAAGTCTGGCACGACGACAAACTCTTGTTCAAATCGTGCCCCACATATCTCGAAGTTGACAAAAATCTGTTTTGTGACCGGTTTACTGGCCTTCCCAGTAGCACCGATAATTTTCACTCCTGTTACTGGCATAACTACGATGCCGGGTCTGTCTTTCAGTAACTCAAATATTTTCCCCAGAAACAGCACTCAATTCTGCACCGGTGTCAATCAACACGTTTAGTTGTAGGTCGTGCATATTAACAGACACTACTATCTGTCTACACTTGTCCTCGACTGTTTCTTTATTTTCCCACAGTAAATCCTCGTCTATATCCAGGTCATTCCAGAAAAAACCATCCGGCTTTGATCCTAAATTCTGCTTATCTGTCGGCTTTTTCAGCCTCTGTTCACATACCGTTTTAATTTCAACACTTTTGTCCTGAGGCGTAGTCTGTAGCTTCGCCTCCAATACCGAAACCTTTTCCTGTAACTCGTCAACTAGTGAGTGTTGCTTTGCTATCAATTCACTAATTGTCACCTTCGTTGATTCCTCTTTAGTCAGATTGATCTCATCTGCCAATCTACCTCGATAAATGTGCCCAGTAGTATCTGCAATTACTTCCTCTGGATCTGCGCAACCCACACTGCTACCGTCCGACCGTATAACGTCAGCTCTTACCTCATACACGCTGTAATCTATGTGCTTTTCTACCAATCGTGTCCGGCTATCACTAAAATTCTCGTACTCTTTCTCCTTAATACTTTCGCAATGTTTAAACTGGAGTTTTGCGTCGGATGGGTCGGCCACTTCTACCACTATAACTTTCGGTAAAGCCTGCCGGTCAGGGCGAGAACTTTCCGTTACTACTTCAACATCCAACTCTTGCGGGACGAAACACGAGGAATCTTGCTCGTGCTCCCCATTAACATCAACTATTTCTCGTAAAGTCTGCCGGTTAGGGCCAGAACTTTCTATCATTTCACAAACACTATCTTCCTGCGGAACGAGACGCGGCAAATCCTGCCCGCGCTCTCCATAAACACTTCTCCCGTACAGACCCCTATAATCGCTTAGTTCGTCGTATAAGCGACCGAACTGCCTTAACCAGACCTCATCCCTCTCTGCATCCCCTCGCTCGATGACGGACGTTTTATCCGACATCTGATCTTCTCTCAACACTTGCGAATCATTCTTAAACTCAATCTCCAGTTCCGCTGTGGGTATTACAGCTGCCACTTTATAATCGATCTCCGGAACACTACTTAAATTGTTCTCACTGACAGTGAATGTATTTTCTACTGCCGTGTCTACAGCTGATCTACTACTCGTGGGCGCACTCCTTTCTCTTAACACTGGCACACTCTCCCGCCGTTGATTATTCCATACGGAATTTTCATAACGACGACACCTGGGTTTTCTCTTGTTATTGGGCCTCCAAAATTTCTCCACGCCCGGTCGGCCCCTCACCGGCGCGGCTAATGGTTTCCCTGTCTCGTCCCAGCAGATACGCTCCCCGGATGCTGCTGAGGCGGCTGATCACACCCTCTGGCGTTATTACTATTCTGCGAAGCCCGTATCACGCTAGTATGATACTGGTTTCCGTAATTCCTGTTATTATTTGCATTGTACCGGTTGTTATTACTGTCCGAACCATTATTGTTATTGCTGCCAAGATTGCGGTATGCATTATTCCCATAGTTATCGTTGTTGTGGTACCCGTTGTTGTTACCACGGCCTCTACCACTGTCGCGATTATTGCGCCAATAGTTCTCGTCCTCAACTCTTTCCAGGAAATCATTGATTGTCCTGTAATTGCTTCCTATGTAGCGTTTTGTGTCATCTGGAAGCTTCCTCTAGAGTTCCCAGACTATCTCGGATTCCGTGCGGCGATCACGCAAATATTCCAACTTGCGGATCCAGCGCTCACAAAACTCCTTCATCGAACCGCGCGAATTCGCATCGAAAGGCCTCGATACGACAAATTCGCGCCAGACACTTTGCTGTTTTTGCTCTGACCAGTATTCAGCCAGAAACAAATTTTTAAACTCGTCAAAAGTCAGGTTGGTAATGTTGAGGTTTAAGCCCCAACGATTGGCATCACCAGCCAGCACATCAATAACCGCATTAATTTTTCTCTCATTAGTCCATGATCTGGGTAAAACTCTTTCACAATTTCTAATGAAATCCGTAGCGTGTATACCGCCTTTTTTCAAGGGGTCGAACCGCTCCTCTTTCGTCAACAATTCCGAACTATGTGCACAGATTGGCACATAGCTCTGTTTTTCGTCAAGTTTCTTTTCTAATTCCGACACTCTCGTAATTACTTGGCAAGTGGTTGTCGCAAGCGTTTCTACTTCCCTTTTTTTTTCTTCGCAGGTGTTAGCCTGCTTCGTCACTTTGGCATCTACTTCGGATACTAAAGCCTTTAAAGTTTCCACCTTCTTTTGATCCTCTTTTTTCACTAATTGAATTTGTTCCGTCACCTTATTCTCGATGATCGGAGCAACTGCTTCTCCTACACTTTTCTCGATTCTGCTAATTTCGGAATAAAAACGTGTATTTATGCTCGCAATTTCCGCCTGAACGCCTATCATTTCCTGTTTCAGATTACCGATTTCGGTATTAATTACAACAATACCTTCTTTGATTTTATCAACTTTTGTGTTAACAACTCCAACATTGTTGTTAACAACGTTAATAGCTTTGTTCTGATTGTCTAGCATCCGTTCAATTTTTTCAGACTGAGCTTCTTGCTTGGCGGCCTGAGCTTCTTGCTTGGCAGCCTGAGCGTCTTGCTTGGCAGCCTGACATTCTTGCTTGGCAGCCTGAGCTTCTTGCTTGGCCGATTGACTCTTGATTTCGTTAATCAAAACATTCAATAAATCAGTTAAATTCCCGGAAACTACCGGTTTTACTTCCGTAACGGCTTCCTCTTTAATTGTCCCCACGTATTCGTCATCAAGGGATTCACATTTGATTTTCACTTCCGATTCCGAAACATTTTCTGAAGTTTGGAATTCCATTTATGCTCTTTGTTGCGTTTCGGCGGTCGCGTCTTTCATGCTAGCCGCCTGCCCCTGAACAATGGGTACCGCGGTGCGCCTTTCCCACTGTTCGACCGATTGTTCCGTATACAAGTCTACCAAATTTTGGTAATTGTTGCCTTCACTCATTTTAATAATTTTCAATATAAATGCCAAATCTCAAATCTAATTAGGATTCCTCACACTAATATTCTCGCTGACGTATCGACCATTTCGTAACCAGTACTTTGTTACGAGATTTGCACAATGCAAAATTCGTGTCCAGAACAACCTCAAATTCGAAGATTGTCCTGTCACGGTCGCCACGTGTAACCTCCCCCTCACTTATCGTCCTTAATGACAGTGAAAAATGAAACCGCGTGTGCCTAATGGGAATTTTGGAAAAGCAATCGTCACCGAAGTTAATTTGTTGGTAAAGAGGGAGGAAAGGGTTACATCTAAATGAAAGGAAAAATGCTAATGAAACTGGTGGAAATTAATTTTGAAAAAGGGGCAAAGTTAATAAAGAAAGTAAATGTGCGGCCGTTACGTTAACAATCCACTAGCGGTAATTAGATATTTGAGATTTGGGGGAAATTACGGTCGCCAGTCCTAAGGACAATTACTATAGTAACTGAAATAAAAAGGTTATTACACATATAATTAGCACTAGAAGCGTGGCAACTGAAGGTTGACACGTGCAGTGTGAAAACTGAAAGTTTGTCAGAAGTAATAAATTTCGCTACACTCTGACTTAATTTAGCAAAAGAATTAATAAAACAGGAAAATCGAAAGTTAATTTAGTGACTGAAGTTAATAGTGAGCTTTCTTTCTGAAGCACATCGAAATTCAGTAAAATACGGTTAGTCTTGGACTACCTCAACAATCATTTCAAAAGCTACTTGAATCTACGCAATTTAGAAATAAGAGATTTGACTTTGAACTTGAATTAAATGATTCTGAACAATTAACAATAGTAAAATTTAGTACGTACCAAGCTGAGCTGCAGTCAAAGGTAAGCTAAAATATGGTAACAAAACTCGCACTCTTAATTTGTGCTTGTGCAATCTAAATATTGTAGCCAGCTATGAATACTTTAACTGAACTTTGAAATGAAAGCAGTGAAATGCTATAATATTACTTTAATGCTGGAGTTTGAATTTCAACGACACTCGGGTTCATTCCGGAAAAGGAATGGACTCTGCTTGGTAATGCAATTGGGACAATGAGCAACAAATGTTCATGCTAAGTAGCTGTAATTTTGTGATGCAACAATTTTAAAAGTTGGAAAAGCTGAGGTCTGCCATACAGTTCTAAGACTTTACGTGCTTCCTGTCTTCCTTGTTGGTTGATTGAAGGTTTGAAGCCGTCGATCGAGGAGGTGGCGACAGTCACTCATTGTCGGCCGTCGCTGTTGCAGAAGCTGAATGTTGGCGCGCCTCCTTCTCGACACGGTCACCAGACGAAACGGGCTCTCGATGTGCGCCAGCTAATGCTTCCCGTCCGCGACACCATGTCAGAAACTATCATCGCAAGTCGAGCGCAATTACATGCTGCCAAACCCCGAAAGCGCGGCAACTCGCGGGAGCTTCACACAACACACCTGCTCCACTCGCTACTCCTGCCAGACTCTCTCTGCCCGCGCTCCACGCGGCAGCGTTAACACTACCAAAGATCCTACACATTTTGATTCTTCACACGACCTATCGATGTAATCGTTCGATAGCAGTTTTCCCTAGGCAAGACCCAGCGTAAAAATACAAATAATATTTACGAAACAAACCAATTATACAGCGACATAAATGCATAAATATATATATATATATATATATATATATAAATAGTAAAACAATTACAATATTTAAAGACACAGAAATGTCATACAAGGTCCGGCAGAAAAACCTCCCCTTTAAGGAAAGCTAATAAAAACAAAACCAAATAAGGTAGAACAATTTTATTTATACTAAATAAAAGTACATATTATGCCATTTTAGAAAATACTCTTATGGTCTTAATTTTTAAATAAAACATCCCTTAAATGGCTTCCTGCACTGTCGACACACTGATTGAGTCTTTCCCTGAAGTTATTCATTACTCTTTGAGTCATTTCAGGTGGAATAGCTTCAACCTCTTGTGTAATTGCTTCTTTCAGGGCTCGTAAAGATTGTGGACGTTGTTCATAAACTTTTGCTTTTAAATAGCCCCAAAGAAAGAAATCACAGGGCGTTAAGTCCGGCGATCGTGGGGGCCAGCCAATGTCTCCACGCAACGAGATCACATGTCCAGGAAACATTTCCTTCACCAATGCCAGTGACTGCCGCGCTGTGTGGGCTGTAGCACCATCTTGCTGGAACCACACGTTCTCTATTTCACCAAAAAGCTCCCTTAGTTGCGGTTGGAGAAAGTCGCGGAGCATGGCACAATAGCGTTCACTGTTGACGGTTAAATTCCTGTCATTTTCTTCGAAAAAGTAAGGACCGATCACTCCGGAATTGTAAACAGCACACCATACTGTTACTTTAGGCCTATGAAGTGGTCGTTGATGAAGTTCTTGGGGATTGTGTTCACACCAGTACCTGCAATTTTGGCTGTTCACTGTTCCGGCAAGGTGAAAGTGTGCTTCATCAGAAAAAATCACAATATCGTTGGGACGAATGTTCCGAAGAAGGTCTTGGCACAAACTTACACGGACACCACAGTCTCGTTCACTCAGTTCCTGCGTAGTTACAAGTTTGTAAGGATGCATTTTAAGATCTCGATGCAAGATTCTTCTCACACTTCGATCAGATATCCGTAATGCTGCCGCATACTTTTTAGCGGATCGTCGAGGAGATTGTTGAACTGAAGCTCTAACTGCATCAACATTTCCGGGGCCTGTTGCAGTCCGTGGTCGTCCAGGTGGTTTCCTTTTTAATGCGGAACCTGTCTCACGAATGTTAGCAACCCAAGAATAAATTGTTTTCTTATCGGGAACAGGGTCCCGTCGTCCGAGCGCAAAGCGAACGCGAAAAGCACGTTGAGTATTAATAGGCGATTCGCCATTTTGAATAAAATCTTCCACTACGAAGGCACGATGTTCACCAGACCACGCCATGGCGTACACTGAAAACGGCACGTAGGCAGCTACGTAACGACGCGCCCCCCACCACTCTGCTCCTTCTACTGTCCGCTGCACGTTACTTTGTAATCGGGGAGTTTTTTATGCCGGACCCTGTATATTCAGGTAACAAAAATAAGGAAAACAAATTTATAGTACAATAGATGGAAATAGGAGGATATGCATTTCCGGCGTTACAACTCCAAACATGTGACTTGTGCATGTCGAAGACTCCATCACGCCCGAACGTTGCTTCGTCGGTAAACAACACAGAGGATGGAAATGTAGGATGCATTTCACACTGTTCCAGGTACCACCGCGAAAACTGTGCTCTGGGTGGATAATCAACTGGTCCCAGGTTGGGGATACGCTATAAGTGAAATGGACGTAACAAATGCTCTCGAAGGACTGTTCTTACATTCGTCTGATTCGTCCCCATGTTAGGTGCAATTGCACGAGTGCTGATTGAAGGATTCCGCTCCATATGCTGCAAGACAGCTTCCTCAAATTGCAGCGTTCTTACTGTGCATTGGCGTCTCTGTCCAGGTAATCTGCTAAATGACCCGGTCTCACGCAGACGTTGCAATACAGCAGCAAACGTCGTATGATGCGGGATACGGCGATTAGGATATTGTTGTTGATGAACTTGCTGTGCAGTTCGTCCGTTGTGGTGCGCTACGTAGTAAGCACCAACCATATCAGTGTACTCACTCCAGGTGTATCGCTCAATTAGTAAACAGAGACAATGCACTACTACACTGGTGGACAGCAGTTGCTTACAACTGAAGAGCGTAATACGCCATCTAACAACTGATGATCGTAATACGGCCTCTAACAACTAAAGAGCGTAATACGGCCTCCAACGGTTTAAATAATCCTCATAGGAAAAAATGATATCAGGAAAAATATTTGTTTTGATGTCCCCTACAACCTCCCAGAGTTTTTCGGTTTAAATACTTTTCACCCTGTATACAATCTGCTAAGTTTTTATTGGTATGGAAGCATTCATGAACTACCCTATAACTAATCCCGTTACAATACACATTCAAGACATGAAGGCACAACGTAATTTTCTTTCTTTTATTTGTCAATTTGACTTAATAATTTAGTTTGAAATATCTCGACATGTACACAAATGTTCTGTAAACGCAACAACTAGTGCCGTCTGTTAACGGTGCTGAGGACTAATTGTGTAAAGGTATTTATATTGTAAAATCACAACTTTCCACAGAACAAAAGCTCTATGGAAAGCATTAATTTTGTTTTTTGTTACCTACAGTACACACTTCGTTAAAAACAAATCTCCTACAAAAAGTAAAGTGTGTCGTATGAAATTTGTGTGAAATCGAATATGTGTGTACACATTTTATTAACATTTGGAGAGAATTGCACTGGATAGTTGAAAGAGATCATTTATTGTTAAAGTAATCGAGTAGTAACAGTCTCTGGCCAATTATTGATTGACACAATGTGCGCGAATACAGCTGACCACATTGTCTTTGTTGGATGTATTCCAGTCTCTGTCCTCCTCTACAGTTTTTACCCTCTACAGCTGCCTCTAGTATCATGGTAGTTATTTCGTTACGACTTAGCAGGTGTCCTGCTATCCAGCACCTTCTTCTTGTCAGTGTTTTCCATGTCTTCCTTTCCTCGCCGATTCTGTGGAGAACCTCGTCATTGCATGCCTTAATGTTCAGTAATGGCTACATATTGAAATGTCGGACGAAGTGGTTCTTATGTTTCCCTAGGAGCGGAGCGCGCTGTTCGAGATCCGGCGCATTAAGAGTCCCGGTTCTACACAGGCAATTATCAGATAAGCTGATAGTGGGGCAAATGGGAGGTCACAACTTCCGGCATACGCCTTATATCCAAGGGAAATCTCCCGAAATCTTGGTTGTAAATGAGGAACTGAGACGACATTAATTTATTTATGGGACGTCATTATTCGTTGTGGATGTTATCCCAAGCTGTGTATGTGTGAAATGCGTAACAGTTATATGTGTGTATGTGTTACTGTCAAAATGGAGAACTGTGTATGTGATGAAGATGTTACGGCGCAACGTCAAGCGCCGGCACGCCAGTCGGGAACGATAGAGAAGGGAAGGCTGTGAGAAGAAGTCAGCCAATTGACACTATTGACACTAAACGGTCCTCCCTCCAGGACGACAACGCGACAGCAATGGCCCCTATTTGAAGAGGACATTAGGACCGCGACCAACTGGTGACGGCCCAGTTCTATAGCAGCTTCAAGATTAGCGACATCGAGAGCGGCGTCAACCCTAGTCACTTCGCTTGTAGTCTCTATATAGCACAGGCTTGGGATTGTCTATACTGAAGAAGACATTATTTCGTACGTCGCCCTTTACTTGCGACACATCTGTGTAATTGCCAAATTTAAGTATTGTAATTTTCTTTTTGTAATAAAACTCATTAATACAACTTGTTTGAATGTCTGTCTAGCAAACCGAGCATGCAGTCTTCGTAGACACTACAGAAGTGGTTTGGAATCGTGGGTTGTGTAACATCAAAACGTTACAGAATGACAGAGAGAGAGTGGGGAGATGCCAATCTACCACTAAATTCAGGACGGTCACTGTAATAATTCAGCTACAAGTCCAAGACATGTTTGTAACGAGCAGTTCCTCAGAGACTCGATTTATATATTTTTTGGATCTTTTTAACTAACTTGTTTTTTTGTTAATCATTTTGTCTTTTTCTTTTGAGTCATCAGTCGTGTGACAGGTTTAATGTAGCCCGCCAGGAATTCCCTTCTTGTGGCAACCTCTTCATCTCAGATTAGCACTTACAAGCTCAATTATTTGCTGGTTGTATTCCAATCTCTGTCTTCCTCTATACAGGTTTGCCGGCCGAAGTGGCCGTGCGGTTAAAGGCGCTGCAGTCTGGAACCGCAAGACCGCTACGATCGCAGGTTCGAATCCTGCCTCGGGCATGGATGTTTGTGATGTCCTTAGGTTAGTTAGGTTTAACTAGTTCTAAGTTCTAGGGGACTAATGACCTCAGCAGTTGAGTCCCATAGTGCTCAGAGCCATTTGAACCATCTATACAGGTTTTGCTCTTTGCCCTCTACAGCTCCCTCTACTACCATCGAACTCAGTCCCTCTTGTCTTAACAGTTGTCCCATCATCCTGACCCTTGTCCTTGTCAGTGTTTTCCACATATTCCTTTCCTCTCCGATTCTGTGCAGAATCTTGTCATTCCTTACCTTTTCAGTCCACCTAATTTTTGATATTCGTCTGTAGAACCACATATCAAATGCATCGATTCTCTTCTGTTCCAGTTTTCCCGCAGTCCATGTTACACTACCACACAATGCTGTGCTCCAAACGTACATTCTCACAAATTTCTTTCTCAATTTAGGCCTGTGTTTGGTAGTAGTAGACTTCGCTTGGCCAGGAATGCCTTTTGTGCCAGTGCCAGTCTCCTTTTGATGTCCTCCTTGCCCCCCGTTCAACATTGGTTCAAAAGGCTCTAAGCACTATGGGACTTAACATCTGAGGTCATCAGTCCCCCAGACTTAGAACTACTTAAACCTAATTAACCTAAGGACATCACACATCCATACCCGAGGCAGGATTCGAACATGCGACCGTAGCAGCAGCGCGGTTCCGGACTGAAGCGCCTAGAACCGCTCGGTCACAGCGGCCGGCCATCATTGGTTATTTTGCTGCCTAGGTAGTAGAATTCCTTAACTTCGTCTACTTCGTGATCATCAATTTTGATGTTAAGTTGCACGCTGTTCTCATTCCTGCTACTTCTCAGCTACTCCGGTTTTCTTCGATTTACTCTCAATCCATATTCTGTCCTGTTCATTCCATTCAGCAGATCATGTAATTCTTCTTCACTTTTACTCAGGATAGCAAAGTCATCAGCGAATTGTGTCATTGATATTTTGAATTGTAATACCACTCCTGAACCTTTCTTTTATTTCCATCATTGCTTCTTCGATGTACAGATTGAATAGTAAGGGCGAAAGACCACATTCCTGTCTTACACCCTTTTTAATCCGAGCACTTCGATTTTGGTCGTCCATTCTTATCATTCCCTCCTGGCTCTTGTACATATTGGATATTACCCGTTTCTCCCTGTAGCTTACCCCTATTTTCCTCAGAATTTCGAACGTCTTGCTCCATTTTACCTTGTCGAACGTTTTTTGTAGATCGATGAATCCAATGACCGTATTTTGTTTCCTTTAGTCGTGCTTCCACTATCAACCGCAACGTCAGAATTACTTCTCTGAGGCCTTTTTCTTTCCTAGAGCCAAACTGATCGTCATCTAACACATCCTCAATTTTTCTCCATTCTTCTGTATATTATTCTTGTCAGAAACTTGGATGCATGAGAGGTTCACCTGATTGTGCGATAATTCTTGCAATTGTCAACTCTTGCAGTCTTCGGAAGTGTGGGGGTGATATTTTTCAGAAAGTCAGATGTTATGTCGCCAGACTCATTCATTCTGCACACTAACGTGAATAGCCTTTGTGTTGCCGCTTCTCCCGAATGATTTTAAAAAGTGTGATGGAACTTTTATTTATCGCTTCTGCCTTATTTGATCTTCAGTCCTTCAAAGCTCTCTTAAATTCTGATTCTAATACTGGATCGCCTATCTCTTCTAAATCGACTCCTGCTTTTTCTTCTATCACATCAGTCACATCTTCCCCCTCATAGAGGCCTTCAATGTACTCTTTCCATCTATCCGCTCTCTCCTCTGCATTTAACAGTGGAATTACCATTCCACTCTTAATGTTATACCCTTGCTTTTAATTTTAGCGAATGTTGTTTTTACTTTCCTATATGCTGAGTCAGTCCTTCCGACAATCATTTATTTTTCGATTTCTTCACATTTTTCTTGCAACCATTTCGTCTTAGCTTCCCTGTAGTTACTGTTTATTTTATTCCTCAGCGACTTATATTTCTGTATACCTGTATACCTTCTTTCATCGATCAGTTGAATTATTTCTTCTTTTACCCATTATTTCTTACCTTCTTTGTGCCTGTGTTTTTCTTTCCAACTTCCGTGATTGCCCTTTTTATGTCGTCATTCTTTAGTACTTCCGTACCTCACTTCTTTGCATATTGAATCTTCCTGACTAATTTCTTAAATTTTAGCCCACTCTTCATCACTACCACATTGTGTCACAATAAAGCAGCAGTAATCATTACTTAGAATAAAAAGACGACTTTGATGTTATTATTAATGTTGGCACTTAAAATGTTTCAGAAAATCTTTCTTTTGTAGGCTACCATTATTAAAAAAGTCATTGCTGTCGTATAGTAGGTTCTAATCTGCTGCACGTCATAACGTGTATTAACAAAAATGTTGTTCAGTTTATGATAAGCCGTATGGTTTGTATAAATAGATGTGTAAGTGCTTTTCTTCGATTTGCCTACTAACGACCACATGAAATAACGCATGCATTATTTCTTATCTCCTTTCTTTCCTTCCAGTAATTTTACATTCTTACCGATGTTTCTTCTTGTTTTTACTGTCCATATTGCACTTGTCTTTTCCTTTATGTTTTGTTAGAAGCCTTTGGGACCGTTTAATTTTGCTCTGAACCTTTCTCTTTCTCCTATTTCTTCCACCATTATTTCCATTTCCCTCAGGTCTGGATTAACTTCTTTCATCCACGTCATTGATGTTCTGGGACTTCTGTCAAAGAAGTTAAAAAGGCTTTTTGCTGTCCTGTTTTCATGTAGCCTTTTTAGGTAACTGCAGAATGCAACTCTTCTGTTCCACACTGTATGTGATATTTTCTCTATTTTTTCAATAACTTGTTTATTACTTCCTAATTTCCATTTCCTATTCTCATATTTTTACGGCAGTGTACTTTTCCTTGCCTTGCCTTGCTGTCTGGTAAGGCGTGTAGTTCGGATATTTTCTTCTTTTGGACTACCTTGGTCGTAGTGGTTCCTTCTGCTTCTGGATGTTCCAAACACTGGATTCTGAAGACGCAGTACTGTCAGCCGATTCCGCCTTGCTTGGGTTATTCCATCGTTGTGTTGGTTACCAGATGTTAGGTAGATATTGCAGAAGTGTTGGTCAGCGTTTAAACTGTCATTAGTTAGAGTTGCCATCTGGTTAAGTGAATACAACTCTTGGCTGCCTGTCTCATCGGTTATGAAGTTGAGCGACTTTCCCAGACCGATCCTTGGAGCACTGTCTGAGGCCCACTTCTCTCTTGGTTTGAGCAGGTTGTGATGATTGTTTTTTTTTAAATATTTTAGTGTCTCTTGGAGAAGTTAACTGTTTTTAAGAATTTTCTATCCAGGCCTTCAGCTGTTAAATTGAATTTCTGGTCAATAAGGCCATAAGCCATGTGTGCAACTGGCTTAAGAATTTTTTATTAGACATTGTGTCTTAAAAGTCATATTTGATAATTGTTCCTTATTGTCAACCTCATTTGCAGTTGGTTCCAAATAAAGTGTACCTGACTTTTTTTTTAAAAAAAGTGATCAACCAATGTTAACTGAGTGAGGCCCCATCCACACCAAATCCTGCCTTTTCCTAAGTCCCATGTCTCATCTGTATTTAACGAAAGGCATTCTGATGCATAAAGGCATTCTGGTTTAATGACAGTATTGTAATGCTGAAGTTCTGCATTTTTGGAAACACGTTTCTTGTTATCCAGGTTTTTTGTTATTTGAAAAGTCACCTCCATTTTTCCTTGTCCTTGCTAGGTTAGCTTCTTTGTCTAAAACATTTGGTTGTATTATTTCACCTAGATATTTAAATTATGTAGCCTTTTTTATTTTACCATAATCAGTTCCCATACATTCTGGTGCCTCCTTCACATGTCATGTACTTTGTTTTTTCAAAACATATGTGTAGGCCTGCTTTTGACACTGTCCCTTGTAGGAAATTTATCTGCATTGTTCCATCTGCTACAGATTCAGCAAATCTGGGAAGATCATCTACATAAGCTAGACTATCAAAATTCAAATTCTCCCCTTCTGTCCCAACTGTGAATCTTCTAATTCCTTCATCTTCTGTTCTTTTTCTCCATTCCCTGATTACCTCTTCTAACATAGGAAACGTAGGAAATTTATCTGCATTGTTCCATCTGCTACAGATTCAGCAAATCTGGGAAGATCATCTACATAAGCTAGACTATCAAAATTCAAATTCTCCCCTTCTGTCCCAACTGTGATTCTTCTAATTCCTTCATCTTCTGTTCTTTTCCTCCATTCCCTGATTACCTCTTCTAACGTACAACCGAACAGCAGTGGGGACAGTCCATATCCCTGCCTTATGCAAGTTTTTATCTCAAAATCCTTGGAGGTTTCACCTAGAAATTTAATTTTGCAGTGGTATTTGTTAGTGAGTCTTTTATGATTGCCACTAATTTTTTGTCACCTCCACACTCTTTTAACCTGAAAAGCATATGACTCACTTGGTAGGAAAACATAATTTGTATTTGTTAGCGTGTCTTTTATGATTGCCACTAATTAATCTTAAAAGAGTGTGGAGGTAACAAAAAATTAATGGCAATCATAAACGACACACTAACAAATGCAAATTATGTTTTCCTGCCAAATGAATCACATGCTTTGTTGATGTCTACAAATGTTATACAAATGCTTTTATATCTCGTTCCTCTGTACCCAATTATGAATTTCAGATCTTAAATTTGTTCCACAAAGTATCCTCTTTTTCTAAACCCTCCTTTGTACTCTTCTAAATACTGATCCAATTGGCTTTCCAGTATGTTTTGTAATGCTTTTGAAAAAATGCAAGTCACTGGAAGGAGGGATATTCCTCTATATTTAATAGGGTCAGTTTTATGTCCTTTTTGTGGCTCGAGTGAATTAATGCTGTCTTTCAATCTTCTGGTATAGCTTCAGTTTCCAGATTTTTTGAAATATGCCATGTGGATTCTTGACTGTTCCTACACCTGCAATTTTCCATATTTCAGCAGTTACTGAATCTTACCTGGGGAGGGGGGGGGGCGGCTTGTCATTCTTCAGATCTTTAATGATATTTTGGATTTCATTAATACTGAGTTATTGTGAGTTTGTGTGAGTGTATTATTATTATTATTATTATTACTCTTTCCTGTCTCAGACGTTATGTCTGGTTAAAAATGGACCTTATTATTATTACTATAAGATATTGTCTCTATTCAACTCAACGCTATAGAGTTTTATATTGTTAGTAACGCCTGTGTCAACTTCCTAGTTATCGTCAATATGTTCTTTCTTTCTAATTTCAGTTTCTCATTTTTGTGCACTTAAATGTACAGTTGTATTACCGAATGTACTTAAAAATTTTTGTTCTAAGATCGTGTTGGGAGATTTTTTTGGGGGGGAGGGGTGGGGGACGGTCTCATGCTCACGGTCATTTTTCCAAATTAAATGTTGACAAACGGTCGCTTTATAAGGTAAATACTGGTTTAACCGGAGTTCACTTGCAAATGTTACAATCGATGGAGTGAGACAAAGACATTATTGTTTTTTAATCGATTGATTAGCAGTTTCTTACAGTCTTTTTTATTGCAAACATTCAAAGTCGTCAAGGAATAGCTGCTTCACCGAGAAAGTACCCAGGATCTGAGCTTGACAGTGGAGGATGGGTTGGTGGGAGGGGGACGGTCGGGGGAGGCTCATGTTAGTTTCACGGGGAATGACAAAATAGTTCGAAAATTTCAAGACAAATGGCCCTGGGTCAATCTCCCTTACACGCTCTGGCTTTCTTTAGAGTAATACTGAACTGGTACTTCTGTCTATTTGTAGGGGCAGGATGCGAATTCAGTTTGAGAAGAATTTTGTTCTATGAATAGGGTTTGTGGGAAACTGATATGCTATGCCCATCACTTCAGATCATGGCATGGGTTTGTGTGTTGTTGTTAACATAAGTTAGTTTAAGGTAGTTTAAGTAGTGTGTAAGCCTAGGGACCGATGACCTAAGCAGTTTGGTCCTTTAGCAATTCATATACATTTGATCATTTTGGCAAAATACTGAAATGACATGGGAATTCGGTGTAGATGTCAACATATCGCTTCTAAATTTCAAATAGACCATAGTAACGCAGACCGTCAGACACTCCTAAGTTTAATGGGAGAGTCTGAAATATTTTCAGAAGTAACCTGTTTAGTTGAAACTTTGTACCGCATAAAAACATTGAATGGTGAAACTGATGTAAGTTGTAAACTGAAATGAGACAAATCACCTAATGTGGACCTTACTAGACTTGTTTAGGCTGGTGATATAGCATTAATTAGTTCCAGAATAAATCAAAACAATAAAAAATTATTTCAAACTGGCTGAGGAAACAGGATTAGATTTTAATGATAAGGAGGTGGAACATTTGGTCATAAATAAGAACATCATAAGTGATGCCCCTTTGACTATAGGTGGATTCACTTTCAAGACAGTGTAAAACTACATTGGACTTGTGGTACGATTTGGAAAGCGACAGGCGACAAGAGTTACCGCCCTGCCAGCAGTCACTTTAATTATTAAAACTTGCACTTGACTACCTGCCCCATGTGTCTGCTAAAATGATTTTGCCCTTTGACTGTGTTTGTTGTTGATAGCCTGTATGAGAAGTTATCAAATATCAGAATCTCAATAAACTTGAATGCTGAAATAATATTTATGGAATGATGCCCCTGTTGTTATTTTAGTCAATTGTTGACAGGTGATTAATATATAAACATGTGATTGATCTTTTATAAAAGTTATGTCACAAGTTTATTGATTAAAAATAGGGCAAAATACATGTTAAGCATGATGACAAAATAGAACATGAACCGACGGCAGCACAAATATGCAACAAACAGTTAACACTTCCCTGTATGGTGGCTGGTTGCCAAAGACTGTGGCATTTTCTGATTGGACTATTTACTCTGGCTAAAAGTGTGGATAACGCAATCTGAAACGATCTAACATGTGGATAACGCAATCTGAAATGATCTAACACTGAATACACTTTGATGGCTACTATACCTCTTTTCTCGATGTGTGGCACTGCCTCAGGTGACAGCCATGGTTCAAGCGTCTGGAGGACAGCAATGTGCGGCGCCTGTAATTCCCTATCAGGGGCACGAAACATGCAGAGTCGCGGCTCACGAGGTGTTAGATGGATAATAATTGTTTTCTAATGGAATCCTGAAATCTCGGCAGATTCCAGTGTGTGACTCTCCCTTTTCGCTGGTCATACCATAGACCAATTTGACTCACTTATATGACAGTGCAAACAAGGAGATCAAGACCAGGGCGACAGACCGGTCACAAATAACATTGCCCTTGGCAGAACGAGTTGTCTAGGTCAATGAGGTCTAAAATGTCGGTACAGCTAAATCCTCACCATAGGCTCCACAGTCAATACCAGTACTAGTGCAAAGCTAGGCTCAGGACAAGTGCTGCAAGTGCCACGTACTCATACCAAAAGTCAAGACCTGAATCCTCTCCTTAGAGCATGAATCAGAAGACCCAGGTCCGAACAGAGTCTGGATTGGAAGATCCACTCCAGATCAGATTCTGAACCGGAAGACCAAGTTTCTCACTTTCCATCAGATCTCGGTAAACTTCCCAAAAGCACTCCTGTAACCGCTCTCACAAATCTCTCGTGCCAATCACAAGACCCCATCAGCTCCATGTCTCTTGCCTTGAAAGACAAGACAAGTTAGAGACATGTTATTGCCAGTGTAGATCCTGACACAGACCTGGAAGTCGTGGTGAAAAAAAAAAATGTATGGTGTTGCACATACACTGCTTGGACGTGTTACAAAAGTTAAAACACTGTATCAAACAACAAAATAGGGAATTTCTCTTGCGACTGATGGTCTGTGGGATATGGTCCTCCTACAGTACAGGCGATGACACTTTACCTGGTTTGTGCAGCCGACTTTCAATATCTGCCACCTGCTGCAATGGACATATACCTGTATATTTAATGGGGTCACTGCATATGCTCGATACTAGCATACAGACAGAATTATTTTCGATATATCAGAAGACAGGGGTGCAGTGAAAAATCTTATTAAGTCCTCTAGCAGATGATGCTAGCAGAGCTTTTATTGTTTTTAGTTTTTCTCTGTTGGATGGTACAAAATAACGGCGATAGAGAGAATGTCTGAGTGACAGACATGAATGCACCCTGAAAGACACATATCGCCTTCAGACTGCAATACTTGTAGTTTGGAAATGTACCGCAATGCAGCAACAAAATCCTTGTCCCTCTCCCAGTTACCGTAACTGTTCGTACTGAATTTTGCTACTACTACCTCGTATAGCAAGAGAAAGTTTCGTTTGGTGCTGGTCTTACATATTCTACTCGTTTGGCAGAGCTATGACAACATGTTCCCATTTCCACCGAGTGGTCAAAACACTGTCTTGTCGCATTCACTCAGCTCACTCTGTTTCTCTGCAGGTTGAAGAAGGTGGTAGATATAGCGCTTCCCGACTTCTGCTCAGTTATGACTTAAATTGGAATGATCACAGCCAGCCGCTTTGGCCGAGCGGTTCTAGGCGCTTCAGTCTGGAACCGCGCTGCTGCTATGGTCGCAAGTTCGAATCCTGCCTTGGGCATGGATGTGTGTGATGTCCTTAGGTTAGTTAGGTTTAAGTAGTTGTAAGTCTAGGGGACTGATGACCTGAAATGCTTAGTGCCATTTGAAGAATTTTTTTCAACGATCACACGCACAAAGCTGCAGGGATTGCGGAGTAGTGACTGAGGAACAGTTGCAAGACGCATAGGAGCTGTCTAAAACCACGTTGGAGTTTTACTGTAGCAGATAGTTCCAATCAAGGTGACTCGTTTCGTGATATGAGAGAGTGCCACGAATATGATTCACCAGTGTCTGTATTCATTAAAAGACGTCTCCATATGAACCAAAGCAAGTATGTGGTTGAATGGAGACACTTGATTCCAAATCACAAGCAGTGTTTCTACCATAATCCGTAACGCCATCAGCGATTCTTGTTTTTGCCTGTAGAACCAAGGCAGGCTTTTCTTCATGGTGATGGTAACATAGTCGTTGTGACCATGGTTTTAACAGTGCAGTCTTTACGCGAAATGTATGTTGCCAGCGGTAGAATCTTGTGTGGTCAACTTCAAGTGTCGGTTCTCAATAGTGTTCCTTGAAAACAGCGTTGTCTTCTCTCCGGGGATTTCCTGGTGAGTGTAATCCGACTGCTGGAAAAAAATTTCTCGCTATGCAAAGTGAATCTCATGATCAATTTAATTTAGTAGCCTATCAGTTTGGTATAAATGACATGCAGCCTGGCAGGTGGAAGCGATGGCTAGGGTACAACAGATACGACTCTTGACTCGAGGCGGTAAACAGGCATTTTCGTTTGTTTGTTGCGGCAATATCTTTTAACGATATTTCAATCTCTCACCTACACATGGAGAGACGACCATCGTAATAAAATCAGATGTGTTACAGAATTTATAAAGTGATATTTACAACTTCTCCGTGCTGTTGCCGCGCGGGATTAGCCGAGCGCTCTGAGGCACCTGCAGTCATGGACTGTGCGGCTGGTCCCGGCGGAGGTTCGAGTCCTCCCTCGGGCATGGGTGTGTGTGTTTGTCCTTAGGATAATTTAGGTTAAGTAGTGAGTAAGCTTAGAGACTGATGACCTTAGCAGTTAAGTGCTATAAGATTTCACACACAGTTGAACAGCTTGTGCTGTTACCTTAAGAGACTTCGAATGTGGCGAGCCATGTGGCTACTTTAAGGCAGTTTGAAAGTGAGGAGGCGTGCTGCGACAAAGGTAGATGTTAGCACACCATATTGAGCCAAAAATTGCTTTAACATTCTAGCCATTATCTAACAGATAAGAAAAGATTTTTTCCTGACTGATGAGAGAATACTTAGAGGAAATGTTACTATGCCGTACTGTTACATAAGTTTCACAACAAATAGCGATACTTCAACGATGTGGAAAGTGTGTATGCCTCGATTTCTTCTGTCTTCGAAAATAACTCGACTGAGAGGGAGAAAGCTACTAATCGTGTGAGAAATTCGAGGTGTTTGGTGAACAACATTGCGGTCTTGGATTGCGGGTTTTTTAAACTGGGTGGTCTATGTCAGGGTTGAAATGCTTAGAACTGCTTTATATGTCCAAGCCGCAGCTGCTTGTTTTGCTGTTCACTGTGGCTGGCTGCAAAGGTGGTCACGAAAAAACAGGAACCAGAAGTAAAGGATTAGTTCATCCTGTGACAGGCGGTTAGGTACAAAGAATCCGTCGATCTGTGTGATCTTGCCTATGGCAGTGAAGGCAGGCAAAGTGACCAGTGTGCTGGGTGTGCGCGACAGAAGCGGATGTACGTGATGCGTGAGAGGAGTTTCAAAATGACAGGGGTTTGCATTAGATGTATTGACAACAACCGAACTCCTACCACTCCAGTCATCCCGAGATGCCCTCCATGGCTGGGATTGGTGCATTCTGGCGTACACACAATAGTTTTCACTGAGCTCTGAGCGTTGGAGCCGGCGGCATATGAGTGATTTGGCACACTGCATGTGGACCTTGGGACACGATAGTGCAGGATGTGTGAGTGTTTCAGTGATCTCCAATATCTACCAATGGCAATTACTATTACGGACAGGATCGTGGTATAGTTGTGTATTGTTTAGAGTTTCTCAATACATTGCAGTGGACTCTTACAGTGGTAATCGCTGTTGTCTCTATTCTATCACGCAGTAGAAACTTCCTCCCTCCTGAATGTAGCAGAGAGAATCAATTTAGGAATCCTGTAGCACTATTAGAAGCATAATGACGACGTCAAATTCCCGATTGGTCAATTTATTGTTCGGTACAGGCAGACACGGCCTGCACGGGTAAAGGTCTCTATCCTGGCCAGTGCGGATGGTGGCTACCCTGTAGACAGCAAATGGAGCGCGCCTCGCAATCGCTAGTTTGTGTGATCGGTAGTATTTTTTGTTTCACCATGTTTAGTGGAACATTGTAATGCAGGAGGGTGTTTGCGCTATCCAACACTGATGTGGACAAGATCTCAGATATATTTAGCGCTATGATCTATTTGTGGTGGAAATTTAATCACTTGATTTCGATAATGTTTGTGTGTCATACTCAAACATTGAAAATATGTTTTATTATGAAGAAGGATCATCGTAAGGTGGAGATGAGTGTTTAAAGTGATCTATTTGACTCCCATAAATTGTTAAGCAATTAAGTTGATAGGGTAGTGAAAATGGCTTATTTCACTCATTTTTGATATCGAAATTGCATCAGCTCTCTCTTTGTCTCCAGCATTAGCCGATAGGAACACTGTATTCTGAGGAGCGGGACGTTGGTTCACACAGACAGACAGGGAGTGGCCTCTTAGAAAGACAGAGACTGGAAACGCGTCTTGAATTTCCCAATCAACAGAATGCCACCACTGGATGCTTTATCTGGAGGTCGCGAGATCAAAGGAGGGTGATATGCAGTCTGTGATCTCTGGTATTTAGTAACGTGACCTGCAATTAGGACGCCGGCCAGAGTGGCCGAGCGGTTCTAGGCGCTACAGTCTGGAACCGCGCGACCGCTAAGTCGCAGGTTCGAATCCTGCCTCGGGCATGGATGTGTGTGGTGTCCTTAGGTTAGTTAGGTTTAAGTAGTTCTAAGTTATAGGGGACTGATGGCCTCAGAAGTTAAGTCCCATAGTGCTCAGAGCCATTTGAACCATTTGTAATTAGGACGTTGGGCGGTTTTGACCTTCTTGGCGGTGCCCTGACGATAGACACACGCACAGGAGATCCCAAATGGTGGCCACTATATCGCATTTCTTTCCATTCATGATCTATAGAGTCCTTTTGCAGGGTTTAGCTGTCAGTGCAATAAGACTGCTGTATGTTTCTGGATCTGTACAAAATAGTTTGCCGCTGAGATTCTAGTAATTCGTCCATCTGCAGAAAGTGGCGGTTGGTTGGATTTTCCCCGTATGTGCTTAGAGGTCAGTGTGCTTTGAAATGTGAGCAAAGTAAAACATAAGAGCATTAACATCCCTGACTCCAGCAGCATATATAAACTAAGCCTAGTCAGCGTTTCCAACTATCAGGATAAAAAAGCGCCGCAATCTTCCATACTGCAATAGATTTCTTGACAAATTCGTTACATTAATTATATTCCAGGTGCCACCTTCTGCCCTGTAAATGGTTTAAATAAACAGTATTCCTAACACTGCAGTCAATTTCCTGACAAACTCTTTGACTAAATAAGTAAACTATATTGCAAACTAAATAAATAAACTATATTCCAAACACCACCTCGCATCGCAAAAATTGTTTAAATAAACAATATTCCACACTTTGCCTAAGTTCTTCAAACAATATTCCATGCAGTGCAATCGATTTCCTCAAGTTAATATGAATGGACAAACACGTATAGCATACACAGGGTGACAGAAAACATACAGTTGTCCATTCATATTAATTTGAGGTGGCACATAAAACCATTTTCCTGCGTAGTTTTCTTTGAAAGAAGTGAATCTATTCGCTTTGCAGTGCGCACGCCTGCCACCTCTCCTAAGATTTTTCAGCTATCAGATAAGCGAAACATAAATCTGGATGCCTTAGCGGTGATTTGAACCGTTGTCCTCCCGAATGAAGTCAGAAAGCATTACCCGAAGTTTCGTATTTGAAAACTGATATAAAATTCAGGTTGAAACTTGTTCAGAATTTATTTGAACATACACTTCAAGTTTTACTTGTTAGGCTACCAAAGTCCCAGAAGAAACACACATACACCCCATTACTCATTCTTTCAGCTACTCGTCACAGATTCCAGATTTGCAGTTACAATGGTTGCATGGTTGCAGGTTAGTCGAGTAACAACTGCAAATAAAAACTGGCACAGAATGCATTTGAGTAATCAGGTGTCATTTCTGAAATGCGTTAAGTTTATGAAGAGATGTATTAACTTTTGTGGAACTAGGTAACTTGTTCATGAACGCATGCAGATGGATTATTTTACTCTTAGAATCCCGACTTTATTTTTACCTGCTTTAACGCTCATTGTATTTTTTTTTGCTGTCATTCCCACACGTAATTTATTCATTGTTTTCATTAAGCCCCAAGACCCTAAATTTGTGCAATTATTTTATTCTTGGCACCACTGGCGTTTCCACATAAAATAAGTTGTTATTTTGGCATAATTTTTCTTGGCCTAGCCCTTTCACTCCGAGCTGCTCACTTTCCTACCTTTCAGTACTGGATTTCCATCTCAGCTCTTGATACTCATATAGCTGCTTCTCTATTCTGCAAAGGCCTCCTTACTGCTGATACAGACGGTATATGTCTTTTCCCTAGCTATCCACCCTTCTACTAATGTATATTTGTTCTCTAGCAGTTCTTTCTTAGCAATTTTGCACATTCTGTCAGTCTCATTTTTGAGTCCGTCTGTATACCATTTTGCCTGTTTCATTTGTTGCATTTTAGTGTTTTCTCCTTGCATCAGTTAAATTCAATACCTCATGTAATAACCAAGGATTTCTACTAGGCCTTGTCTTTTTACCTGTTTGATCCCCTGCTGCCTTCGCTGTTTCATTTCCCAAAGCTACACCATCATCTTCTACTGTATGCCTCGCCCCAGGTTCAGTCAACGTTGTCTAACACTCCCTTTGAAAGTTTCAGCAACCTCTGGTTCTTTCAACTTTACTAGTTCCCAACGCCTTAGTATCCTGCCTTTAATTTCACACTTAAAGAAAACAAATTAAAATTTTAGTTATGCAAGAAAGGAGACTGATAGATGAGAACACCACAGATTTTAGAAATATAGACTGTGCAGAATAAAACAAACAAAAGAATTTTTAAAATTCACTCTATCTGTGAACTTCATTCGCAGTTTCACAAGACATTCTTACTTCCATAATGGAGCCAGTGAATAACAGATAAATGACAGTTTCTTTCAACTGTGCAAATGAAATGTACAGATAATTAATGCATATATACCAGTCAACAGACATGATAAATAAAACCCAGAAAAACTAAATAAGTCAATGGAAATGGTACAAAATATAATCTCTAAAATTCCACAAAATGATATGAAAATTCCAACGGAAAATTTTAATTTACAGTTAGAGCAACAAAGAAAATTTATGAAAACGATTGATGTATTCTCTGCACGCATATGGAACAATCAAAAGGAATAGCGATCGTTAGAACTGTGCAGAAATTTCAACTTCGCATTTATGCCGTCTCAGTTAAAAGAAAATACCTCAAAACAAAACACATGGCGATCACCCAAAGATAAAAGTGAAGTCCAAACCGATCCTATCATAATTTGGTATCCATTTCACAACGAGATTGTAAAGATTCAAGTAAACGAGGGAGCTAATACTGACAAAGACCGCTAACACGAGTTGAACTAAATTTAAAGCCCCAAATATTGAACCTGAGATGTCAGTAATACCTAAATTTTATACTAGCGAAATTCTACTACTACCCTCAGCAACTGATCTCGATAAAATGGAAACACAAAATTTGGTACCACTGAAACACAAGCTTTTCAAAACTGGCTACAACAAATTTCTTTAAAGATAGTTAGAGATAAAATCCTTGATGGAATGAAGATCGTGAATAGGCAGGAAAATTTCAACACAAGCTATTCATAACATGGGATGGTAACAAATAAAATAATGCAATGACATTTTCCTGATAACTATAAAAGAAGCTTCAAAATTAATCATAAAAACTAAGACACGATGAGAACAATCAACTCTTTGAAACTGTAGACTATTTTGAAAATTTTTTAAAAACCCTGAGTGGTATACACACCATTTAAAACGAATCTAAATGAATAAAGATAATTAGCGCGTAAAAACCTAGTAAACTGCAGAGGCCCTTACAGATGTTTCAAAATGACACTAAATTGTCCCTAGCTCACAAAAAAGAATCCATCGGGAATTTCCATAAAACCAATCCAGATTCTCAAGAATTACCATAAATGCAGAGGAAATTACTAAATTAAAAGGTTAAAAAATAAGTAATAGTTTGGAGAAAATGAAATTGTTGTAGGGATTCTGCAACCAGCTTGACCAAAAAACTTAAAATAAATTACATGTTGTTGTTGTTGTGGTCTTCAGTCTTGAGACTGGTTTGATGCAGCTCTCCATGCTACTCTATCCTGTGCAAGCTTCTTCATCTCCCAGTATCTACTGCAACCTACATCCTTCTGAATCTGCTTAGTGTATTCATCTCTTGGTCTCCCTCTACGATTTTTACCCTCCACGCTGCCCTCCAATGCTAAATATGTGATCCCTTGATGCCTCAAAACATGTCCTACCAACCGATCCCTTCTTCTAGTCAAGTTGTGCCACAAACTTCTCCTCTCCCCAATCCTATTCAATACCTCCTCATTAGTTACGTGATCTACCCACCTTATCTTCAGCATTCTTCTGTAGCACCACATTTCGAAAGCTTCTATTCTCTTCTTGTCCAAACTAGTTATCGACCATGTTTCACTTCCATACATGGCTACACTCCATACAAATACTTTCAGAAACGACTTCCTGACACTTAAATCTATACTCGATGTTAACAAATTCCTCTTCTTGAGAAACTCTTTCCTTGCCATTGCCAGTCTACATTTTATATCCTCTCTACTTCGACCATCATCGGTTATTTTACTCCCTAAATAGCAAAACTCCTTTACTACTTTAAGTGTCTCATTTCCTAATCTAATTCCCTCAGCATCACCCGACTTAATTTGACCACGTTCCATTATCCTCGTTTTGCTTTTGTTAATGTTCATCTTATATCCTCCTTTCAAGACACTGTCCATTCCGTTCAACTGCTCTTCCAAGTCCTTTGCTGTCTCTGACAGAATTACAATGTCATTGGCGAACCTCAAAGTTTTTACTTCTTCTCCATGAATTTTAATACCTACTCCGAATTTTTCCTTTGTTTCCTTTACTGCTTGCTCAATATACAGATTGAATAACATCGGGGAGAGACTACAACCCTGTCTTACTCCTTTCCCAACCACTGCTTCCCTTTCATGCCCCTCGACTCTTATAACTGCCATCTGGTTTCTGTACAAACTGTAAATAGCCTTTCGCTCCCTGTATTTTACCCCTGCCACCTTCAGAATTTGAAAGAGAGTATTCCAGTTAACATTGTCAAAAGCTTTCTCTAAGTCTAAAAATGCTAGAAACGTAGGTTTGCCTTTTCTTAATCTTTCTTCTAAGATAAGTCGTAAGGTCAGTATTGCCTCACGTGTTCCAACATTTCTACGGAATCCAAACTGATCTTCCCCGAGGTCGGCCTCTACCAGTTTTTCCATTCGTCTGTAAAGAATTCGCGTTAGTATTTTGCAGCTGTGACTTATTAAACTGATAGTTCGGTAATTTTCACATCTGTCAACACCTGCTTTCTTTGGGATTGGAATTATTATATTCTTCTTGAAGTCTGAGGGTATTTCGCCTGTCTCATACATCGTGCTCACCAGATGGTAGAGTTTTGTCATGACTGGCTCTCCCGAGGCCATCAGTAGTTCAAATGGAATGTTGTCTACTCCCGGGGCCTTGTTTCGACTCAGGTCTTTCAGTGCTCTGTCAAACTCTTCACGCAGTAACTTATCTCCCATTTCGTCTTCATCTACATCCTCTTCTATTTCCATAATATTGTCCTCAAGTACATCACCCTTGTATAAACCCTCTATATACTCCTTCCACCTTTCTGCCTTCCCTTCTTTGCTTAGAACTGGGTTGCCATCTGAGCTCTTGATATTCATACGAGTGGTTCTCTTCTCTCCAAAGGTCTCTTTAATTTTCCTGTAGGCAGTATCTATCTTACCCCTAGTGAGACAAGCCTCTACAGCCTTACATTTGTCCTCTAGCCATCCCTGCTTAGCCATTTTGCACTTCCTGTCGATATCATTTTTGAGACGTTTGTATTCCTTTTTGCCTGCTTCATTTACTGCATTTTTATATTTTCTCCTTTCATCAATTAAATTCAATATTTCTTCTGTTACCCAAGGATTTCTATTAGCCCTCGTCTTTTTACCTACTTGATCCTCTGCTGCCTTCACTACTTCATCCCTCAGAGCTACCCATTCTTCTTCTACTGTATTTCTTTCCCCCATTCCTGTCAATTTTTCCCTTATGCTCTCCCTGAAACTCTCTACAACCTCTGGTTCTTTCAGTTTATCCAGGTCCCATCTCCTTAAATTCCCACCTTTTTGCAGTTTCTTCAGTTTCAATCTGCAGTTCATAACCAATAGATTGTGGTCAGAATCCACATCTGCCCCAGGAAATGTCTTACAATTTAAAACCTTGTTCCTACATCTCTGTCTTACCATTATATAATCTATCTGATACCTTTTAGTATCTCCAGGATTCTTCCAGGTATACAACCTTCTTTTATGAAGCAAAACATATGGCGAACTACAAAAAATTCGGATGACTGAGAAACTGCATTGAGACGCACACTACATAAGAAGGGCAACAGAACTGATGTTAATAACTGTAGAGGGTTTCCCTTCTTTCTGTATCACATGAAATTCTATCACAATGGCTCCTAGACCGAACACAAAAACTGCAAAATTGGCGAATATCGGGCAGGATCCACAGCGAATAGACCTTTTGCAGAACAAATTTTAGTTATAAGATGTTCTCATAAAAAAACGTATGACTCGGAAGGCCGTATTCTGAAAGAACTAGGTCTGAATCTCAAAAGCACTAGTGTTGTTAGTGGAAGTAAGGTCACCTACAATAACTGTAACTGTTTGGTGTTAAATTTTTGTTCTTATACATTTTAAAAGCCTTTATGTCATATTTACTTAAAATTGTCACCAGAATATTCTTTTTGAATCATGTATGACAATGTTAAATTGAGGTTGTATTAAAGGTAGGGTACATAACAAGTTAATGTCTATATTTTATTTTCGTTAACGAGCTCTAGAAGATGACCATAACTGACTTTGGACGTAAGCATTAAAACTCCATACATCAGATCGAGCGAGGTGGTGCAGAAGTTAGTGAATGCGCATTTGGGTGGACGATGATCAAATCCCTGTCCGGCCATCGAAACTGAAGTTTTTCATGATTTCCCAAAATCGCTCCAGGTCGATACCGGCTTTGAAAAGGGCACTGCCGATTTTCTTCCTCAACTTTCATAATCGGAGGTTGTGCTCCGTCTCTAATAACCGCTTTGTCGGTGGGACGTTAAACACAAACCCTCCTTCCTTTCTTGTATAAATTGGCAAATACTTTTTCTTAACAAAGCATTAAATGTAACACCCCTACATGGAATCGTTTCTTCAGTTTCTCAGCTTTATCAGTTTTTGAAGATTCATATTTACATCGCAATGCAGAAGACAGACTTTTTGAGTAAATAAATCTTTCACTCTAAACCACTTCTGAAAAATTCGGTCAATAATAACTGCTAAGTGTCGCAAATATTTTCTGAAAAGAATAGTTGCTTTATTCCGGTAAACACTAAGCTGGAATTGTCACGTAATCTGGGGATGACGTTGTTTGTTAAAGAAGAGTTCACATTGGCCGTCACGTCAACTCATAACGAAATATTGCTCAATACATTTCAAATGACAGCATTCTCATAAGCCGTCAACGGACCGTCACGTCAAGGCGCGTTAAGGTTACTCGGGAGTTAACTTTCGATGGTATCGTCCTCTGCTAACAAGATTAAGTTAACCTATTTTTGTCACACTCGCTCGTGTTATAGTACTGGATTTCATGCTGGACTCTTAATCTTCATTTTTATTATTATACTTTGTTATTGTGGCAAACTGCAGACGTTTCCGGACGACGTGGATATTGTTTCCCATTCAGTGCTCTTACACAAGCGAGGTCAGATATCTGAAAGTGGAAAGCTGTTCAGCTTTTTTTCAAAAACAGAACGGAGCTGACGCTCACACTGTATATAAATAAGAACGTAAGTTAATGAAGTGGTTTCCATTCAATAACGTTTTAAGTGAAAAGGTCAGCTTTAATGAAGAAGAAAATTACATTTATTTATGATTTTATTAGTATATATATATATATATATATATATATATATATATATATATATATATATATATATATATATAGTTTTACTAACAAATAAACGTCGATAGTCTGCATGTTGTTTCGCTTCATGGCACTTTACCAAACAAAGCTGATCAAGAACACACGTTATGAAGTTTGCTTCGGCCTTTAATAAAATTTGACGTTGTTAGTTCTATTCCGATACTATACTCTGACATTTTATATCACGGATGATGGTTCATAACCTAACTTTCGCAGGTCGGTACTGGGCTAAGCAAACTGATGTGACGTGATGTGACGGACAGTATAATTGCATCTTACGTTACGGTGCCATTACGTGATGCCCGTTCATTTTGTATTTTAAAGCTAAAAGCCGACTTTATTCTAACGATATGATGACATTTAAAATTTATAGGATGCATTACGGACAGACCTACACCGTCCCGAGATCACGTGATCACGGTACTGTGTATGCTGGCAACACAAAATCAATTCTGTGGATCTGAATGCTCACTCCAGATATATTTCTACTTTATGAATATACATGGTGAGTCACTAACTATTGCCCCCTAGAATAACTCCGAAATTATGATAGTAGGTGAAACATTTGTGTGACAAATGTTGCATGGGACAACGGGGGCCACAATTTGACGTTGGTTTTTTGTTACTATGTGGGGTCGCTTCAGATATATGAGGGTCAACTTTTTTTTTTTTTTTTTAAATGGGATGCTATAGTTTGGTACTTATTTTCTGATAGTGGCTATCGAGATGGATCCAATGATGTGTATCAGTATGGTCTTTGAAGGTCAGCGAAGGTCATAAAGGTGGCATGAACATCCATTTTCCGAAGGTGTTCGAAGTGATGACCATTGGTTTCAATGCTGTGCTGCAACTTCTTATCATTGATTGAGTGGTATTCCTTATCACTTCGGCACTTATCGAAGCACATGCTCTGACAATTGTCCCTCGTAAATCGTGCAAATAGTAAATATTCGCCGAATACAGCGTATCCATCTAAACTGTCATTGACATGTAAACACCATTCAACGGTTTCGCAATACAACACGGTAAGGAAGTTTATTACTAGGAGAAAAACAATGATTCAAAAATGCGGACGTAATTCTGATCTCCTGTTTTACGCAGTTAGATGGAAGTCAATAATATATTATGCAAGTCATAGGCTGTTGGGACTAGTATCGTCTAATGAACCGATTGTGAATGATGTATTCCTTCGAAGAACAAGTCGATATGCTTCTCATTTACGGAGAATGCCAACGAAATTTAGTGAGAGCTAGAGACTTACACGCTGAAAGATATCCTCGACATACTCACTCTACACGTCGTACATTTAAATATGTGTATGATAAATAAAGAACAACTGGATCTTTAACGCTTCGGAAACATATCCGTCAAAGGAAAGTTACTTACGAGGAAACGGAAATTGGTACTCTTGCCACTGTGGTTCGAGATCCTTCTGTTAGTTCGCATTAAATCTCAAGGGAATCTGGCATGAGTCAGGGTAGTGATGTTCGTGTTCTGCATCACCATAAATATCATCCTTACCATATCAATCTCCACAAAGAATTAACTGTTACGGATTGTATGCGTCGCATTGAATTCTGCCGATGGGCTCAACTTCAGATTAAGAGGGATGACACATTTATTAATTTGATTTTATTTACTGAAGAATCTACATTCACGAACCATCGAAATCTTAATTTGCCCAACATGCATTATTGGGCAACTGAAAATCCGTGTTGGCTGCTACAAGTTGCACACCAAAAGCCTTGTCGGTGAATGTATGGTGTGGGATTCTAGGAAACAGAATTATAGGCCCCCATTTCATCGAAGGAAATCTTAATGGCAGGAAGTACACCACATTTCTGCAAGAAACATTAGATCTGTTATTGGAAGAAATACCTTTAGGAACAAGAAACAGAATTTGGTATCAACACGATGGGTGTCAGGCATATTTTTCGCTGATAGCTAGAAATGAGTTGCAGAGACAATTGCCAAATTGTTGGATTGGACGCGGAGGAGATGTGTCGTGGCCGGCTCGTTCGCCAGACTTGATGCCTCTGGATTTTTTCTTGTGGGGATTCGTAAAAGCCATTGGTTATAAAGCCGTTCCAACTACACTTGAAGATATGCGAGAGAGAATTGTCAGAGCATGTGCTTCTATAAGTGCCGATGTGATAAGGAATACCACTCAGTCCATGTCAAGAAGATTGCAGCACTGTGTTTATACCAATGGTCATCACTTCGAACACCTTCTGTAAATGAACGTTCATGCCACCATTGTGACCTTCGTTGACTTTCAAAGACCTTATTGTTGCACATTATTGGGTTCGGCTCGATAGCCGCTATCAGAAAATAAGTACTAAACTATAGCATCCCATTTACAAAAACAAAGTTGACCTTCATATCTCTGAAGCGACCCTACGTAGCAACAAAAAGCCAAGGTCATATTATGGCCCCTGTTGTCCTACGCAACTTCTGTCCCGCAAACTTTTCAGCTCCTGTCATACTTTCGGGGTTATTCCTGGTGGCAATAGGTAGTGACTCACCCTGTATATATGCTAATAATTCTCTATAACCAGAGTTATTATAACGCCTATACAAATCGCTTATTATCAGATGACACCTACTGTCTTTGACAGTCAGACAACAATTAAACGTTTTCTTAATATGAATTACGATGACATGCTGAAAAGTAATGCCACCCCATTTTTATGGGAATACTCTTACAGCTTTATAAATAAAACAAACTTTCTCATTCTTCATGCCTACATTTTTGCAGTCCTCTGCCGCTAGAGGACTCCGAATATTTGCTTGTAACATGGTGGTGCGGAACGTAACTGTCTCTGTACGCGAGAAGGAGTTTCGAATTCGAAGAGTTCCACGCATGGAGCACCCTTTCCTTCAGCATGAAAATGCCGTATTTGCAAAAATCTGACACCTTGGGTTCACTGTCGTCGACCATCCTCCATACAGTCTCTACTTGGCTCCATCCGATTTTCATCTGTTTCTAAAAATTAAGGATCATCTTCGAAAACTTCACTTCGATACTGATGAAGCGGTGCGTTCAGATGTGAGGTATCGGCTCCCTGCACAAAAACAGACATCCTACAGTGACAGTGTCGACAATGTGGTCTCTCGTTGAGAGAAATATGTTCGTCGCCAGGGCGACTATGTTGAGGAATAAATGTGTATGCATGAAGAACAAAGGTGCAGAATGTTAATAACGTTATTTTTTTATTCAGAAAGCCTTAAGAGTTTTCACATGATACGTCTACAATGCCTGTGCATTCCGTTTTGTATGATTATAATAAATGGAGGGCTGGGAGGGTGCTGGCAGTGCGCCTCCCACTGTCCTGTGCTCGCTTGCCGTCGTCTAATTGACTGATGGTAGAGACCGGATTATGTGCATCATAAAAACCTTAAAATATGCGTGCAAATATGCATGAAAAATGCTTAAAATGCATGGAAAGTGTCGAAATATGCAAGATCAAATAATAAAAAAAACAGTGCAGTTACTGAGTGCATTATATCTCGAAGCCGAACCTGTGCATATCAGTTACGGGGAAGAGCGCCGGCCAAGCGAGGCTAACCGGCCATTGACCTTCTTCTGTGCTGGATGCACACACATTGTCCGAACTCTTACGGGACTCGGTAAGATTGTCTGCTGCGAGTAATGAGTGTAATGGGCAGAGGCACTACGAATGTAGTGTGTGGACATTACGTTGGGAATGTGGGTCTCACGGGGAGAGTGCAAGGATAAATCCCTGCAGTCGTACTATGCTTTGTGCCCTCGGTGGCTCAGATGGATAGAGCGTCTGCTGTGTTAGCAGGAGAGCCCGCGTTCGCGTCCCGCTCGGGGCACACATTTTCGAATGTCCACGTTGATGTATATAAACGCCTGTCGAGAGCTTAGGGTCTTGATTTAATTATCATTTACGTAAATTGTCGGTATGTAATTTTTACGCAATGCTGAGTCATTTGGTATATTTTTATTTATACATTATTTGCGCAGGAAGCCTTTGAGGATAGGGTTTATAAGTTTGTGTAGAGGAATATTGCTTGCAATGAAATGCTTTGGACAAATCCCTGCTACTGCAACTTGTGTTGTCTGAAGTTGTTGTCGTGGTCCTTTCTTCTCCTTTCCTGCGATATGAAGACTTGTCTTGACATGCTGGTCTATTTGAAACATTTTTTTTACACGAAACGTTTTTCTCGAAAACTCGACATTATAAAACAATTGCGTCATATGTAAATGTTTCGGGATGGTAAGCTATCCAAGAAACGACGTTTCTTTTATCGGGAGGCATTGCGCGCAACACGTTACATAATGCATGTCGTAAATAGGTTCAACTGTGTGCAGGTAAATAGAAAGCTAAATTAAGACAGTAAATGTGCGACTAAAAGCTCACGTAGTTTAATTTGTTGCCGACGTGCACGGTATGACAGTGGAGGTGATTAACCGGGGGCGTGGGCGCAGGAGCATTGACTCAGTGTGCCCGTTCCTCTTCTCCCTATGTAATGGTTTCGCTAGGCAGTGGCATCTCGGTTAGCGACTGCAAGCAGTTCTAGGTTGCGGTCAATCTGTGAGGCATCAAAACTAGATCGAGCTAGAGACCGCCCGTCTGAATTTTTAAAATATTCTAAACATAGAGTGAAAATATCCATCGCCATTAGTTTTTAGTTAAAATATGCAATAACCGATGAAAATGAGCCGATGAAATCTTTAGTTACGATTGTCGTGGGCACGAGATCATAGACGGCGGACCGTTGATCAATGGAAACGTCTCGCCTGGTTGGATAAATTACTTTTCTGTTACACTAGGTCCATTGTCGTGCTCAGATAAGTCATTATCGAGACGTATGGCTGTTCTAAACATGCACCACGGCACGTATGCAGGCCGGTGGAGGCAGTATTATACTATAGGGGATATGCATCTGGGCCTTTTATTAGTAATCGAAAGAACTGTGACAGCTGTGGACTACGTGAACTTTACTGCGAATCATGTGCATCCCGTCTACGTCGATGGCTATGACATCTGTCTGCGTCAGAAGGCCACAATCGTTCTGCAGTAAATTGTGGAGCAGGATAGTGAACTCTTGTTGATGTTTTGACCACTACACTCGCATGGTCCTGAAGCAGATGGAACACATCTGGAACGCTATCCGCTGCCCGGCGTCCACAAACCACCGTCGCATAAGTTACAAGAATTGCGTGACATTTTGTGCCACATACATCCGGAAACCTATGAAACACTTGTCGAATCGATGCCACGCTACGGTGTTGCGTTCAGATTGTGGACGGCCATGCGTTCATAATGACTCTGTATTTACTTCTATATCTACACTTACAGGTCTCAGTGTGAGGGGGAAGGTGCTTCAGGCGAATGGGAATAATGACTGTCGATAAAGATCCCTGCGATATTTAATTTGTCTGATTGTGTTGCCGTGATCATTTCGTGACAAGCATGTGAGAGGAAGCAATATGATACCCAGTTCTACTTGGAACGTAAGCTCACGAACTCTCAACATCAAACTTATCTGTGATCTTGCAACTTCTAGCACCAGAGTTTTTTTATCATTTTCGTTACGCTCTCACGCCGAATATGTGATCCTATGGCAAAAGAGCCCTCTTCGTTGACTTCTCTGTATTTTTTCTGTTAATCCTACTTGTTAAGGGTCCCAGACCGATAAACAGAACTCAAAAATCTGTTGAATGATTGTTTTGTAAGTCACTACTTAGATGGATGAGTTACGTTTCCTTAAGATTTTCCTAGCGTATCTTAGTCTGCCACATGCTTTTCTGTTGTTGTATGTGTCATTCTACTATACGTCGTTACGTATGCGGTAGTTACAATTTCTGGTGATATGTCACCAACAGTGTAATCGAAGCATGGTCGCCTTTCAGTGTGTTATGATATGACGCAACAGAACCGGCAATGAGAGGATCCCCCAATTCTAATTTGATTCACTTAATTCTACTAAAAATTGGGAACTGAACAATGACTACATGATCCATAAGACACTTCGTAATTATAACTTAGGTGGAAAACAAATCGAGATAAATATCAATAAATCGCCAGGAACCTTCGATTTGAGAAACTATCAGTGGTAATGCAGTTACACGACTTGACACATTAAGATTTTTTTATTTGTTTCCATCTTTTACAACAGACAAACAATAAAACATAAGTGGCAGCTGTAGACTTTTCTTCTATAAAAAACTCATTTAAGGGCACAAGAAATTTCTTTCCTTTGCAGTTTCCACTACTGTTATGTCACAATAATGTAAATGGATCTGTCCTTGGTATTATTTTGGAAACGCGGAAGACGATGGTCCAAAAATAGTGTTCGTGACTCACCTGAAACTGTTGGTGATCCACCTAGTAATAGTATGTTGCCGACAGATACGGTTAGGGATTTCCCGCACATACTCACGCCTCTTACAGGAAGCAAGCTAGGTTGTGACGCGAACTGCAACAACTAAGATAAAGGCTGCCGGAAGTGGCTGTTACCAGTGTTACGCGATGCCTCAGGCGTGTGTCAGAAGCTGGGAAGATTACGCAGAGATGTGATTTCTTATGTTGTTGATTGTATAGCAGCATTTCTATTTGATGCAGTGAATGAAAGCGTTTTGTAAATGTGGAAAATGGTAAATAAATTCTGATGGGGAGACTGAATAATCTGTAATTTTCGAATACGATATTAGTGGCGTAGCGACATTAAATGCAACGGGAACGTAAGATCGGTTGTAGGTTTATTGGGAGAACCATAGGAAAATGTAGGTAGTCTGTAAAGGAGGCGACGCACGGGACACTTGTGCAACACATTATTGCGTAGTGCTCGTGTGTTTGGGATCACAGTCAGCTCAAAATAAAGGAAGACATCGAAGGAACTCGCAGACGTGCTGTTAGATGTGTTACCGGTAGACTCGATCAACATGCGAATATTACACAATTAAACTCAAATGAGAATGCCTGGAGGGTCGACTACATTCTTTTCTACGAAATACTATTGAGAAATGTTTAGAGAACTGACATTTGCGACGTACCGCAGGACGGTTACTACTGACTCCAGGAAACATCTCGCGCAAAGACCACGAAGAAGGGACAAGAGAAATAAGGGCTCATAAGGAAGTATACAGGGCGCACATAAAGTCCGGGAATCGGCCGGAGTGGCCGAGCGGTTAAAGGCGCTACAGTCTGGAACCGCACGACCGCTACGGTCGCAGGTTCGAATCCTGCCTCGGGCATGGATGTGTGTGATGTCCTTAGGTTAGTTAGGTTTAAGTAGTTATAAGTTCTAGGGGACTTATGACCACAGCAGTTGAGTTCCATAGTGCTCAGAGCCATTTTGAAAGTCCGGGAACCCTTTCAATTATTTATTCCACAAGAACTACACATTGTACAGATATCATACATATTGCATTTTGAAGAGAAACTCTTAATTTTTCTTTTTTTTTCTTTTTACTGACATTCGATATGCGAACCCGAACCATGCATGACCCGGCAGACATCAATACGGTAATCGAATTCTTTCCATACCCGTCCCAGCATGGCAGCGTGGACTGTGGCAGTTCCCTCCCGTATTCTCTAGCGGAGCTCTGCTACGCCACGTGGGTAGAGGCAGTACATACACCAGATCTCTAATGTGTCCCCACTGAAAAAAGGCACACGGAGTGAGATCTGGTGATCGGGGAGGCCATTTCATGAAACAGCTGTCCCCTTCTGTAGCACAGCCGATTCATCGATGCGGCAGCTCGGTGTTCAGGTACCCATGATGAAAATGGGGTGGAGCCCCATCCTGCTGAAAGATGAAAGGAGAGTCCGATTGCATTTGAGGCATCAGCCATTGCTGCAACATGTCTAAATAGGAAAATCCAGTGACAGTGCTCTCGGCTATGAAGAATGGCCCATACAGTTTTCGACGTGCCAAGGCACAAAAAACATTTACCTTTGGGGAATCAGGTTCAAATGGCTCTGAGCACTATGGGACTTAACATCTATGGTCATCAGTCCCCTAGAACTTAGAACTACTTAAACCTAACTAACCTAAGGACATCACACACATCCATGCCCGAGGCAGGATTCGAACCTGCGACCGTAGCAGTCGCGCGGCTCCGGACTGAGCGCCTAGAACCGCTAGACCACCGCGGCCGGCGGGGAATCAGGCTGAAATTCAGTGCATTCCTTGTTGGTGGCTTCTTACTGCACTTGATTCTAAACATCCGTTGAACAGCTGTAGCACACTTGTTTTCGTCGAACTCCAATACACAGGAAGCTCGCTCCGCACCTGAACTCGCCATGTTTGCGACTAGCGCTAACTATCGGCAAATTACCAAACTACGCTGTGGCGGTATACATGAATAAAAATTTCAGGGTTTCTCTTCAGAATAACATATATATGATATCTGTACAATGTTTTGTTCTTGTGCAATAAATAATTGAAAGCGTTCCCTGTATAAGTAGTCGTTTTTCGCTCGCCTTATCTGCGAGTGGAAGACGAAAAGGAACGAGCAGTAGCAGTACAAGGTAACCCCAGCCGTGCACCGTATGGTGGCTTTCGGAATACGTGAGTAGGTGCAGATGGAGAGATGATGCCTAAGAGCATGTTTAGCAATTGTGGCTACGTATATTGTGTTCCTCCTTCCTCGACTTCATGATAGGGATGGAAAAAACTGACCGGCTTAAACCGATACCGGTATTTTAGTTCTGAATAACAGATGTTTTTCGATGTTTTGTTGGTATCAGCTATGACAGGAATTTAAAAAAAAATCATAATCACCGGATTCATAACCGACGCATCAATTGGCCATAGTAACGGTGCAGTTTTTTTGTTTTTAAATAAGGCTTTTTTTTAAAAAAAAGAGTAACTTTTATTCTTAAAATTTGCATTACTTTGAAATATTGCGTCTGTTACTGAAAATGCGAAAAGCGATCTGGGCTATTTGAATAACAAGGCCGACAGAAATGAGCAACAAACAAATGGCATAAGTTCAAAATGGTTCAAATGCCTCTGAGCACTATGCGACTTAACTTCTGAGGTCATCAGTCGCCTAGAACTTAGAACTACTTAAACCTGACTAACCTAAGGACATCATACACATCCATGCCCGAGGCAGGATTCGAACCTGCGACCGTAGCGGTCGCTCGGTTCCAGAATGTAGCGCCCAGAACCGCACGGCCACTCCGGCCGGCCAATGGCATAATAATTGGAGATAATAATTCCTCTGTAACCATGTGATGTGGCCTATTAGTACGCGTAAATGTGCAGTGTGCAATAATTGTCCCCACCTGGTCTATAACTCTAGTCTGGAAATATATTACAAAGTGACGTAGCAATGAAGTACAATGCTTCATTTGCTTTAAAAGATTAAACATTTGCCATTTCTATGAAGCAATAAAAGAGGAAGACAATTATGGTAAAAGTAATAAAGTAAAAACTTCACTACTATTCATTTGTTGTTTACAATACAAATAGAAAGTAATTGATCTGCTGCCTGTCTCTCTACAATATGCCTTTATCTGCTTGTAGCCGTTGGAAATGGAAAAATTAACGCCTTAAAAGTTGGACGTCTATGATTATACTGTGTTCATACACAAACTCTGAGATATTGTTATAGCAAGTAGTAGCCAGCGAGCAGTTGTCGAGGGGAGTTGCAAGTGGTCGGACGCAGGGTGTGGTAGAGAGAAGCCGCGCGACATGAGAGGTCGCAGCCTGCCGTGATCCTGCTAGTACCGCGGGAGGAGACTTTGGTATGAACTGAGGATGTTTTGGTAATTTACCTTATCACTGCACGTAGTTGTTGCTTGCTTGCGCACTGTAGGGATTTTGTTAGGTTTATGTATACATACACTCAGAGAAATTTTCGTATCTTTGTTGAGGCCAGAAACGTGTTTATTGAGTATAGACATTGTGGAATGATTGAAAGTCTGTGTAAAGTTTGTCAGCATTTAAATCACTTTTATGAATATAGTAAATCAAAAGTTTTTATTGGCTTCTTTTATTTTTCTTTAGATAGCTTAAGGTTAGTTGACCATAAAAAATTGGTTCAAATGGCTCTGAGCACTATGGGACTCAACATCTTAGGTCATAAGTCCCCTAGAACTTAGAACTACTTAAACCTAACTAACCTAAGGACATCACACACACCCATGCCCGAGGCAGGATTCGAACCTGCGACCGTAGCAGTCCCGCGGTTCCGGACTGCAGCGCCAGAACCGCACGGCCACCGCGGCCGGCTGACCATAAAAATATGGCAGTAATTGTTGCAGTTACTCCGTGCGTTACATTGTGCATGGATCGTAATATTGAAATATTTTAGCATGTTGCTGATCACGCAGTTGCAGCGGAAAGACGAGGTAAGTTGTCTGTTGGGGGGTAGCATTGTAGAACAGTTGTTAGACGTTAGTGGATATTTTAAAACTCGCAGTCAGATGGTTGGGAATTGATTTCTTTACAATTCGTGGGAGGACTAATTAATTTTCTGTTCAGATTTCTATTTTTAGTGGTTCTCAATCAGAATATTATCATTGTCAGAAACGAAACGCCACATACATATTTCTGTACATCTTTTAAAATATTTACGAACTCGTTTCAACCTTTAGTAAGACACAAGTAGTGATATGATCCCTGATTACAACATGATTTTTGAACAAAGTTTTAGAAATTGGAATCAATAGTTTAATGCTGCTGATTCTTTTCAGTATTCAACCACTCATAACTAATCCAGAAAAGCAGCGAACGATGGACGATTTAAGTTTTCTTTTATTTCCGTATTTAGTTTTATAATTTTTTAATATATTGGCTTTTGGGACGTGCTCATACAGCCATATAAACAGCGTAATGTCGATTATAACGATACAACATCAGGACAACACAAATCAGTCCCCAAGCGGAGAAAATCTCCGACCCAGGCAGGAATCGAACCCCTTCGCTTAATAATACGCAGCGCTGACCACACAGCTACACCGGGGCACTTTTATGTACGGTATTTTGAAAATGAGAGATTGAACATTTTTTAACCTTCGATTTCTACTCTCATTACAGGAAATAATAGGAATAAAAGGTCGATAATCGGTTATTTCAGAAACTGGTTATTTTGAGCGGTTTTAACAGTCAGGTTAAACCGGCGTGGAACAAAAAAACAGTATAACCGAAAACCATTCGTTTCAGCAATAACTGTCACACCTACTTCATTATAACGTCTTTCAACTTAAAAATATGCCATCGGCACATACTTTTCTGCAATCCCATAGTCCGCAGCTCGTGGTCGTGCGGTAGCGTTCTCGCTTCCCACGCCCGGGTTCCCAGGTTCGATTCCCGGCGGGGTCAGGGATTTTCTCTGCCTCGTGATGACTGGGTGTTGTGTGATGTCCTTAGGTTAGTTAGGTTTAAGTAGTTCTAAGTTTTAGGGGACTGATGACCATAGATGTTAAGTCCCATAGTGCTCAGAGCCATTTGAACCATTTTTTTGCAATCCCATACGTTTTCTTCCTTTCACCTTCGATAAATTTAATAAGGTCAACGTCAAACTATGGCGTATGTCTGCGATCATATTGCATTCTTATACCGAGAGGCAACGACATGCTCTTCAATTAAGCGAGACGCAGCTGTGGCCATACTTCGTTCATTGGAAGAATAAACCTGATGTACGCAAACACAAACGCGACAGTTGGTCAGCTGCCATAGCAAACGTACATTGGTGTTGTTACGCTCTCGGAAATAGGTGCTACTTCTGTATTAGATACCCTATTACGATGTTACTTTAAATAAAACGTCAAGCTATTCTAATGATTAACAGTCATCAGCGTTTCCCTTAGTCATGGTTTATATGTGTAGTTATTATTTCAGAAATCATGTAGAGTTGCAGTCTCTGTAACCGCTATTTGTGCTCTGATTGTTGTCCTGTTAATCCGTATTGTGAGAACGGCCGACGCTGCTTCCTGCTCCATAGTGAAATACGTGCGAGGAACGACGTTAAAAGAGGGCGAGATACAGGTTGTTCTTAAAATGTTTTTCACAAGTTTACAAACAAAATCGGCTTTGAAGTTTTCCATGGATCTTTAGGAAATAAAGTGAGACGTTTCTGTCAACGAGATGCGTGGCTGAACCAGTAGTGTATGGTAGTCGCGTATTCGATGGATCGCAGGTTAGAATCTCGCTACGGTCCTATTTGTCGTTCAGTACGAAAATCTTCATCAGATAAATATAAAATTCATCAAATACTTGCTAATTAACAAGTATCCGACCTTCATTTCTTTATGACAAGCTTCTTGATTCTAATTACAGATCTTACAAAAATACCTGTTTACAATATAAATATTACATCTTAATTTTCGATATTTTGTTAAAGATTTTAATAAAGATTGTTTAAATTAAGGAAATATTACTAAAACGAAAATCAAATTTGGAGTACACAGAGGTGCAAAAGTCATGGAGTAGAGACATCCACACGTACAAATGGTGGTAATATCTCATTCACAAGGCATGAAAGGGCAGTACATTGGTGGAGCTGTCGTTTATACTCAGGTAATTTACATGAAAAGGTTTCCGACATAGCTATAGCCGCGCGACAGTAACTAACAGACTTTTAATGCGGAATAACAGTTGGAGCTAGATGCGTGGGACATTCCATTTTGGAAATCGTTAGGGAAACGAATATTCAGAGATCCCCAGTGTCAACAGCGTGCTGAGAACACCAAGTTTCAGACAATAACCCTCACCAAGGAGAACACCGTGGCCGACGACCTTCACTTAACGATCGAGAGCAGTGGCTTTTGCGTAAAGTTGTCAGTGCTAACAGACAAGCAACATTGCGTGAAATGATCGCAGAAGTCGATGTGAGCCGTATGACAAAAGTATCCGTTAGGACAATCCGGCGAAATTTGGGGTTAGTGGTGTATGGCAGCAGACGACCGACGCAAGCGCCTTTGCTAGCAGTACGACTTTGAGTGTAGCGCCTCTCCTGGGCTCGTGACCATATCGGTTGGAACATACACAACTGGGAAATTGTGGCCTGGTCAGATGAGTCCCACTTTCATTTGGCAAGAGTTGATGGTAGGGTTCGAGTGTGGCACAGACTCCACGTAGCCACGAAACCAAGTTGTCAGCAAGGCATTGTGCAACATGGTGGTGGTTCCATAATGGTATGGGCTGTGTTTACATTGAATGGACTGGATCCTCTGGTCCAACTGACCGATCATTGACTAGAAATGGTTATGTTCGGCTACTTGGAGACCATTTGCAGCCATTCATTGACTTCATTTTCCCAAGCATGTCACCGGGCCACAATTGTTCGCGATTGGTTTGAAGAACATTCTGGACAATCGAGTGAATCATTTGGCCACCTAGATCGTGCGACATGAGTATTCAGTCTTGTTCCCTAAGAAGAGTATTGCCGGGATTTTGCCGTATATTATTTTATTCAGTTTAAAAATTAAATAACATTGGAAACTATATTGTTTCTCTGCTCGTCTCTTGATACGTCTGAACTGCAACTGTTCGTATTACTGCAAATTAGGTGGACCACCTGGCTGGCCAGTGCTGCCAAGTTAGTTGCACCAATAACGATGTTGTCCTATATTATCGCTAAGTCGGTGTGCTTGTAAATCACAGCGTTCAATGTGTACTTATTATCGTACTTGACTATGCAGTACTCGAGACAGCTTGACTTCCGCTCCATGTGAAATGAAATCCAATGAGATTGCAGCAAGCGTGGAAATATACGCAATTAAATATTTCAGGTTTATCCTTATAATGAAATCTAAGTCTGTGTAGTTACACAACCCAGGTAGTTATTGGGTAACTGTCACGGCTGCGGCCACAATTTGTTTTTGCTGAGAAATAGAGGTAAGATAAATTTAAATAAATTTTAACCCGTGCCAAAATTTGTGAAAATTGTATGAGTAAATTTCCTGTAAGTGGTTAAAAATTGTGTGACTATTCCTATAAGTGGTACGTTCTGTAAGTTTTACTTACAAATTATAACGTTATACGCCACACCATGAAATTACGCAATCGCGAGTGGTATTGGCTAGAGGGGTGCACTCAGCCCTTGTGTGGCCAATTGAGGAGCTTCTTGATTAAGAAATAGCGGTACTGTCATGAAAACTCGCAACGGACAGGGGAGCAATGTGCTGACCACATACCCGTTCATGTCCGCATCCGGTGACACCTAAGGGCTGATGATGACACGGCGGCCGATCGGTACGGTTGGGTCTTTAAGGCCTGTTCGGACATTGTTTTGTAAAGGTAAACAACCTCAAACTCAGCTCAGGGCTCCACGGTGGCTACGAAGTCTACTTCCAAGATGGGAACTCCCTCATAAATTCTCGGGGAACTCAATTGGGAATTTTGGAAAGAAAGGTGACATAGTTCTCTCGCAACTCTGTTGAATATATTAAGAGAACCTGTAATCTGAGAGGACTGTGTGACTATTACGCTGCCATCAACACCACTGGCCATTAAAATTGCTACACCAAGAAGAAATGCAGATGATAAATTGGTATTCATCGGACAAATATATTATACTGGAACTGACATGTGATTACATTTTGACGCAATTTGGGTGCACAGATCCTGAGACATCAGTACCCAGAACAACCACCTCTGGCCGTAATAACGGCCTTGATACGGCTGGGCATTGAGTCAAACAGAGTTTGGATGGTGTGTACAGGTACAGCTGCCCATGCAGCTTCAACACGATACCACATTTCATCAAGAGTAGTGACTGGCGTATTGTGACGAGCCAGATGCTCGGTCACCATTGACCAGACGTTTTCAGTTGGTGAGAGATCTGGAGAATGTGCTGGCCAGGGCAGCAGTCGAACATTTTCTGTATCCAGAAAGGCCCGTACAGGACCTGCAACATGCGGTCGTGCATTATCCTGCTGAAATGTAGGATTTCGCAGGGATCGAATGAAGGGTTGAGTCACGGGTCACTACACATCTGAAATGTAACGTCCACTGTTCAAAGCGCCGTCAATGCCAACAAGAGGTGACCGAGACGTGTAACCAATGGCACCCCATACCATCACGCCAGGTGATGCGCCAGTATGGCGATGACGAATACACGCTTCCAATGTGCGTTCACCGCGATGTCGCCAAACACGGATGCGACCATCATGACGCTGCAAACAGAACCTGGATTCATCCGAAAAAATGACGTTTCGCCATTCGTGCACCCAGGTTCGCCGTCGAGTACACCATAGCAGGCGCTCCTGTCTGTTTTGCAGCGTCAAGGGTAACCGCAGCCATGGTGTCCGAGCTGATAGTGCATGGCGCTGCAAACGTCGTCGAACTGTTCGTGCAGATGGTTGTTGTCTTGCAAACGTCCCCATCTGTTGACTCAGGGATCGAGACGTGGCTGCACGATCCTTTACAGCCGTGCGGATAAGATGCTTGTCATCTCGACTGCTAGTGATACGAGGCCGTTGAGATCCAGCACGGCGTTCCGTATTACCCTCCTGAACCCATCGATTCCATATTCTGCTAACAGTCATTGGATCTCGACCAACGCGAGCATCGATGTCACGATACGATAAACCGCAATCGCGATAGGCTACAATCCGACCTTTATCAAAGTCGTAAACGTGATGGTACGCATTTCTCCTCCTTACGCGAGGCATCACAACAACGTTTCACCAGGCAACGCCGGTCAACTGCTGTTTGTGTATGAGAAATCGGTTAGAAACTTTCCTCATGTCAGCACGTTGTAGGTGTCGCCACCGGCGCCAACCTTGTGTGAATACTCAATACGCGATTGGTATAGGAACGGTAATCGATAGTACTGATGCTGTGTAACCTGCGCCATGTACTCTGCAGTGGCTTGCGGAGGAGGGGTAGATCCAGACCCACGGCCAGTAGACCACCACCCAAACTTACAGGAAATGGCCTGTGCTGCACTCCCTTCTTGCTCGATCATGTCGTAGAGGTACTACTGAACGAACTTTACATTAAATGTTCACATATTTCTAAATCAGGGTTTCCATAACTTTGTGAAAGCGAAAACGCGCTCCGCGAAAAACTGTTGACAACGTAGCGGTTTTTTCGACATTTTCACGATGCTAATTCCTTTTTTAAATGTTATTGTAATTTCTATGTTATTGGTTATGATTTAAAATTGAAATAATCACTGAATAAAAAAGGTTTTTCTTGTTTTTTTTTTAAATTATTAACGTTCAAAATAAACAAAGTGTCCATCAAAGCACCAGGATTCTTAAAGTGTTCCGTTAGAGGAAAAGTTCGGGAACCCCTGTTCTGTATTGACGCATGATTCCCGATAGCAGCTTGGTGAACTATAAGAACCACAATAAAATCCTTCGCAGAACTACCGGTTTCCTATCCAGAAATCGGGAAGTCTGCACTGACGCTCGTCCGAAGACGCACTGCTGTATTCATAAGGAAACCGCAGTGGACGCCTCCTTTGGTGGTATCTACCTCTTCCTTCCTGCATCCGGAGCACGGCTACCCTTCTGGCGACAGCTGTCGTTTAAATACGGACCACTTTACAGCAGAAAGCAGTCGTCCACTCGTAGTGACCAGCTCCACCTAGGACACGATGGCGCACACACCAGTGCTCGTCCTGGCACTCGCCTTAGCGCTGGCAGCCGCGGCGCCCCGTCCTCAGATCCTGCACTGCTCCGTGCCGCAGCCGAGGTCCATCCCGGCACAGGATCTCGTAGAGGTATCCCCGGCGGAGGTGGTGGATCCGCCGTACGCAGTGCTGCATCGCTGTGACAACAAAGCCGGCAGCTGCATCGGGCCGCTGTGCTGCGTGCCCAAGACCACGGAAGAGGTCCAGCTGGTCTTCCTGGTGAGCAACGTCGTGGACGAGGGCGCCGCCAGTGAAGACTACCGGCTCGTCATTGCTACCAACCACACAGCGTGCCGGTGTGCAGAAATTCACGACTAATAATCATTTAGATCGTTCTGGGAGTGACGACTACCTCATAGACGACACGGTGTACCAAATTTCGCAGGGAGAGCTGAATGCACATCCACGGGCAGTGACATCTTTTGTTGGGTGCATAGTACCTTTATTAACCCAGGCCGCAATGATCAGCAACTGCCAGTAAAGCGTATGTACAGTTAGTTTCCCGACGCATGCCAAAAATAACTTTGTTTGCTTCGTGGGATAACAAAGACGTATTGTGTCATGAACCTCGAGGATCTCCTATAACCAAATCACAGAAGTGTGACCCACCGTATTTTAACTGAGTCCGTCACCTTAGCAGCTAAAGATCATTGTGGAACCTGGAAAAAATACGCGTCAGTAACGAACAAAACTTGAAGAGCGCCTGTAAAGCAACATTCTACATCTATTGCTGTTGATAATACTGTTTAGCTCCGGCTAAAAGAATGGAGGAGGTGGAATATGAGAGACAAAAAGACTGATTAATTATTTTCCGAAGACTGATTCATCATACTGCGACGTATCCACCCTTCAGTTGAGACATTCTCTGTATTTCACTATACACATAGGATACGTTGCCTCATCGCAATTCATGTATTATTTATTTTGTATCGTTATTTATTGCCATATAGTTTTTGTTTTGTCATTTAAGGGACCACGCCTGCATAGGCAGTGGAGATTGTTATTTATAAAGAAAATAAATAATTTTCATAACTTGAGTGGGTATTGCTTTACTGTGTGATTGGAGCATCCTAGACAAATACCTACTGTACTATGTAAAGTAATAACAATGCATGTTGTTCATCGTGATGTGAGAAAGTGTATAATCGCACTGATGTAAAGACCAAGCACGAGAGACTAATCAGGGATCAATGCGATGTAAGGATTATGAATCTATAAAAAATAAGCTGTTATTCTGGATTCTCAGTTCATTTATCGTATAGTCATTTGAAAATATTGATATTGAGCTCTGAATAAAAAAGGTCAGTAGTGGTCTAGAGCGTGGATACCTAAAAGTTGTGCACATGTGTGTGTGTGTGTGTGTGTGTGTGTGTGTGTGTGTGTGTGAGGATGACAAAGATAAAACATAAATGAAATTTCGTTACTTAATACAAATAATCACCTTCATGATACTTCACAATTCCTATTACAGGATTCTAGGGATTGTGGAGGAGACTTAAATGGTTCAAATGGCTCTGAGCACTATGGGACTTAACATCTGAGGTCATCAGTCCCCTAAAAATTAGAACTACTTAAACCTAACTAACCTAAGGACATCACACACATCCATGCCCGAGGCAGGATTCGAACCTGCGACCGTAGCAGTCGCGCGGTTCCGGACTGAAGTGCCTAGAACCGCCCGGCCACCGCGGCCGGCGGAGGAGACTTAGAAGATAAAGCTTTTGTAAGGTACCCATTTCCGGAAACGTTCCGGTAAGTTTGAAAATCGGATCACTTACGAATGTCTGAGGACAATGGAATGTCTTTTGCCTTAATTTTTATAAAAAGAGTAATGTTGTAACTGTTTATGTTTCTGTTACTGATACGTCATCTTAAAGCAACGGATAGAAAATACTCAACACCGATGCATAGGTACAATGCAATAGGAAAGCAGTTTTATTTTTTAGAGTTAAATAGCTGATAGGACAACAGTAATAAGTTTACGGAAGGATTGTTCAATCTGAGTACAAAGAAGAATAGAGTCCGGTGAATTTTTACCGTTACGTTTCGACGATTTAGTTTAAGCAGCCGTCTGTTCCATTTACTGTGTTCTTCTCCCATCTAACTCTTCATACTGTAGATGTCTTGTTACTTTTCCAGGAAATTCAAAGAAGACACGTACTAGGTAAAGAAGCATAACTCATCAGCAATAAAATGACTATAATTTCATTTATCGTACAGTCATTTGAAAATAGTGATATTGAGCTCTGAATAAAAAAGTCAGTTGTGGTCTACGGCGTGGATACCTAAAAGTTGTGCACACGTCTCTCTCTCTCTCTCTCTCTCTCTCTCTGTGTGTGTGTGTGTGTGTGTGTGTGTGTGTAAGAGGATGACAAAGATAAAACATAACTGAAATTTCGTTACTTAATACAAAGAATCACCTATGTGATACTTCACAATTCCTGTTACAGGCTTCTAGGGATTGTGGAGGAGACTTAGAAGATAAAGCTTTTGTAAGGTACCCATTTCCGGAAACGTTCCGGTAAGTTTGAAAATCGGATCACTTACGAATGTCCCGCTTCGCGGTACTCACGCAGCGGATACACTGAGCTCCGACCTCTGTGCTTTACAAGAGGTGCCCCACGTGGCGACTTCTTCCGAGCTGTGTTGTCAAATATACACTGTGGCTATGAAGTAGGTCAACGCCAGCTGAATGTTCAGTGCTTCCGTGCGATATCGTTTGTTCACGCGTGGTTTCTCTCCCATAGGAAGGTGCGGGGACCTGTTTTTTAGTGAACGAACGCAGGACCAAGGGCTATAACGACATTTTAGTATTGCCCCTTGTTTCTGTGCTAATAAAATTACTTTTGTCAAATATAATGAATTAATTATACACTGTGCCAGTAATGACAAAGAAAGTAGTCTTATTTATAAAATAGGAATCCAGTGTTTCAAAATCGGGAGGAAAGGGTACAAATTACAATATCTTTGTGATGTGATCTCTATTTTTTCTCGGTCTTTCTTCGTTACCTTTCTTCCTCCTGGCCTGTTCTGTATCATTGTAAATACATATAAGTGCGAATAATCATTTATTTCGTTCATGTAATGACTCTTATTTTAATGGTTCTTAACATTAATATCTTTAATATGTTACCGAGAAGTTCCCAAGTGAAAATGTGGGTGAGTCTTGTTCCATGAGTGTGAATAACCGTCTTGGGCAATATTTGGTTAGCCGCCATTGCGGCCATCTCACTGAGATAACTACGAAATGTAGTAATTGCTTAGGACTTGCATATCTTTTGACTAAAAGTGGCCGAATGCCCAGTGTGCATCAAATTAGCGCATTTGAGATATTCCAAATCTTCACAGTCACGAAAATGTGAAGCTAAGTCAGTTATTCAGAATGAATAATATTTTGGGTCTTACAAATTTTATTCTGTAAACCTTTGGTCAATTTATCCCGCCTGTTTTTAATTAGGGCATGTTAATGGGCCCACGTGTAGTGCTAAACTGGGTGGTGTACGTAAAGAGCGAAAAGTCATTTGAAAACAAACTGAAAGTGTCATATGGAGCCACTTCAAGTTTTTTTCTGGTCTGACGAACATTGAAGAAGCCAAGAATAATATAAATTTGGGACAAATTCGTAAACTGAGAGCAAAAAACACAGTAGTAACATCGGCAATATCTCCAGATGTGAACCCGTATTTCGGTTTTCGAAGAAAGGGATATAAACAAGAACGGGAATCTACATAATTTCGCAGTCTGAACAAAGAGCTCGGTCGTAGAACTGTACTTAGTTACTACGACAGAGGAAAGTACCCGACATCTAGCAAATTACAGCGTGATCTCCGTGAAAAAATTAATTATTGTATCTGAGAGACCTCCGTTTTTCGTCATCTCCACCTATCTGGTTTCCTACTCAGACAATGTAACGGTGGAAGAAAATTTTTGTGGATCACAGTGACACTGCAGCAGCAAGAGCGGAGTTTTTAGGTAAAATACACTTACTATGTGCTGAGAAAAATTGGCCCATAGCATATATAAATGAAACTTAGGTTTCACAAAACGATACCAGTAAGTATACGGCGTGTTGGGAAATTCCAATTACAAACTTCTGGGACTTGTAGAAGGGACTGAGAACATAATATTTTGCATACAAACTCATGTCCGAGAACGTACCGTTTCCGTTCTACGACGGTTTCAATTCAGACGTTTAACGCCTCCACTTCTGCATGACCAATTGAATTAGGTGTGACGCAGTATAGTTATTAGTTAATACACTCCTGGAAATTGAAATAAGAACACCGTGAATTCATTGTCCCAGGAAGGGGAAACTTTATTGACACATTCCTGGGGTCAGATACATCACATGATCACACTGACAGAACCACAGGCACATAGACACAGGCAACAGAGCATGCACAATGTCGGCACTAGTACAGTGTATATCCACCTTTCGCAGCAATGCAGGCTGCTATTCTCCCATGGAGACGATCGTAGAGATGCTGGATGTAGTCCTGTGGAACGGCTTGCCATGCCATTTCCACCTGGCGCCTCAGTTGGACCAGCGTTCGTGCTGGACGTGCAGACCACGTGAGACGACGCTTCATCCAGTCCCAAACATGCTCAATGGGGGACAGATCCGGAGATCTTGCTGGCCAGGGTAGTTGACTTACACCTCCTAGAGCACGTTGGGTGGCACGGGATACATGCGGACGTGCATTGTCCTGTTGGAACAGCAAGTTCCCTTGCCGGTCTAGGAATGGTAGAACGATGGGTTCGATGACGGTTTGGATGTACCGTGCACTATTCAGTGTCCCCTCGACGATCACCAGTGGTGTACGGCCAGTGTAGGAGATCGCTCCCCACACCATGATGCCGGGTGTTGGCCCTGTGTGCCTCGGTCGTATGCAGTCCTGATTGTGGCGCTCACCTGCACGGCGCCAAACACGCATACGACCATCATTGGCACCAAGGCAGAAGCGACTCTCATCGCTGAAGACGACACGTCTCCATTCGTCCCTCCATTCACGCCTGTCGCGACACCACTGGAGGCGGGCTGCACGATGTTGGGGCGTGAGCGGAAGACAGCCTAACGGTGTGCGGGACCGTAGCCCAGCTTCATGGAGACGGTTGCGAATGGTCCTCGCCGATACCCCAGGAGCAACAGTGTCCCTAATTTGCTGGGAAGTGGCGGTGCGGTCCCCTACGGCACTGCGTAGGATCCTACGGTCTTGGCGTGCATCCGTGCGTCGCTGCGGTCCGGTCCCAGGTCGACGGGCACGTGCACCTTCCGCCGACCACTGGCGACAACATCGATGTACTGTGGAGACCTCACGCCCCACGTGTTGAGCAATTCGGCGGTACGTCCACCCGGCCTCCCGCATGCCCACTATACGCCCTCGCTCAAAGTCCGTCAACTGCACATACGGTTCACGTCCACGCTGTCGCGGCATGCTACCAGTGTTAAAGACTGCGATGGAGCTCCGTATGCCACGGCACCTGGCTGACACTGACGGCGGCGGTGCACAAATGCTGCGCAGCTAGCGCCATTCGACGGCCAACACCGCGGTTTATGGTGTGTCCGCTGTGCCGTGCGTGTGATCATTGCTTGTACAGCCCTCTCGCAGTGTCCGGAGCAAGTATGGTGGGTCTGACACACCGGTGTCAATGTGTTCTTTTTTCCATTTCCAGGAGGAAATATAACGAAGCATCTGTTTATCATTTAAGCACTTTTGTTTGTTTTAACACATAAACATTACGTGTTTTGTGTTATTTTAAAACAAAAAAACAGCATTCTCTACTTACAGAACATTAATGATACATTACAACAGCGGCTCGATGTGGCGACAAATAATGTTGTTACAAACATCGTATCTGAAAGGTTCCATGCCCTCTTTTGCATGTCGCCTCTCATTTTCATCAATTTCATTAATGTTTTATGTCATTGCACGGTGGTAACCGGCCGAATAAGGTTATTGTAATGAGAGCATTTGTACATAGAGTTCAAAATGCTTTTCACTTGATTCCTATGCATGTTGGGTTACTTCCCTGGGTGGCCTATGCGAAGCGAGCACTGAAGGACGCGGCACACTGCGTTTCCGGTAGGGGACTGCACTTTTGCGAATACTGAGAGGGTCGTACAGTAATGGACGCCGGCCGAGTTGGACGTGCGGTTCTAGGCGCTACAGTCTGAAACTGCACGACCGCTACGGTCACAGGTTCGAATCCTGCCTCGGGCATGGATGTGTGTGATGTCCTTAGGTTAGTTAGGTTTAAGTAGTTCTAAGTTCTAGGGGAGTGATGACCTCACAAGTTAAGTCGCATAGTGCTCAGAGCCATTTGAACCATCAATAGGCCTAAGCGCCTGGCGGAACGACTAACGTCTGCTGATAGCCCATGATGGGAATTACCTCATAATCTTCTACACTGAACAAATTCCAAAAGTCAGAATTTAGCCTATCAGCTTTTATTTAATCGAACTTCATTTGGACTCAGTCTTGATAAACGATTGGTGATTTTACGTTGGATCAAGACATTTTAGAGGTTTTTGGCAACTGGTTAGGTAAGGGCTTGGTTTGAGATTAATTGAGCAGTTTTCCTTTAGCTGGTATTACGTTTGATTTCATTCATTATTTCTTCATCAACTAAGACACAGTTTTGTTTTTTACCAGTCCTGCAGCAATATAATTTTCCCTAGTAAATTCCTGATGCTTTTATTGAACAATGATGGATCCCATCTCTAACTATCTTCCCTGGCACATACTTCTATAGTACATGGTCTACAATAAACCCGAATTCGTGACAAAGTTCTCCACATTCTGTCTCCAAAAGCTGAAAGTTAGGTGCTAAGCAATCCGGTTGTTTCTAACATTCTATTGTGGATTTTGCTAAGCAGATAATGCTTTCTACCAGTAGTAGAACAAGCTATGTTCTGGCACTTTTTGTTAGTGTGGGTTGCCTACATCAGGGGCAGGTATGCACTCAGGGCCAAGCCTGTTAATTGCTTTTTCCATATCAGCCTATTGTTCTCTTTTGATTGACACATACTTAAGCTATTGTTCTGCTAAGTGCTTTTCCATGTCACCGCACTTTATTGTCCCCCCACCCCACCCCCTTCCCCTTCCAACCCCCCCCCCCCCCCCCTCGTTGCTACAGGTACACTTTCTGGTCTGAGTTAAACTATTGTTCTGTTAAGTGCTTTTCCATGTCACACCCATTTCCTTTTGATTGACAGGCACTTAACCTATTGTAGCCCCCCGTCCTCCTCCACCTCCCCTCCCCCCTCACTGCTAGAGGTACACTTTCAGGTCAGAGTTATTGGAATAGCCCCCCCTCTCACTCTTATCAATTTGATTGACTACTTAACTAAAGTGATCAATTAGTTAACCTCAGACCTAAAAGTGTACCTGTAGCAGTGAGGGGTGAGGGGGAGGGAGGTACAATAGGTTAAGTGCCTCTCAATCAAAAGGAAATGGGTGTGACATGGAAAAGCACTTAACAGAACAATAGGTTAACTCAGACCTGAAAGGGTAGCTGTAGCAGCGAGGTGGGGGGGGGGGAGGGGAAGGGGGGCAACAATAGGTTAAGTGTACTGACATGGAAAAGCACTTAGCAGAGCAATAGGTTAAGTACCTGTCCGTCAAAGGAGAACAATAGCCTGACATGGAAAAGCACTTAACATGTTTGCCCCTGAGTGCATACCTGCCCCTGATGTAGGCAACTCCCTCTAACAAAATGTGCCGGAACATAGCTTGTTCGACTACTTCTACCTTTATTATCTTTTCGCCCATTAACAATAATAATGGATGACATAGTACTGATTGCTATCTCTCTGCTTACAGAATCTAAATGTGTGAGCCTTTCTTTATTGGCAGCAAATTCGGTGTGTTTCCGTCTTTGGTGATTTATTTCAGCAACTGCACAAGATCATTGTCAGGAAATTTCGTTTAGCGAATTGTCTTCAAGATCATTTGCCCCTACCTCCTGTTCTAAATGAGTGTGCCTTCAGATCTATGAAATATTGAAATTTCACCATTTCAGTAATGCATGATAGCATAATTAGGGCGTCACAGTTTCTAAGTTTCCTCAGAAGCATCCATCACTTATGTAACTGACCCTAAGACGATTTTAGGCCCACCTGGAGGTTTATCGTCACCCACATTATCTCGCTCTTTGTTTCTGTGTTTATCTCACTGGACCGTACGGAGTTCGCTACAGAAATAAATATTTCAGAACATTTGGTACCCGTTGAGCCGTGACTTCCTACGATGCTCGTGGCAGGATAGTTTCTCTGTCGGAGCTATGTGCTTTGTGGCATCTTGGTTGGCTAGCACCCTCTATTTAGGACGGTCGCGGCTTGTGAATGGGAGACTCGCTCGTGACAGTGAGGGAGAGTCGGTTGGGAGCAGTGACAGACGGAAGAGAGCGCAAGGAGCATCACGAGTAGTCAGTCGGCGCCTGGTGTACTGGAGGACACATGGTGTTGACGTACTGGCGCCAGAGTCTAGCAGCGAGTGGAACTGGAGTGCGGTCAACATAGGCTCTGTTTAAGAGTCATGTCTATCTGGAATCCTAAGGAGAGCGCGGGAGTTTACCCTGGCGTGCATGTTAACGGTGAGCTCCTGGACTAACTGTAAATGGTGAGCCATTTTGCTGTTGAACCTTTGGATGTCATTGCTCCTTGTAGCCACTTTGATTTTCGCTAGTCGTTCCTTAAACCACTTGGACGTGAGTGCAGGATACTTGGTATCGCAAGTCCATGTAACTGCGCTGTGCCCTGGTTCCGTTGCATTACAAGTATGACCGATATTCGACAACTCCTTTTTTTATTTGTTATTGTTAATATGTTAGGTGGCGAATTTTATGAATAAAAGTTTATTCGCTGTGTAAAACTTCAGCCGCCAATTTAAACTGGAGTTGCAAGCTTCTTGTTGTCAACTATCATAGTAACAATTTTGCGCCGTCCAACGGTGCTTTGGTGTTGAAGGTTGTGTGCGGGTTGTCTGGTCATTATTGAGTGAAATTTCACGTCACTGGAGATTGTTTCATGAACTATTGCTTTAATATGCAACTGCAGTTGTCACACTGTAACGTTTAACATCTCTTCCTGTATTTGGCGCTACCCAGTCCTTGGCTGTTGGTTTTAATGTTTTAGTGAACTGTGTATTAATATTGGGTTTGTGTGTTCTAGAAGCCGTTATTGGTGTGCGTAGGCCTCTTGCCTGTTGTTGTCACTTGGGCTCTCGAGCACGGAATTCAGACGCTCGGCCGATGTGAACGCCAAACGTCGAGAATGTGCTGATTGCTGTGTAGATCTTTCAGGCTATCATAACACCATTTTGCCGAATGTTTTCCATAATATTTAATTCACGTATTTATGAGATCTTGCTATTTGAGTATTTTTGAAACCTAGTAGCGTTTACAAATTTTTATGTTTCATAACCACAACTAGTGAGCTCAGATCTGCAGTTACGTTAAAGTTATACTTCTGTAAAGTAATTTTTTTATTCATTTAAAGTTAATGCAATAAAGCAGTTTTTATTTTAAATTTTTTGAATTATTCTCATTGCCTTTATACATTTGAATAATCGGTGTTTATCAACGCCATTTGCTAATACTAATTAATCATTGTGTTGTTACCAGTGCTCTGTTTTAATTAATGTGGTGAAAATAAATTTTTGTATCCTCAAATGGGTTCAGCATTCCACTCCAGCAGCCCATGTGCCCTGCTTACCAATCCTATACCTTACAACCCGTGTGTCTTCCTAGTATGCATTCCATTCTGAAAAGAGTATTTCTTTGTTGTTTATTTAAAGTTTCAGCCAAATATCTGTTACATGTATTATATGCACATTGTGAATCACTGACAGTAATTGTGGGATCACCCAGTGAACATTTCTTCTATTAACTAATGTTAAGTTTACATTTTGTTTATCGGAAGTCCGCTCACTGGTATATATTCCAGACTGTAACAATTACAGTCGGCCTACTTGTGGCACTGTGGTGTACTAATTCTAACCGATCATACGGTACAGAGACTATCCTAGAGAAAACCGTTGTGTGTACGCCGCCCTAATTCTGTTAATTGAGTTGCTGCTTCAGGCATCTAGAGGACGCCTGACCTTTTAATATGAACGAGGGGCGTTCAATAAGTAATGTAACATATTTTTTCAAGCCAATTTCGGTTGAAACAATGTTGAATTGTGGTACATCGTGGAAGATTCCCGCTGCAGCCTCAATAGTTTCATGAAGGTCATACAACCTGTAGGTGGCGGCACTGTACGTAGCCTTCAAAATGGCGTCTGTAACGAAGATGAATTCCAAGCAGACAGTTATTATTGGGTTTCTTCGAGCGGAAAACCAGAGCATCAAAGATATTCATAGGAGCTGGCAGTGAACAAAGTGACGATGAGTCGTTGGGCGAGGCGTCCGATCATCGCAACAAGGTCTCGGAAACCTGTCCAATCTTCCTCGCGCCATCTCACACCACGACTCCTGCAATGTGGAACATGCGGACACTTTCATTCAAGGTAACTGGCGAATCACAATCATACACCTCGCTGCTCAACTGGACGTCTCTGTTGGTAGTGGGTTATTCTGTTTGATGTCCTAGCTCATGGTGTAACGATCAGTTCTGAAGTGTATTGTGCTACCCGCCAGAAACCGAAGAAACTTGAGCGTGTTCGTTGCCACAAGAAAACAAACAAGCCTCTCCTTCGCCACGACAATGAAAGGCCTCACACAAGTCTGCACACCCGAGAGGGGCTCACAAAACTTCATCGGACTATTCTCCCTCAACCATCTTACAGCCTTGATTTCGCACCTTCCGGCGTCAGTCTGTTTGGCCCAATGAAGGTTTCATTCCATTGGAAGCAGTATGTGGGTGATGGGGAGGTAATTGGTGCAAGAAAACTTTGGCTTCGACATCGACCACTAGAGTGGGTTCATGGAGGTATACAGGCCCTCCCAATAGCCTAACGTCTAAAACACAGTAAATAATTGACCAATTTCTTCATGAATAGTATATATCGGATATAAACAAAGACGTAGATGAATAAATGCATTTATACGCATGCTGCTACCGTTTTTTCGTTGTAACTGTGGAGTACTTATGGCCTGACGCGATCGATAATAAACGGCCACTTTGACCTCCAATAACTCATGTACTATTCAAGTTACATGCCTGTAATTTAGACCAATTTAAGTTTACACTAATAGCTTTCTAATCCGACAAAATCGGATGAACGGTTTAGATTTTGGAAATTCGTTGCTGGGTTTTACTTGTATAATTTATCACCAGATACTAAACTTTAAACTAATAAAGATATTGAAAACCGGATTACACCATCAGAACAGTAGTGCAGATAATGGTAATGTACATGTTTCCTTTTGAAACCGTTATAGGAACAGAAAGTTGGCTAAAGCCGGACATAAAGTCTGCCGAAACTTTTACAGAGGCGTTCAGTAAGGATAGAATAAATAAAGTAGGTGACGGTGTGTTTGTGTCTGTTGATAGTAGTTTATCTTGTAGTGAAGTTGAAATAGATAGTTCCTGTGAGTTACTACGGGTAGAGGTTACACTCAACAGCCGCACCAAAATAATAATTGGCTCCTTCAGCCGACCCCCCGACTCAGATAATATAATAGCTGAACGGTTCTAACAAAACTTGAACTCATTACAAATAAGTACCCCACTCATACAGTTATAATTGGCGGAGACTTCAATCTACCCTCGATTTGTTGGCGAAAATACATGTTCAAAGCTGGTGGGAGACAGAAAACATCTTCCGAAATTTTACTAAATGCTTTCTCTGAGAATTACTTTTAACAATTAGTTCAAGAGCCCACACGAATTGTAAATGGTTGCGAAAGCACACTTGACCTCTTAGCCACAAATAATCCTGATCTAATAGAGAGCGTCATGACGGATACATTGATTAGTGAACACAAGGTCTTTGTAGCGAGGCTCAAAACCATATCAATCAAAACCACTAAAATAAACGCAAAATATATCTATTTAAAACAGCAGATAAAAATTCGCTTGATGCCTTCCTAAGAGAGAGTCCTCATTCCTTCCAAGCTCATTATGTAAGTGTAGACCAGATATGGCTCAAATTCAAAGATACAGTATCGACAGCAGTAGATAGATTTATACCGTTTAAGTTAATAAGAGACGGGACTGATCCACCATGGTATACAAAACACGTCAGAATACTGTTGCAGAAACAACGAAAAAAGCATGCGAAATTCAGAAGAACGCAAAATCCCCTAGACTGGCTAAGTTTCAGGGAAGCTCGAAATTTAGTGCTGACGTCAATGCGAACTGCTTTTAATAGTTTCCACAATGAAACACTGTCTCAAAATATGGTAGAAAACCCAAAGAGATTTTGGTCGTAGGTAAAGTACACCAGTGGCAAGAAACCGTGCGCGATAGCGATGGAAACGTTACCGATGATGGTTCCACTAAAGCGGAGTTACTAAATACCGTTCTCCGTAATTCCTTCACGAAAGAAGAGGAAGAAAATATTCCTGAATTCGAAACCAGAACAGCTGTTAGGAGGAGTGGCAAAAAGTAGATATCTTAGGTGTTGCGAAACAACTCAAATCACTTAAGAAAGGCAAGTCTTCCGGTCCAGATGGTATACCAATCAGGTTCCTTTCAGAATATGCAGACACAATAGCGCCTTTCTTACCAATCATATACAACCGCTCACTTAACGAAAGGTCTATTCCTAAAGACTGGAAAGTAGCACAGGTCACACCAATATTCAAGAAAGGAAATAGGAGTAACCCATTGAATTAGAGACCCATATCACTGACCGCAATTTGCAGTAGGATTTTGGAGCATATACTGCACTCGAACATTATGAATCACCTTGAAGAAAATGATTATTGATACATAACCAACACGGATCCAGAAAATATCGTTCTTGTGGAACACAGCTAGCTCTTTATTCCCATGAAGTAATGAGTGCTGTCGACAAAGGATCTCAGATCGATTCTATATTCCTAGATTTCCAGAAGGCTTTTGATACCGTTCCTCACCGTCTAGTAAAATCATCAGATGATCAATTCCAATTACAAAATGATCTAGAGAGAATTTCTGTATGGTGCGAAAAGTGGCAATTGGCACTAAACAAAGGGAAGTGCGAGGTCATCCACATGGGTATTAAAAGAAATCGGATAAATTTTGGGTTTACGATAAATCGCACAAATCTAAGAGCTGCCAATTCGACTAAATACCTAGGAATTACAGTTACGAGCAGCTTAAACTGGAAAGACCAGATAGATAATATTGTGGGGAAGGCGAAACAAGGACTTGTTGGCAGAACACTTAGAAGATGCGACAAACCCACTAAAGAGACAGCCTACATTACACTTGTCCGTCCTCTGGTGGAATATTGCTGTGCGGTGTGGGATTCTCACCAGGTAGGATTGATGGAGGACATCGAAAAAGTGCAAAGAAGTGCACCTCGTTTTGTTCAAAAATGGTTCAAATGGCTCTGAGCACTATGGGACTCAACATCTGTGGTCATAAGTCCCCTAGAACTTAGAACTACTTAAACCTAACTAACCTAAGGACATCACACACATCCATGCCCGAGGCAGTATTCGAACCTGCGACCGTAGCGGTCGTGCGGTTCCAGACTGGGCGCCTAGAACCGCTAGACCACCGCGGCCGGCCCCTCGTTTTGTGTCATCGCACAATAGGGATGAGAGTGTCACTGATAAGATACGTGAGTGGCAGTCACTGAAACACAGGCGGTTTTCTTTGCGGCGAGATCTATTTACGAAATTTCAACTTTCTCTTCCGAATGCCAAAATATTTTGTTGACACCCACCTGCATAGGGAGAATTGATCATCAAAATAAAATAAGAGGAATCAGAGCTCTAACGGAAAGATGTAGGTTTCCCTTTTTCCCTCGCACAATTCGAGAGTGGAATGGTAGAGAAATAGTATGAAAATGGTTCGATGAACCCTCTACCAGGCTCTTAAGTGTGTTACCATGTAGTTGTAGATGTAGATGAGGTATCATGATTCATCTGGTTACTATTAATTGCTATACAAACTGCGAAATGTCTGCCATTAAGGTTTCACAAAGTCCGCCATCTTTGGCACTCCTGGCATGTCTCCTTCTTCGACACAGCGTCACTATGGAATTCCCTGCCACGCGATCGGCTGATCACGTGGTCCGGCCGTTGTGCGGCATCATGCTGTTGCTAACGAGCTGCAGCTTGCCGAGGGGCCCGAGCGATGGCCGCCAACTCTGAATTTAAAATATTTCCAGGGCGCCACAACTCGCCCGTTACCTCACACCAGTAAGTTGGCGTAAGGCCGTCGCATTGAATGGAGACTGTGTTGAAAAATAGAGTTTTGTAGTCCAAAGAATGGGGAATAATATGGTGTATTGGAATCCTGATTAAAACCAACCTGCTATAAGACAAATGTGTGTTAAATTATTTCTTCAAAGTTCCTTGTACCACAGCTCATGCAGTCTCTTTCAACGGAGACAAGCCTCGTTTAAGCCGTTCGCTCAGATCCAAATGAAACAACCTGTGTCATGTGAACCTTACCAGGGGAGATGAGGAAAGGATAAGCACTTTATTTCAATTTCTATAATAATATGGACGTTACCAACAACTTTAATCTTGCTGCAATTAAGAGCTCCTTTAACCCAAACAGACACAGACTCTGCCCCATTTGTTTTGTGATGATTTCTCGTCTTAAGAACCGAAGGCATTGTGGACATGTAATAAGATGTACCCCTATCTCTGTTGTACACATCACATATCTGAGATGTCCGATAAGCAATAATTTTTCGACAGTTAAAAGTCTCCAGGCCTGCCACAGTGCTGTGCTTTCCTCCCAAAAGGATGACTGACGTCTTTACCAGACAGGCGCCAACTGGAACCCAAGCAGTAGAAATCAGTGGAGCTAACAACAGCCACGACTTCCACTGACTGCATCAAGTTTGTGCTGCAGCTGCTGACAGAGCCTCCAATACATCTTAGACGAGACTTCTTGTAAGCATATTGAATTCACACTGGACTTCCACGCTAGGTAAATGATCCCCTGGTTAATAGCGTGTTGGATTACATTTGGAATGCAGCAGCGATTCAGCGCGGCATAAATTTGAGAAGACCTTGGTATGTTATCGGAAGTATGTGGCACCAGATGTCTACTGCGCAGAGGTCACGTAGCTGCAAGTTATAAGCCATGGGTTTGTGGGAGCAGAGGAGTTCTATCTGGTTCAGATCAGGTGAATTTGGTGGCAAAGAAATCAATGTGATTACCTCAGAATGTTGTAGCACGATTCTGGCCTTGTTACAGCGACAGATATCCTGCTGGAAGATGCCATCACTGTCGCACACATCAGGCATGAAGGGATGCAGGTGGCCTGTTCACCAAGTACACAGCCTTGAAGTTGTCTTCGATTACTACAAGTAGTCCCATGGTAGCCCAAGAGGGTGTTCGTCATAGAACAATACTGTTTCCAGTGGCCTGCGTCCGTAGCGAGGAGTGTATTTCGAAATGCCTTTCACATGGAGGATAGCTTATTTCGACACGACCTTGTACCTGGGGGGGGGGGGGGGGGGGCTTGTAATGAACAATGTGATTCCTTCACCCAGTGACAAGTTTCCATTGATCCACAGTCCAATCTCGATGGCAATGATTGCAATCATAACTGACTACCTTTTGGGCCAAGTTGGGTAGATCTACATCTACAATAGATACTCCGCAAGCCACCATACGGCACGTGGCAGAAGGTATCTTGAACCTCTATCGTTATTTTCTTTCCTGATCCACTCGCAAATACAGGGAGGGAAAAACGTCTGTATGACTTCGTGTGAACCATAATTTCTTGTATCTTATCTTCGTGGTCCTTACATGTATAGTAGAATTGTTTGGCAGTCAGCTTCAAATACCGGTTCTCTAAATTTTCTCAATAATGCCTCTCGTAAAGGACGTCACCTTCCCTCTATGGTCTCCCATTTGAGTTCTAATACCATCTCCATAACACTTGCATGTTATTGAAACCTACCAGTAACGATCCTAGCAACCTCTCTCCGAATTGCTTCAATGTCTTCCATTAATCCGACCTGATGTGGATCCCAAACACTCGAGCAGTACTCAAGAACAGGTCGCAACAGCCTCATATATGCAGTTCCCTTCACATATGAACCACTCTGACCCAAAATTCCTCCAATAAACCGAAGGAGGCGTCTGCTGTGGAGCTCCATGTTCAAAAATGTGCGCCGATCGGTGGACTCGATAACTCTTGTGCAGACACCATTATTGTATTCTGTCGTCATATCTGCAACAGATCCGCCTAGCTTGCTTTAGAGAGCCGGCAAACCTTCGACCTCCACGTTCTGTCATGAGGCATGGACTTTGTAGCATTCTCTTTTCCACGACCTAGAAACTCTTTACATAGATGCTCGTGACAGTAGCATGGAAATAGCTCAGTTTTGCTGTTTCCGACATGCTCTTTCCATGGTGCTGGGCCCCTTTATCAAAGAGGAGACCTTCAAGCTGGTATAACGAGCAATGTGATTCATTCACCCAGCACACGTTTCCATAGGGCCATAAACCAATCTCTATAGAATCATGCAGCTATAATTGACTATGTTGTTGGATCAACACGGGAACACACTGGGGTCGTGTTCTACGGAGTCCCATGTTGAAAAATGCGAGCAGATTGTTGGGCTCTGAAACTTTTGCACATGCATTAGCATTGCACTCTGTCGTGAAATCTGCGACAGACCTGCCTAGCCTGCTTTAGAAAACGAGCAAGCCATCGTTCTGTAATGAGGCATTGTTGCAGACTTGTGGTTTCATCGACCTTCAACGATTTGCTATAGATGCTCACGACAGTAGCATGGGAACAGCTGTCAAGTTCTGCCATTACTGAGGTACCTAGGTGCCGGACTATTAGAATCTCCCCATTATCAAAGTCATTTATGCCAGTGGATTGTCCCATTTGGTGTTCCAATCATCACCAGAATGGTTATCCATTGCGTCTGTTCTAATAATATATTACTTGTCGTATCATGTGCTCGCAGTGCTAAAGGTGGTAGTCAGTTTCTCGGTGGGCATTATCATAATGCTTTGGCTTGTAGGATGTACTGGATTGCTTGTGCTTTCACTGATGAGCAACACTTAATATACATTGATAAGTACTGAGTAAGTATAAGCAAAATTCATGTACCTCCTTAACCAAGGGTTCTGGGGGCGAGTTCTGTTACGATTTATCCTCGCCTGAAGACGAAATAGGCAGGTCAAGTGCAATGGAAAGCGCAGCTGTGTGAAGCCTTCCAGCTTTTGTTTTCGGGTTGAGGCAAATTCCCCCTGCATCGATACACAATACGTGGATACGAAGGCGTTTTCCGCTATTAGATATAACTGATAAACCACGTGAGATCTGTAGCTGTCTTATTCCGTAGTCCAAAGAAATGAGTTTAATAACTATGGCTGAACTACTGTGAACCATCAAGTTCAAACGCTCCTCTCTATCGTTCGTAAAGTACGTAGGGACGTCAGCAAAATCTTTCTCACGCGAAGACCATTGCGCATTGTCGAAAGACGACACATTTTCTGGGTTTTCTGAAGATACAGTTGTGCTGCGATACGCATAAGAGGTGCACCACAGTGTGCGAATGATATGATGGGGCAACTGAAAACGTAGTCCCAATTTCGTTGGACAGTACATTTCTCGTGGGGAAAACGGCTAAATTCCACACAGATACACCACGAAATTCTGGCGATATTTGGACCAAATGCAGTGTGAAATACAGCTGTAGTAAAATGGTGCCACAGTGTGACCAAATACGCACAGACGGGGGTGGTACTGACCGAGAAGTCCAGGTCTTGCACCATGCGATTTCCAACCTTTCCGGTAAGCTGAAAGAAGATCTGCCCGGGGAGCGGGGATGGTGGGGAAGGAACGGGTAAGAAGTCATCCAACGATGAGGATCGAATAGCTCCGCGATCATGGAGCGGATTTCTGTCTTCGAGGATCGATAACTGGTAGAACGTTACGATCGTTGTTTACAGAGACTTGCTACTGGAAGGATAATGTCTTGTATCTGTGTCACTGTGAAGGGCAGTGCAGAATTCAATGAACGTTACTTGTCCTGCGATGATACTGTGTTGCTTACTTTTTGAAGTATCCTCGCACACGAACAAGTAAAGAATTTAAAATGTAAAAAACAACACAGACAAATAAAAGCACTTCCATTTAGAAGCACGGAGTAAAACGACTAACAAGGTCAATAACGTTAATAGCTTTCGAGCCCCCACATATTTTCTACAATGCAACCACAATATTGGCTGCTGATGGCAACAGGCGGTGGGACTGGTAGTATCCAATGGTGAGTACAGTATGAGGGTATGAAGCCTAGTCGACGAGTAGCTCAAACCAGTGCTACAGTGCTAGTCGTGTTGATGCAAAGTAGAGCAATGGCAACGACAAACAAAGCGAACATTGCATGGAATCTACAACAACAGCCGCCGAAGTTGACATTTCTTCAGAAAGGAAACCAAGAAATTTCGCAGAGTGAGGAACAACTGGCAGATGAAATAGTAGCGTTTCTGCAAGACGAGTCAGTGAAATGTGTGCTGACGTATACGCGCGATTGTGCTGACAATGTACATGAGAAGAACAATGATGACGAAACATGCTTAACAAGTAAGTGAAAGTGATATTGAAACGATAGTCGAGCCATGTAGCCCAGTCCTTGCCAGCCACGGTTCGCTCAGCTGTCCTCCCCCCCCCCCCCCCCCCCGTCGGAAGTTCGAGTCTTCCCTCGGGCATGGGTGTGTGTGTTGTCCTTAGCGTAAGTTAGTTTAAGTTAGATTAAGTAGTGTGTACGCCTAGGGACCGATGACCTCAACAGTTTGGTCCCATAGGAACTTACCACGAATTTCCATGTAGTCCACCATCCTCGTTGGACAGGGGGCCGTAAATCCCGACTCCAATGAAACGTAAAAAGGACAAGCGTTGTCCAAGGAGCAGGTGTTAACATAATTATGTACATGGAAGTTCATCCGCAGCAGAGTAAGAAAACAATTAGCAACAGATTTCGAATAAGTTCGTAGCACGGTCACTGTGGAGTGCATAAGAAAAGCTACGGATATTCATAGGAGGGCAAGGCGCACTTGTTACAAAAACTGGTATTTGCGCGTTTCAAGAATGCTCTATCCAATTTACAGGATATGCACGATAGTGACTTACTGTGTTCTGCACATCAAATTGGACGCGGCATATATTACAGTGATTTCAGGGGAAGCACTGGATGATTGCATAACTTCAGTGCTACAGAAATTGGACGACGAAAGATAACTAAATTTCAAACCAAGCGTCAACTTGACAATGCAAAGCAAACTGCAAAATCGATCCGAAAATTTGTAGAAGAGGTAAAGAAACTTATCACATTATTCAGTATGGAATCTGTGCTCAACTCCAATCAGTTATGATTTGAAGAGGAAATGCCTATGAAAGAAACCCTGGAAATTAGAGGTACTAAGAGGGTTGTTTCAAGATCAACTAATATAGCTGCATTACTGCGTTCGCGTGCAATTATGTCGACTGTTAATCTGGATGGTAAATTGGCTAGAAAGTTATTCATTGTGCTGCGGAAAGTTGGAGATGCTCTGCCCCATACGATTCGCCGGCCGCGGTGGCCGTGCGGTTCTAGGCGCTCCAGTCCGGAGCCGCGCTGCTGCTATGGTCGCAGGTTCGAATCCTGCCTCGGGCATGGGTGTGTGTGATGTCCTTAGGTTAGTTAGGTTTAAATAGTTCTAAGTTCTAGGGGACTAATGACCACAGCAGTTGAGTCCCATAGTGCTCAGAGCCATTTTGAACCCCATACGATTCCTTCTCGTCTTCGTAAGTTTGCGAGGGCACTAGGGATATTTACATCACAGAACGCAAGAGTGGGAAAACTGGCGTAAGAGAACTACACTTACAGTACGAACACTGGTTTTGGCCAACAGCCGGTCAAAATAACTTGCTTTTGCTTGATTCCTGGTCTGGTTATAAAAATCATACTCCTTTAGAGCAAACTATCCCTCCTGAAAAGTGTATGGCATTGCAGTTTATACCACCTGGAACTACTGGACAGATTCAGTCTCTGGAGGCTTGTTTTTTTTTCCTGCATATAAAAAATATTATTGCACTATCTGTAGCTAGCCTTAAGAGATAGCCAGTTTCACGATAAGCTCGAAGCCAAACTGTTTTGCATTCGGTTGCATACAGTCACATTCTATCATTTCTCATCACCCCATTACGCCAACATGATTCTGTATGAATTTCTTAAAAGTGGATACCTAGCTGAACGTCACGCATGGTTTGTAATTCCCACTTGGTTCACCTTCGATCTTGATGGTGCGAACCTTTGTGATTGCTGTAGCGCGCCATTTTTCATTCGGTGTGCATGGTGCAAGTTAATGATTTGTTTAGAATATTTCTTGAGTGTCGAAAGTGTCCATTTTTCGAAGTGTAATACGTGCAACCGATAGAAGGTTGATCTCTGCGCCTCCTGGGCACTCATATCCTGTCACCGTCCTGATGCACAAGGTGAGTCGTTAGCAGCTAGTATTTGTCTGTCGTAACTGTTAACGCAACACTTTCAAATGAGACTTACTGAAGATTGAACTTGAGTTCTCGCACCCAAGGGGGTTCCTTGTAAGTCAAACGTTTTCGGGCGAGACACGTTCTGTGACTGTTGGTATTTGTTCACTCTCCGAGAACTGCCACGCTACTGGAATTATACGTGTATTGAGTTTTAAGGAGCAGAGGCTGGACGCGAGCTCGATAGCCACCATAATTTTTGTTGTATACCGCCTAAAACACCTGAGTAGGCAAACATTTACAAGGGATCAAATGTCTGGATAGCTCATCTTCGAAATTCTGTAGGAGCTGGAGTCCTGTGTTCCAGCTATAAGAATATATCGATGCCTTAATACATCATTATTAGCAGCTCAGAGAGACGAAAACGTCTAGAAGGTTTTAAAGGAATTTTGGATAAAGCATTTTTAGTAGTGAATGCCAACGGAGAATGTCAAAGGAGGAAACAGAGGTAACGCCCTGTCGACCACGAGGTCATCGGCAGTCATTACGGAAAGCCGTGCTTGAGAATAGCGCATGCCTTCTCGAACGAACCACCGCAATAAACAGTTTAGGGCAATCATGAAAGTCATAAATCTGGTTAGTAAGACTGTTCCCTGAACTGCACTGCACGATAAAAGGAAGCCAATACTTTATCTATTAAAGCAAAATCGTTCGATACCGAAAATGATATAACACACTTCACTCGGCGAATCATCCAGTTACTTTCCAGACGGTCAAAAAGAAAATAAAAATCAAGAAAGTATATATTCACACGTTAATATTTTAATATAAGCATCGAGTCCATGTAAACAGATGATGATTCATAAAACTTTGAGTGGAGTTAAATAACTTACGCACAACTTTTGTGTTCCTACCCATAAATCCACTGCAGTTGTTAGAACCCACAAGAAAAGCCTCCTGAGGTGTTATCGGCCTCCTTCTTCCTACATGCGGAAAACCGGTACCTGTTGGCGACGGCGATATTTATATACACACACTCCACAGCAGAAAGCACACACACACACACACACACACACACACACACACACACACACACACAAATTTTATCCTTAATGGATACTGTTGAATTCAGTGGCCGTTTCTTTTTAAGGGTATTGTTGAAGAAAATCCAGCAGCAGTCATTTGTTAAAACACGAACGGTATCGGATATATGCCCCACCTTCACGTGACTGGATTCAGTTTCGTATTTTACACATTCAGCAACGGATTTCAATATAAATAGAGTTTCCAAATGACAACTGCACGTCTGACTCAAAGGCGGTAGTTTGAAGCGCCGTATTTGTAAATTCACTCAATAATTCCACTTAAAATGTCATGAACTGTGGTTGAAACATGAACTCACAGCATCCAATGTGTTTGCATTGAATAAGTTGGATATTGAGAGTTTATGCTTCGTCTACAGTTTATAAAATTTTAAATGGAACTGGTGTTTGCATATAGGAATATGGTGCTTCAAATGACTGCAGTATGCAATTACTGTCTGGAAACTTAAACAGTACTGAGGTCCAACAAGGACTGTGTAAAGCTGGAACTGAATTTAGTAGCCTGAAGATCGGCATAAACCCGAAGCCAATTGTGTTTCAAATAAACCGTCTCCAAAAGTGACTGCTACCAGATTTTTTCAACGCTATACACACACACACACACACACACACACACACACACACACACACACACATGCTCACAATCACACACACACACACACTCGCGTGGGCACAAAGGCCTGCATGCTGAGTCGTAACCAAACCACACGGACTAACTTTGAGGGTGTGAAGAGGAATAAATTAAGGATTCGACGACGTTTCTGATCGTCCACTTTACAGTGGCGAACTACTACCGTTAAGGTACACCTTCTGCAGTATATGTGAGTTCGAACGCTGCCGAACAACAAGCAGAATGTCTTGCATTGGGCCTGATAACGTTCAGCGCGCTAATATACGAGTCGCGTACGACGCAGGACCCCTTTTATTTTGTACAGGTTTAGAATTTCTAAACGAGGTTTTAGCCAAATGATAGTACGTAGAGGGGCCAACAGTTTCATTGCATGTGTAATTCTCTCAAGTCTTGCATCAGGCCAGGTACTTAAGTTATGGGTTTATTAAACGGAATTGGGAACCACATAATTGTGCGAAAACTATGGGAAGCAGACACTGCGACATACGGAGATTTAGAACGGTCCTCGAAGGGAGCTCGGATAGCCGTTGGTTAAGGCGACGGCTACCGAGAAGAAGGAAATCCGGGTTCGAGTCTTGGTCCGACACGAATTTTCACTGTTTCCAGTACATTATATAACTGTTGTGGTGCCGTATTCGCAGTTTGCGAATGCATTTGGTGGTATTCCGTGTAAATTAGTGCCAAAAGGAAATAGCTTTAATGTAGTAGCATAGTCCTAAGTTATTCCTACATATGAATATGGATCCTGAGATTGGAGTATGACCTCGCGGTATCTACAATACAATAGCATTTCAAATTTTTGCACGTTACTCGAATTATTCCTCGAAAACTTTCAACACCGACATTAATACGCTATATGTTTTCAGGCTGTTTCGAATAATGCCGAAAAATAATCATTCCGTTTAAGAAAAAAAGCAAAAAACTACATTTGCATCAGTACCTCGATTGATTCAAGATTTCAGAGGACTAAACATGAAACAAAACAGGACGTGCAGAATGTCGTTAGATCCGTTCTTTTGCCGTTCTTGCAACACGAAGGTGATGTGTTGTTCCAGCAGGATAATGGTCGCCTACACACTGCCCCCGCACGATCTCCGGACTTGTCTCCAATCGAGAACGTGTGGGATATGACGGGACGAGGTTACTCACGCGACTCGTCGGCCAGTAACCCTTAAAGAACTACGTGGACAGGTCGAGCAGGCATGGATTAACGTATCCCAGGACAGTATTCGCCATCTGTACGACCGACTGGATGCCAGAGTCAGCGCCTGAACTGCCGCCCGTGCAGGCTAGACCACGTACTAATGTGAGTGTCTCAGCATGGGTCGATATCAGTCTCACCGGAACCGCTTGTGCTATTGATCGGTAAATATAATCTTTGCTTTTACTCCATATGCACTGTTACAAGAATAAATCTTGAGTGAATAGGAAACCTCTAAAAGGTTGTACAATTTTTTTCCAGAAATGTAGTAGGAAAAGCAGACGCCAGACAGTTTCACGGGAAACATAATACATCTAGTAAAGCTAATGACGTGCAAGGCACTTTTTCGACAGATTCTGGACCATTTATCATCAATCAGGGACACTTACCAGATAGGACTGATAGAAGAGATACAGGAGATCCAACGAAGAGCTCCGCGTTTCATCACGGGATCGTTTAGTAGGTGCGAGAGCATTACAGAGATGCGCAACAAACTCCAATAGCAAACGCTACAAGAGAGTTCTGGAAGACTCGGGCAAGATATTACTTCGTCCCGCATACGACTCGTGAAATGATCACAACGAAGAAAGTGGAGAAAGACGCTTACCAGCATGATTCTTCCCACGCGCCATTCGAAAATGGAACAGGGAGTGGGGCATCAGCTAGTGGTACCACAAGTGCCTCTGCTCGCGCTGTATTGATGTAAATGTAGTTGAAATCGTACTGAATTACACCATTCCTTTTCCAATACGAACCGGAAATCGCAATAAAATCACGCCATTTCTCTTCGAATGCGTGCTGGTATGCAAATAAAATGGACGAAAACCTGTTTTGTAGCGCTCAGTCTACAATAACTACAGGTAGAAAGCAGTGTGGAGAGCTGAAATTATGGTCAGCTGTGCTACGATCAACTCAGAGTATGACGTCATCCTTTCTGGCACTACGAGTGCTACGTTACTCATAGCATTAGGTCAATTTTTTCTTTCATATCGCATGTAACGTGTTTTGTAGGCGTAGAGTATGAGGGACTGCTGGGGAGTTCATGTCGTAACTGCACCATGGTTGAATGGTCTAGCGCTCCTGTGTCGCTTAGTAAGACAGGTTCGTGAACTACACTGCACAAAAAAAGGAAGCCAGTACCTTACCTATTGACCCATAATCGCACTGTACCTAAAATGTTCTAACACACTTCACTCTGCGAATCATCCAGTTACTTTACAGACAGTCAAAAAGAAAAGAAAAATCAGGAATGTATATATTCACTTGTTAATATTTTAGTATGAACATCGAGTCCTTGTCATTAGATGATGATTCATAAAACGTTGAGTGGCATTATATAACTTCCGCCCAATTCCTGTGTTCCTACCCATAAATCCACTGCAGTTGTTAGAACCCACAAGGAAAGCCTCGTGCGGGGTTATCGGCCTCCTTCTACCTACATGCGGAAAAACGGTACCCTGTTGGCGACAGCGATAATTTATATACACACTTATAAACACTTCACAGCGGAAAGCACACACACACACACACACACACACACACACACACACACACACACAAACGCGCGCGCACAAAAATGGTTCAAATGGCCCTATGGATTAAGGGACTTAACATGTGAGGTCATGAGTCCGCTAGACATGGAACTACTTAAACCTTACTGACCTAATGACATCACACACATCCATTCCCGAGGCAGGATTCGAACCTGCGACCATAGGAGCATCGCGGTTCCGTATTGAAGCGCCTAGAACCCCTCGGCCACAGCGGCCGGCGCGCATGCACACATATTTTATTCTTAATGGATACTGTTGAAATGAGTGGCCTTTTTTTAAGGATACTGTTGAAGAAAGTCCCGTAACAGTCATTTGTTAAAACACGAACGGTTTCCGGTTTATGCCCACCTTCACGTGACTGGATTCAGTTTCGTGCATTACACTTTCGGCAATGGACTTCAATATAAGTCGAGTTTCCAAATGGTAGCTGCACGTCTGTCTGAAAGGTGATCATCTGAAGTATCGTATTTGTAAATTCACTCAATAATTCTACTTAAAATGTTATGAACTGTGGACAAAACATGAACTCACAGCATGCAATGTGTTTGCATTCGAATAAGTGAGTTTATGGTTTGTCCACAATTTATAATATTTGAAGTGGGCCGGCCGGAGTGGCCGAGCGTTTCTAGGCACTTCAGTCTGAAACCGCGCGACCGCTACAGTCGCAGGTTCGAATCCTGTCTCGGGCATGGATGTGTGTGATGTCCTTAGGTTAGTTAGGTTTAAGTAGTTGTAAGTTCTAGGGGACTGATGACCTCAGATGTTGAGTCCCGTGGTACTCAGAGCCATTTGAACCATCTGAAGTGGAATTGGTTTTGTATATAGGAATATGGTGCTTCAGATGACTGAAGTACGCAATTACTATGAGGAAACTTAATCGGTAGTGAAGTCCAATAGCGACTGCGTAAAGCTGAAATGGAATTTAATGGCCTGAAGATGGGCATAAACCCGAAGCCGACTGTGTTTTAAATAAACCGCCTTCAAAAGTGACTGCTACCAGATTTTTTCGAGGCTACACACACATACACACACACACACACACACACACACACAAACACACACACACACGCACATATACACAGACGATCGCGCGCGCACAAAGGCCCGCATACTTAGTCGTAACCAAACCATACGGGCCGACTTTGAGGGCATGGAGAGGAATAAACTGAGGATTCGGCCTCGCGCTGCAAGCGTTATTCGACGACGTTTCAGAGCGTCCACTTTGCAGTTCAGGTACACCTTCGGCAGTAAATGCGAGTTCGTACGCTGCCAAACCACAACCAGAATGTCTTGGGCCTGATAGCGTTCACGAGGTTAGGAGGCATGAAACACGTCCACGACTGCTAAGACACTGTTTCAGTGCGCTAATATACGAGTCGCGCAAGACGCAGCATCCCTTCTATTTGGTAGAGGTTTAAAATTTCTAAACGAGGTTTTCGGCAAATGATAGTTCTTAGAGGGTCCCATAATGTTATTGCATGTGTAATTCTCTCAAATGTTGTATGAGGCGAGGTACTTAAATCATGGGTTTGTTAAACGCAATTATTTACTTTTTTGACAGCTTTGGTATAGTTTGAGAACATGCATACATATCCGAAGGAACATTGCATTGAAGTATACAGAAATTCAAATACAGACACTACATTAATACATTTCATGTCAAAGCTAAGGCGACCTGACGATAAAAATAAGTGAGCCACTGCCTGTGTGAGAATCGTATAAATGTGTGAGCCCTATGGAAAGCAGGCACTGGGACATACGGGGACTTAGATCGGTTCCCGAAGAGAGTTCGGATAGCCGTTGGTTAAGGCGACGGCTAACGAGAAGAGGGAAATCCGGGTACGAGTCTTGGTCTGACACAAATTTTCACTGTTTCCACTGTTTTCTGTTGTGGTGCCATCTTCGCAGTTTGCGAATGGATTTGGTGGTATTCCGTGTAAAGTAGAGCCAAAAGGAAATAGCTTTAATGTAGCAGCATAGTCCTAATTTCTTCCTACATATAAAGACGGATGCTGAGATTGGAGCCTCACATGGCGATATCTACGCTGCAATAGCATTTCAATTTTTGCACGTTACTCGAATAATGCTGCGAAAACTTTCAACACAAACATTAATAAGCTTTATATTTTCAAGATCTTTCGAATTAATTGTTCCATTTAAGAAATAACGCAAGAAACTATATTTGCATCAGTACCCTCGATTGATACGAGATTTCAGAGGACTAAACATGAAACAAAATAAAATGCCTCCATGCCTGGTGTTATCTGCCACAAAACTCGTTTCGAAATTTTCGTACTACTTTCGAATCTGCAGATGTTGAGACAACTGATTGTAGAATGGAAAAACTACTACTATCGGTTTGTACTAGAAAGGGTATGAGATACTTGTAAGATACTACAGGTATTATGCGAAAGACCTTGATACCCTTCTAGCATCAGTTAAGGCAGGCTGCTGGAGCAACGGAGGGTACTAAGCGACTCGAAAAAAATCGCACGGCATTCACGTCTGTCTTGGGACAGATGCACATAATGAAACGCGTCTTTGTTGACGTCAGTTTGTTGTAGGATTATGGAACATGTTTTATTCTCAAGAATTATGACGTTTTTGGAGAACGAAAAAAATTCTTTATAAAAATCAACATGGATTCAGCAAACAAAGATTTTGCGAAACTCATCTCTCTCTTATCCTCTATGAGATCCACAGCACTATAGACATCGGCGATCAGGTTGATGCCGTGTTCTTCGAATTCAGGAAGGAATTTGACATTTTCAGGCACTGCTTATCGACTATCGGACCAGATTTTCGACTGGATTCAACACTTCCTTGCAGACAGAACTCAAGACGTTTCTCTTAACGGAAAAGATTTGACAGAAGTAGGCTAAAGGAAATGTCGAGAGTACCCCAAGGAAATGTGATAGGACCTTTACTGTTTTTTTATTTTTATTTAATAGATGATCTAGCAGTGAGAAGGTAGCAACGCCGTAAGACAGTAACGATTTACAGAACGACCTAAAGAAGATTGATGAATGCTGCAGAGAGTGGTGGTTGACCCTAAACGTCAATAAATGTAGCGTATTAAGCATACACAGGAAAAGAAATCTGCTTCTGCACAACTACACTATTGATGACAAATTGCTGGAAGCAGTAACTACCATAAAATCTCTAGGACTTTATATTTGGACCGACTTTAGTTGGAATGACCATATAAAATAAAAATAAAATCAGTGAAAAAAGAAATAAGAAGATATGGAAAGACGGCGTCGTTTTTGATCCAATGACGGCATATTCCACCTGGGGGATAGTAATATACTGACAATGGTTTCAACGCTGTCCGCCAGTAGCTAGTGTAGTGGCATAGCTACCAGAGCGCCATCTGTGTCTATCATTTAATACAGAATGCTCACAGCCAGAAGGCTCGATATGGTGCCAACGTGCGAAGCAAATAGGCCACCATCCCACGGAAACGTACTCATGCTTCATATAGCCAAAAGAGTGGCGGGACACTCCTTTCAGAGAATTGCCACGGATGTTGGACGTGTTGCGTCAGTTGTGCAACGATACTGGTATCAGTTGTCACGTGAACATTTTCACACCTGCAGAAGAGGTTCTGGACACCGAAGCAGCACAGACGCCCGCCTGGACAGTCATATGGGAAGGGCAGCAGCGGGCGATGGTGCAACTACCACAGAACAGGTAAAAGGACTAGTGAGCCTGGAGGTGTCAACACCAACTCTTAGGACCGGTTGTTAGCAATGGGATTACGGGCACGCACACCTCTAGCGCGTCTACCACTCACACCACAGCATCTATGTGCACAAGTCGACTGGAGCCGAGATATTCAGTGACGAAAACATATTCTGCCTGCACGCAAGTGATGGTTGTCTGCGCGAGTGACATAGACCTGGTGAGCGCTGTCTCGTAGAATGCATTCGTCCAAGACACACTGGTTCCACCCCTGTCTGGGGTGCGACAAGCTACAACTCTATTTCACCTTTGGTGTTTCTGGAGCTAACCGGAACGCGTGCAGAACGTCGTTAGATCCGTTCTTTTGCCGTTCTTGCAACAGGAATGTGATGTGTTGTTCCAGCAGGATAATGGTCACCTACACACTGCTCCCACACGATCTCCTGACATGTCTTCAATCGAGCACGTTTGGGATATGACGGGACGAGGTTACTCGCGCGACTCGTCAGCCAAAACTCTTACAGAACTGCTTGGAGCGCGGCCCCTCCCGCCCGAGGTTCGAGTCCTCCCTCGGGCATGGGTGCGTGTGTCTTTCTTAGTATAAGTTTAAGTAGTGTGTAAGTCTAGGGACTGATGTCGTGACCAGTTCGGTCCCTTAGGAATTCACACACATTGAACATTTTGAACTACGTGGACAGGTCGAGCAAGCGTGGCATAACATATCCCAGGACAGTATTCGCCATCTATAAGACCGACTGGATGCCAGAGTCAGCTCCTGCACTGCCGCCCGTGCAGGCTAGACCACGTACTAATACGAGTGTCTTAGCTTGGGTCGATAACAGTCTCACCGGAACCGCTTGTGCTATTGATATGCTCCATATGCTCTGTTGCAACAATAAATCTTGAGTGAATAGGAGACTTCTAAAAGGTTGTACTATTTTTTCCCAGAAATGTAGTAGGAAAAGCAGAAGCCAGACAGATTCACGGGAAATGTAATTCATCTAGCAAAGCTAATGACGTGCAAGGCACTTTTTCGACCTATTGTGGAGCACTGATCGTCAATCTGGGACACTTACCACATGGGACTGGTAGAAGAGATACAGGAGATCCAACGAAGAGCTCCGCGTTTCGTCACGGGATCGTTTAGTAGGTGCGAGAGCGTTACAGAGATGCGCAACAAACTTCAGTGGCAAACGCTACAAGAGAGACACTGTGCATCACGGAAAGGTTTACTATTATAATTTCGAGAGACTACTTTCTGGGAAGACTTGGACAAGATATTACTTCCTCCCGCATACGACTCGTGAAATGATCACAAAGATCAAAATTGAGAAATTAGAGCTAATGCAGACGCATACCAGCATCATTTTTCCCACGCGACATTCGAAAATGGAACAGGGAAGGGGGTATTGATATAAATGTAGTTGAAATCGCACTGAATTATACCATTCCTCTTCCAATATGAGCCGGAAATCGCACTAAAATTACGCCATTTCTCTTCGAATGCGTGCTGGTATGCAAATAAAATTGACGAAAACATGTTTTGCAGGGTTCAGTCTGCAACAACTACAGGTGGAAACCAGTGTGGAGAGCTGAAATTATGGTCAGCAGTGCCACGATCAACTCAGAGTATGCGGTTAAAGGCGCTACAGTCTGGAACCGCACGACCGCTGCGGTCGCAGGTTCGAATACTGCCTCGGGCATGGATGTGTGTGCAGTCCTTAGGTAAGTTAGGTTTAAGTAGTTCTAAGTTCTAGGGGACTTATGACCACAGCAGTAGAGTCCCATAGTGCTCAGAGCCATTTGAACCATTTTTTTTTAACTCAGAGTATGACGTCATCCCTTCGGCACTACGAGTACTACGTTACTCATAGCATCAGGGTAATTTTTTTTTCATATCGCGTGTAACGTGTTGTGCAGGCGTAGAGTATGAGGGATTTCTGGGGAGCTGATGTCGCAACTGCACCGTGGCCGAATGGTCTAGCACTCCTATGTAATAAAAAAACTGAGTTAATGGAACAACGATTAACTTGAAGGAGCGTCATGGGACGTCCGCACCTATAGGCACTTCGTTGAGTGGTTTTGGATTCCCACAGTTACGAACATTTATCTTTTCTCTTCATTTTATTTTATTTTTCAGAATGTTAAACCATAAATTATAAAATTTAAAATATTTAAAAAGCCCAATTTATGTACGTAAAATTAATATATTCAGTTTAGTTAGTGATTACTATCCTTATAAGTCAAGGATATAGGCTAGATAATGGTAAAAAGTGAGTATAAGAGGAAATTTAGTACGACAGTATTTTCTGTAAATGATCTGCTACAGAGGCCCTTTTCCAGTAGATCTTTGGAAGAGAAAGTGAGAATTAAGGAGTTAGTTAGCTGTACGTCAAATGCAAATCTAACAACAGAGGGGCATGAAACGAGGGTCACCGAAAATTTCGAAATACTTACAAAATATTTTGATCATCTTAATTGTCCAGAAGCAGTCCATAGGGTCGAATACTCAAACACTCATGAACATATAGAAGCAGATTTATCCCCAACTATCAAAGAAATTGAAAAAGTTATTAAAACCTCTGTCACAACAGACGTTTTGAAATAGTCCCTGCCAAGAATAAAACACGAGCTAAAATTAATTCTGAGAAAACCTGGAAACAGAAAAACTCCCAGGAATGTGAGTGACCTTCATATATCCAATGCATAGCAAAGACAATAAACAAGATGCTGACAACTCCAGAGGAGTTTCTTTGCAACCAGCTGTATATAACATATTTTCCAGTGTTATACTAAACAGCAGAGAAACAACATTGGAGCGTAATCTAGGTGAATATCAAGGTGGTTTGAGGAGGGTCAGAGCATGTTGTGAAATAATGTTTAATGTATTTGCCACAGATTACTACATTCAATTCTGTACCTGTGTCACCAGATGATGATATGAATTGAATAAAAGCTGTTGCAGTTAATAACGGTTATGACCCCTCGTTAACTGAAAACAAAGCTAAAACTGTCCCCAAAAGTGACAGCTTTAGGCATCAGCGAATACAAAAAAAGTTTACGATTCCATTATAGGCCTTATTTTCTGCACAATTAGTCGTCTTCTCGTTAAAAAAATGTGGGTATAAAGTTGCCTTTTCTACTAACTATAACTTGCAGAAAAATCTTATTCACAATCTCAAGTCCACAGTTGCTCCCATAGACAGTTAAAGAGTTTATAAAATCACTTGTTATACGCGTTCTGTTCATTATATAGACGAACTGGAAAATCTTTCATAGTCAAGTGTAAGGAACATTTATTGGGAAAAAGAGTCACTAATGTACATAATTTCACTTTTTCTGACCTTCTGTTAATTTCCGGTCACAAATCGGAAAGTGTTGACGAAATTTCTATTTTACATAGGGCAAAGAAAAGTTACTGGCTCCACGAACTCGAAGAGCTGGAGGTTTTCAGTCATATTTCTAACAACGATGGCCTTAACCTCAACGAACACTTACAATTATGTAAGAAAAACTTTTTCAGTGGTTTAATCCAGGACTCGAGGAATTTTGGTTTCTTTATTTTTCACTATGTTTTCTAGCTTCTAATTCCGAAATATATTTTTCTTCAAATTTCATATAGATGTGTATTACTAAAGTTTCCTTCATGCAGATGTTTTTTTGAACTGTGCAGCTGTTTGTGTTAATAGTCTACAATATCTTTACATAATGGACATTTCTGTAAAGCCTATTAGATGGCTCTTAATTTGTACTTCATTTAATTGACTACTTTTTATTTTCAAAAACACATTAATCTCTCATCTTTTGAATTTTTTTTTTTTAGAATTAAGTGTTGCTTAATTCTATTATTTCTGTCGGCGTCTCACAGGCGGCGCGTCTTGTGCCTTGTTTTCGTAGCGGCAATGTGAGACACTAGGCCGATCAGTTTGATGTTGTTCCTTGCAAGGTATACGTAGCAAGAGCTAGAACGTTATTAATTTTTAATTTTTTACTTGAGCATGTCTGCTCTAAGCTTTGACCACTAGCCTCACGCAATGTAACTTTACTTAAGTAACCTTGCTGTGTTATGAGGGTGGAACAATAATCCAAACACCATTCAGTTCCAGTCAGCTCTCAAAACTCTATTATTAAGAAATAGCACAACATTTGGATGCAAGACAAATGTTCTTAGTTTTGAATTAAATTGTATTTTCTCCTTTGCCCACTGCAGGTGCCACCATATTTATCTGAAAATAGTGATTTAAATGATGCTTCAGTGTGACAGTGTTTAAATTATTGCAGTGCTCTGAATGATACAAATCTCAGTAATTATGTTAATAATATTTTGTACTACATAGCAGGATTTGTTGGTAAAAATGGTGCTAACGTGTTAATTTTTGAGAATGTCCAAGTAAGTGACCACATATATTGCAAAAAGTCTGTGTATTCCAGCTGCATTTACTCAGCAGGTTTATAGGGGAGGTCTTAAATTTACTGCTGAAGCTCTTTACAAAATTATAGTTTGTGAGAAGAAGTATCGTAGTGTTGCAAATGTGGCAGATTTGGGCAAGATTTATGCTCAGTTCGTGTGTTTAGTGTGACACCACTTTTATGTCAATGAAAAAGATGGTTTTAAAACGCATTCAATAAATTCTCCATTCGGCTTGGAAGATATTCCCAAAACAAAACTCATTAAAGAGACTGCATCAATATATATGGGGCTTAGATTAAGAACTAATGCACAAACTGTAACTGGCAAGGTCCAGGGAAAAAATTATTCTGTGCAACAGAAGCTGCAAAAAATAATTTTATTTTCCTACTTTTAGAAGAAATAATATATAAAAATAAATGTTGAATTGAATATTTTCTTTTAAATTTTCTTCATCCCTTCCCACAAAAATAACTAGACCAGACGATTAGAATTTTCAGAATGTTCAATTCTTTGTAAGCACATAATACAGTTTACTTCGAGTGAAGGTCTTCTAACTTGTAATTTGACAGCTGATAAAGGTTACAGAAGTTACAGGAACTTTCACTTAACAGTTTTTCAGCTAATGTAAAGGGCAACGTGAAGAGATTATTGCTTTATGTTGGATGGGTATTTAATGTTCAAATAATTGCTTGATAGAGCAATCAGGCATGTCAAAAATACAAATTTCCCATCAAACGTGGTACATTATGACTATGGTATCGGCAAAGTAAAATTTGCTAGTGTATTTGCTAATCAGCTATGTACTGACAATTGGAGAGAGAGAGAGAGAGATGGATATACGTTCGCCAATGCGGCGGGAAAAGAACTCAAGCGTCACGACTTCGTACTACACAGTCTACCTCCAGATTATCTTCGAGCCCACCGGAATACAGCCACTTTCTGGTGGCGACAAGCCTATCAGTTTTATTAAATTAAATTGCCACCAAATTTATAGAGGAAAAAGAATAAATGTTTCTTTATATTTCTCATTTGTACTTTATTCTTTTAAGAATATTACCTTCTCCAAAACCGAATTATATAATTCTATTATAAGAATGAGTTTTTTGTATTCGCATAACGAATAAAATAATGGCTATGAACCTATGCTGTTGAGGTGAAAATGACTAACGGAATCTACAACTGAAGGAAAAGTGGAAACACGTTTTTAAAGTTTTAGAAGTATGCATTACAGTGTATATTGCACTAAAGAATGGAAATTTGGCATCTTTGGACAATGGCTCGCTTAATAAAAATATGTCTGTCAGGAAAAACGCTTCAAGTTATAAAATGGTTCAGTGACACTACACCTTGAACACGCAAGTTGTAACGTGTATGTTACAACATATAAAGTGAAATGAAACTTGGATAGGATGTTTGGAGAAAAAATAATTTATTATTCAAATTAAGACACCCGCATTAAAAGCAATGAAAGAAAATAACGTGAAATATGGGATGTCTCTATCTTTATTGAATAACGACTGTTGGCGCGAGCTATGTCGTTGTTCACATATCTTTCTCAACGTTGCCCAAATCAGAAAACTGAACTTTATTAGGATGAACTTCAAAATTAAGATGACAACACAAGGAATAAAAAAATACTTTCCGAAAAGGTGCTTTATCGTTTAAACTCACACTGACACTTATCAGACAATACAGAAAGAATGTACGTGCGTTTATACTATTCGCTGTCAGTAAATGGAATACTTGAAACGTAGCTTGCCACTTTGATGATGACTTCACACACAGTTACACTGAAGGGTGAAATGTATTAGGAGTTGCGAATATGAAAAACCATTAGCTGTTTAAGGGAATAAACACAATGAAAATTTGTGCTGGACCGGGACTGGAACCGCGATTTTCCATTTTACACGATCGGCCACCTTATCCGGTTTTACTGTTCGTGCACGACTCACAGTTAGATCCATACTTCCAAATGTCGTCGTTCCTGCGTCACAACCTGTAATATTATTTAATTCATATACAGGGCATTTTAACTGAAAGTCGCTGTTCGGTATACGCGAATAAATACGATATTACGAATACAGGTTGTGACGGAGGAACGACAACATATGGAAGTTTCGGTTTGGCCGTGAGTCATGCACGGAATTCCAAAGCTGTTGATGGGAGCCCTCGCGCAAAGAGGGAAATGCGGGTTCAAGTTGCGGTTCGGCACAAATTTTCGCTATCATCATTCCCTTAAGCAGCTTATAGTTGTTCATATTCGAAACTGCGAATAAATTTCATGTATTTCATAACGACTATAGTCGCCACAGTGCTTCTTCCTTCGGACATGCATGTATGCCAGAAGGAACATTATATCGTTCTTGTTAACAACACAGGAACTGCAATATTGACACTGAATGATAAACATTATACTCGGTGACAGGCTTGTACTGACGACGTATTTCTCGAAGGTCTAGCAACAAAATTATCTAAAAAACATTTACACAGTTCTAGATCTCACAGTTATCAGAATATATAAACTATTTTGGGCTTCAGCTAATTCTTATTCTAACTCTGTTTCAAGCTCATATAAGTCGAGTAATTTCGTTATGTTGCTGAAAATTCCGTACACTAATCTCCTTCCGTTGATGAAAGTTCCCAATCTGGCCATCGATATATTGAAGATAACAGGTATGGTGCCATAGATGCCAAAGCACCATTTACACAAATTTATTTTCGTACACACCATGACGATGAAAATATTTTAGGTTTTACACTGCTTGCTGGTGACTAAAACTCCCAACACACAGAAGGAGAGCAAATAACTAAACTTTACTTATTGTATGTGTCCAGCATAGAAGCCAGAATGCATGAATAAATTTTGTGAGTGATTTGGGATATAAGGGTGTAAAATTTCGCCCCTTTGATGCCAGCTGTGCCAACAACAATGGATCAGACTCCGTTGGATCTCCAGTTGAACTGAGCTTGTATAGTACGTACGATCTTCTTCACAAACGCCATCAGCAGCCATTGGGTTATTGGTTTTCTGTAGTTGTAATTGTTCAGGTTTCTCCTGTACTCCGTCATAGTCTTTACTGGCAATATATGTCGAGCGGCCCCACCCTCTTCATTTTTCCACACTCATTAGCCTTTTAGCACGTACGTCATTTTCAGGGAGCCGAGAAGAACCTCTGGCTGTAACAGCATAACCACAACTCAGAGTTCGGTATTCTCAGTTATTTCACTTCATATTTTCCAGGCTACACAGAACTCTCCATTCTGAACTTTAGCGAACAAAATCCCATCTCAATATCTCTGCTGACGCTATCATTTTGTAGAACTTTCCCCTGTAACAGCGATACTAGTCCAGCAGCAGAACCTCTATGAAGTTTTGAAACAAGTCCCTATCCGGAAGCCTGGCACGACCAGTTATTTGGGTAATGTAACCTTGCAGTGCGGCGCTCATGAATGGCAGAGGCCCAGTTTCGGACCAGATCAGGAACACTATTTAAGATTTTCAAAAGATGTGCAAAGTATGATTAGGGAGTAACTGGAATTTTTTAATTTCGGAGGCTTATACGTCCGATTTTCAATCTTTTTTATCCGGTTGGCACACATGTTCTTGATGTACGTTTGCATTTTCAGCTGTTTTGATTACTTAGTTTATTGTTAAAAGTCGAAAAGGTTATACGTGTTTTCGAGGGCTCGGAGAATTTTTACTTTCGAAACACATGGATCAGAGAATTTGCATTGAACTTTGCTTGAAAAATGAAATAAAATGAAGCACCGCATTCGAAATGTTGAATGTGGCTTTTAACGAATCTACTATGAGTAAGACAGAAGTTTACGATTGGTATACACTTTTAAAAGAGAGTCGAGAAGACGTAGAAGATCGACAGCCCTGGACGCCCTACCACCTCAGTTACTTACAACAATATGGAAGAAATAAAGAAAATGTTTCTGGAAAATCGCCGAATCATCATCAGAGAGAGTGCTGATGATATCAGTAAATCTTCATGTCAAGCAGTTTTTCTGATTTTTTGGCATGAAACGTGTAGCAGCAAAGTTTTTTCCGAAACTGTTGAATTTCGAACAAAAACGACGTCGCCTAGATATCGCTCAGGAACTGCTGAATGAAGTCGATAAAGGTCCGGAACTTCTAAAGAGGCTCATAATAGGTGGCTAATCATGGATATGCGGGTATGACGACGAAACAAAGGTCCATTCGTCCCACTGGAAACTGCCAGAGTAGACAAAAAAAAAATATTCGTCAAGTTCGATTACATGTGAAGGTTCTTCTCACCATTTTCTTCGATTACAGTGGGATGGTGCGTCACGAGTTCCTGCCTTACGGTTGAACGGTCAATAAGGAATACTACTTGGAACCTACGCGCTGTTTGCGTGGAACAATCCGGGAAAAAAAGACCCGAATTGTGCTAAAACCACATAGGGAAATTGCATCACGTTAATGCCCCCGCTTATACCTCAACGCTTGGTCGTGATTTTTTGACAAAAAACCAAACTTTAATATTGCTTTATCCACCGTCTTCCTGAGACATTTTCTGTTCCCGAGGCTGAAGAGAACTATGAAAGGACGCCGCTTTGCCAACATTGATGAGATAAAAACAGAATCGCTGAAGGAGCTGAATAGCATAACGAAAAGTGAGTTTCAGAAGTTCTTCCAAGATTGGAGAAAGCACTGGCGCAAGTGTGTTATATCTGAGTGGATTCCTCTGAGAGCGACAAAGTTGATGTTGATGAATAAAAAAAGATTCTTTAAGAAAAGCAAAAATTCTCATTACTTCTTGATCACACCTTGTGTATCGAGTCATACTCCTGTTCACCAGTAACTCGGTAATGGGACACATGGTATGACAATTAGTCTAGGTACGTTGCACAGAGAACAGTATAGATTTCTAATGTGGGACACAGTGGTGCTGAAATCAAAGTTCACTACGATGATTACTTGATCTGACTTTCCTCTGTAAGACTTAAGAGTGTTTTCAGTTCATATTTTCTGTCCAATGGGAATATTACGACTGTTTCCCAGTCAATTGAATGACTTTTGTGATCGATTGTATGAATGTCAAGCCATCTATCTGAGTTCTTGGGATGTCATCTATGTGACTTTTACAGTCATCGTGTGTCATAATATGTCAACGAGATATATTAAATGCATTCTGGTAATTGCCTCACAATTTCTAAATTCCAACCTTTAGCGACGTCCTTTTACGTGATGTCGACTTCGATCGATCTGCAGCGAAGAAAAATGTAAGGCACGCCATCACAGGACAACGCTGGACTGTAATACAGCGTTGCACAAAAAATGTAAAACAGAAGTAAGAAATGGTAATGGCGATCACGGAAAAAAGAAAATTTCACCTCATCTCAGAGCAATCTTTATCATTAACCACTAATTTCCAGTTAGACTTATTTTCCGTAATATTAATAACAGTTTGCATGGGGAAGACTGCGTTAGCATCACGACAAAATTCAAATTTCGCTTAACCGTGTAGCCAATAGGTAACAACAAGTGTTATTCTCCTCAAGTAAAATAAAAAAACTCAGGCAGTAACGTGGGAAGTATGCAAGAAACGAGGAACCGTCTGCGTACTGTAATCTCTCTCTGCGCTCCGATCCTCCCATCAACCCACCCACAAACACACGCAAACACGCGCGGGCGCGCTGGCGTCTATGTGCTAACGCACTCACGCCAACGTATCAAAAAGTAGATTTCGCTCGCAACAGGAAGTTCTGGTAATATTGACTGGATTACGGTAAACAACGGGTCCGGATATCCCGGTCTATTCTTGTTACTCTCTGCAAGGAGAGAGGAGACAGGATGAGATAACAGCGACAATTGTAGCCACAATTGTGTAACAGCTACTATACGCCAGCCACCAAAAACACGCTGGTGCGACATGATACGGAGTGTTGGATGGAACCACACGGTGACTGCACGTGTTTCCCTCCACTGCCATCACAAACAGTCTATATTCATCGATGATTTCTTTATACACACATAAAAAAAGTTTTGCATCACCCCAGTTTCCAGAACTCCGGAAGATAGACGTTGACTATGGATATTGTATCACAGACACAGTCCCTTTGGCAGTTCAGAGATGTCACTAAATCCACCCGAAGATGTAAACAGGGGGAGGGGGGGGCGACAGCCGAACAGTTCCAGTCATTCCACCAGGAAGGAGATACACGGCTCGTGTTGCCGTTTGCCGTAGTTCAACCTTGCCTAGACGGTCAATACCGCGGTTTGATCGCGTCAGCATTGTTACTTTGTGCCAGGATGGACCCTTAACAAGGGAAGCGTCCAGGCGTCTTGGAGTGAACCAAAGCGATGTTGTTCGGACATGCAGGAGACACGGAGAGACAGGAACTCTCGATAACATGCCTCGCTCAGGACACCCAAGGGCTACTACTGCAGTGGAATACCGCTACCTACGGATTATGGCTCGGAGGAACCCTGACAGCATGTTGAATAATGCTTTTCGTACAGCCAGAGGACGTCGTGTTACGACTCAGACTGTGTGCAATAGTCTGCATAATGCGCAACTTCCCTCCCGACGTCCATGGCGAGGTCCATCTTTGCAACCACGACACCATGCATCGAGGTACAGATGGGTCCAACAACATGCCGAATGGACCGCTCAGGATTGGCATCACGTTCTCTTCACTGATGAATGTCGCATATGCCGTCAACAGACCATCGTCGGAGACGTGTTTCGAGGCAACCTGGTCAGGCTGAACGCCTTAGACACACTGTCCAGCGAGTGCAGCAATGTGGAGGTTCCCTGCTGTTTTGGGGTGGCATTATGTGGGGCCGACGTAAGCCGCTGGTGGTCATGGAAGGCGCTGTAACGGCTGTACGATAAGTGAATACCATTCTACAACTTATAGTACAACCATTTCGGCAGCATATTGGCGAGGATTCGTCTTCATGGACGAAAATTCGTGCCCCATCGTGCACATCTTGTGAATGACTTCCTTCAGGATAACGACATCGCTCCACTAGAATGGCAAGCATGTTCTCCATGCATGAACCCTATCGAACATACCTGGGATAGATTGAAAAGGGCTGTTTATGGACGATGTGACCCACCAACCACTCTGAGGGATCTACACCGAATCGCCGTTGAGGAGTGGGACAAGCTGGACCAATAGTGCCTTGATGAACTTGTACGCCACGACGAATACAGGCATGGATCAATGCAAGAGGACGTGTTACTGGTGTGTGCAGCAATCAGGACCACCACCTCTGAAGGTCTTGCTGTATGGGGACACAACATGCAATGTGCGGTTTCCCTGAGCAATAAAAAGGGCGGAAATGATTTTTATGTTGATCTCTATTCCAATTTTCTGCCCAGGTTCCGGAACTCTCGGAACCGAGGTGATGCAAAACATTTTTGATGCGTGTAGGTTTCACAATACTGAACTTGTGGTTTGTAACATTCGATATTTTTAACAAATTAACAGTAATGATGAAAATGAAAAAGGAAATATTTTAATTAGCTGAACAACTAAAACTTGGGTATAGTGTGGATACAAGAATAATGATTTTATGACGAGGAAAACCTTTTTTTGCAAGAACAAATCATTCATACTTTAACAGCTGGTAGAAAGCAACACAGTAATAAGAAAATGAAAGATACAGATGGTCAGAAGATCAATATAAAAACGTCACTCGTCTGCGGCAAATTAAAGGCCACATCGAGGCAATACGTGCGAGGCAGTAGTGAAGTATACCGTGGCACTCGAAGGGAAACGGCTGCTTCTCAAAATTTACAATAGCGTTTGGATCACAAAAGACCAAAATCGGCTCGCTGAAAATGTGTCGTCCCCATCCACAAAGCGGCAAAAATGTGTGATAAAAATCTGAGTCGTATCGACTCATCAACTTAATGCCACATTCGGACAAGGTAATGGATAGGATTATTAAACACACTTAGATTGGTGGTGTGAAACCAAGAAAATATAAAGGGAAAAACAAATTGTGCCTCGAAAAGAAAAAGGGACTACTGAAATCCTTCTACAGTTCGTTGCTGCCATACTGCTAAATTCCTCTCACAATAATTATAATTATGTTAGTTGCATTCATAGACTTGACTAGCGCTAGTCGCAAATTGAGACGCGTATAGCGCGTGTGGAGTGGCGTAACGCAGATCGCTTTTTTTGTGACTTCACAGGTTCAAATGGGACCACGTAAATTGGGACGCGACGTGCCTACGCCTGCGCCAGGTCGCGCGGCGTTGTGGCTGTGGCAAAGTTTCTCGCGCCGCGCGCCACGCGAACACTGCGTGGGAGGTGAGGCGGGGAGCGGAAACGCAGTCCTGCCGTATGCTCACTTCAGCATGTCGCATATGAACAGTGGAAGTTAACACCCCTCCGAAAAATACAGCCTTACAGTATACTGAATTTTATTGCCACTGAGTAGTGTTTCGTTTTTCGCCCTTTAAGTGCCCCATCTCTTTTCGTTAGTACATAATATTTTTCAGTTACATATAACTGTATATTGTTTTGTTTCTTTATTCTTTCGTCAATAACAATGCATAGTTCAATAATTTGTGAGCCATTAGCCGCTGGGATTATATCTTCTGCCTCCACAATGCTTTCAGATCGTAAGAAGGGACAGATGATTCATGATGAGGGTATTGAGTAAGGAAGTGAGTAAAATTATAAAATCATGTGGTCTAGAAGCAAGACAGGAAAGTAAAACAAGATTATCTACTTGCTGCCTGTTATGCTGACGTATCTCTACGATCTGTTACAAGAAGTAGAAAAAGTGTAATTTCGACAGGTATGACCCCTTTGTTCTCCTGGAAAAAAAGCGCCCAAGATATGAAGTACATAAGTTTCACTATCATTACTTGGATACGGATGTAATAAGAGACATTATACTACGTACATGTGGACATCTTATTTCCGCTGCAAGCTAGGAACAGTCGAGAGCCACTCACGAATAACAAATGGTTTAGTTGGCTCGTCGTGACGAGAAAAAGCATTTCAGTGGTTGCGTACACTCTATAAGCATCAATATACTAATTGTACAACAGGGTACAGAACCAAGCAGTGGTCGGTATTATTCAGAAAGTATGAGTATCCTGAAAGAGTATGGTGATTTGATATATTTAATTTGTATAACTGTATTGCTGACAAAGGCAGATCCACTTCCATGACAATGTTTTTCGAACGACGTGAACTCTTCCTCTCACACAGCACACTTGGCCAGCTTCCGCATTCCTGTCGCGCGCATTATTCTCAGCTGCTAACAATATACTTTACCATTGTGCTGTGCGAAGTATCAATTTTTTTTTTACTTTTCTCAATAACAACTATTTTATTCGCGAATCACACATTGTCAGTTTGGCAAGCCTTACGGGAGTAACCAGCATCTGGCATGTGCGTGTCCTTCCACCTGACGGGTGCGCTCGTCATTATTTTAATACTGCTCAGGTGAAGAAAAGGAATAAAATCCTTTGGTAAGTTTCCATTTCAGTCGTTCAGTGTTACAAATATGATGGTTTATGAGGATTCAACCAAAATTCCAACAGAACTGCCAATTTATTTTCGTGTAAATTGTTAACCTTTTCTCAAACGAAGAAGCGTCAACATTTATGAGTAACGGCCACTTTTCTCTTGTTAGCATGTTTAATTGTATTTTTTTTTGCCGAGTGTCCCATTCAAGAAGTAATTTGCGGTCAGATCAGCTTACCAAAAACCTCACTGTGTCAGTTTGCGGTATCATAAGAGAAGGAATTTCGCCAGCCGAAGTGGCCGAGCGGTTCTAGGCGCTACAGTCTAGAACCGCGCGACCGCTACGGTCGCAGGTTCGAATCCTGCCTCGGGCATGGATGTGTGTGATGTCCTTATGTTAGTCAGGTTTAAGTAGTTCTAAGTTATAGGATACTGATGACCTCAGAAGTTAAGTCCCATAGTGCTCACAGCCATTTGAACCATTTTTGAAGAAATTTCATGTTATTTTCATATTAGGAAATTATTGTTTCACTAGCTGTCGATAACTCTGAAAAAAATTACCGTCACTGGAGTGAAAAAAATTAAATAGGAAGTACAATTTCTGGTATCTCGCCGTAGATAAGAAATTTCATTGTATGTATTCAGTGTGTCTACGAACTGGTAAAATACTCTCCTCCTTGTGTGCATCATTCGCCAACATCTCGTTTCGATGTCTCTAGTGGTTTAGGAGATATCATGGTTGTTGTGAATATTTCATTCTCGCGGTCGTGAGATCGGGAGTGACTGTGCTACATAGGATCCATTTTCTCGAGATCGGAGACAGAGAGAGATCTCCTCCCAAGTCTAAAGAAAAATTCAGTATATTAGCTAAATTTCATACGCAGCAACATATGGTGTAATACACACCAAACGCAAAATCATAGGGACCCCTATTTTTCATTGCAAACTTTTTAATTTTGCGTAGTGTCTTACTAAAATGCGTATATCATAATAAGTACCACCATTAGCAAGACAATGAGCATTTCGCCACGAAGTTGACATATAAGGCTACAAGCAAGGCAAAAATCAATTTTTGCTGAATGTTTTTCTAAAATCGTTTGAGAAAGATTTACAGGGAACGCACACTTCGGTTCTGTCAGCGCAGAGCGCGCCTGCGAAATATGTGTACACGTCTCAATCTGGGCAGGACAAGCGCGACATGTGTGGAACGTGCACGTCACGCTGTAGCGTCGTGCCACGTCACACATGCTATACGTGCCTCAATTTGCGCTTAGCCTAACGCATACGACAACGCCGACGTGTCCTCCTTAGGGAAAAAAAACTGGAGAAACTTGTTTCCCAAACCACTCGTGTGTAGCACTGTAAGCTTCTTGGGCAATAGGAAGACAATCATTTTGCAACACGGAACTACATTGGGGCCGAGAGAAACTAGCAGACGACACCTTCTCGGATCAGTCTTGGATCCCTCATTGTTCAGTCTACACTGACGTAAACATAAAATATAATTAATGTCGAGTAATGAAATTTGGGGAATATATTTGTCTAGGAAACACATTTAAGTGATTAACGTTGCAAGTTCACAGGTTAACATAAGCGCGAAATAAGCCGTTAAAATGGGAAATGCTGGTACATTGATAACCGGCGTAATTGTCAAAATGTTAAATGTAAGCATGCAAATCGGGATGCGTTGGTGTTGCACGGGCGTCGGAAGTCAGTTTGTGGGAAGGGGTTCCATGTGTATTGCACTTGGTCCTTTAGTATAGCGACGGTTAATACTAGTTGTGGATGACGCTGGAGCTGTCGTCCGATGACGTTCCCTATTTGCTCGATTGGGGACAGATATGGTGATCGAGCAGGCCAAGGCAACACGTCGACACTCTGTAGAGCATATTGGGTTCAACAGCGGTGTAAGAGCGAGCGTTATCCCATAGAATGCCTTTCATGGATGGCTGCACAACAGGTCGAATCACCAGATTTACGTACAGAATTTGCAGTCAGGGTGCGTGGGATGACCACGACAGTGTTCCTGCTGTCATACAATATCGCACCCCAGGCCATAACCCAAGGTGTGGGTCCAGACAGGTAGGTTGCAGGCCGTCAACTGCCCTCTTCCTAAGCAGCACACAGCAATCACTGGCACTGAGACAGAGCCAACTTTTATCAGAGAACACATCAGACCTCCTCCTTATCATCCAGTGATCTCTCGGTTGACACCAATGACGTCGCAATTGGGGTCAGTGGAATGCCCACGTTACTGGGCGTCTGGCTCTGAGCCGTCTTTGAAGCAACTAGTTTGTAACAGTTCATTCTGTCACTCGGGTGCCAACTGCTGCTCAAATTGCTGCCGCAGATGCAGTACCATGCCCAGAGCCATAAGCCGAGCACGATGGTCGTTCCTCCCGGTAGTGCCACATGGCCGTTAGGAGCCCGGTCTTCATGCTAATGTACCACTGTGTACAGTGGCCAAATTCCTGCCTCCCTCTGCACTGTCGCAGAAGAAGCATCCAGCTTCTTGTAGCCCTGTTACACGAATCTAGTTCAAAGTCAGTGATGTGTTGATAATAGCGTCTTAACCGCCTTAAAGGCATTCTCGACTAACATCAGTTCACCATGTCCAATTTTAAAGGTAACTAACGCTCTCGATCGTTACAGAGTGCATTAAAGCAAACCTACTATGCATCCTCATAGTGGCACTGTAGCGCTACTCTACGTGACTGACTCGAAGTTTGAACAGACATCATCGTTCAGATGTAGAAACACGTCTACCAACTTTAGTTTATGTCGCACAACTACTTCTTGATGTTGTGATTTTTTCCGTGTGTATATACACTGCAGACCTTCATGATCTCTTTCCTTGTGACATCCAAGTATTACACTAAACAGAGACAATACTCTCCAATCTTTGCATCAGAAAATCCATCCCACTCTCATACGTCTGCATGAGTGTCGTAATTACTGACAGCAAGTCTAATGATGTTTATTCAACAAAGGATGCCATTACCGAAACAGTGACACTGGAAGGATATAATTTTCCAATTGCGCCAAGAACACAATATCTTGGGATGATTATAGAAGATAAATTAAGATGGAGTCATCACACCAGACGTGCCATAAATAGATGAAAGAAAGCACTCAATCTCGGAAGAGTTACAGTTGGAGTATGGTGGGGCTCTGATCGGCGGACAGCAATGACTTTCTACTGGTCCCTAATAAAGGATACACTTTGTTTACAGACTTGCGTGCTGTGGATCAGCTTCAGACAGCACATGCCGAAAGCCCGACACTATGCATTAAAAAGCGTTGCGTGTAGCTACTGACCCAGAACGCCAAAATAACAGAAGTGCAAGCCTTGTTACATTACGGGAAACAGAGACCGGCAGAAGCGCTCCGAGTGGCGTGGATGTGAACTCCAAATTCGGAAAAATATGGCGCGTTAATCTGTATTCTTGTTTTGCGAATTGCGAGTGTAAGATGATAATATTTTTCATTTATACGATATGAGTGGTGTGGTGGTAGAGTTTATTTATTTGTAAAATCCAGTATTGCAATTTCGACCATATGGTTGTTGAAACTTTGTTCCTGATCACCACATTCTTGTATGTATTGCACTCTTTGAATTGTATTGTTAATATGTTTCTCGTATTCTGCCATATTTTTTATGTTATTCTTGGAGTAAATGATTCCATATTTCTTTTGGTTTAATGTAAAACAGAACGTGGTTTCGACACATGGTATTCTGTGGATTCGTCTCTATCTGTTGCTGGTTGCGAATCCATGGACGAACTGCTCGATTTAATCGCATTGTAAGTATATTGCTCGTATTCTACGTTATTTTTGTTCCCATCATTTTTTCGTACTCTCACATTTAATGGCGACCACCGAAAGTTTCACTGACTTCTGTTAAAGTGTACTGTTTGTAATGCCTGTTAATAACTTGTGAAAACCTTTGAGTAACTAGTCCCGCATTTTCAACATTTGCAAGAAAGAATGCCCTAGCCACTAAAACTACAAGTCATACTCATCTAGGCCTATGTCTACATCAATACTCTGTAAGCCACTGTAAAGCGCACGGCACTCAGCAGCAAAGGGCAAGAACTATTCAAAGCTGTATTACTCACTCATTCCATAACAATATGTAATACAGTTCAATACCAATACTGTCAAAACCTGCTAACATGTAGTTCTCCACTAAATCCGAGAAACTATGGAAAACGGATGCAAACAAAAAATGAGTAGATTAAAGGCAATATACTTACAATGATTTTTAATCGAGCAGTTCACAGACGGATTCGTAAGCAATAAAAAATGCACGTAAGTCCATAGAACAGCATGCAACGAAAGCAGCTTCCGTTTTATATGAAACAAAATCCAACATGGAATCATTTACCCCATCCAATATTACGGATGCGAGCAGAACGCTATCGGAATACGAGCAACATATTTATAATGCAGTTCAAAGAGTGTAATACACACGAGACGTTGTCAAAAACAAACTTGTGTTAACTACTAAACAAAGACCTACGTGGAAGACTAAAAACCAGCCAATAAGAAAACAACATGAGGGACTGATGAGCTACCCCCCTACAACAGCCTGCCACGCATTTCCTTCCTTCCATCCCCGACGCCCTATCGTAAGTGCGCGGCAAAGTCGTCCCCTCCCTCCCCCCCCCCCCCCCGTTCCACCCCTGTCACCAACCACCCTCTGCCCTCCGCCCCAGGGGGCGATGACGTTCAGATGTGGAGTCTGTGATCTAGACAATTAATGAAGTGTAAATGATGTCTCCTGGAATAGTGAGAAGCCGTAATTTGTCAACAAAAGAGCTTATAATGGCACATGCTACATATGCTAGAATATTGATTAAATGTGCTTGTATTTGATCCACGTTAGATTGGGCTACCAGCGGATATATTTCGTATACAACGAAAGATAGAGCTAATTTTTAAAGTCTTTTGACCTTACGAGTGAACCTAACATGAGGAGGCCGACATGCAAAGATTTAAGCGACACTCTGTTGAGATGATTCCACGAACAGGTTTACAGGAACTCTACAAATATTCGTAAGCCTGATAAATTCGTGAAGATTATATTAGATTAATAATAGCTCACAAGGAGAAATTTAGTCATTCCTCCCATGATGTTACTGTTGATGAAAAAAGAAGAAATTTTAACCGTCTGCTATAATTCACAAAATATATAGGTGTGTACTGTGCCTAGTAAGATGTTGTAATGATTTGTACGTAGGCCATACCGATTTAACTTTTCTGTCATTTCTGACATATATGTCAAGCTGAAGCCTTCAACAAGGCCACAATAGACTTCCTCTCCTATTCGCTCCCTTCTGGGCTAGTGTTCCGACTTCGATGTTGCTGCGCTGCTAAATTGTCAGCTGCCTTTCTTCACGACAGTAATTTCTTACTAATAAAAGATTCTGATGGCTACTCTGTATACTTAATTCTCATACCTGAGTTTCAAAATGAGAGTACTTAGATGTGCAAACCGTGGATCAAGCACATATAACCCGTCTCCTGTACAGTATACAGATCACAAATGAGAAGGCAGGCCAGTAACTGGTTTCTTAAAATTAATCCTTAATCTTAGAATTTTTCGTATTCCTCCACTTTTGAGATGAGAGCACTTCTACTACTGCATCATTGCGTTTCCTGTGTCTTTTTCGCTGCGACATTGAGTAAACCTGTTGCTTATCTGGTGGAATTTAATTTCCGTTACATTTTCTAATTTCATTATTGTCTCATTACTGATTTCATTTCTGTTGGTGATCGTTCTTTTCTTTTTTGTTTTGTGAATCGTTGAACTTAACTCTGTGATAAGGAGAATTTTCATGTCGTCTCTAAAAGGAAGGAAGATTAGTATTTAACGTCATCAGAGACAGAGCACAATCTTGAATTGTGGAGGAGTAGAACAGGATATCTGCGTCCTTTTCGAAGGAGCCAGGCTGGCATTTGCTTTAAATGATTCTGCTAAAATACTGAATGTCACAGTAATTATAAGTCTTTTTAATTAGAGCAATAAGGGTTCTGTCAACCCTGTAACAAACGAGTAACCTCATAGCGATGAAAAACTTTCAATTATGAAAAATTACTCAAATTTACTACTGAGTGTCAATGAAAGAAAAGCATTCAATCTGACATAAAGGAGCCTTCCCTCGTAATGACAGAATGTGGAAATAGATGTGATACCTGTCACATAAAAGAATTTTACATCTGGTAACTCAAATTTATTATAGTTGGACACAAGAAACGTTATGTGAGCTGTTTCGATTTCTGTTGACAATAGCTACTGCAGAATGGGGGAAGAGTTTTAATTTTCAAGAGAGATTGAAGTTAGAAATGGAGTTTTTTGGTTGTTTTACATTCGGTAGGTGTTTTTACGGTTTATAGTAACTTACACAGTAGCGATTTGATTGTAGAGACCCACCGACGCATCTTGATCGGCAATAAATCATATGAAATCCTATGGGGATCAGCTGATTTGGGCGGATTAGCTCCTTTAACAAGCTACGTGATCAACAGGCCCTCATTGCAAAGGATGCCTCTGAAATCGGTCGAGAAATGTTTGGGAATCCCTTTATAGGATGGATATGAACGTTTTCGATGACAGAGGTACCGTAACAAAACCAGGAAACTATTATACTAGAAGTTTCGTTAGAAACCATTGCGGCGGATGTTCATCGGAATATAGGAGTGATTCCGAGTAGAGCGCAGAACAAGAATTTGAAAGGAAGCAACTATTCTTGAAGCATTACTCGACAACTCCTGTGGTCATGTTGTGAGTACTATTCGACTGACAACAGAACGGATTTGTTAATTGTTAAAATGACTGAATGCTTGGAAATATGTGATAATGATGGTAAACCGTGTTGTCATATGCTTCATGACCAGAGTACTAAATGGCATATTTGAGCAGGATAGTGCGAGACCTCACACTGAAGTTCGTACCACTGTCCTGGCCTATCCTCTGATTTGTCACCCATTGAGTCCGTCTGGGATGGAAAAGGAAGACACATACTGTCATACAAGTCTCCAGCCAGCAGTCTTCATAATATCACACTGCCTGTGTTTGGTTCAAATGGCTCTGAGCACTGTGGGACTTACCATCTCAGGTCATCAGTCCCCTAGAACTTAGAACTACTTAAACCTAACTAACCTAAGGACATCACGCACATCCATGCGCGAGGCAGGATTCGAACCTGCTACCGCAGCGTTCACGCGGTTCCAGACTGAAGCGCCTAGAGCCGCTCGCCACCAACGCCGGCGCCTGTGTTTGAGTCATAGCAAGAAATTCCTCATAATGGCATTCGGAGGTGGTTTGTTGACAGGACACAATGAATAAGAGTGTATTCATACCCGTGGTTTCACAGTTCATGCTATAGTGACAATATCTGTTTTGAACACAGTATTGTATCGATTGTATTACGCCTTACGCGTTTCAGCGTTACGACATTTTTAAAGGAACAGAAAATATAATTTTATGGATAACCATAGCAGTGCGAATCCGTCCAATATACTCTGTGAAATCACAATAATGTGACCACCGGAATAATCACCTTTTGCAGTGTGAGCTTGTAAGAGGTCCGAGCAGATGTAATTTCGATGTATTGCTCACGCGCTGCCTGCGATATGCAAGGTATAAGAGAATCTCAGACCAGAGAGCAGTGTTGACTGCAGTAGGAACTGTGTAACAGTAGCAGTAAGTAGTTGCTAGCGAGCAGTCTGATCTGATCTGGTGTATGGTGTTGACTGGGCCGGTCGTGGTGCAGCGATGCCGGAGCCTGAGCATTATTGTATAAGGTAAAAGCAGCCTCGCGCATTTGTAGTACTGTTATCTAAAGACCCTTGTAAATGTTTTAAGAATCTCCTAATAATAATCTTTCTCATAAAAAGTAACTTTTAACAACCATTCATTTCAATTTAAAGAATTTACTAATTTCTCCAATCCATGATCATCACGATTATTGCAAAAGAAAAATCAGTTGTTTCTTTTCATAAATGACAAATCTATCGGCCAGCAAATCACAGGGCTGTACCAGAAAAATTTATTGTAAGAGCAGATATATATATGCGTTATCCGGCGACCTTCATTGAGGTAAGAATTTTTTTTTTTTTATTCAGAATGATTTTTCAGGGCCATGACGCAGCACTGCTGACGTCCACAATTTGCCAGGTTAAATTAACAGTCAATTATTCAAAGGTTATAACTGAGTCACATTTATTATTGAGAGATTAGTCACATTGTATTATTTATCTGAGGGAGGTTACGCTGAATGTGAATGAACGGCATAATTATATTTTTTACTGTTGAGAGGTTTAGGAATTTTTCTGTTTTGAGGTTACACTAAAATGAGAAACAATTTTTTGTGGGGAGGTTACACTTGGCGACAACCGGCCAGGATCGTATTTTCTTTGTGAATTCCTGAGAAGTAGTTAGTTATATATCTGCTCTTATTTACTTAATTTGAAATGTAGTTTGCATCTGGCGCAACGCATTTACTAATTTGTCACTCTTTATTTCATAGATCATCGCCAATTTATTGCTCTTTGTTGTAATGGTTTGTTCCATTTTTGCTTCGTCTTTGTTTCATTTTGTGCTTAATTTTGATTTGTGAAAAATGCCGCGAGAAACTGTTAACAGTACATCGCGATGTGCAATGAGTGAAATAGCCGACTGGAATAATTTGACCGATAATACTTGCGACACTCAGTGTAATAGTGTTAATCTTCTAATTACTGATAATCAGTGCGTACTGACCACTAGTAATGATTTTAATTCTAATGATGAGCAAACAAATTCAATTATGTCCACAGTGAATGTAACAATTGATGACGCGGCACGTTCCGATATAATGAACGCTGCCCAATTTGACACGCCCGATATGCAAAATTTGCATTGTGAACTAAATTTTTCTCACGAAGATGAACAATGTAGTCAGAATACGTCAGATTTATTTGATTCCGAAGTAGTGACCAACAGAGCACATTCGATTAGCAAGCCTTTTTGTGAATCAGACAATAATAAAACGGTTACCGGTACACAAAACGTGATAAATGCACATACACCATCACACAGCACAGAGAATACAGCAAAGAATTTTGGCATGGATCAAGTTATGGCATTATTGCTACAACTTAATGAAAAACTAGGCAACAATTCCAAACAGTTGAATGAAAAACAAGACAACAATTTCAAACAGCTTAGTGAACAGATTACAGCCGTTGCCGTGCAATGTCACGATACTAAAGAACAATTACGTGAGGAAATTAAGGCTTGTGCTAGGAACAGTAGTGAAGAAATTAGATCTGTTGCACAAGAATTAAGTAGTACACATGCAGCCACAACGAAATTACTTAGAGATGAAATTAGTGCAGTCGCTAAACAATGCTCTGAAAACGCAACACAGTTACGCGACGAGTTTAAATTAACGTCAGCAGAACTTTTACGCACGCTGGATGCGAAAGTAGACGCGAAATTTGACCAACAGAACAGCCAAATTGACGAACGTTTTAATCACCACCTACAAAACAGTGAAACGCGTTACGGTAAATTTATACAGGAACAGAATAAAGTAAAGCAACGAGTCATGGAAACAATTAAGGCACAGAGACAGGAAGACAAGCTAAGTTATTTACGAAAGCAAAAACATACGTAGACAACAATATTACTACAGTATCAGACGAAATCAAACAGTTGAACACCGAATTGCATGATGAAATCTCCGATCTTAAAACAAAAACAGACACACACACATTAGACTTTCAGACAATGGCCAACAGACTTGAAAATTTGGAACTAATACAGGATCCCGATGCCATCAAAGCAGATGTTAAGAAATTGAACAAAACCACACGTAAAATACAAAAACAAGTTAATGCTTGCGATACCAAAAACGATGATCAGGTAAAAACACTGACTGAAAAATATGATGAATTGGCCGGTCGTATTGATGTTATCGAAAATAATAATGACACCAAATCAGACGGTACGTCATCAGTTTCGCTTAATCATACACCCGAATTCCAAAATTTACAGCAGACGATAAGTGAGATGGGTTCGTCCAAGAATACATGACGTAGAAAATTGTCATCTTTACAGCAAGAAGTGACGAAGATGAAAAATATTTCAGCCTTTAACACATCACAGCATACGCCACTCTCCGAACATTTGTCAGACTCATACAGCCAGTATAATTTAGGTAATTTGCAGAGACTACGTGACTTAGATTCCGAACAGTCACACACAAACAGATTATCACACAATCCTGAACCTGCTCAGACATTCAGAGACGATAATTTAGATTACAAGCGCTTTCTATCCATTAGGAAATTTAAGAACGACAGAAAACAGATTCACGCTTTGGACCGGATACGACAATTTGCTTTCGTATTTTCACCAGCTTGGCCTGTAATGCAGAAACTAAAATTTATTTGCAGCGCGTAAGCGACCTCAGGGGATTCATTACGCTTCGATGAATATGTGCCGTAGCGTGCACAGGGCTCCGAGCCGTAGTAGTGCTATTTCATCTTTAGTTTTATGCACTGCTGCCTTCTCTTTTACTATCCTTTATATCTATCAAAACAACTCTTCAACTATCGATCTATCTAGGATTAAAAACGTGTAAAGAAAACCCGATATGACAGGTTTTACCGAAAGTGACAGTTTTCATTAGACACTTCCGAAATGACAAGAAATACCAGTGTAATTTCAATAACAGACAAAATTTTAATTATCAGTATCGTCAAAATTATCAGCAACAGGAACCACATCTTGGTAACAATAGAGGTTTTTCCCAACAACAGCAACAAAACCAGCCAGTTAGCATACCTAACCAACAATGTAATGTGCAAGGTCAACCAAGCTTTAATGTTTCGCCGCCTACACGTATAGCGTCGGCTCCAGCAAATAAAAACGCACAGCAACAAGGAAACCACTATGTACAGAAGACACATCGTTTCAATTCCTATCGCAACGCGCCGTATAGCAATGATTATCATGACAGACGTAAAAGTAACGAGCACAGTTTTCAGCGTAACAGTCGGTCTTACCACCAGCAGAATCATCCGCAACAACAGATTATCATGAATGGACCAGACAGTAGGTATCATCCCGAACGTAATACGTCAGGAAGAAATAACAGAACAGTACAAATAGTTGAATTGCCACAGCATCCTCCCGCAAATAATAGCACGTCAGAAAGAATTTGACTAGATACAGTACAGGTTGCACCTTCCAGCAACGTAAGCCATACTTTTGACACACAGAATCTTGTTCACGAAAATGTTATTAGCTTTGACGACATCCGATACACACTTTTGTATTAAAGACAGAATCACAACGTATGTAGACGACATTCTTACTGCAGAAGCTAACTGGTCTGAACACAATCTGATTCTTGAACAGCTGTTACAAACTTTTCGTGCACAAGGACTCACAGTTAATCTTAGCAAATCGCACTTTGGCAAAACTTCTATAAAATTTCTTGGACATGTAATTTCAGCAGAAGGCATTGCGCCTGACCCGGAAAAACTTCAAGCTTTACGTGACATTACTGTACCTACGACGAAGAAACAACTACGCACCTTTTTGGGTGTAATTAACTTTTTCCGTAAATTTATTCATTACTCTGCTTTAGACACCCCTAGATTATGCCAATTGACGGGTAAAAACGCTATTTGGTCCTGGGATAGCCAAGCACCGTCTGAGTTTGTCAATTTGAAACATGCCTTGTTGAATGCACCTCTTTTATCACACCCAGATCTTACTAGAAATTTTTCCATTGCCACCGACAGTTCTAACACCGCTTTAGGCGTACACATTTCTCAGGAAATTGAAGACGACGGTACTACAGTAATTAAAAACATCGCCTTTGCAAGTCGTATTCTGTCACCTGCTGAACGCAATTATTCTGTCACAGAACTTGAAACATTGTGTGTTGTATGGGCATTTACGAGATTTAGGCATTTTCTTTATGGAAGACATACGACCGTTTACACAGATCATAGAGCTATACAATTTTTACTTTTCGCAAAATTTACACACGACAGGTTAAGCAGATGGAAACTTTATTTACAGGAATTTAATTTTACAATTGTTCACACTCCCGGTACACAAAATATTGTAGCAGACGCACTATCCCGTTCTCTCAGCAACAATCAGCAAGACATCACAACCAAATTCTGCCAAGCAAATTTTAGCGTCATGTATATTCAACAAGTTGCATTCGAAAATTTCATTTCAGCGTCATTATGAGATATAGCACAGGAACAGAGCAAAGGCAATGTATGGAAAGAAATTAAACATCTTTGGCAAGATAAGAATAACGTTACCATTAGAAACCATTATGCTGTACGCAAGAATATTCTGTTTCGCCGCTCTCACCCTGACATCAACAATTGGTTACTATGCATTCCTGACGAGCTTGTTGACAAATTAATTTGGTATACTCATTTAAGCTACGCACATTATGCAGCCAGAAAATGTTTTCTTATACTCAGACAGAACCGTTACTTTGGCAACATGGAGAAACGTATTCGACGAGTTTTAACGTCATGTAAAATCTGCCAGAAAGCTAAATCAGACACGACTTCGCATATTCCTCCGTTACATCCCATTGTACCCGTTAAATTAAGACACATGGCCGCTGTAGACATTTTTGGACCGATTCCCAGAACTAATAGAGGTTTTTGTTACATCTTTGTCGCTGTTGAACTCACTTCGAAATTTGTTACCTTCACTCCGTTACTCAAAGCTTCTGCTAAATCTACTGTATTTCTAATGCATTTGTAAAAGATTTCTTATTTTATGTAGGGCATGTATTGAAATTAATTTCTGACAATGGATCACAATTTCGATCTGCTATATGGACACGTATGTTACGAATAAGAAAAATTTCTCCGATCTACATATCCAAGTATCACGCTTCTTCGAACCCTTGTGAACGACTAATGAAAGAAATTGGTAAACTATGTAGAATATACTGCCATAAAAAACATATTGATTGGGACACACACATACTCTCATTCCAGGATGTAATTAACTCCATACCAAATGAATCTACTATGCTATCCCCGAGTGTTATATTGAAAATTGTTGCACCGCCCAACAAAATTAAAGAATTAGTATCCTTTCTTACATCTCGTCGACTACGCCACCATGAAATACGAGTAATTGACATTGCACTCAACAACATCAAACGTGCCGCAGAGCGCCGGAGAAGACAGCAAAAACAGGTTTGTACACGCCGTGACTTTCACATTGGACAGAAGATATTAATACGTACACATTATTTATCTAACAGAGGAAAAAGTAGATGAAGTAAATTTGAGCTTCTATATGCAGGTCCATATCGAATTCGCAGCATTCCTCACCCCAATGTAGTACACGTTGAAACTTTGAGAACCAGAAAAAGCAAGGGCAATCACCATGTCTCCAAAATTAAACCCTGTATTGAATAAACATACTATACGATTTAACACACTGTAATGCCATTTCCTGAATTTTATATGGCCACTTATGAAATTATATTTATGTGACTACTTACTGATAATGATCGTATTTTTTCTTGGCAAGTGCCCGGCAAGGTAAGGTTAGCAGGTCGCTTTTCTTGTCGTTACACATCAGACCGTGCACATTTTTCATTTTTTGTGTATGTATGATTGTTTTCCTATCGAAAGTAGAATTTTTGTCTGTATGCACTATGTAATCTCTACGATATAAAAAACACCAGTTGACTTTGTCATTTTTTTCTTATGATATCTCAATATCTTGACTATTCTACATTTTTTGCTACTGCATTATGATACTGTGTATACATTTTTTGCACTTGAAAACTGTCTATGTTTTTGACATAATACGTTTTCTGTCATGCTATGCTGTATGCTTAGTTGTATCACTAGAAACAAGTTTTTATTTAATCAGTATGTGATTTAAATGCAAGATATTAATCCTTATTCATCATTTTCAGAAAGCAATAACGTGCACAATAAATAAATTATACAACCACAGTGGTTTACTATGAAATGGAAATTTCACCTTCGGAATGAACGAAAGAAAATGCAATATCTTGTCACGAAGAGTAAATGGATCAGAATTAACAAGCATTAACCAGAATATACTATACACATTGTATGATAGCAGGCTTGACTAATTATTTTTCTTTCAGAATACGAGGCGATTGATGCAGGCTGTCAGACAGAACTACACATCTTAGTTTTAGTGATGAAATATGCTAGAAATAAGAAACTCTGTACTATGGATAGTAGTATGAAGTAAATGGTAATATGAATATGAATAATGAAGTGTCTATTTTTTGTAGATGATAATAAATGATGATGAATAGTTATATGAAGAATATGCTAATATGAATAATGAAGTTTTTCTTTGCAGGTGATGATAGTGATGAAGTTATGGTAATATGAATACTGAAGTTTTTCTTTGCAGATGAGGATAACGATGAAGTTTATATATTTACTATTAGTTAAGAGATGCTGTGTAGTTATTTAAGTATTTGTTGCAGTTCGTTTTGACAGTATGTCTTATGTCGCATGGTATAATGACTGAATGTTTTGGAAAAGACAGCTAGAGTACATACATATTGAGTACACGTTTCATTACCTGTTAATTCGAAGTTCACTACTTTTCAGCATAATATGCGTTTCTTCTTTCAGCTCAATAATCCAGTTTGTATTTTTTCCAGGAGAAGCTATTCATTAAATTAATGTGCTATAAGCCATTAGTCATTAAACCTGTTCTAGTACTTGCATTTTTTATCCATTTGTGTGTATCATTCATGAATGTGATCACATATACTCTACTTGTTTCATAACCTTGCTACAGCTGACTCATGACGAATGATGTTATTAATCCTTATTTCCAGCAATAAGTCAAAAGCATATATTTTCATGCCCCGGCAATTATCGATCCCAACGCAATGCATTGCTAACACACACAAAAAAAAATATTACCAGTCCCAACTATTACCAGTATACATCCAAATAATGCTACCAGTTTAGGATATATTTCTAGTCCTAAATATAATGCAAATTTGTCAGATGTATTGAATCCATTATATCTATGTATTATTGGACCACAGACCTTGAGTAATAGTTACAGTGTGTTACATATTTAAAATCTCACTTGAATGATGAGTTCTGAGTAATACTGAATGATGTTTTGTAATAATGCATAAATGCTATGCCAATAATTTCTGTAAATAATATTTTTGTTATACTCTATAAATGCTATGCCAATAATTTCTGTAAATAATATTTTGTTATACTCTATAAATGCTATGCCAATAATTAACTCTTGCTTTGAATGATAACTTCTGAAAATACTGAATAATGTTTTGTAAAACTATATGAATAGTTTGTAACTGGCCAATGAGTGCCAATAATTACTGCAATCAGATGAGTTATGAATGGTGTTTTGTAATATTCAATATTTGCTCCATGTTTAGTAACTGGCCAATGAATGCCAATGATTACTGTAAATAGATGAATTAAGTACAAATGCTATGCCAATAATTAACTCATTTTGAATGATGACTTCTGAATAATGCATAAAACAATGCTTTGTAACTGGCCAATGAGTGCCAATAATTACTATATTGAGATGACTTATGAATATTGTTCTGTAATACTCCATACATACTACTTAAATGCTGTGTAAATAGCCAATGAATGCCAATAATTACTCAAATCGGTTGATAGACTAGTGTAATTCTCAATTATGACTAGCATAAGACTTAATTTCCTTCACCTTCTAACCTAATTACCAGAAATTACTGCAATATCCGTTTGTCCTGTCCATCCTCATGATCATGGAGCACTATATCTGGTTTTTGCACTAATTCTACGTTGCTGTGAGAGTATGGATTCTACAAGAACGTGGTGTTGACATATCAAGCTGTCCACCACCTTGAACGATGGAGAGGTCATTATGGTCCTACTGTTTGGTGTACCTAATGTACTACCAAAATGATCTTCTTCTTCATGTGCCGTCTCCTCTAAGAAGGTTGGCTGTCATCATGGCAATTTCTGATCGTGATTTGGCTGATCTAAGGAGTTCTGACGTTGAGCAGTTGTACCAATTTTTTAAATTGTCAATCCAGGATGTCCGTCTTCTACCCCTCGTTCTCTTCCCACAAATTTTCCCTTCTAGTATTATTTGCAATATTTTGTAATTTACTCCCCTAATAACATGGCCTAAATATTGTAGCTTCCTTACTTTAATAGTTTTAATTAATTCTTTTTCCTTTCTCATTCTTCTTAGGACATCTTGATTAGTAATCCTCGACACCCAACTAATTCTAAGTATTCTTCTATATGCCCACATTTCAAAAGCTTCTAAACTGTTCATGTCCTTCTTTTTCAATGTCCACGCTTCCATTCCGTATAGTAATTTTGAGAATACATAGCATCTTAGCAACCTCATTTTTGTGTTTAAACAAATGTCTCTCGAACAGAATGCATTTTTCATCTTATTAAAGATACTTCTGGCCTGTCCTATTCTCGATTTAATTTCTTCTGAGCTTTCAATCTCCTCATTTACAATTGTTCCGAGATATTTAAATTTACGTACTTGATCGACTCTTTCCCTATTGATTGTAAGATTTTCTTGTTGGTGTGTTTTAGATATCACCATGAACTTAGTCTTGCTTACGTTAAGAGTCAAGCCAAATTCTTCACTTTTTTCTGCGACTTTGTCAAGAAGTAATTGTAGATCTTTGAGGTTTCCAGCTAGTAGTGCAGTGTCATCAGCAAACCTAACATTGTTAATGTTTAGCCCATTCACTTTAATGCCAGCTATTTCATCTGATAGAGCTGCCTGGAATATGTCTTCTGAATACATATTAAACAATAAGGGTGAGAGAACGCAACTTTGTCTCACACCCCTCTTTATTTCTATATCATTTGATAACTCATTTTCTACCTTCACGGTTGCAGTTTGATTGTAGTAGAGGTTATATATAATGCGAATGTCTTTCTTATCAAGTGTTTTCTTTTCTAACAATTCTATGAGATGATCATGACGAACTTTGTCAAATGCTTTATTATAATCCAGGAAGCACACATATAGTGGCTGATTAACCTCCATACATCGTTGCGCTAATATGTTAAAAGCAAACAATGCTTCTCTTCTACCGAGGGAACTTCTAAAACCGAATTGTGTTTCACTTATACCTTCTTCTACTTTTTTGTATATTCGTTGGTGTATAACTTTTAGAAATATCTTTAAGGTGTGACTCATTAAGCTTATTGTATGGTGATCATTAGAAGTTTTGGCATTAGCCTTTTTGGGTAATGTAACAAAGGTAGATGTCAACCAATCCCTAGGAATAATTCCCGAATTATAAATATCATTAAACAATTGTACAAATATATCTATATGGTCTATTCCTATGAGTTTCAGGATGTCATTTGGTATCTTATCCGGTCCAGGGGCTTTTCCTGTCTTTGATTTGTTGATAACATGTAATATTTCTTCTTTCGATATGCTTGGTCCTCGTTCTCCGATCATGTTATCATAAAATTTTTGATCTTTTCTTGTATCTTCAAATAGTTCTTTGACATATTCTGTCCACCTGACCAGTTTACCTTTAACATCAGGAATTATTTTGTCATTTTTATCTAACAATAAACTTGTACTTTTCTTTTTATTAAGTCCAGCTAAATCTTTAACTTTTTTGTGTAAGTTGAAACTATCATGTCTTGTTTCATAACTCTCAATTTCAGAGCATTGTTCCTTGTACCATTCTTCTTTTGCTCGCCGTGTTTCTTTTCGTATTTCTGCATGTAATCTTTTATACTCACTTTCATCTCTATTTTTAAGTATTCTTCTTTGTTCCATCAATTGTAATATCTTCTCTGTCATCCACTTCTTTTTCATGTTGTCATGTTTGGTCGCCATTGTGTTTTTACATGCATTATTTAATGTGTCTTTTATAAGTTCCCATTTGCCATCAATGTCTTCTGTTTGATTATTCTTTATCCTAACTAATTCCTTATTAATCTCTTCAGAAGTCTTTTGTTTAGTCAAGGGGTCTCTTAGAACAGTTGTATTTATATAGTCCTTCTTTTGTTTCTTTTGTATGGCTTTCAGTTTCACATGGAACTTTGCTACTAAAGGGTTATGATCAGAAAATATATCAGCTCCTGGATATGTTTTCACACCATGAATAGAATTTTTGTACCTCTTGTTTATAAGTATGAAATCGATTTGATTTCTGCAAACTTCTTCATTACAGTCTCTTGGTGATTTCCAAGTATAAAGTCTTCGTTTAGGGAGTTTAAAAAATGTGTTTGTAATAGACAGATTGTTTTCCTGGCAAAATTGTGACAGCAAATCTCCTCTTTCATTTCTTGTTCCTAAACCAAAAGGTCCAATAAGATCACCTTCACTTCCTTCACCTATTTTGGCATTAAAATCTCCCATGATGATAATAATGTCTCTGCTTTTTGAGGTTCCTATTGCTTGTGTTAATTCTTCATAAAATTTTCCTATTTCTTCTTCGTCTTTGTCGGCTGTTGGAGCATAGATTTGGATTAAATTAATATTTGTTTGTTTCGTTTGTAAATGTAGACTGATTACTCTATCTGAGATTGGTAAAATGCTTTTGACAGATTTACTAGCATACTCATCTAAAATTATTCCTACCCCATTCCTGTGCTGGCTATCAGAATTTCCCGAGTAATATACTTTCATGTTGTCAATGGTCATTTCTCCTGAGTCAGGCCATCTTGTTTCACTTACACCCAAAATGTTAATTTTTAGGCGTTTCATTTCTTGTATAACATTATTTACTTTGCTGGTTGGTATAATGATCTTACATTCCAAGTTGCTATTGTTGCATTATTTTTGTATTTACATGTGGCATTGTTCAAGGCTCTCCCCCCCGGAGATCCGAGTGGGGGAGTTGAAACTCCGGATAATTTGACATTGAACCCTGCCATGATGAGTTTTCCTGGGGATATCCATTGGATCTTTAATGCTGTGGTTTCCCGTTGCCTTCAGCATCCTATGCCGTTGACCACCCTTGGTGATTCTTCCGTCTTTAGGAGTGATTTCTCACTCCAAGGACAAGAGGGTGCCCTTGCTCTACCAGCTCATCCGCCCTTCTAGAAGGTCGTTGACTTAGTAGAGGGTTCTCCTTATCCCGGGAGAAACTCGGTCGCCAGAGCCTCGTTAGCGTAGCAGGGGATACCACGTGCCGGAGAGGTTGACATTTGTGTGGGAGAGGCTATTGGTGACGCATCCCACACCTTACCCCCCACCAAAATGATAACATACAATATTAATACAACATTTCAGTGTCCTGGCTACACTGATAAACACTTCAGGGAAGAGAACTTCAGATTGTCTCACTTGGTGTTGTGCTTCTGTAGAAGGATATGGACTTTAAGTGCAGCTACGTGCAACCTACTGTGCTACAACCACGATGCAATCCTTCCCATTACTTTCCTAGTTCTTGAAATATGCTAAAGACTTTTCAGTGCGTGTGCACTTCATTTCATTTGATAATAAGATTAGTTGTCCTAAAAATGCTAAAGACTTCTACAGCGCGTGTGCACTTTATTTCACTCCATGATATGTTGTAAAAACGCTAAAGACTTCTACAGTGCGTGTGCACTTTATTTCACTCCATGATATGTTGTAAAAATGCTAAAGAATTCTACAGTGAGTATGCACTTTATGTCATTGGTTAATATATTTTGTACTCAGTGCGTGTGCACTTTATTTCACTCCATGATATGTTGTAAAAATGCTAAAGACTTCTACAGTGCGTGTGCACTTTATGTAATTTGTTAATATATTTTGTATTCAGTGCGTGTGGACTTTATTTCACTTCATGATATGTTATGTAAAAATGCTAAAGACTTATACAGTGCGTGTACATTTTGTCATTTGTTAATATCTTTTGTACTCATTGCGTATACTTTTTGTCATTTCTTGATATATTCTGTACTCAGTGCGTGTGCACTCTGTTTCATTTTTATTATGTTCTGCACTGCTGCAAGTCTTTCAGGAAGAGTGTCAGTAAAATTCTGAAAGGTACCGACAAGGATGTGGAGCCATACCAACTCCAAGGCGTCACCAGCTGCGCCAGGTTTCTTGGTTGATGATCCATGGCGCGAACAACTCGATCGAGGTGGTCCCACAGATTCTCGATTAGGTTTAAATACGAGGAGTTTGGAGGCCAGGGGAATACGGTAAACTCTTCCTGCAGCTCTTCGAACCACGCACGTGCACTGCGAGCTGTGTGATACGTTGCACTGTCCTGTTGGTAGATACTATCGTGCCGAGGAAAATCAAACGGCAAGTATTGGTGGACAGACGGTCCCCAAGGATAGGTACACACTTGTGTTGATCCGTTGTACCTTCCAGAATTAAGAGATCACTCAGACAATTCCACAGAACCATTCCCCAGACCATAACGTTGTTGTATGTGTTTGCTTTCAGACATTTCACGTTATACACGCCAACGGCCATCTGTACGATGGAGCATGAAATGTGATTCATCTGAAAAGGCCACCTATCGCCACTCAGGGGTAGCGGCACTGTCATGCAAATTCCAGCCTTCGTCGCCGATGATCAGTTGTCAGCATGGGTGCATGAACCAGGCGCCTGCTGTGGAAGTCCATACGCAACATCATATGGTGAACGGTCGTTGAGGAGACATCGTAGTCTCTCGGTTCATCTGGGCGGTCAGCTGCTCGACAGTTGCTCGACTGTTCTCTCGTACAAATCTCTGCAGTCGTCGTTCACCCCTGTCATGGTGCTCCACTGTTGACTCGGCGCTGTTTTGTATAGCTCCATTTTACCATTCATGGCACACTTCAACCACGGCGGCACGCAAACAGTTTACAAACGTAGCCCTTTCGGAAACACTTCCACCCTTGGCCCGAAAGCGAAAGGACATGCCCGTATTTTGACGTCAGATAAATAGTCCGTTTCCGCATTACGGTAACTAATGCACTGTTTTTTGTGTCCCCCCGACACGCTTTAAATACCCTCCACTGCTAGTACTACCACGTGCCGTCTGAGTGTTGTTATTGCACGTTGACGTCGAACACAGACAGTGATGACACTGATGTGACGGACCGTGTAGACACGCAGTATCTCGTCAACATTAATGTCATAACATGTAAGACCAAACAGAGTTTGCATTTACATGCCATGACATTAAAGTTGACGGCATATTGTGTGGCTTTATTGGACAGATCCGTTCTGCTTTCAACTATACATAAAACATTGTATTATACTCTTGGTTTCTTTGAAAATGACATAACGCCGAAACGCGCATGGTGTAATAAAATCAATTAAAATTCTGTGGTTAAGACAGACTGCCTTATTTATGAGGTCGACATCTCGTGGAGAATCGATGCATCGTGTATTTTTATACGGATGTTAAGGATGGGTACCAGTTTCACGTGGAACGATATATTTAGTCGGAGGGAGATGCCATACATTTTGATCCTACATGAAATTATGAAGAGAAATTTAGAGATTTTTCTAAACGAGATCAATCACACGTTATCTCCAACAGTCATTTCTGTTTTACAGGTTGGGCTACAAGGCATCTCACCCCGAAGATCGGGGTAAGATAAAAAATAAATCTAATACCATTATTCATTAATTAAAACTTCCGGGCGGAATCGCCGTGGTCCATATATAAAACTGCTTCTCCTTCCTGACGTTTCGTTGCCTACTGCGGGCAACATTTTCTGAGGTGAGTCGGCGACTGGCTGCTAGGCGCTGGAGGTCCCGCTTATATAGAGCGCTTAGATGGCGCCATCACTAATCACGTGCTTTCGACTTTAAAACTATTTCTGGCTAGTGCCATCTCTCTCGATTATAGGTAATCGATAGTCACTTCGTTGGTACATAGTCGACCGCCATTTCTTGTCTAGTTTTAATCCTTCTTCTTTTTTATTAAAATTATCTTCGTGCTTGTAGATCTCTATAGCTTCTCTATACATGCGGGTATAATAATGTGAAGTCCTAGCTATCACGTTTCTCTCACTAAATTTTATTTCGTGATCACTGTCTTTGAAAACGTGTTCCGCTACAGCTGATTTGTCAATTTGTCCCAATCTACAGTTCCTTTTGTGTTCCGTTAGGCGGGTATTAACACTCCTTTTAATTGTTCCAATATAAACCATGCCACAGCTACACGGAATTTTATACACGCCTGGGGTAGCTAAGGGGTGTCGTGCGTCTTTCACCGATCTTAAACTTTCACTAATTTTCTTGGTAGGTCGAAATATTGTCTCCACTTGAAACTTGTCCAAAACTTTCCCAAAAAGGTCGGTGATGTTATGAATAAATGGCTTAATTCTGAAAGATGTTGTGTTCAGTGTTCCGATTACAAACCTAGCTGCATTGAAGGCACACTTTCCGCAACACATTCCGAACGTGACCCTGGAAACACTTCGATCAGCTGTGGAACATGCCGTTTCTCGATTACAAATTGTTGCAGAAAACATTGGAAATCACATTGAACATGTTTTGCGTCAGTCACACGGAAATTAATAAATCGATTTGATTTTGATTGATACTTTGTATGCAGTTCTGGGCCTCTGGACAGTTCAAAACCGATTTTTCCCATCCGATGTGATATGACCTTGTCGTGGTGGATGGGCTTATGTAACTAACAGTATCACACCTGTACACTCATGCACACTGAGTAGTACAGTTTGTTTAAAGTCAAACGTACATCTGAGGCATTGTTGTATAATTCATTTGTCATTTGTAGTAGATCACTATTAAATTACGATGCTTATAGCTCCATCTATTGCTACATTTTGTAACTATCTCTTTTTCTTCTGCCATAAGTTTTTCCCTTTCTCCGATAATATTCCCTTGCAAACTGACGTCATTTCGACCAGTGGTGTTACTTGTACAGCGGTTTGAAAGTTTAACTCTAATTGTAATCACCCTGTATTTGCAGCGTGCAGCCGTTTTTTTTTGTTTTTTTATCGATAAATTTTTCATTATATCGAGAACCGATAACGATATTTTTTTGAATGTCGATGTATCGGATTCACGATAGTTTTAAAAATATCAGCAGTCCTAGTCCCTTACTCGCGATATACTATGGTAACAGCCTAATGGTCGCACCCTCTTCGTCTAAAACAGTTTTCTTTCGCGAGAACTATGTCCCTTTCTCTCAAGGACACCCATTTAAATTCCCCGAACACTTACACTGTATGTGATGTGCTCAGTATGTTCGCCACTAATCTTTTAACTAGATACTACCGGATTATTTCTCTTTTGTCACACTCTTTACCTTACAGAAACTGTAATTCACCACTTTTCTGTAATTCCTTACGATCATCCAACGATGATGTTTCCTGTACCTAGCAAACGTTACAGCGAACAACCTCATAGTGCATCTGATCCCGCATGATTAATCCCTTACGTACTCATACTGAAAAGAATTTAGGTCATATTTAGTCTCTGTATAACATTTTCCGTCCAGCAGAACGTACTGCGTTCCGTTAGTCAAATATTTCTCGACCCAATCACAAATAATACGTATAATACGATCGTGGTTAGTATTTAACATAGTAGTACATTATCGAAAGCTTTTCGGAAATTTAGGTAGACAGAATGTTCATGCTCACCAGGAAGATTGCAGGGTAGGGCTATACATGTAGGTTTCAAGCATGAACAACGCCAGCTGTATTTCGCACGAGTAGTATTTTCTTAATTTTCTGATTCCTTAAGACAACCTTTTTTGCCTTGTGGTTAATCTTAGTGTATGAGCTTTGAATATGCTCTAGTACTCTGCAAGAAACGGACATCACTGGTATTGGTCTGTTTTCTGAGCATCCCTTATTGCAAACCGGAGAGAGATCTGCACATTTCGATAAATATGAGGTAGGAAAAGAAATAGTTACGACGCATACTCAGTGTAAAAGGTAACTGAAATTCTGACAAGGTCTGTTGCCTTGTTCGCTTCAAGGAGTGTTAATTGTTTTCAATCCGGCGATGGCAATATCCTCCTTCGTGAATACATATTCTATATAAGAGTTTAAAATTTCTACTTTTAGTCTCCTATCTTCAGTTTCGACACCAGACGGATCCACGAGAAAGAGAATAGAGTGTTTACATCCGTTCATTTTCTTTACGCATGACCTGAACTTTTTCGAATTTTGTGATAAATGTTTCGCCACGACGTGAGTGTAAACAGTATTGTAGGCTTCTCCCCTGGCCGTTCTTGCAAATTAAAGAGCTCCTGTATTTCCTCTCTCAGTATGCCAGCGGTACCTTTTGTATCGAGTTTGGAGTAGCCTCCATTTTTTCAGCTTTCTACGAACTGGATCATTAAACCACTTATTGGTGTTTACAGGGAAGCTCTTTGACAGAAAGATTCATTCATGGAAAGGGGGACTTTCACATTAAAAGTATTTTTAAATGGCGAATCACATGAATTAGCGTGTTAACAGTAACTTGTTTTCAGGCAAATGTATGGACTACCCTTCTTCATAGTTTGCAAATCGGTCAAATGTTCTGGAGTAGTTACGTCGACTAGACTGTCTACGAAAGCTTGTTGGCATCGGTCATACAAGCAAAAGAAGAGAAATTGAAAGGTATAGACACAGGGTAAATTAATTCAAGTTTTGTAAGAAAATATTATATTGAACCAGAGATGGTGAAATGTAGTATCGATTTTATACTAAGGTCGCTGCTCAACAGCAATCGCTGATTGAAGGTGTTATGGGTAGAGGAAACGTTAGCGACAGCCCCAGACATTTGCACAAGCCCCGCCCATTTAGCCCCCTCCACACCTACCCCCCGCCACACCAACCAAGAGCGCATCAATATGATCTTTGCTACTTCTCGTCGCTGTCGTGTTTTTGTTCGTCGTTTTTCGTTTCACCTCGGTTGTTCATAGTAGCACATAGATATGCACTCTCAATAAAGTTATACACAAGGTACCTAATCTTGACTGTTGTGGCCAACTGCTGTCAAAACTGATATCTCACAGACATTAAAGTACTATAAGATATGTTGCAATGACACTGACGAAATTATGTACATATGTTTAACAATAGGCAGCTCTAAAGCTCTCAAACACTGAAGAAGAACTCAAAGTAATCTCGTGTCTGCTATAAGCTAGCAGTCATAAGAGTTCACAAGTAAAAAGAAGAACTCAAAGTAATCTCGTGTCTGCTAAAAGCAAGCAGTCATAAGAGTTCACAAGTAAAAATTCACCCATTACACAGGCAAATATTAATGAAGAATGTCACTGTATAAATATCTGACTGCTTGCATTACACATTTCTACATTATCCCACTCTTATATTCTTTAGTCTTAATGAGGTAATCAGAAACAAACCAAGACATCGACTTTGCCTTGTTTATGCACAACATTGACTTTAGACAATCGAGACAATGGACAGCATCCTTGGCGATATTACCAATTAATATTTCCCAACAGAATTTCTTACACTACACGAGGTGACGGAAATTTGCGCTCACTGCAGTTAACAAATATCAGATTTTTTGATATAGTGCAGATGAAAGCTCATGAAATAAAAAAAGACAGTGGGGATACCATTTTTATTTTTCTTTCTTATTGGTGATTTTTCAACACGCATATTCAATGAACATATTTCTAATTCTTTTCACAATGGTAACGGAAAAACTGTATTTCGTACTAACTACTGATTTTCTCCCTTGTTATGACTGGCATATCTGTGATACGAACAACTTTGATGTTGAAACATGCAGCAGACCATGGGCTTAGGATATGGATTGGTGTGGGGGGGGGGGGGGGGTGATTGGGCGGGACTTGTGCACCGTCCGGGACTGTCGCTAAAGTTACGTTATGGGTAGTGTGTTAGAGCAACTTTACATTGAGAGATGTAAGGAGGACTCTCAAGTGTAAAGACGTGTTGTATCTGATGTGTGCTGTATATATACTACTCGCTGAGGGCAGTAATGATTTTTATTTGCAACATGCTATGATGTCTGCTAACTGTAAAAGGAATCTCAACATACGTTGGAAATAATTCAGGTAAAGAGTTTTGTTACTAATGCAATGCACGTATTCATAAGAAGTAATGATTGAGACAATGTATAGCACTCACATTCAATGATTTTGAAAAGCTAATTGTTAATGTATAATTAGATTATAGAGTGTCTCAATTGTGAGCATTATTAATTTTCAAAAAAGTCAAAATACAAGTTTTAAGTTAGTGTCGTATTGTTACTTACCCCAAGTCAGTACCAGTTCCCAGATCCATGTCAATTTTGATTAACTATTTTTCTCAAGAAGTTATTATCTCAGTCATGTTAGATTTGATTAAAATGTATGCTAAGCAACAGCCGTGCACAATAGCTGTTTCCTAATTGTACAATTTAAAGTACTAGCAGAGAGCAGCGCGAAGAGCGTTACCATTGGGCAGATAAAGGTAAGAAATTTTATTATTTCAGGGATAGCATTCATTAAGCACAGCGACCATTATTTTAAAATTGATCAAGTTTTGTTTTATTACCAGGGCCAATTTCAAATCAATAGTGTTGCATCAGATTATGTTTTTGTGTTGCGTAAATTCAGGCGGTTTTTGTTTGGTTTAAAGTCATTAACAGTTTACATTCTCGCAGCTAAATTAAATTTACAGTCTCGCAGTCCGAAAAGTTCCGTACAGGGCAAAGCAAAGCGCATAAGCGACGAGATAATATACACGTTCAAATGACACTCCCATCCTAACAACTGTGTTTCAGAGTACTGTCAGTTACTTAATTTCAATCTTATTTCAAACGTACATGTTTTACTTCAAACGTACATGTTCCAAAATTATGTTTATCGCGACCTTGTACTTCTCAAAGAAAACGAAACTTGTTTCAGCATAAAATCTTGTTTGTTATCATTCGTATCTACCATATCCGGCTAGTGGAAAACGGGAAGTAAGCTGCTTAAACTTGCAGTTACATTGCACCGGTCGTGAAATAGCGGAAGCTTGCGGGAAAGGACAGACGTCGCTTCGCCGAACATCTGGCTTCAATGTGAGGAATGGGAATGCACGTTACGTACGAGAAATACGTGCACACCAACCTGGCGTGCGAGAAATTCCCGAGATATGGCTTGACAGCGTGTCCCATGCAGCAAACCAAAACGTACGTCGAAAGCTGCAACATCGGCTCCCGAATTATGGTGCACATTTGGGTGGGAATGTATCCCAATATTTAAAAATGCCCCGAGAATTGACACAAAGATCATTTAAAGTTCTTTTAAGTTCTCGCTTTCTAAAATAGTAAACTACTTGGAACCTCTTTACGTCCTCCCAGAGTTTTACGGTTCCTTGTGGAGCTGAAATAAATCGTAGACAGAAGAATATTCTTGAGGCTGCGGTTAAATTTCCAAAATACTGTTGTTACCAAGGAAATAAGCCCAGAACATTCCCTAATGTCTTTTTCCACAAGCTATAAATCGTGTTAACTGATCGAACAAACTAAATTACCCAGTAGTTGTATTTATGTCGTAGGCATCTCCTGGATGTAATATGTCCTTTGTCTTAAAGTCTACCTTTTACACTTCATGATGACCTTAGTCTCCGGGCATAACTGATAAATCAAATTTTGCAAACTGAAGCTGAAATATTTACTTCCGACTTCTGCTGTTAAAGACAGCTCTGATGTCGTTAATTGACAACCAAATTATACTGTCTTATATGTTGACGCTGTCAATGTTGGAGACGAGTGATATGTCGTAATTTTTTATATATTAAGGATTAAAAGTCCTCGAAGTCAAGATCCCAACAAATTTTATTGCGTTTACTACATTCAGCTGCACACGAGCCATCTTCAGATCTAAGATATAAATTTGAACGTAAGAATACGTACAACGATGTCCAACAGCATATAGGAACCAAATTTGCCGATCTAGGATAGAAAACTATACATGAAATTACGGCAGTGTCCAACAGAAAGCATTAAATTTGCAAAGCACACCCATCCTCTCCACCAACTCACACACACACAGACACACACACACACACACACACACACACACACTAATATTTACCATAAATATTTAGTTATGTTACCATGGCAGCTCCCAAGTCTACAAGAGACTGATCTCATTTACAGATATATCATCACACCTACAGCTTGTGCCCCTTGTCAACTTGATACTATATGTACATCAACTACTGGCACAAATTGCACATCCACCTGCATATTTTTAAGCATTAACCAATGTATTACCCCAACCTTTAGACAGTTATTACATGTAACAGATATAATCTTAAGACCCTTTGCCTTGTAAAGTTTGCTCTCAAACAATCACTCTCTCCACCCTCTCTTTCCCTCTCACTTTCTCTATCTCTTCCTCTCCCTTTGACTCCTGCCTTTCATATCTATCTATGAATCCCAACCAAAATTGTTATTTGTGCGTAATTTTACCACTGTAGTCAATATGATTATTGTACTTAAAAGTTTGCAACACTTCACCTGATTGTATAAAAGAGTATGAATTTTAAGCTATTTTATAACTTGTCAAAATAGGTTTTGTATACCACCTGAAGAATTTATTCAAACAAATTTATTCGACACCTCACAACAACACCTCCAATCCTTTAAAATTCATTCTGTAATAATGTTGTTAGGACGTATATTCATTGTACTTTGTGATAATTTTTTTCTCTACTGCTGTACGAGCCATGCACCCAATAGTTTCCGACGCCATATTTGTGTATAAAATATGACAGTATACATGTGATGTGACGGTGAAAGAACTTGAGACCACTGGAGGTACTTTATTTTACTTATTTTATGTTTACCATTAGATACACGTTTAATTTTTTGTCAGAAGAAGCCCAGTAGACAGCGCCACAAGTTCCTCAAAAAATTGTAACATAAGACACACACAAATGTCATACTAATAAATGTAAATCCACCTGATGTTGGAGGTTTAAACCTTTGAAACGCGTCGTGGAGATAGATAAACAGTGACTGGTAACAGTAAACTTGTTATTTCATTTAATGTCAATAACAGTCACAATAAAGCCTAACCTAAAATGTTCACATTTAAAGGAAAACACATTTTTTACAGGATACATACCGTAAAAGTAGTGTCATTGCCATTACGGATTAACACATCATTATAAAATTTTGAGTGCAAACATGCATAAAGGATGTATAGGTGGAGTTAGTTGACATTTCGTTCATATATAATCAATTAGAATGAAGGTCATAAAACGGTAAAACAATTTAATCTCAATTTTTGAGTGCTATTACCTCTGTTCTAATTGACTGTATATGAACGAAATGTTAAATTTTTCCACTCATACATTCTGTATGAATGTTATCAATCAAAATTTTATGACGATGTGTTAATTGTTATGGTAATTGCACTAATCAAGTATTTTTTTATGGGATGCTTCCTGTAAAAATATTTCTTTTCTTATATACCGTTTGGCATTGCTGTAATTTCATGTGCAGCATTGTATCCTTGATCTGTAAATTTGATTCCTATATGCTGTTAGACATAGCTGTTCATATTCTTACGTGCAATTTTATGTCTTAGATCTGAAGATGACTCGTGTATAGCTGAAACTAGTACACAAAACAAAATTTATTGCGATCTTGACTTCGAGGATTTTTAATCCTAAATATATGAAAAACAAATTATACTAATTGGCTGCGTGATACTAAAAACTGCGGGCGACTTCATATATCTGGGTTTACTCTTAATCTGGAAGTGAGAAAGAGGTTATTACGATTGAAATAACTGCAATGAATAAATTAAAGAAGATCTGAGAAGACAGAATGATTTAAAAATCAGAAAAATACGCCTTTTGAAACCATTTTTATCGTTCAACTCTTCAAAATGGATGGATCCGTTTTGATAGTACTGTTGGTATACTGAATGGAGAAAGAACAAATGCTTCAGTCACAGATGAGCTGTAACCAGGGAACACCTGTGCAAAGTACGTTATTGGTTTATGCCATCCTGCTACGTTTCAATCACTGTCACAATGTTTTCTAGGGAATTATGAAGATACATTAACATACTGACATGTGTGTACATTACATTACAACTAATAGAATGAATGCTCTGTGTCCTCTGACTTTAATCCGTATTGGAACTTTGGAACTTCTTTTTTTTTTTGTGCTAACATCTTCATCTCAGAGTAGCACTTGCAACCTACGTCCTCAATTATTTGCTTGACGTATTCCAATCTCTGTCTTCCTCTACAGTTTTTGCCCTCTACAGCTCCCTCTAATACCATGGAAGTCAATCCCTCATGTCTTAGCAGATGTCCTATCATCCTGTCCCTTCTCCTTATCAGTGTTTCCCACATATTCCTTTCCTCTCCGATTCTGCGTAGAACCTCTCATTCCTTACCTTATCAGTCCACCTAATTTTCAACATTCGTCTATAGCACCACAACTCAAATGCTTCGATTCTCTTCTGTTCCGGTTTTCCCACAGTCCATGTTTCACTACCATACAATTCTGTACTCCAGACGTACATCCTCAGAATTTTCTTCCTCAAATTAAGGCCGGTATTTGATATTAGTAGACTTCTCTTGGCCAGAAATGCCTTTTTTGCCATAGCGAGTCTGCTTTTGATGTCCTCCTTGCTCCGTCCGTCATTGGTTATTTTACTGCCTAGGTAGCAGAATTCCTAAACTTCATTGACTTCGTGACCATCAATCCTGATATTAAGTTTCTCGCTGTTCTCATTTCTACTACTTCTCATTACCTTCGTCTTTCTCCGATTTACTCTCAAACCATACTGTGTACTCATTAGACTGTTCACTCCGTTCAGCAGATCATTTAATTCTTCTTCACTTTCACTCAGGATAGCAATGTCATCAGCGAATCGTATCATTGATATCCTTTCACCTTGTATTTTAATTCCACTCCTGAACCTTTCTTTTATTTCCATCATTGCTTCCTCGATGTACAGATTGAAGAGTAGGGGCGAAAGGCTACAGCCTTGTCTTACACCCTTCTTAATACGAGCGCTTCGTTCTTGATCGTCCACTCTTATTATTTATTGGAACTTCATCTGTGGATTAATGGCTGCCTGGTTGATATTCAGAAGCGAATTTGCTGGTTGGAGGAAAAAACTTTGACATTCTTATTTACTGGTTGGCGACGCTAGGCAGGAAGTTTATCAGTTATCTGTTACTTACCATGCTATGAATACATGGAATGAATTCCTGCTATCAAAAATAGTGCTCTCATATTTGACATAGTCTAAGTTTTGAAATTTAATAAATGTTTTAAATAAACTGTTATATCCGTTCTTAAATGAATATACACAAATAATGATAGTGCGTTACAATAATTTTTGCAATACCAACTTTTACACACTGAAATACTTCGTTTATATATTAGTGACATCAGTTTACTGTTAATGAAGAATATATTTCCCTAGAAAGTGATTGCAAATGTTACTTGAGATTATGATTCGAGTGAGAATCAGGATGCGGTATCGTACATTACCGTGAAATACTGAGAGGCAATCATGCCAAAAATTCCATGACGGACGGAGCAAGGAGGACATCAAAAGCAGACTCGCTATGGCAAAAAAGGCATTTCTGGCCAAGAGAAGTCTACTAATTTTCGTCTCCCTTAACTAACTCAATATTTTATTCTATCTCATCATACATAAGATCCGCATATGAATTTTCTTCTTTTTCGGGAAACTCAGTTTAGAAATGTTACCGGGTTAAGCTCTGTTTAGGATCATTACGCTAAACGTTGTAGGTAAACTTGGAACCGACTAGACCCATGTCGTCATTGCTGAGCACTTTGACAGTATGAAAAAAGTTCTGTCGCACAAGGGTTTATCTTTTTCCGCTTAGCAGGCCAATGGTCAACATATGTAACTAGATCACTGTGATGTCATAGATGGCAATAAAAACGAAGGAAATTGAGCAGGTAAAACATGAGACCAGCAGGTAATCTATCCATCTCAAATATCTCTAATGCGGATGTCGAACTCAGCATTCTCAGTCGAAAGACAAATCATCATCCACTGTGTTACACGCTGTCACTTTGTAAAACTGTCTAAATTCAGCCTCCAGATCGCTTTCCTTTATTTCCATGTGACAGGTTTTGCATTCGACGGGTTACTCTGTAACTGTAACAAATGATCTGAAGATGCGCAACTGGACCGAAACCGGTCACACAGATATGAAGGAAAACTATCTGCAGACTTAATTTGGACGGTTTTATATAAGCCCCAATAGCGGACTCTCCGTAAACACGAATATGTCTAGTTTTGATAAACTTGGTAAGGCTGTGGAGAAAAATTGAAATCAACTAGGTTATTGGCGTACAACCTGATGAACAGTAGATATGTCCTAACGACCTCCTCGCCTCCAAGTTTCGGGCTAATATCGGTGATGACCATTGTTTCCAATACCATCATTGGAACTGGCTATTCTCAAGTTGAGTCTCATGACGTTCACGCGTATTAACGACCTATGATGCGAAGGCGCGGACCTAAACGCTGAAAAGTCTGTTGAAATTGCGGATCTCAATTGGTGTCAATGCCTAAGGAACATCGATTCTGGGAGGAATTAGCTTAAACGTTTTCGACAGAACGAAGTTTCAGCCATATTCGAGACGCCAGTGATTGTTCGGTTGGAAAATAATTTATTGTCCAGCACAGTCACAATAATTTCTACATCTACATCTCCATGGATACTCAGCAAAACACATTTAAGTGACTGGCAGAGGGTTCATCGAACCACCTTCACAATTCTCTATTATTCCAATCTTGTTTACCTCGCGGAAAGAAGGAAGACCCGTATCTTCCCGTACGAGATCTGATTTCCCTTATTTTATCGTGGTGATTGTTTCTCCCTATGTAGATCGGCGTCAACAAAATATTTACGCATTCGGAGGAGAAAGTTGGCGATGGGAATTACGTGAGAAGATTCCGTCGCAACGAAAAACGCCTTTCTTTTAATGATCTCCAGCGCAAATCCTGTATCATTTCTGTAACACTCTCTCCCATATTTCGCGATAATACAAAACGTGCTGACCTTCTTTGAACTTTTTCGATGTGCTCCGTCAGTCCTATCTGGTAAGGATCCCACAACGCGCAGTACTATTCTGAGAGAGGACGGACAAGCGTAGTGTAGGCAGTCTCCTTAGTAGATCTGTTACATTTTCTTAGTGTCCTGCCAATAAAACGCAGTCTTTGGTTAGCCTTCCCCACAAAATTTTCTGTGTGTTGCTTACAATTTAAGTTATTCGTAATTGTAATACCTAGGTACTTTATTGAATTAACGGCCTTTAGATTAGACTGATTTATCGTGTACCCGATGTTTAACGGATTCCTTTTAGCATTCATGTTGATGACCTCACACTTTTCGTTATTGAGGATCGACTGCCAATTTTCGCACCATTCAGATATCTTTCCTAAACCGTTTTGCAATTAGTTTTGATCTTCTGATGACTTTATTAGTCGATAAACGAACAGCGTCTTCTGCAAACAAAAAGACGGTTGCTCAGATTGTCTCCCAAACCGTTTATACAGACAAGGAAAAGCAAAGGGCCAATAACACTACCTTGGGGAACGCCAGAAATCACTTCTGTTTTCCTCGATGACTTTCCGTCAATTACTACGAACTGTGACCCCTCAGACAAGAAATCACAAATCCAGTCACATAACTGAGACGATATTCCATAAGCACGCAATTTCACTACAAGCCGCTTGTGCGGTACAGTGTAAAAAGCCTTCCGAAAATCCAGAAATACGGAATTGATCTGAAATCCCTTATCAATAGCACTCAACGCTTCTTGTGAATAAAGAGCTAGTTGTGTTTCACTAGTTCGATGTTTTCTAAACCCCTGTTGACTGTGTGTCAATAGACACTTTTCTTCGGGGTAATTCATAATGTTCGAACACAATATATGTTCCAAAATCCTGCTGCATATTGACGTTAACGATATGGGCCTGTAATTAAGTGGATTACTCCTACTACCTTTCTTGAATATTGGTGTGACCTGCGTAACTTTCCAGTCTTTGGGTACGAATCTTTCGTCGAGCGAAAGAATGTATATGATTGTCATGTATGGGGCTAATGCATCAGCATACTCTGAAAGGAACCTAATTGGTATACAGTCTGGACCAGAAGAATTGCTTTTATTAAGTGATTTAAGTTGCTTCACTACTCCGAGGGTATTTTTTTCTACGTTACTCATGTTTTCAGCTGTTCTCGATTCGAATTCTGGAATATTTACTTCGTCTTCTTTTGTGAAGGCATTTCGAAAGGCTGTGTTTAGTAACTCTGCTTTGGCAGCACTGTCTTCGATAGTATCTCCAGAGAAGGCATTGACTGTTTCTTGCCGCTAACATACTTCACATACGACCAGAGTCTCTTTGGATTTTTCTGCCAGGTTTTGAGACAAAGTTGCGCTGTGGAAACTGTTATATGCATCTCGCATTGAAGTCCGTGCTAAATTTCAAGCTTCTGTAAAATATCGCCAATATTGGGGATTTTGCGTCTATTTAAATTTGGCATGTCTGTTTCGTTGTTTTTGCAACAGTGTTCTAACCCGTTTTGTGTGCCAAAGAGGATCACCTCCGTCATTTGTTAATTTACTTGGTATAAATATCTCAATTGCTACCGATACTATTTCTTTGAATTCAAGCTACATCTAGTGTACAATTATATCATCAATTTGGAATGACTGGAGACTGTCTCTCAGGAAGGCGTCAAGTGAATTTTTACTGCTTTTTTGAATAGGTATACTTTTCGTTTATTTCTGAAGGCTTTGGGGATTACAATATTCAATCTCGCTGCGACAACCCTGTGTTCACCAATTGCTGTATCGGTTTTGATACTAATTATTAACTCAGAATTATTTGTTGCTAAGAGGTCAAGCGTGTTTTCACAACCGTTTACTGTTCGCTTGGGCTCATGAACTAACTGCTCGAAATAATTATCAGAGAATTCGTTTAGCACAATTTCGGATGATGTGCGTACCTCCGGATTTAAACATATATTTTCGCCAACATATCGAGGGCAAATTAAAGTCACCACCAACTATACTCGTATGAGTCGGGTACGTGTTTGAAATCAGACTCAAGTTTTCTTTGAACCTTTCAGCAACTGTATCATCTGAATTGGGAGGTCGGTAAAAGGATCCAATTATTAATTTATTCAGGTTGCCAACAGTGACCTCTGCCCATACTAAGTCACAGGAAGTATCTTCTTCAATTTCGTGACAAGTTAGACTACTTCTAACAGCAACAAACAGGCCATCGCCAGCCGTGTTTAGCCTATCCTTTTGGAACACCGTTAGTTCCTTCGCTTTAGCCAGCTTTCAGTGCCTATAATGATTTGTGCATCTGTGCTTTTTATTAGCGCTTGGAGCTCTGGTACTTTCCCAACACAGCTACGACAGTTTAAAACTGTTATACCAATGGTTCCTGCATCTACGTTCTTCCTATGTTTGGCCTGCACCCTTTGTGACTGAACCCTTCTTGTGTTTTCCCGAGACCCTCTAACCTAAAAAACAGCCCAGTCCACGCCGCACAGCCCCTGCTACCCGCGTAGCCGCCTCCTGCGTATAGTGGACACCTGCCTATTCACCTTTTGGCACAAGCCTACACGGTCGCAGAACCGTCTGAGCCTCTGATTTAGACCCTCCACTCGGCTCTGTACCAGAGGTCCGCAATCGGTCCTGTCGACTATGCTGCAAATGGTCAGCTCTGCTTTCATCTTGCAAGCAAGACTGGCAGCCTTTACCACTTGTGTTAGCCGCTCGACACCAGAAAGAAACTCTTCTGATTCAAAGTGACACACATAATTGGTACCGTCGTGAGCAACCACCTGCAGTTGGCTGCACCCTGTGCTCTTCATGGCATCTGGGACGACCCTTTCCACATCTGGAATAACTCCACCCGGTATGCACATGGAGAGCACATTGGTTTTCTTTCCCTTCTTGGCAGCCATCTACCTAAGAGGCCCATAACGCGCCTAGCGTTTGGCGTTATTGGCAGGGAGACCCCATACGGGGCAGGTCCGGCCACCTTGGTGCAGGTCTTATTACATTCGATGCCACATTGGGCGACCTGGGCGCCGGATGGGGATGAAATGATGATGAAGAGAACACAACATCCAGTCCCTGACTGGAGAAAATTCCCGACCCAGCCGGGAATCGAACCCGGCCCCGTAGAATGGCAATCTGTCACGCTGACTACTCAGCTATTGCGGCGGACACCCCACCCTCTGTGATTTCCCGGATCTTACAGGCTGAGTGGCTTCCTCTGAAACAGGACAGGTATCTGGCTCACCGGCAGTGTCAGCCACAGACAGCACTGGGAACCTGTTTGTCAGACAAACCGGGGAGGCTAACTTGCGGCCGCCTTGGAAGTCTTTCGCCGCCTGCTTCGCCCCGGGGCGACCTCCCACTCGTCCACAGGTGAGGCATCAACCTCAGTACGAGCAGTAACTAGGTTGGTCACTCGTGAGGACCGATCGGAGGACTGGGACGTGCTGGACGACAGTTGTATCCACACGGCTGCCCACAACAGTGCTGCCGATCCACTGCAGCCTCAAGCTGTGTAACTGAAGCCATCACAGCCTGAAGCTGAGATCGAAGTGTCACTAACTCGGCTCGCATCCGCACACAACAATCGCAGTCCCTGTCTATACTAATGACCGTGGAAAACTAAACTACACAGATAAACGGACTATCGGCACCTGCTGCGCATCTCTACTGTAGACCCTGACGAAAACGCAGGAACTGTGTCTAATAAATTAGATTATTACGCAGAGATTCAAAAACATAATCACCGAAGCACTCAGTTGAAACTAGATAATTCGCCCCTGATTAGGAACTTGTAATATGTCACAAATTCGGCTTACTTTCCGACGCAAACGAAAACGCGAGAACTGTAGCTATTAGATGTTAAATTTACACACAGAAACTCAATACGAAATACGAAATAATTGTATATTGTGATCGTGCCGAAAAATAAATTATTTTCGAATTAATAGGTAACATTTGCTAGGAGGACCCAGGTAGGCAGGTAGTGTAACAGGTAACGAACCCCAGTTTTATGGCTCTTCTGTTTCAGTCGTAACGTAACGCCGGACTTGTAGTGATCTCCTATGAAAAGATACGTTAGTCACAAATAGCGTCCTGTGTGTGTTAATACAAAAGGTTGGTTTCTATGAAAAGAATTCACGGTTTGATGGTGTATGTGATATTATTTCAGTGATTACAAAATTGAGTACAATTTACAAATAACTTGGCAGAATTAAGTGCACTTAGCAGTATGCCGTTGCATCCCGTCTGGCCTGCTTGCATGCATTGTTTCACTTTTGAAGGGAGTCATCAAACCGTTGCATCCTGATGCAATCTGGCCCATAACTGTTGTAACTTGTCTTTGATATCTCCGATACTCGCACTGGGACGAAGATGACGTCCGAACTGCTTTCTCACGTTTTCTACCGGGAAAGGATCTGGGGATCTTGCTGGTGACGGGGGAACCTCAAGATTTCGTCACTCTTGGGCTCGGCGACGCTCCAAACAACAAGGTGTCCACACACGCGAAAAAAAGCCAGAGCTCAGAACTTGGTGTGAGGTGTAAAGTGGGTTAATAGTGTCACATTGGCACCAAATTTCGTCACAATTATGCCCAATGCAACCGTGGACGTATCACACAGTGGAAAGATCGTCACATCCCTAGTTACCCACCTTTTATCTCTTCTTTTACGCTTCTGCGACCGAGGTCAGATGCGCGGCGCCCATCGTTCAAATGACGCGGTTTTCTTATGGGTGGCCGAGGAAAACATTTCAGACACACCGTAGCTGAGATAGATACGAAAAGGCCTAGGGCGATGGCATTAAGGGCGTCAATCAAAACATCCCTTCCGTTGGGGCATTGATTCCCACAAATATCGATGTCTAAAACTAAATTTTGCTGTGTGATGTGCAACTGGACGATATTCTTGACAATCTTTGATGAATTCCTAGACGCTTCAACCCTTCTGTAAAGACATTGTCCTCAGTAACCCCACTGAACGTGATTTCACTGCTTTGGAGAGCAGTGTGACCGCAATTTTTGTCTGTTGTACAGGCTGGAACATAGGAGACAATCTGAGGAGCCGTTTTAGGTTGTTTGCAGATGATGCTGTCACTTACCGTCTTGTAAACTCAACAGATGACCAAAACGAATTGCAAAATGATTTAGATATTTGTATGGCGCAAATGGTGGCAATTGACTTTGAATAAAGAAAAGTGCGAAGTTATTCACATGAGTATTAAAAGAAATCCGCTAAATTTCGATTACGCGATAAGTCATGGAAATCTGAAGGCTGTAAATTCAACTAAATACTTAGGGACAACAGTTACAAATAACATGAATTGGAACGATCACACAGATAATGTGGGTAGAGCAAACCAAAGACTGCGATTCATTGGCAGAACACTTAAAAGGTGCAACAGGTCTACTAAAGAGACTGCTTACACCACGCTTGTATGCCCTGTTCTGGAATATTGCTGTGCGGTGTGGGATCCGCATCAGGTGGGACTGACGGATGACATCGTAAAAGTACAAAGAAGGGCAGCTCGTTTTGTATTATCGCGAAATAGGGGAGATAGTGCCACAGACATGATACGTGACTTAGAGTGGCAATGATTAAAACAAAGGCGTTCTTCGTTGCGACGGGATCTTCTCATGAAATTTCAATTACCAGTTTTTTCTTCCGATTGCGAAAACATTCTGTTAGCACCCACCTACATAGGGAGAAATGATCATCACTATAAAATAAGAGAAAAAAGGACTCGCACAGAAAAATGTAAGTGCTCGTTTTTCCGCGCGCCTTTCGAGAGTGGAACGGTACAGAGACAGCTTGGAGGTGGTTCATTGAATCCTCTGCCAGGCACTTTATTGTGAATAGCAGTAATCACTTAGATGTAGATCTAGATGTAGATGTAGAGACATGCCTGAATTAAACGACAAAGGGTTCTTCTAAGACAATCCTTTACGGCAATAGCCTTGGGTGTCACCAACTAGCCTTTGTTGGGCACTTTATAAACGTACAAAGGCAAAATAGCTTAAAAAAATCGAACAAAATGAAATTACTCTGTAGCAAACGACGGGTGGTGTATTTCTCTTTTATTTCCTTTTTTCGTTTATTATCAGTCTTCTGACTGGGTTTATGCAACCACCACGAATTCCTCTCCTGTGCCAACCTCTTGGTCTCAGAGTAGTAGCCGCAATCTATGTCCTCAGTTTTTTGTTGGAGGTATACCAACCTCTGTCTTACCCTACAGTTTTTATCCTAAACAGCCCCCTTTTATACCATAGAGTTTATTCACTGATGTCTTAACACTTGTGTTATCGTCCTGGCCCTGCTTCTTCTCAATATTATCCTTATGTTCCTTTCTTCGCCGATTCTGTGGTTGGGACATCCTTCTCTTTCCTTATCTTATCAGTCGACATAACTTCTGTAGCACAACATCTCAAACGCTTTGATTCTCTTCTTTTGCGGTTTTCCCACAGTCAATAATTTACTATCACATAGTGCTGTGCTGTCATATACTAGAAGACTTCTCTTGGCCAGGAATGACCACTATATCTGTGGTAATCTGCTTTTTATGACCTCTTTGCTTCGTCTCTCTTGTTAATTTGCCTACAGCGTAGGAGAACGCCTTAACTTCGTCTACTCCGTGGTCACCAATCTCGATGTTAAGGTAATCGCTGGTCTCATTTCTGGCACTCTTCAGTAGTTTCGTCTTTCTTCGATTTACTCTCAGTCCATATTCTGTTCTCACTGAACTGTTCATTCCATTTAAAATGTCCTGTAATTCAGCTTCACTTTCAATGAGGGTAGCATTGTCACAGGGAACCTTGTGTTGATCTTCTTTCATCTTGAATTTTAATTCCACTGTTGAACCTTTGTTTTAATCCCACTTTTCAACCTTTGTTTTATTTCCGTCATTGATTCTTCTGTGTATAGATTGAACAGTAACCCCCTTTTCAATCCGAGCTCTTCGTTCCTGGTTTTCCACTCTTATTGTTCTCTCTTTGTTCTTGTACGTATTGTACTCGTATATTATCCATCTTTTTTATAGTGTAATCTTATTTTCCTTAGCATTTCGAACAACTTGCAACATTTTATTTTGTCGAACCGTTTATCTTGGTCGATAAAAGCTTTTTTCTGGTCGCCAAATTCTTTGAACGAGTCTTATTTTTTTTTTTAGAGCTTGCTTCCATTATCAGAGGCAACGTCAGAAGTGTTTTTCTTGTCTCTCTCCTTAAGTCAGATCAGCAATATTTTATTTCCATTCTTCTGTTCGTTATTTTTATGTTGAACTTGGACGCATGAGTCGTTAAGTTAAATAGTCACTAGTTTTCGCACTCATCGGCCCTTGCTGTCTCCGGGATTGGTTGTATCATGTATTTCCGGGTCATTTTCACCAACACTTTCGGTAAACCCCGCTGACCCACCGCTGAAATTTTGTAGCTGGAGTTCGGTTTCACCTGCTGCAAGACAGGTAGCCGATGATGTGTGACGCAGTGAAGTGATAACAAAGGAGAATTCCATCAAATCAGTCTTAGGACAGATGACCGTAACATCTTCATGTTGTCAGCTCCAGATTTACATTTCTGTGGACAGGTGTAAAATGTGGAAGTGCCAAACATATTAAAACATTCTGGGCTGTTTTGCTATGGCTGAATGGATTTTTCGGGAGAAAAGCATAGTTTTGTCCCCATCTGCGCAGTACATCCTCAAGCGGTGTTGTAGCTTACGCCATTGTAAAAGCTACAACTCCTCCTGAAGATGTTCTCCGCAGATGGACACAGAACTTTGGGATTCTCCCAGAAATTCATTCGACAGTCTAAAATCTATTTTCATGTATAAAAGTTTTTTATGTGTATGTACTGACAGGTTTTTCTCTTTGAGGACCCACAGCCAGCCACTTGTGGATATTGTGGCAGATAGTCCTTGGTCTCACGCTGTTAGTAGAGCAATTTGGTTGCAGTGCATGGCAGCGGGTGAGTGTGGAGAGAAAAGATCCGCGAAATATGGAGCAATAAATGCTCTTAGGAAAAGCTATATAATCTGTGATTTACATACTTTACCGCACATGTAAAAACGCATTTATTGTTTCAATCGTCCAACATAATACAACGCTTGCGTGATTTCGTCATTCAGACTTTAATAACGACGTGTAATATCAAACAGACAGGTTTTTAATCTCTGAGCGCGTTTTCGCCGATCACGCTTTGCCGACGATCAGTACAGATGACACAAAGGAAAAAAATCCAGATAGGCTCACAGATAAAGGTACTCGTTACTAACAAATAAATAATCGAACTGTATACTACAGTGATTTCCGATAAACACTTCGCTTCTTCGTGAGTTTATTCCTTTTCATAATTTACTGTGTTTTTGGCAGTCACTTCGCTAATTATGATTCTTTTGCATTATTATTCTTGAGTATAACTCTTATATACTTGTATTAGTTTCTGTGGATGATATAATTTCACTCATTACGTAACTTCGTTTTCAGACAAGGTGTGGAAGGATAAATCTTATGTGTGTGCACAGTGAAAAGTAAATGTCTAATGAAATAAGTTAACTTCCATTCCTTTCCAGCTTCATTTAACACTATTACCCTAAGACAATAGTATTAAACTAAAATTGGCCCGTGGTGTTATCCACTGTTAAATATGTCTGCGTAACGTAGTGTTAACGCCAGTACGCCTGGAACTCGGTGAGGACTGTATAAGCCAGTACATTTACTAGTACGGTAAAGCTCAAAAGTCATGGAGAATATAGCTTTTTCTAAGATAACTAAGTGTTCCACACTGCGCATTATGTTGAATATCTTCCAAACACAATCACACCCTTCCACCCAACACAGTCCGGAAGAACCACGTTGAGGACTCTGTCACAATTACATTGCATCGTGAATGAAACATACAAACGTTTTCACAAAAAACAGTACAGTTTGTAAGCAACACATTATTTAGCTTTACATAAGAGTATTTATTGCTCCAGATTTCGCGGATTTTTGTCCACCACACCACACCCTCTGCCACGCAACGTGACCAAACTATCTTACTTTTAGGGTAACTGCATTCGTAATATCCTTAACGAGGCATACGTCAGTATGCATCTCATTTGTAAAGTGAAGAAGCATTACAGAATCTGTTGAATGGAATGAACATTCTAGTGAGTACAGAATATGGATTGAGAGTAAATCGAAGGAAGAAGAATGTAATGAGAAGTAGCAGAAATGAGAATAGTGAAAAACTTAACACCGCAATTCGTGATCACGAAGTAGATGAAGTTAAGGAAGTTTGCTACCTAGGAAACAAAATACCCGTGGTGGACGCAGCAAGGAGAACATAAAAAAGCAGACTAGCACTGGTCAAAAGGGCATTTCTGGCCAAGAGAAGTCTACTATTATCAAACACAGGTCAAAGTGTGAGGAAGATAAGGTAAGAAATGAGGCTCTCCGCAGAATCAGCGAGGAAAGAAATATATGGAAAACACTGAAAAGAAGAGGGGACAGGATGATAGCACCTGTGTTAGGACATGAGGGAATAATTTATGTGGCACTAGAGGGAGCTGTAGAGGTTAAAAACTGTAGTGGGAGACAGATATTCGGATACATCCAGCAAATAAAAGAGGACGTAGGTTTAAACTGCTACTTTGAGATGAAAGGGTCCCATGCCGGGCTTCTCCACTAGTATTTTAATAAGTGAACATACAAGATACCTGCTTCAAAGAAACTGCAGCTCAGCAGCTTGTAATGAGGGCTTCCCTAGAGATCCGACGGAAGTGCGGGCTGTCGTTGCTTTCTCTTGCGCGAGCCGATTGCATGGCGCTCCTGCAATCCTGTCGCAACGGCGTGGACGCCCACAGGGCCGGTGAAGGAACTCTCGGTGATCCCCAGCCACCGACTTCCCGTGATCCATTAGACGGAATACCGGTCACAATTGACGTCAGTAATCGTTTAAAAAGAAGGTACGCCACCGGTTAGCTATCATTCGGTGAGTGATTCCTGTCTCGAGAGGTTAGCAACAGGCGAGACAAGATGTGGCACGCAACAGCGCTCGCACTGGCGCTCGTCTTGGTTGAGGTGTTGGCGGCGCCTGTTGCCCATCCTACGGTGCTCCACTGCTCGGTGCCGCAGCAGAGGTCCGTCCTAGCCCAGGATCTCGTCAGAGGACCCCCAGACGAGCTGCTGCAGCCGCCGTATGCCGTGCTGCACCGCTGCGACGACACGTCCGGAAGCTGTCTCGGACCGCTCTGCTGCGTGCCCAAAAGCACGGAGGAGGTGAAACTGGTCTTCCGAGTCACCAACGTCATCGAAGGGTCCTCCGACCGAGAGAGGTTCCGTACCGTCACTGCCACTAACCACACAGCCTGCACATGCGCGGAGCCCGCCGAAAGATAGAACGAATAGATCTTGCGCAACAGGTAGCTCCTTTTGATCCGTAGCCAGAACCGTAGTCTGATGTTGTAGACACACGCTTCTGCTGGCCGTCTGCGAGAAATTGTTCACATTAATCGCCACCGTGTCATCGGAGTTGTGTGAAATACAATCCATCAGCTGCGAAGTGTTGTTCTATGAACAGTAGACTAGGGTTACTTCTTTACAAAATAGTGACAGGTGCCGCCCAGAAAGTGAAGGTTGTGAACAGACATGTGTGAACAGTAGGACAGTGGAAGGCTACGATGATGATTCCTATTCTTAGCGAGCATCTGAGGTTCTTTCACTAAGTTTATTCCTGAAGACGTCAGTGGTTCGGTGCGTCACTGAGGTTCAGATGACTTAAATTCCACATTCACAGGCCCCAAAATTTTCAAGATACATAGGCTGAAATGAGGAGAGAAACAGACTGATGTGTTATTTATCGTCATATTGATATTGTGGGAGAGATTTTTCGCATCTTTGACGTTCTGTCTTATTTATTATTTCTACTCATTGTCACAATCATTATTTATTTATTATTTATTGTCTGTTACATTCATTATTTATTGTTATTTGTTTTACTTGTTAATTTATTTTTATTTTTGGACATTTTAAAAGCAAAAGGAAGAGTGATAGTAATACTTTATTTTGATCTCATATTCATAAAATAAATACTTCATTAAAAATCAGTGTACAGTGTTATATTATTCCGTCTGACCATTTCAAAAAAAAAAAAAAATAATAATTTGAAAATAAAAACAAGAGAATATAATGTTAATCTGCTAAGCCCTTGCGTCAAATCGTTAGAAGGAACTTGAATGGTCTTGAGACAGTTGCTAAACATTTAAGAACAGACGCGTGATGAATGAAATAACGAAAATATTTATCATAAATGGGAACCATTCTACGCTTCAGACAAGAAAACCACATAGAAGCCTTTTTCTGTTCATTTGCAGCATTCTACACTCCTTCAGAAACACTTGTCTTATATCCTTATTGCAACAGACTTGTATCATATTCCTGATAAGTGTGTTATCAAAGGAGTCTTTCGCTGCCACCATTGCAATGGAAATATTTATATATTATTGTGTTGACAAATTAATTCGAATACAAATAGATATTGCAACATAGGTGCAATACTTGTTTTATGGACATATAAACGTTCAAAGATTTTACTAAAGACAGTAGTATCCGGAGGGGGGGGGGGGCGTCCCAGATATATATGCTACACGCTAGTATAATCTTTGCTAGGTGAGGGTAGCTGCCTTTAGTTAATAACGGGCACTGAGCATTGCGAAAGTGATGTACTCCAATATGAAATGTTCAAAAATGTTTGACAGTGCATGTTTGCTGTTGGCTTTTTACTTTTCATTGTGCGTAACGGCATAGTAACTTAAAGGTATGTAACACTACTGACCAATACTGACAGATTTACATTGTTGTCAGTATGTGTAGTATTGCGCTGTAAATGATTTGTTTTTGCTTGTTTTAAAGTACTTGTTACTGGGATAATATAGTTCCGAAACACTTTCTGGCAAATAAATCATAGATGTAGACGACTGGTGCGCAACATTGTCATTACTGGTCAATTTGTGTTTGACGGTGGTGCTGAGCTTAGCGCTGAACATTTGACTCGGCGATGAGTACTTAAAGATACTCTAGTTTGTGGAATGAAACTAGTAATAAAGCCAATAACACGTGGCCTCTGGCACTTCATCTTAGCATTTTTCAAATTTTATTTCGACACATTCTTGTTATTACTGAAGCGAATTCCTACTTTCTCTGTCTAAAATCTTTCAGTTCTCGTTTGCCGTCCTCGTTTATGTTACTTATGTCATAGGAAAATCACGTATTAACCAGCGCAATGTACAGTGCTACCTCCTTAAGCTCTTTCTGAACTCAAGATTTCACTCACTATAAAGAGATTCAGACTCGTTATTTTAGCCAAACAAATGTGAAGTTGTGGTGAACAGAATGGGGCCCAGTTATAGTCGCTGTTGTCAGGATGTCACATGATAGTGTGTGTAATGTTACAGTACGTAATGTGTGTGTATGGCGTAAAATATGTGCAGTGACTTGCTACTCCTTGAGCTAACACAATTTTTTCTTCTTTCTTTTCCAGAAATATTTCGCTTAAGTCACAGAAAATCAAATGGTTCTGAGCACTATGGGACTTAACATCTGAGGAAATCAGTCCCCTAGAACTTAGAACTACTTAAACCTAACTAACCTAAGGACATCGCACACATCCATACCCGAGGCAGGATTCGAAGCTCCGACCGTAGTGGTTGACTGAAGCGCCTAGAACCGCTCGTCCATTCCGGCCGGCATACCGACTTTAAAGTTTTGGAGGGCAGTACGTGCATGCAACGTTATTCCTCCCTACACCGAAACCACCTGATAGGTTCAAATGGCTCTAACGACTATGGGACTTAACACCTGAGGTCAACACTCCCCCTGATAGTGTCATGTATGATTTTGGTATCTGAATTGATTATGAGCGAGCAGCGATGCTGTAAAGCTGTATCGCAGAAGTTAAGTTATTATCTTTGGTGTGCGCGAGGGTGTAGTGGGCAGATAATGTTAAGCTGTGTTAGAGTGAGGAAGCAATGGTAATGTTATGTTTCAAATATAAAGTCTCGATTTGTCAATGTGTTTAATTAATGTGATTATATCAAGATTGTAACGGGAACTGATTTGTGAAGGAGGAAGTTTAATGGAACTATGTGTATACTAGAAGTGGAATGTCAGAGGTAAATATTATATTGATGTTACTTTTTTTGAAATACTGAATTTAATTGATGAAAGGAGAAAATATAAAAATGCAGTATATGAAGCAGGCAAAAAGGAATACAAACGACTCAAAAATAAGATCAACAGGAAGTGCAAAATAGCTAAGCATGGAAGGCTAGAGGACAAATGTAAGGATGTAGAGGCTTATCTCACTAGGGGTAAGAAAGATACTGCCTACAGGAAAATTAAAGAGACCTTTGGAGAAAAGAGAACCACTTGTATGAATATCAAGAGCTCAGATGGAAACCCAGTTCCAAAGAAGGGAAAGTAAAATGGTGGAAGGAGTATATACAGGGTCTAAACAAGAACTATGTACTTGAGGACAATATTATGGAAATGGAAGAGGATGTAGATGAAGATGAAATGGGAGATACGATACTGCGTGAAGAGTTTGACTGAACACTGAAAGACCTGAGTCGAAACAAGGCCTCGGTAGTAGACAACATTCCATTAGAACTACGGACAGCCTTGGGAGAGCCAGTCCTGACAAAACTCTGCCATCTGGTGAGCAAGATGTATGAGACAGGCGAAATACCCTCAGACTTCAAGAAGAATATAATAATTCCAATCCAAAAGAAAGTATGTGTTGACAGATGTGAAAATTACAGAACTATCAGTTTAATAAGTCACAGTTGCAAAATACTAACGCGAATTCTGTACAGACGAAAGGAAAAACTGGTAGAAGCCGACCTCGGGGAAGATCAGTTTGGATTCCGTAGAAATATTGGAGCACGTGAGGCAATACTGACCCTACGACTTATCTCAGAAGAAAGATTAAGGAAAGGCAAACCTACGTTTCTAGCATTTGTAGACTTAGAGAAAGCTTTTGACAATGTTGACTGGAATATTCTCTTTCAAATTCTAAAGGTGGCAGGGGTAAAATACAGGGAACGAAAGGTTATTTACAATTTGTACAGAAAGCAGATGGCAGTTATAAGAGTCGAGGGGCATGAAAGGGAAGCAGTGGTTGGGAAGGGAGCGAGACAGAGTTGTAGTCTATCCCAGATGTTATTCAATCTGTATACTGAGCAAGCAGTAAAGGAAACAAAAGAAAAATTCGGAGTAGGTATTAGAATACGTGGAGAAGAAATAAAAACTTCGAGGTTCGCCGATAGCATTGTAATTCTGTCAGAGACAGCAGAGGACTTGGTAGAGCAGTTGAACGGAATGGACAGTGTCTTGAAAGGAGGATATAAGATGAACATCAACAAAAGCAAAACGAGGATAACGGAATGTAGTCGAATTAAGTCGGGTGATGCTGAGGGAATTAGATTAGGAATTGAGACTCTTAAAGTAGTAAAGGAGTTTTGATATTTGGGAAGCAAAATAACTGATGATGGTCGAAGTAGAGAGGGTATAAAATGTAGACTGGCAATGGCAAGGAAAGCGTTTCTGAAGAAGAGAAATTTGTTAACATCGAGTATAGATTTAAGTGTCAGGAAGTCGTTTCTGAAAGTGTTTGTATGGAGTCTAGCCATGTATGGAAGTGAAACGTGGACGATAAATAGTTTAGACAAGAAGAGAATAGTAGCTTTCGAAACGTGGTGCTACACAAGAATGCTGAAGATTAGATGGGTAGACCACATAACTAATGAATAGGTATTGAATAGAATTGGAGAGAAGAGAAATTTGTGGCACAACTTGACTTGTAGAAGGGATCGGTTGGTAGGACATGTTCTGAGGCACCAAGGGATCACAAATTTAGCATTGGATGGCAGCGTGGAGGGTAAAAATCGTAGAGGGAGACCAAGAGATGAATACACTAAGCAGATTCAGAAGGATGTAGGTTGCAGTAAGTACTAGGAGATGAAGAAGCTTGCACAGGATAGAGTAGCATGGAGAGCTGTATCAAACCAGTCTCAGGACTGAAGACCACAACAACAACAACAACAACATACATTTTTTCATTACTGCTGTGGCATTGGAGTAACTTGGTTGTTGTACTGAAGTTTATTGCTTGGATGATAAGACGATCAATAAATTTAAAATCAGCCCTGAACAGTTTTTCACAGTATGCAAAAAAAAAAAAACCTACGTTGTCATTTATGCCCATATTTCATTTTTCACTTACCTTTCTCTTACAATTTTTAATTGATCATATTTTTTCCAAAAGTATACTTCTAATTGCAACTAATAGAGAACTCATTGCACCTCACGAGTGTCTATGTGTATACATAATAATTTGCAGCTTTAGAACAGCGGCGCGCAAGACAAAGCAGTACTGAAATGCGTTATCAGATTTGCGCAGAAAAGAGGTAAAGACTAAATATTTTATGTTTTTTGTTATTCAGTCAGGGCCAACTAATTATCTTAGGTTTTATGTCAAAGTTTATTATTCAGGCAGTTTATACTGCTCAAAATTCTTGCAGCCAGACTGTTAACCTCTGCAGTATAAAAGACTTCCCATCACATTAAGACAACTAATCATTATTACACTCGGTGGCCGTGCGGTTCTAGGCGCTCCAGTCCAGAGCCGCGCTGTTGCTACGGTCGCAGGTTCGAATCCTGCCTCGGGCATGGGTGTATGTGTTGTCCTTAGGTTAGTTAGGTTTAAGTAGTTCTAAGTTCTAGGGGACTGATGACCACAGCAGTTGAGTCCCATAGTGCTCAGAGCCATTTGAACCATTATTACACTGCAGGTTTGCTTTCACATTACAACAATAGAAGTTTCATTACGATAGTTAATTTAATATTACAGCTCAGTTCTTACAATCAGAAACAGTACTCCAGTCCTTTTTATAAAATTTGTTGAAAGAGAACTTTCACACCAAAATTACCATGTTAACAATGTTCATGGGAGCCTTCCGTGCTCCCACCTCCCGCTCAGCTCTGTCGAACTGATCAGTTCGGTGGGCCATTTGTTACGGTGTGGGGAGGCACAATGATGCGTGGGCGTACTGCCCTGCAAATTTTTAATGCGGTACACTTATTGACCAACATGTTTGTGACACAGTGCTCCGTCTCCATTTGCGTCTTTCCGAGGATCCATTCGGCGCTGAGTTCATTTTTCCGGACGAGAAGGCCGACCGTACCGAACAGGGCACTTCGGCTATTCAGCAGCGGTCAACCGCATAAGAACTTCTTGTCAGCCTTGTGGCCAGCTTGGAAGCACTTTGCAGAGCATGCATTGCTGTCGGAGTGATCACACATGGCACTAGGAATTATGTCCCGCCTTTTGTAATGTCCAGAAGACGATCCTGAAACGCGGTGTCTTCGGTGTAAGTACTGTCCTTGAATAAAACTGTCATTTCTGTTCGTCTCGTTGCGTATTTCTTCTAGTTACCTTCTGTACCATACTGTAGCAGCTCTTTCTGTGCACAGTCCAACTTTCATTGAGCTGTGTTTCTTGTCGGTGTCACATACTGCGAAAGTTACTTTCGTTCTTAAGTTTCGCACACCATCTGTGTATATGTTTTTTTGTGTGTGTTTCAATGTGTTTACAGTTGCTCTTACATGTTTCCAGATCGTCACAAGGTGGAATATTTTGCCCTACTCACACACAAATGCACACGATCTTTCACGTACTCTAAAATAATGCAAACGAAAATAATTTTACATTCCACATATAATTTTTGATGTAAATAACTGTTCTATATTAAGTTCTGTATGGTTGCGGACGACAAACTTCAAAAGAATAACAGTTATACGGCTAAGTACAGAAAGCTATAGAAACCACTGTATGTTTCACTTCCATACATGGCTACACTCCATACAAACACTTTCAGAAACAGGGAGAATGAAGAAACTAACACGGCGAATGACACACACACACACACACACACACACACACACACACACACACACACACGGCTACAACCTCCGGTATACATTTCATTAAAAAAAACACATGCTGTGTTCTACTGTTTAATTCATAAACAGTATTCAATGTTGATTAAGCAAAGACAAGCATGCCAAACGTAATTTCATTACTAAAATTGTAGATGAAATATAATCCCAAACTCTTATTCCGCAAATAGAACGTGTCAGTTATTTTGCAAGGTGAATAAATGTTACTGTTATCGATATATACTTTTTATCACCAGTGTACAATGCGTGTGTTAAGCAAAGAAAGTCTCTGGCACAACACAAATTCTTTGAACATCAGCTTCGTCATGTACATGAGAGTTGCACCTGTAGCAAAGTTTGTGACATGCTATAGAATTATGATAATCGAAAGATACATCACGTTTTCCAGAAATTTGGGCGCACCAGGAATAAACCAAGGGGTACTATTAGCTGTAAGTCTTTAAGCCGATCATACGTTGTAAATAATTCTTGTCACATTCAGTGCTTTGATGTTTGGTTGTTATATCTTGCAACAAATACACTACACCCACAGTACTCCAAATATGCAATAGATGTATATCATCTGATGATGAATCGCTAGGCGATTCGAAACCGCTCATGGTAAATAAAAATCGAAGAATCACAAAAGGGGACGGGTTGCAATGATTTCTGGCACTCTTTAAAAAGAAAATCCGTTCCTGTTATGTGATAGGAAGCAAATAAAAGAGCAATGGTAGAAGCTGCGGCTTCAGCCAAACATGTCTGGGGAAGAAAGAAAAGGAACTGTGTTAGTTCACTTTATTTAGAAGCGAACACAGACTTAAGAGTGACAGTCAACAAGTGTAGCATTAGCTTCTCACTTTATTAAATAATACTAAGTGTGAACGGACAACCACCTTTCCCATCCTTGTCTTTGTATGTAAAGGTTTATAAATATGAATTATAGTTTTCTTTTTTGTTCTTAATTTCAATATCACTGCATATCCAATATCAACGGAAAAGTGATTCGTGGATGAATACGACAACTACTGCTAGTAGTAGTAGTAGTAACAGTTCTACCGGAGACACTGCTGTCCGCGTTTGTTAATAGGCACTCGTTTTGCGTGTTTTATAGGAGACGGAAGTTTAATCTTTCTTCGATGTTAAAATCTTTACAAACGAAGTTTCCGATTTTCCTTACACGATAATTTAACGATTGGACAAGTGTTAATTTGCCCATTAGTCATAGAGACGATTAAAGAAACATGTTAAAGAAAGTTAACGTTCGAGTGTGACGTTAGAATTCCTGTTTTCCTTTGGATAGACCAGATGTTAGTTACATATACGGTGACTCAATTCTTCCAACACACACACTTGTTACACTTCTCCTCGTTTTAGTTTCTCAAACATGATGTTCAGATGATCGTTAATTTCCTTGCTAGTACCCCTTATTATATTTGTCTCATTTTCTTTCACCATTATTATAAGTTCCACGTCCATACATTCTATTAAACTATTCTTAATAGTCAACTTTAGTTTTAGCCAGAAGGACAATGTTATCTGTGAACTCTAGCTTTGGCATCCATTTTGTTACATATTTACCACGAGCAAAACGTAGTTGTATCGTTTTCTTAACATTAACTGAAATTTTCGTCGGTACTTCGTCAACATGATATTAGTGTCGAATAGGAAACAGTTACTACTGGTCTGTAAATTTTTACAGAAGGTTAGGAAGTGTTTCCTATTTGATATTATACCTTTGGTCTTTGCCCCGCCAGGTACAGGGTATCCATAATTAACGTTCCAGTTTCGAAACGCTGTATAAAGAGAAGAACTGCTCAGAATCACGTCGAATGTGAATAGCATATTACTGACAAAGGCGGAAACATCATGGAACAAAAAGAATTTAATGTAAATTTGATCGACAGATGGCGCTGTAAACGTCAGAATAAGCACACCACCAGACTCGCGACGCACGGCTATTCCTCGGCCTGCATGAATGTCTGTATGAAGGATCGAGCACTGCCGAAAAAGATCTTTTACAAGAACAGTGACTGTGCACCAGTAGACCTGCAGAAGTTCCCGGCACTCAAGCGTATGAAAAAAGTCGTTGCTGCGGTGTCTGATAAGGGTCCGGAGAAAATGATTACAAAATTTGAAAATATGTTGTCTCCATCTGCTTGATGCAGTTTGAAATGAGACTCGTCCGACAAGAGAACATGTTTCCAGTCATCAAGAGTCCAATGTCGGTGTTGACGGGCCCAGGCGAAAGGTCGTCGTCATGGTGTTGTGTGTTTCACTAAGGCCTCCCGTCGGGTAGACCGTTCGCCCGGTGCAAGTCTTTCGATTTGACGCCACTTCGGCGACTTGAGCGTCGATGGGGATGAAATGATGACGATTAGGACAACATAACACCCAGTTCCTCAGCGGAGAAAATCTCCGACCCAGCCCGGAATCGAACCCAGGCCCTTAGGACTGACATTCTGTCGCGCTGACCACTCAGCTACCGAGGGCGGACAGACGAGAGGTAAAGCGTTGTATCGTGCAGTTATCAAGGATACACGAGTGGGCCTTCGGCTCCGAAAGGCTTGTTGATGGCTCAGCATTAAAATCTGCAGCAATTTGCGGAATGGTTGCACTTCTGTCACGTTGAACGATTCTCTTCAGACGTCATTGGTCCCGTTCTTGCAGGATCTTTTTCTGGCCGCAGCAATGTCAGAGATTTGATGTTTTACCGGATTCCTGATATTTGCGGTACACTTGTGGAATGGTCGTACGAGAAAATCCCCACTTCATCGCTACCTCGGAGATACCGTATCCCATCGCTCGTGCGCCGACTATAACACCACGTTCAGACTTACTTAAATCTTGATAACCTGCCATTGTAGCAGCAGTAACCGATCTAACAACTGCGCCAGACGCTTGTCTTATACAGCCGTTGCCGACCGCAGCTCCGTATTCTGCCTTTTTACATATCTATGTCTTTGAATACGCATGCTTATACCAGTTGCTTTGGCGCTTCACTGTATTTAATGGGAGAGTGGTGTTTTGTAGAGTACGAAAACACAAAAGCTAAATCAAGCAGATAAATATTTCTTTATGCAGGCAACGTCTGTTACAGGAGCAAAGCAGTGGCAGACTGCAGAAAGGAAATGCGTCGCTTCTCGGAATTGCCGTCTTGTCTGTGAAGAAAGGAAGGTGCATGTGATGTGTAAGGCATCCGCATAGCACAGCCGGCGTGGAATTCCCACCAAAGGGAGGAAAATGTAGACAGCAAGTCTCCTGCCGATGAAATCTGTCACAAGGTCAAACAATCGTTGATGAATATCTCTGTTCTTTAGACCTCTCTCTCTCTCTCTCTCTCTCTCTCTCTCTCTGTGTCTCTGTCTCTCTTTCTCTCTAAGATTTGAGCACAACTGCTCTAAAATACAAGTCACTTTCACGGTTCTGTTTAAAACTGAAATGATACTTGATCAGACAGATAAAAAGAGCAGAAATTGTGTAAATGGCTAACGTCAGAAAATATTGGAAAACTAGAAAATTCGAACAAATTCAACGTATCAGTTTTTCTTATTTTGTTCCATCGATCTCAGACTAAAGAAGTCTTAGTCAGTGCTAAGAAATTCCCTGGTATTTGTTGTGGAGTTCAATTTTGGACATGGTACACCTTTGTAGGTATGTCATCCTGGAGTGTGGCCCAGACTATTGATGTACTCCATAATCTGATTCATACGGCAGAGTAAGATATGAGGATATTTCCTCAAGGTTACAGAACGACGTGTCATAGTACCTAAGAAACTGTTGTTTTATTTCGGAGAACGGAAGTTGAAATATCGTCCGCCTATCCTGATTTAATTTACTAGTGGTCGCTTTGAGGCATCGAAGTTCTTGACATAAGGATGCTGCTGAGTCGATCCCTTTATCTTCTTCTAAGTAAGCCAGTGCTTTGTTGAATTATTTTTCACGAATGCAAAAGAGAGTGAGAGTTTATTCTGGAATCAGGTTAGCGGAACAGCAGCTGCAGTTCGTTTCCAACCTCTTGCCGGAACAAGGAATACATTTAATTTTATTTATTTATTTATTTTCTTATCAAACTGTTACCGGATTCAGCGGCCCGGCACGGCTTCCGCTCCCGTGTCAGCCTCCTCATCTCAGACCAGCAGTTACAACCAGCGTGCTAATTTTTTTGTTGCGTATATTCCCGCTACGGATCCCGCTGGTATCATGGAAATTATTCCATGTTCTGTCACCTTGATACTTCTGTTTGCCATTATTTTCCACATCTTCTCGACAATTCGACGGAAAATCTCCTCACTCCTTACTTTATCAGTCTACCAAATTTTCAGTACTTCCAAAACTCATTCTCTAATTTTCCGGTTTCCCACACTCCATGATTCACCTCCATATAATGCTGTGCTTCAGACGCGCGTTTTCAAAGACTTCTTTCTCACATTGGCTCTAGTGGACTTGTTTTAGCGAGAAATCCGCTCTTCGCCTTTCTATATCCCCTTGGCTTCGTCCGTCACGTATAATTTTGGTTCTAAGTTAATAGAATTCCTTTACATTGCCCACTTCGTGGTCCCCAGATTGTATTTTAAGTTTACCGCTAATCTAATTTTTAGAATGAGATTTTCACTCTGCAGCGGAGTGTGCGCTGATATGAAACTACCTGGCAGATTAAAACTGTGTGCCGGACCGAGACTCGAACTCGCAGGAGAGCTTCTGTGAAGTTTGGAAAGTAGGAGATGAGGTACTGGTGGAAGTGAAGCTGTGAGGACGCGGCGTGAGTCGTGCTTGGGTAGCTCAGTTGGTAGAGCACTTGCCCGCGAAGGGCAAAGGTCCCGAGTTCGAGTCTCGGTCCGGCACACAGTTTTAATCTGTCAGGAAGTTTCAAACTAATTTTTGCTACTCTACGGTACTTTCTTCTCTCTGATTTACGCTCCTTCCATATTCTGTGCACATTACACTGTTCATTCAATTCCGGCGGTTCTGTAATTCTTACTCACATGCACTGAGGGTAGCAATGTCGTTAGTGAAATTGTTCGTTGACATCTTTTCATCCAAAATTTCAGTCCCACTCATTAATCTTTACTTTATTTTCGTCATTGCTTCTTCCGCGCACAGGTTCAACAGTTGGGAAGGAAGACTGTCTCCCTGAGGAAAACAGCCTTTTTAATCTGAGCACTTGGTTTTTGGAATGCAATCCTTATTGTTCGCACTTGGTTCTTGTACACTAATACTACTATAAAGACAAGTCGTTGTTTTATGTTATTACCAAAAATCTCGAAAAGTTCGTACCCGATTTACTTGTAATTTTTACACAATACTCTAATAAACGTATGGACCGACGTAGGGTATACATTTTTAGTATCTACACTATATAAATATATGTGATATATAAAACGAACTTTAACGAACATTCGAACGGACACAGGCGATATAATTTTTAATGTGTATAATAATATATATTTTATTTGGAAAGGAGAAACGTTGTCAGCAAAAGTTTCGAAAGGTTCGTGACCGATTTACCTCAAATCTTTACATGATACGCTACTAAACATTCATACAGACATAGGTATATTTCTTGTAAACGACATTGTGCAGCTTTTCTGTTAAACTGGCAGTGGGAAAGAGAATGCTGTGCTGTGAAAATGTCCGGTTTGGTTTCTTTCTTGCAGTCAGTTCAAATTACTACACCAAGGCAAGTAAACCATTAGACAAGTTGTTCCTCACACATATATTTGTTCTCCTTAAATATATTTCTAAACAAATACTGTATAACGCAACGATATGCTGTTTTGTTTTCTTCCTTGCCGTCGGTTTTACAGAAATCGGGAGAGTGTATTGATGACTTATCAGCTTATGATTAGAATACTACTATTGAATCTGAACAGTCAGCAACTTGGTAATCTAACCCATTCGAAGATTAAAACTATGTGCAATACTGTCTTAGAATTTACTGTCCTCACAGATCCAAAAGCTAGAAAGGTCTTTGACATAGCCTGTACACCAATGATACCAACCATTTTACCGTTTTATCTTCAGCAACTTCAGTTCTCATCAAGGATTCGCTTGCAAGATCAAAAAGCAAGGCTAACGGTTGGAGAAAGGGGGAACGGGACAGAGAGGGCGTACGGAGGAATTGGACATAGATGGAGGAGGAGGGGAGGGGAATGGGCACAGAGGGTGGGAGGAGTTTATGATGCAAATGGAATTCCCATACGTATTAGGAACTGCGAAACTTTTACGGGTTCGTTAGTACCCCATACTACTCGTCTTTCCCTGTAGCTTATACCTATTTTTCTGAGCATTTCAAACATGATGCACAATTTTTTCAGCTCAAGTTTCGATTATCAAGCGCAACGGCAGTGCTGCCTTTTCGATGTCTCTTTAAATCCAAACAAATCGTCGCTTAACAGATCTTCAATTTCCTTTGCCGTTAGGAACTTGGATGAAAGAGCTATTAACCTGATTGTGGAAGGTTCTCGCATTGGCCTGCCCTTCTTATTTTCAGTATTGTGTGGATGATATTTTTACGAAAGTCTGATTGTATGGCTCCAGTCTCATGGATTCCAGACACCGACCTAAAAAGGCGTTTGGTTGCCACTTCTCCCAATGGTTTTAGAAATTCCGCAGGAGTATCTACTACTTCTGCATTCTTTGATTGAAAGTCTCCGGAGGCTCTTTCATACCCTAATACCGTATGCCGCTTCTTGTTGTGTCACGTCAGCAGATAGTTTTCACCCTTAAATCAACTGTTTCCACATGTCCTTTCTTTGCTCTGCATGTGACAGTTGTATTCCTTTTGTAGTCATAGTGTTGAAGCCTTTACCTTTAGTTGCAACAATTATTTAGTTTAACAAGCGCTCTTAAAGAAGGTAAAATTTTCGAACTGGACTGACAATCACAGAGACAGAGTGAGATCTGATGCCGCGTACATTGGCTCGGCGATGGAATTATATTTCAGAAGCAAAATGACGATTTCCTTTCAGTGTATGCAAGATGAATATGAACGTGATCACGCATCTGACACTGATCTTGTAACAGCTGCTCGAACTCTCTCTTATGACTGAAAATAATGGACAATGAGACTTAAGGTAGACTGTCTTTATTGTTTACTAACTGTACCCAGTCACGTTTTGTAGTGGTTCAGTATGCTTAAATCGGAAAGAAAGAAAGGAGAAAGAACACGTTTCTAATATGTATGGGAATTCGGCACGCGTCATAATCTCCTTCACTTCCCTGTCTCTGTCCATTTCCCCACCCCTGTCTTTGTCCACCTCCTCCGCCTTCCTCTCTCTCTGTCCATCTTCTCTACCCCCATTTCCATCTCCTCCTTGCCCCCCTCCCTCCCTCTCTCAACCCATCACCTCCTCCGCCCTTCATCTTCTCCTCCCCCTTTCTCTCCATCTCCTCCTGCTGTCTTTCTCAGACCATCTCCTCCTTCCTGTTTTCTATGGCTATTTCCTCCCACCCCTTGTCCATTTCCTCTTATCCCCTTTCTCTGACTTTGAGCTTCATTTATTGTTATTGTAAATTCAGATTCTATAGTATTATTCTGATTAGTAGTATTCCAATCACAAATCAGCAAGCCATGAATCAATTTTCCCGTTCGCTGACAAAAAGTATGTATTCTGTAAGTGTCTAAACTTTAATAGAGTAACGTGTAATAATTTGAAGTAAATCGGAAAGGTGCATTTAGAGATTTTTGGTAACAATGAGTTCCATTTATAACTTACATATACATATTTATATATTATATGGTTACAATATACTTAAGCTAAAGAATTAAGTACCAAAATACACACCCGGATTATAATTCAACGTTGTGTCAAAATTTCAAAGCAATCGGGCAAGAAGTTTTGGAGGTTAACGATTTTGAACAAACCAACATTTACATTTTTATAACGTTTCCCCTTTCATTACCTGTATACCAGATGGCGTACCAGTTGTTGTTGTTGTGGTCTTCAGTCCTGAGACTGGTTTGATGCAGCTCTCCGTGCTACTCTATCCTGTGCAAGCTTCTTCATCTCCCAGTACTTACTGCAACCTACATCATTCTGAATCTGCTTAGTGTATTCATCTCTTGGTCTCCCTCTACAATTTTTACCCTCCACGCTGCCCTCCAATGCTAAATTTGTGATCCCTTGGGGCCTCAGAACATGTCCTACCAACGGATCCCTTCTTCTAGTCAAGTTGTGCCACAAATTTCTCTTCTCTCCAATTCTATTCAACACCTGTTCATTAGTTATGTGATCTACCCATCTAATCTTCAGCATTCTTGTGTAGCACCACGTTTCGAAAGCTACTATTCTCTTCTTGTCTAAACTATTTATTGTCCACGTTTCACTTCCATACATGGCTACACTCCATACAAACACTTTCAGAAACGACTTCCTGATACTTAAATCTATACTCGATGTTAACAAATTTATCTTCTTCAGAAACGCTTTCCTTGCCATTGCCAGTCTACATTTTATACCCTCTCTACTTCGACCATCATCAGTTATTTTGCTCCCCAAATAGCAAAACTCCTTTACTACTTTGTCTCATTTCCTAATCTAATTCTCTCAGCATCACCCGACGTAATTAGACTGCATTCCATTATCCTCGTTTTGTTTTTGTTGATGTTCATCTTATATCCTCCTTTCAAGACACAAAAACACTTGGGTATATGAATGCAATTTCGTGTCAAAATTTCAAAGCAATCCGTGCGATTCTTGTAAATAGGGTCAACGTATTTAAAAAGTGGAAGTGAAAGGTTCCGGTACCTCTGCGAACGTCAGGAAGTCTTGCCTGACGTGTACCGCACAGCTCGCTGCTGCAGCAGACGTGAAGAAACCGCACGGACGCCCACAGCGTCCGCATCCGCGGAGCGGTGATCCCCGGGCTCCGTCTTCCTGCGCGGTCCATTTAGACAGAACCCAGCCGGAATTGACGTCAACGATCGATTATAAAGACGGTCGCAGCCGGACGGCAGCCATTCGCTCACACACCAGCGTCCTGCGACTACAGCCACTGCACTACACGATGCACCTCGCTGCCGCAGTCTCCCTGGCGCTGGTCGTCGCTTTGGTGTCCTCCGCACCTCAGCGGCCATCCGTGCTCTACTGTTCTGTGCCGCAGCCCAGGTCCATCCTGGCGCAGGATCTGGTGAGGGGACCTCCAGACGAATCCCTCTACCCACCTTACGCCGTGCTGCACCGCTGCGACAAAGCCTCCGGCAGCTGTCTCGGGTCGCTGTGCTGTGTGCCCAAAAGCACAGAGCAGGTGGAGTTCGTCTTCCGAGTGGTCAAGGTCGTCGATGGCAGTTCCGATCACGAAGACTACCGGGTCGTCAGTGCGACCAATCACACTGCATGCGGATGCGCAGAGCCCAAGTAGACGGCCGAATGCGGCAGAAGCTTGAACAATATAGACGTCCGAAGAAACTGAAGGAAACTGGAGCAGCTCATTGTCCTTCGTGTGGCTGACGGGACGCTACACTAACATTTGTGTGTTTCTCTGAAGCCACGTCGCAGGAGAAGTCTTGGTATCCCAAGACGTCGAAGATGATATTACCAGCATTTGGAGATGGCCACCGGTATGATGAATTTAAAAAATTCCTTTCCTAACGAAGTATTAAGCTGCCTCAACTACGATACAGCTGTTAGTAACAAATAACTGCTGCTGTTGTCAACTGTATAGCTGAAGCTTCCGCATCTCTAGCATCGAATAGCACTAGTCACAACAGAATGGATGGATAGCACGCACACAATAGAGAAAATAAGACTGAGTCATCCTTTCATCAAATTTTCATATTTCGTATATGATGATTAATTTATTTACATCTACACCATTTTGTCATTGTTCATTGTTTCCATTCGTGTCATTGTTATTTATTGTATTTTACAATGCTACAGAAGACAATAATGTATTGACATTTACTCATGTGATCCTTATTTATTGAGTTACAGCATAATTTATTTTTGTTAGTTATTTTCGCTATTTATTATTTATTGTTACATTATTTACTATTTACATGATTTTTTTGTTACTTTTCCTCTTGTTACGAAAATAAATATTGAACAGTATTAACTGAATCATTCATTTCTTGCCCTCGTATATAAATACATTGGTTTAACATCTCCCTCCTTTGAACAGTCGATACGTGAATGGAAAGAAACATTTATGAGCTCCAGGACATTGATCGGTTGGCTAGCTCATCATACAAACAGGCAAGAAGGAAAGAGGAATAAGTCATATGATACGAGTTTGGTAGTAAAACACTAATTACACATCTAGTGACTAAGGAAAACAGCAATGAAACATATACACTAACAAGCAGCTTACAGTATTTAAAGGAACTTAATAGCATTGATAAAAGTACGATTTCAGCTATTTCATATTAAAAAATAATTTATAGCACAATTGTGACCTGATTAAGGATGAACAACGAAATGTTGTCGTGAAGCATTCGATCATAAGAAACAAGCCCAGCAGTACGATGTTTTCAATCTGTGCTGATGCTTGTGATGATTTACTCTGTGGGAAGCTAGGAGAGCTATATACAGTTAAAGGGTCGAGTGCATAAACGTTGCTGACTAGAGATCAATTTTCATCTCAGTTTAGATAATATAACCAGTTGGTAAATTTGCAATGTTGTGTAACACTGAACTTGAATCAAATGTACGAGATTCAGTGTTGATCTCAATTAGCATGAAACATGTTTGGTAACATAACTATCCACACAATCACAGCGCATCGGCCGCAGATAATAATCGTACATCGCAGCTTATTTATTATTATTGTTGTAAAGATAGAACAAAATACGCAGAAGATGATCTCTTCACAGCCAAGGAAGGCCAGTATAACGAAAAACAAATGGTGAAGTAACTTACGTGAACAGAGAAAAAAGTGTAAAGATGTCACCATTGACCAAGTCACACAACAAGAACAAATTGTGGCTGGAAAAGTTTAAAAATATATTAAGACAATGTAAGCAAAGAACAAGAGGGCGTTCGAGCAAGACAGGGTACAGTTCTCAGGTTTATTTTACGATACTGAGAGAATTGGTAGATAACGGCCACATGATGTTGTCAGTCAAGTGGCGCGCCCGAATGACTTCGAACACAAACAGTTGTAGATCGTAGCCTAGCATCATGCTTTGAAATGTTTTTGGGCATGATGCAAACATAAATATTAAACCAGAATGAGATTTTCACTCTGCAGTGGAGTGTGCGCTGATATGAAACTTCCTGGCAGATTAAAACTGTGTGCCCGACCGAGAATCGAACTCGGGACCTTTGCCTTACGCGGGCAAATGCTCTACCATCTGAGCTACCGAAGCACGACTCACGCCCGGTCTCACAGCTTTACTTTTGCCAGTATCTCGTCTCCTACCTTCCAAACTTTACAGAAGCTCTCCTGCGAACCTTGCAGAACTAGCACTCCTGAAAGAAAGGATATTGCGCAGCTCGGTGGCTCAGATGGTAGAGCACTTGCACGCGAAAGGCAAAGGTCCCGAGTTCGAATTTCGTTCAGGCACACAGTTTTAATCTGCCAGGAAATTTCATAAATATTAAAGATCATCAGCCTAGAATTTAGAAGTATTTCTGTTTGGACGATATTTCTTGCTTATTGGCTGCCTAAGTTACGATTAATGATTCACCTACGTATATTCACTATTTGGTTTTTCAACGTGTGCGCAGCTGTCAAAGCAAATTACGTACCTTGTGCACGTTCGGAAGTGTTATTCTCATCCTCCTACGAACAACTGCTTGCGTAGAATTTAATATGAAACGCGCAGTTACTGCTATTCACGCCTAGAGAGCGTTTTTGTCTGGTCAATATTGGCTGCTGTTCAATTCCGTATACTTACTGTTCACTACAAGTAGTTTGAATTTCCATTCCTTACTCCGGCGTTAAATGTCTATGAAACGTATTTCAACTTTTTTCACAACACATATCAACCATCTCCGGTAATTCGCATGGTAATAATTACTATCTGCACTTATTACTTACATCGTCGATAATTTGTTAACCTAATCTTACAGATCGAATTTTTTTTTCGAAATTAACGTATTTACTTACATCAGTCCTTCAACATTTACTTCTTTGGATCTTTTGTTCGCGAAAAACGTAATCTGTTCCTCTGTAGTATTGCCAAGTTTTGAACCGAAAACTGCAATAGAACTTAGATTGACCAGAGAAATTTTCCAAGTCAAAGTTGTTCTCAGTTTACTGGCACATAATCTGCTGTTAACTGCCGGCCGGTGTGGCCGTGCGGTTCTAGGCGCTTCAGTCTGGAACCGTGTGACCGCTACGGTCGCAGGTTCGAATCCTGCCTCGGGCATTGATGTGAGTGGTGTCCTTAGGTTAGGTTTAAGTAGTTCTAAGTTCTAGGGGACTGATGATCACAAATGTTAAAGTCCCTTTGTGCACAGAGCTATATTTTTTTTTCTTGCTGTTAACGTTTATACAACACAGGTTTCCGAATTCAGTTTCATCCGAGCTCATTTTTCGGGTAATATAATTTTTAAGAACAACTATCAATCAGCCCTAAATATAATCGATTCAGAGATATTAGTTTTGTACACAAAGATAACGCTAATTGGCTGTAGGGTACTAGTATCCTGGGTAGAAAAAGTCACTGCAACTTCTGGAATTTTTGTAACTTAGAAATTTTATTTCAGAAGAGGGCACCCAACTTAATTTCAAAATTTATTAATAATAATTATAAGATAATCTTTTGGCAATAAGTCTCTGAATTTAAATTGGATATAATCTTGATTCTGTTAATGTCTATTTAGTATAAGCAACCGTACATCAAAAAGCAACAGCATTATTGCTTAATGCAATGTTACATGAAACGAATAATCATACGCTGCATGAAAGAAATACTGCAACAAAAATTTTCAGCTTGCGTATCTAACAGTTTCTCCAATATGAGCATCGAAGTTTCTGTTCTGTCATTAATGTTGCATTGCTGCCAAAAACATATTAACTTTTTTTAGGCGTGAAGCACAAATTATAACTAACAGAAATAAGACTGAAATTGTTATCAATATAAACAAGGAAAGAAGCACATCTTAGTGCGGAACAGATGCAATTGAAGGTGTTTCTGTATATTAAATTGTCTTTAGTCTAATATCTGGCATGTTCTCTCCATCAAATTTATCATCCACGAGCTATACAAAGTAAGGTTTAGAAGTGAAGATGCGACTTACTTTTGTGTTGTAGTAAAAACAACGGCTGTATCGGCTAATACAAGAATAGCCTCCAAGTAAATGCGCTGGGGTACTGTCGTGTTCAAGTGCAGGCGTTCGAGGTGATAAGGAACACAGAAGTACTGGCGTTAGAGTCAATTACATTGCTTACCTACGCACTACAGTCTAATTCCAAGCATACAGTTATCTCTAAACTTGCTGCTAAACCTCCACGCTGACTACAGACTCGCGCATACACACACAAACACTCTCCAAAATTGCTGCTAAACCTCCACGTTAACTAACGATTATCGCATACCCCAGAAAACAGCTAACTGGACAAGGGAGAAGGAGGCGGCGGGAGGGTTGGGAGGGGGGGGGGGGTGGAATCGGAGGATCTTCCATGAAATGCATCCAATGATAATTTCATTATCACGGTATCAGATCAGTTTGAATATCAGGTGTGCCACACTTAGTGAAACCCGAATGTGATGAGCGCATTCAGTCCCAAGCGGATGATTTGTTGCAGCAGCTTGAGTCCAGTAAATACACTCCTGGAAATTGAAATAAGAACACCGTGAATTCATTGTCCCAGGAAGGGGAAACTTTATTGACACATTCCTGGGGTCAGATATATCACATGATCACACTGACAGAACCACAGGCACATAGACACAGGCAACAGAGCATGCACAATGTCGGCACTAGTACAGTGTATATCCACCTTTCGCAGCAATGCAGGCTGCTATTCTCTCATGGAGACGATCGTAGAGATGCTGGATGGAGTCCTGTGGAACGGCTTGCCATGCCATTTCCACCTGGCGCCTCAGTTGGACCAGCGTTCGTGCTGGACGTGCAGACCGCGTGAGACGACGCTTCATGCAGTCCCAAACATGCTCAATGGGGGACAGATCCGGAGATCTTGCTGGCCAGGGTAGTTGACTTACACCTTCTAGAGCACGTTGGGTGGCACGGGATACATGCGGACGTGCATTGTCCTGTTGGAACAGCAAGTTCCCTTGCCGGTCTACGAATGGTAGAACGATGGGTTCGATGACGGTTTGGATGTACCGTGCACTATCCAGTGTCCCCTCGACGATCACCAGTGGTGTACGGCCAGTGTAGGAGATCGCTCCCCACACCATGATGCCGGGTGTTGGCCCTGTGTGCCTCGGTCGTATGCAGTCCTGATTGTGGCGCTCACCTGCACGGCGCCAAAGACGCATACGACCATCATTGACACCAAGGCAGAAGCGACTCTCATCGCTGAAGACGACACGTCTCCATTCGTCCCTCCATTCACGCCTGTCGCGACACCACTGGAGGCGGGCTGCACGATGTTGGGGCGTGAGCGGAAGACGGCCTAACGGTGTGCGGGACCGTAGCCCAGCTTCATGGAGACGGTTGCGAATGGTCCTCGCCGATACCCCAGGAGCAACAGTGTCCCTAATTTGCTGGGAAGTGGCGGTGCGGTCCCCTACGGCACTGCGTAGGATCCTACGGTCTTGGCGTGCATCCGTGCGTCGCTGCGGTCCGGTCCCAGGTCGACGGGCACGTGCACCTTCCGCCGACCACTGGCGACAACATCGATGTACTGTGGAGACCTCACCCCCACGTGTTGAGCAATTCGGCGGTACGTCCACCCGGCCTCCCGCATGCCCACTATACGCCCTCGCTCAAAGTCCGTCAACTGCACATACGGTTCACGTCCACGCTGTCGCGGCATGCTACCAGTGTTAAAGACTGCGATGGAGCTCCGTATGCCACGGCAAACTGGCTGACACTGACGGCGGCGGTGCACAAATGCTGCGCAGCTAGCGCCATTCGACGGCCAACCCCGCGGTTCCTGGTGTGTCCGCTGTGCCGTGCGTGTGATCATTGCTTGTACAGCCCTCTCGCATTGTCCGGAGCAAGTATGGTGGGTCTGACACACCGGTGTCAATGTGTTCTTTTTTCCATTTCCAGGAGTGTATATCATCAGCAGCCGGTAAAATTTTGGTCTGCTTTGATCTTCTTAACATGCTTGTGACAAGTCAACAAAAACCTGAAAAACCCGTGTGCTGCCCGGGGTAGCCGTGCGGTCAGGGGCGCCTTGTCACGGCTCGCGTGGCTGCCCCCGTCGGAGGTTCGAATCCTCCCTCGGGCATGGATGTATGTGTTGTCCTTAGCGTAAGTTAGTTTAAGTTAGATTAAGTAGTGTGTAAGCCTAGGGACCGATGACCTCAGCAGTTTGGTCCCATAATCCTTACCACAAATTTCCAAATTTCCAAAAACCTGTGAGGGTGTTGTTGCAGGACAGGTTGTGCTGAGAAATAATTATTAAAAAACATATGCGACATGTTGGCCATTTCCAGTTAAAAAATGTCGTGTGACTACTGCCTCCCGTTGGGTAGACCGTTCGCCGGGTGCAAATCTTTCAACTTGACGCCACTTCGGCGACTTGAGCGTCGATGGGGATGAAATAATAATGAATAGGACAACGCAACACCCAATCCCTGAGTGGAGAAAATCTCCTACCTAACCGGGAATCGAACCCGGGCGCTTAGGATTGACATTCTATCACGCTGACCACTTTTTTTTCTTTTTTTTTTCTTATTGTTCATTATTGATCGTTGTGTTTGGTCGTTGCGGACGTCGCAGGACATCCTGTTCAAGTTCGGTGGTTGATCCTTCCACTCAGTTTTTTTATTACAGAGGCCAAACCGGCTCTCTGACCGAACACGCTGAGCTACCGTGCCGGCTAACCACTCAGCTACCGGGGGCAGACATTTCAGAGTTAATGAGCATTGAAGATATCTAATAAGGCCGTCGAGTGCGAAAACTCAAACATCCCCCCTCCCCCCCCCCCCAATGCTGTGAGAGACAGTGTCGTCAAACGTGATTTTCGTTTGGTTTCCTAAAACAGATCAAGAGAGCGATACAAGAATTGGACATAGGGCTGTAGTAAGTCCCAAGCAGATGATTTGTTGCAGCAGCTTGAGTCTGAGGTAAACGCGCTTACTTCAGGAGTATGAACTGGAGCGCCAGAACATTATGACCACCTGCTCGATAGTTCGTTTGTCCGTCTTTGGAACGAAATAAATAAGTGATTCTGCGTATCTGGAATCTGACAGTTTGTTGGTGGGTTTGTGCGGTTATGTGGCGTTAGATGTTTACGGACAGGTCATGTAATTCGCGAAAATAAGGGGCCGCTGATATGCGTACGCGGTAATAGGGCCCGATAGCGACCAAGGTGGGTTCCATAGGATTTACATTCAAGCGAATTTGGTTGGCGAGACATCAACGTGAGCTGATTACAGTGCTCCTCAAACCACAGTAGCACGTTTCTGGCTCCGAGACACTGACAATTGTACTGCTGAAAGATGGCATCGCCGTCGGAAAAGACATCAAGCATGAAGGGATGCAGGTGGTTTTCAGCTGTCAGCGTGTCTCAGATTACTATCAAAGGTCCCATTCAAGCGCAGGAGAATGTCTTCAATGGCATAATACTGCTCGCACCAGACGGCATCCCTGGCGCGTTGCACGTTTCGAGCCGCCATTCACCTCGATGATGGTGTTTTTGGAGACGATCGTCGACCTGGTGCAGCAAAAATTTGATTCACCCGAAGAGCCGACACGTTTCCATCGGTCGACGGTCGAATCTCGATGGTCCAGTGCCCACTGCAGTCGTACTTGGCGATGTCGCTAGGTCAACATCTGAACATGTAGGTGTAGTCTGTTGCGGAGCTCCCTTTTCAACTATGTTAGATGAAGGGTATGCTCTGAAACACTTGTGCGTGCAGCAGCATTGTACTCTTTCGTCAGAGACGCCACAGCTCACCATCTATCCTACTTTACACAGCAGGTAAGCCTCCAAACACTTCGTTCTGTGAAGAGTCGTGGACGTCCAACCATTTTGCGCCTACTGGTAGTTTCACTATCCACATACCTCTTGGCTTAGATGCTCATGACAGTAGCACGTTAACATTCGACCAGCTTCACCATTTCCGAGATACTCGTTCAAAGGATCTGCGTAATAATAATCTTCCCTTTGTAAAAGTCGCTTATCTCAATGGATTTCCCCATTTCTACATCTACATCTACATCCATACTCCGCAAGCCACCTGATGGAATGTGGCGTTGGCTACATTGAGTACCTCTATCGGTTCTCCCTTCTATTCCAGTCTCGTATTGTTCGTGGAAAGAAAGATTGTCCATATGCCTCTGTGTGGGCTCCAATTTCTCTGATTTTATCCTCACGGTCTCTTCGCGAGATATACGTAGGAGGGAGCAATATACTGCTTGACTCCTCGGTGAAGGTATGTTCTCGAAACTTCAACAAAAGCCCGTACCGAGCTACTGAGCGTCTCTCCTGCAGAGTCTTCCACTGGAGTTTATCTATCATCTCGGTAACGCTTTCGGGATTAGTAAATGATCCTGTAACGCAGTGCGCTGCTCTCCGTTGGATCTTCTCTATATCTTCTGTCAACCCTATCTGGTACGGATCCCACACTGGTGCGCAATATTCAAGCAGTGGGCGAACAAGTGTACTGTAACCTACTTCCTTTGTTTTCGGATTGCATTTCCTTAGGATTCTTCCAATGAATCTCAGTCTGGCATCTGCTTTACCGACGATTAATTTTATATGGCCATTCCATTTTAAATCACTCCTAATGCCTACTCCCAGGTAATTTATGGAATTAATTGCTTCCAGTTGCTGACCTGCTATATTGTAGCTAAATGATAAAGGATATTTCTTTGATAAATGATCTTTCTGTTGCAGCCCATGTCTTCGCTAGGGTGATCCTCCGCCCGTGTCTGCTCCGTTTACACACCTTTGTTACAGCGTCGCAACGCCACCAGGCGGCATCCAACGTCACGGCGTACAGTGAGCATAATGTTTTGGCTGATCAGTGTAATCACGGCCGTAGTTGCAACTGCTAAGAAATATGTATACTCTTTGTCGTCTCCCACCAGCCAACACCGAAAGAAGACTTTACCGCCGGCCGCAGTGGCTGTGCGGTTCTAGGCGCTGCAGTCCGGAACCGCGGGACTGCTACGGTCGCAGGTTCGAATCCTGCCTCGGGCATGGATGTGTGTGATGTCCTTAGGTTAGTCAGGCTTAAGTAGTTCTAAATTCTAGGGGACTGATGACCTAAGATGTTGAGTTCCATAGTGCTCAGAGCCATTTGAACCATTTGAAGACTTTACCGCGTGACTTGGAGTGTTGAAATGTTACGACAATTTCCCTTCGCCACAATGCTGACAATTTCCGTAATAAATATATATTCACACTGTTTGTTTGTTAGTGTCAGTTCTCACATTGTTCCGACCAGTTTCATGTGGCATATAGCTCTCGAAACTCAAAAGCAATTTTTTTATCACTTACTCAAAAATTATAAAAGCAGTGTTGTGATTTTAGGCACAAAACTATTTTTATTTAATTTAGAAGTGTTGTGCATTGTCGAAATGTTAACAGCTGCACACTGTTTACTATATTACTCTATTGTTGTTTATTACTGTCTTTATATATATTTTGCCAGGAATCATGTATTTGTTCCTGATGACATTCGTAGAGAAATTTTTGCCATTCAAAAAGGTGTGTCGTCTAATGTCCTTCAGTAGATCGGACAGTTTTCGCTAACCAGTTTACAGAAGAATTTTTTCTTGTTGATGGAACTTTCGGCTAGGGTAGACTATTTGCATTTGATAGCTGATGGGTGACACCATCGTAGTTGCATTCATATCTATAAAAAAAGGCTTATGAAACTGTTTGAAGGGAAGAGATATGGCATGGTCTCATAGACTGTACTTGTCAAAAGGAATGCAACTGACAAGTAAGCAGTTCAACTATGCTCCATAACCTCACACTGTACTCACCACTGGATATCTCCTGTCTCGCCCCCTGTGGCCATTAGTAACCAATATTGTGATTTCATAGCAGACAATATGTGGGGCGTCGAATGCGTAAACATCACTTGCCTTTTGCGACTTCGCACTCAAGAGGTTCCTTGCGAGAACCAGAAACATGTACAAAATGCCTGAATTGTGTTATATGATAATAGACGGCAAAAAATCAGAATGGTTTGCAACGGACAGAACGGTTCGGCAAGGAAGCGTGCTATCACAGATGCTTTTCAGTATAGTCATAGACAACATTATAAGGAAACTTAGCCAAGGGTCAAAAGCAGGTGGTATGAAAATCATAGTAAATGCAGACGATCTGATGATCTGGAATGAAAATGAGCAGGAACTGGAAGACCAGTTAAATATCTGGGAAAGAGTAACTGAAGAAGTAGGCATGGAAATAATTTTAACGTAAAGTGAAATTCTGGTAAACATTTTTGGAATACAGTGATCAATAGATTATTATATTTTGACTAAAGTTCAGTCTTGATCACACCATTTATGTTTCAATGAAATAGGTAATGGAAGAATGGAAAAGAAAACTGAGAATGCGCTAGGTGACGATCAGCTTCATAGCTTCATAAAGGGACGAGAGAGGCAATTCTGACGTTACGGCTAATAATGGAAGAAAGGCTAAAGAAAAATCAAGACACTTTCATAGGATTTGTCGACTTGGAAAAAGCGTGCGACAATATAAAATGGTGCAAGCTGTTCGAGATTCTGAAAAAAGTAGGGGTAAGCTATAGGGACAGACGGATCATATACAATATGTACAACAACCAAGAGGGAATAATAAGAGTGGACGATCAAGAACGAAGTGCTCGTATTAATAAGGGTGTAAGACAAGGTTGTGGCCTTTCGCCCCTACTCTTCAATCTGTACATCGAGGAAGCAATGATGGAAATCAAGGAAAGGTTCAGGAGTGGAATTAAAATACAAGGTGAAAGGATATCAATGATACGATTCGCTGATGACATTGCTATCCTGAGTGAAAGTGAAGAAGAATTAAATGACCTGCTGAACGGAATGAACAGTCTAATGAGTACACAGTATGGTTTGAGAGTAAATCGGAGAAAGACGAAGGTAATGAGAAGTAGTAGAAATGAGAACAGCGAGAAACTTAATATCAGGATTGATGGTCACGAAGTCAATGAAGTTAAGGAATTCTGCTACCTAGGCAGTAAAATAACCAATGACGGACGGAGCAAGGAGGACATCAAAAGCAGACTCGCTATGGCAAAAAAAGGCATTTCTGGCCAAGAGAAGTCTACTAATATCAAATACCGGCCTTAGTTTGAGGAAGAAATTTCTGAGGATGTACGTCTGGAGTACAGCATTGTATGGTAGTGAAACATGGACTGTGGGAAAACCGGAACAGAAGAGAATCGAAGCATTTGAGATGTGGTGCTATAGACGAATGTTGAAAATTAAGTGGACTGATAAGGTAAGGAATGAGGAGGTTCTACGCAGAATCGGAGAAGAAAGGAATATGTGGAAAACACTGATAAGGAGAAGGGACAGGATGATAGGACATCTGCTAAGACATGAGGGAATGGCTTCCATGGTACTAGAGGGAGCTGTAGAGGGCAAAAACTGTAGAGGAAGACAGAGATTGGAATACGTCAAGCAAATAATTGAGGACGTAGGTTGCAAGTGCTACTCTGAGACGAAGAGGTTAGCACAGGAAAGGAATTCGTGGCGGGCCGCATCAAACCAGTCAGTAGAAAAAAAAAAAAAAAAAAAAATAGGTAACCGGTTTCGGTTATTTTTTCATAACCATCATCAGACCTGTGAATTAATTTTAGGAAATACTAGAAACCAATCTTTAAATAAAATGAAAGTGTCTAATGTCAATATTTAACAAGATAAAATAAAATTAATTATACCCATGGCTCCCTTAGGGTGGTAGGCGGAGCTCTCCTCAGCTGCTACGAAGTCAACTGATGGTTATGAGTGCTGAGCACCAGCTTAAATATGCCGAAACCGGTTACCTATCTCATTGAAACATAAATGGTGTGATCAAGACTGAACTTTAGTCAAAATATAATAAAGTGAAATATTGAAAATCAGCAGGAAAAATGAAAAACTAAAGGATCCAAGTTGTAACGGAAAAATTATCAAAGAAGAACATGCTTTTAAGTATCTAGGAAGTAAATGAGCCAAGAAATGAAACATCAGTTTCGGGGAGAATAGAAAATGTTTCGAAATTTTATAATTTTTATTGAATATAATTAGAAAGTGGAAAATACCTATCAAAGCAAAGATCAGATATACAAGTCGTATTTTCTGCCACTTCTGGATCAGAATGTTGGACTTGGACAAAGGAAGATCTGAGGAAAATGCAAGAAACAGAGATGTGCTTTCTACGAGGGATGTTGGGCAAGACGAGAGGGGACTGGTTAAAGAACGAAAGAATATGAAACACCCTGCAGATCAAGCCCCTAAAAGAAACTATGGAGAGAAATAGGTTTGAATGGTGGCCACATTAAAAGAACGGTGCCAACAATGCTTCCAAAAAGAGTCCTAGGACGAGAAGAATCTGGACGAAGACCAAGTGGAAGACCACCGACAAGATGGAGAGACCTGATGAAGAATGATGTGAACTGAAGGGGACTACAATGAGAGGAGGTGCTAAATGATGAGCTGTGGGAGAAAAGTGAAGCTTGGAAGAGGTAAGATTTTCAAAGATGACTACTCCCATAACAGTTGCGAAGTAATTCAGTTCTCATGTAGTTTATTTCTAGTAATAAATACGCTGTGCTTTCAGCTGGGAAGATACTTTCGTCGTCGGATGCTGAGTAAAGAATCGTTGTAGCAATTTTTCTACAGGCTGCGTATTTATATTCTATCGTATAATATAATTCAAGTGACTTGGAGAAGCATTATCAGCACTTAGTCAGCTTCTGTATTTGAGCTTTGGAATTACGGAAAGGGGACACTATTCCCCCTGCACAATGTTCGACTATATGGAGCACAATTCCACTCTTGTAATTTTGATGGTAGGATCTTACTAGTGATTAACACGTTCTTTGTTGTCTAATTATACATGGTGTGAGTGTAGTCCATTAGTAGCGGGATTTACTGCAAGTGGCCGCTAATTGTTTGATTTCCTTTTTCAAATTTCGATATCAGACAGCCTTACAAAACTGTTTATTAGATCATAGGTTTGTGTACAGTAAGGCAAAGCTTCACTACATCTACATAGCCACTCCGCAAGCCACCGTACGGTGCGTGGCTGAGGGTACCCTGGACCACGAGTAGTCATTTCCTTTCCTGTTCCACTCGCAAATACAAAGACGGAAAAACGAGCCTATATGCCTCCGTATGAGCCATAGTTTCTCGTATCTTATCTTCGTGGTCCTTACGCCCCATGTATGTTGGTGGCAGTAGAATTGTGTGGCATTCAGATTCGAATACGGGGTCTCTAAATTTTCTCAATAAATCATCATCAGGTTTTAATGGACCTGTAGCGTCAGTAGTCCAATCACGAAAGCAGTAGCCCGCTCGCATACGCGGACTTGTGTAGAGAAATAAATACTCTTAACTTCGACTTCCATGAAAATCAGAAAATTTTAATAGCCCAAGGAAAGCTAGCCAGTTTTCTACCCAAATTGGAACATTATTAACACACAACTTAACTTCCAGAGGCTTCGATAATCACACGACTCACGATTATGATTGGAACACCGAAATATGCTTGATAGCCAGCGGAAGTGTTTAAAGTCTGAAGAGTGTTCCTGGAGCCAATAACAATTCTGAACGTGTGGGGTATAGCACTGCTGGAATTGCCCAAGTCCGTCAGAACTTGCAACGGACAAGAATGAATGCAGGTGGTCAAACAGAATGCTTACGCATGTGTCACCTGTTAGAGGGGTATCCAGACGTATCAGGGGCCCCACACTATTACAGAGCCTCTACCAGCTTGGACAGCCCCCTCCTGACGGGCAGAGTCCATGGATTCATGAGGTAGTCTCCATACCCGCACATATCCATCCGCTCGATACAGAGACTCGTCCTACCAGACAACATGTTTCCAGTCATCAACAGTCCAATGTTGGTGTTAACGGGCCCAGGCGAGGGGTAAAGCGTTGTGTCGCGCAATCATCAGGATAATATGAGTAGGCCTCCGGCTCCGAAAAGCTTGTTGATGGCCCAGCACTGAAATCTTCAGCAACTTGCGGGAGGGTTGCACTTATGTCACATTGACCGATTATTTGATGTTTTACCGGATTCCTGTTACTCACGGTACACTCGTGAAATGGTCGTAGGGGAAAACCCCACTTCATCGCTACCTCGGAGATGCTGTGTCTCATCTCTCGTGCGTCGACTGTAACACCCCTTTGAAAATCACTTAAATGTCGATAACCTGCCATTGTGGCAGCTGTAACAACTGCGCCAGACGTTTGTTGTTTTATATAGGCATTGCCGACCGCAGCGCCGTATGCTGCCGGTTTACATATCTCTGTATTTGAATACGTATGCCTATACCAGTGTCTTCGGGGCTTCAGTGTAATACTCAGTATGTGTTGGCAGCCTTCATGATGGTGTGTGTTGCGAGTATTCTCAGTTATTCATGTGGAAATCTGAGAAGATTCAATATAGCGACTGTTTGCGCTGGACAATTATTACTCCCTCTGCATGTAAATTGACCGGTTGACTGCTTGTACTGATATTCTACTCATTTCCCTTCTTTATTTAGTTGTAATATGTTGTTGTTGTGATGTGTCGTTTGCACTGGGATGGTGAAAACCAGGTGGAAGACACATATTCGCGTTCTCTAGCAATGTGAAATACATACGAGTATGAGTATTAAAAGCTTAGTTGAATTCGTAAAGTACAAGTATGATAAGGAATCTTTTACAGCAGTGACATCAGTATTTGTTAAAAGATACGAGTTGACTCTATTTTCGAGTTTTCACGTAAAAATAAGTTTCTAGTTACTTAGTGGTTTGCAGCACATACCACATAACGACCTCGCTAAAGTTTCTACTTTCTAGAGGTATAATTTCCAATCTATATCTTCAGAATTATATTACGCATGCGATCGATAGCATACTCCTATGTGGTTGATATCGAGAACAATGGCGTAAATGGTTCAAATGGCTCTGAGCACTATGGGACTTAACATTTATGGTCATCAGTCCCCTAGAACTTAGAACTACTTAAACCTAACTAACCTAAGGACAACACACAACACCCAGTCATCACGAGCGTAAATGGTATGATATCCTGGGGAACCACGTGAAAACACATGAAATTCGGAAAATTTTCGTCCGCTAGTCGACGATTTTGGCTTAAAAGTGTCACAAATACTTCGTTTTCTTACTTGTAAAATCGTCGACAGAGCGCAGAAAGTAAATGTTCTTGTAATCTCAGAGTCTAGAGATGGTCGCAACTCATTGCAGAAACCACAGCAGCAAGCACGCCAGAGCGGAAACAGCATCGGTAGTAGACGCCTTTGTGCCAGGGGGTACCAGCTCAGCGCTTGTACACTAGTTCTGAGAATGACTGCTGTCCACGGATGGCACTCTCATCGCGCACCAGACCAGCGTTTGTGGGGACAGTTGCCTCATGACTATTGGCCGTAGTGTGTGACCGACCAACCTCGCCGGGAATAGTTGGTGCTGGGACTGTATATGGTGCATTTGCTTATTTTTTGGAATCTGTGTGTCTTAGCTGTGTATGCATAAGTATCTGGTGGTCGATAGCTATATACAGTATGAAGAAGTGGTGATTCTTGTGGTGCACGATATGAATTGTGGCCTGCCGGTGTAGCTGAGGCGATTCTAGGCGCTTCAGTCTGGAGCCGCGCGACCGCTACGGTCGCAGGTACCAATCCTGCCTCGGGCATGAATGTGTGTGATGTCCTTAGGTTAGTTAGGTTTAAGTAGTGTTAAGTTCTAGGGGACTGATGACCTCCGATGTTAAGTCCCACAGCGCTCAGAGTCATTTCAACCATTCTGATATGAATTATGTTTACTACTACGATATGGTATGGTGTGCAATCGCTTGTGGTGATATAGCGTGGTTGGAGATCGGTTCCATGTACAAAAATTCAAGCTTTCCTCGACAGTAACAGAGCAGTGTAATTGACACTGTGTCTTTGGCGATAGTTTATGTATTTCGTGATCTGTAGACCACTTTTGCAGGTTTAACTGTCAGTGCACTATGGCTGCTGTGTGTTTTTCGATCTGTACAGGATAGTTTTTCGCTGAAATTCTCGTAATTTGTTCGTCCGTAGAAAGTGGTGGACAATGCTCCCACACCAGCAGCAGCAAATTGGCGCATAATTTCAGTAAGAACCAATCAGAATACTCCATTCAAAGGAAGTTACATGACTTCAGAGAGTCCCAAGATATCCTGTGTGGGTGGCATAGCAGTCTCTACAGGCTGGTTTGAATAAGACAGGGCAGAATAAGGTATCTACTGTTAACATGATATCTACTGAAAGTTCCATGACGTCAGAGTCATATGATGTCTTATTTGTTCAAGTGTTCAGAGACAAGCCCAGGCAGACCAGCCTCCTCTGGTTCGGACAGGTGGGATGCTGTCCCCCCACAAACCATTGTGGTTTCAGAGCAACTCCAACCAGCAGCTGTAGGACATCGAAAATTCACCGAAATACCAGCCATGTCTCTCGTCGTTCTCTGTCACCGAGTTATAGCAGAATCTTTTGGACATCCGATCTACTGTGTGGTCTTGTTGTTTTCACGATTTGTTGCGAGTTTCGAAATATGTCATGAACTTTTAGATATGTAATTGTTCTGATTTTCCCATCTGTGCTTAGACAGCAGCATGTTTCGAAAAGTGATTAAAAGAAAAAAATAGAGCGTGAACATCCCTGACTCCAGCAGCAAATATAAACTAAGCCCACTCAGCGTTTCAGAAAAGTGATGAAAAGCACAGCAGCTGCAGCACTCACAAATATTTTTGTCTCTGACAGAGCTCCAGACAAGCAGTTAAAACTAAAAATGTTGTGAGAATCCTATTTAGAGTTACAGAGATATTTATTTCAAGTTGTAGATGAAGGAAGCACTCTATGTAGAGGTTGATTCTGCCTCTTACTAGTTTTGATTGGTACTGTGAATTCTATATCATCAATTCGAGCTGTACTGTGATTCTAGAAATAGAAACTGCATGAAGTCCTTCCATGTAAATCGTTTAAATAAGTAATATGACACAGTCTTGGCTCCTGCAAATTATTTAAATAACAATAGCCTTGAAATTTGTTTAAACAATATTCCAGTGCCTCAAATTGTTTAATGCAATGGTATTGTCGATATATTAGCCTAGCCTACTAAGATGAGATCCCCCTGCTCCGTCAGTCCAACAGTGACTGAGCGATTTTTCCCGCCCTTTCCTGTGTTGGTAGTGGTAGGTGGGGGAGGGGTGACGTCATAGGAGAGGGGGAGTTAGGTTAGTGGAAGTAGCGCAGTTGCCATATTTCCTCTCTAAACTTTGAATTACCACTATTTTTTTAAAGTGGTAATAGGGGCGGGGAAAGGTGCGGCAGGGATTTCCCAGAGGGGTTATGGTGGGAGGGTTCCACATGGCAGTTGGGAGAAACCTACGACGTCATCAGGGATGGGGTAATTAATTGGTCTCTTAATTAATTTCCATTATTAATTTGATATTAGCCTGAAATCAGGAGTGTGGTCGCAGCCTCTTTGTCCTAAACTGACGCTGGATGGCACCTAGTTCCGTTATGGGCACGTGATAACAAATATGTGTAAACGGAGCAGACACGCATGGGGGATCACCCTAGCGAAGACATGGGCTGCAAATGGGGAAATCCACTGAGGTAAGCGACTTTCACAAAGGGCAGATTTTTATTACGCAGAGACTATGAACGAGTATCTCGAAAACGTTGAAGCTGGTCGAACGTTGATGTACTTCTGTCACGAGTACCTAAGCCAAGACCTAGAAGGGCAGTGAAACTACCACTAGGCGCTAAATGGTTAGACGTCCACGACTCTTCACGGAACGTGGGGTTCAGAGGCCAGTCCTCTCTGTAAAGTAGCATTGATCTGTGGCATCTCTGCCGAAAGAGCACAATGCTGGTGCACGCACAAGTGTTTCAGAGCAAACCGTTCATTCTTGAACACAGAGTTCCGCAGCAGACCACTCCTAAGTGGTCACATGTTGACCCAACGTCATCGTCAGCTACGACTGCAGTGGACATGGAATCACACTGATTCGACCGTCGGTCAATGGAAACGTGTCGGCTCTTCGTATGAATCACATTTTTGCTACACTATGTCGATGGTCGTCTCCACAAACGTCGTCATAGAGGGAACGGCGGCTCGGGACGTGCAGCACACCACGGACGCAGGCTGGTGGGAGCAGTATTACGCCACTGAAGACATTCTCTTGAGCTTTCATCTGACCAGTGGCAGTAATCGAAGACACGCTGGTACTGCGAAATACCTGTAGCCCTTCATGCTTGATGTCTTCTCCTAAGGCGATGCCAGACTTGCCACAGTGGTTGGAGGAGCATTGTAGTGAACTCACGCTGATGTCTCGGCGACCAAATTCACCTGATGTAAATCCTATGGTACCATCTGGGTCGCTTTCGGGCGCCATCACCGCTTACGCAAACTAGCGCCCCGTTATTGACGCGAATTACATAACGTGTACGTAGACATCTAATGCCACAAATTTTCCATCAAACCGTCGGATCCCTGATTCTGACCTCCTTTACACCAATCGTCTTACTGACCGTCATTTTTTCTTGCTATTACGGAAGTGTGGTTATTCTTGTCTGGAAATTAATTAAATATTGCATATTGTCGAGTAGTTATAAAACTGGAGTATTCAAACATTTTTTTCATGATCTAATGTTTAGTTAGAACTAGATTCTGTTGAGGATATTACTTTATGTGTTGTTCGTTTGGAGTACTGGTGTCAGGAAGGTCAAAATCGTACCGCAGAATCTAAATGAGATAAACGCGTATTTTGCCATCCATGTCTCTTTCAGAAAATCGGGATGTGCGTGATGTCCTTGTGAAGGCACGTTCGTAGCAGCCGACATGGCCGCAGTGGGAGGAAAACCGCACTGTGGTGTCAGCCGGCTGCCGTCTTTCTGTTCTCTTGGTAACCGGAACACCGCGGTTGCTGCGTCGACCTCAGACCGCACTGCACTGCTGCGCCAACGCACACGGAAGGCACGCTAAAAAAAGGAACCTTCATTTTTGAAAGTAATCAGTCTTTCTGGTAATCAAATCTCATCTTCTATCTTACCTTGTACGAAAGTGTTATCACATTTACATCTACATCTTCATGGCTATTCAACAAATCACACTTTAGTGACTGGCAGAGGGTTCATCGAATCACCTTCACAGTAGTTCTCTGTTACTCTCCACTGGAACATCTCACCGAAGAAACGAACATCTACATCTTTCAGTGGGAGCTCCGATTTCCATTATTTTATTATGATGATCTTTTGTCCCTTCGGAGGCCGGCGTCAACTAAATATTTTCTCATTCGGAGGAGGAAATTGGTGATTGAAATTTCACGAGAAGATCCCACCTCAACGAGAAGCGCCATTGCTTTAAAGATGTCCACCTCAAATGCTTTAATTCGCTCCCCCCCCCCCCCCCCCCCCCAACGACCACCACCATTTTATATGTGCTCATTCAAATTTAAACTGTTCGTAATTATAATTCAGAGGTATTTAGTTGAATTACCGGCTTTTATATTTGATTAATTTATCGTGTAATCGGAGTTTAACGGATTCCTTTCAGCACTCTTCTGGATGACCTCACATTTTTCGTTATTTAGGGTCAATTGCCAATTTTCGCACCATACAGATATCCTTTCTAAGTCGTTTTGAAGTTTGTTTTGATCTTCTCATGAGTGTCCTAGACGATAAACGACAGCATCATCTGCAAATAATCTAACACGGCTGCTCAGATTGTTTCCTAAATCGTATATATAGATAAGGAACAGCAGAGGGCCTATAACACTACCTTGAGGAAGTCCAGATATCACTTTTGTTTTTTATGATTTTCCGTCAATTACAAGGAACTGTAACCTCTCTGACAGGAAATAACGAATCCATTCGCATAACTAAAACGATTTTCTATAAGCGCGCTATTTGATTACAAGCTACTTGTCAAAAGCCTTCAGGAAATCTAGAGGTACTGGATCAATATCAAATCCTTTGTCGATAGCACTCAGCAAGTCGTGTGAATAAAGAGCTAGTTGTGCTTCACAAGATCGATTTTTTCCAAATCTGTGTTGACTGTCAGTAAATCGTTCCCTTCTAGGTAATGTTCGATCAGCGTCGCCGCTTTTGAGATACTCGTTCACAGGCTCTGTGTAATAACAATCTGCCCTTTTTAAAGTCGCTTATCTCGATGGATTTCCCCACTTGCAGCCCATATCTTCGGTAGGTTGATCCTCCGTCCGTATCTGCTCTGCTTACATATTGGCTGATTAGTGTATGTTCCACATTCCTTATGCATATCGATGTTAGTGATATGGGCCTGTAATTTAGTCTATTATTTTATTGCCTTACTTGAATACTGATGAGACTTGTGCAACTTTCCAGTCTCTAGGCATGGATCTTTCGTCGAGCGAGAGGTAGTATATGATTGTTAAGTATGGGGCTATTGCATCTGCATACTCTGAAAGGAACCTAATTGGGATACGGGTTTATTGGTATATGGAAGACTTTCTTTTAGTAAGTGATTTAAGTTGCTCCACTAGTCCTTGGATATCTCCATTACTCATGTCGGTAGCTGTTCTTGATTCGAATTCTGGAATACTTACTTCGTCTCCTTTGGTGAAGGAATTTCGGAAGGCTGATGTTTCATAATTCTGGTTTAACAGCACTGACATCGATAGTATTTCCATTCCTATCGCTCAAAGAAGATACGGATTGAGTCTTGCCGTTAGCATACTTTACATAGGACTAGAATCTCTTTGGATTTTCTGCCAGGTTTGGAGACGAAGTTTCGTTGTGGAAACTATTATAAGTATTTTGCATTGAATTCCGTGCTAAATTTCGACCTGTAAAAGATTGCTAGTGTAAGGGACATTGCGTTCATTTAAATTTGGAATGTTTTTTCGTTGTTTCTGCAACGGTATTCTAACTTGTTTTGTGTACCATGGGGGTTCAAATCCGTCGCTTGTTAATTTGGGATAAATCTCTCAATTTCTGTCGATACTATTTCTTTGAATTCAAGCCACATGTGGTCTACAGTTACATCTTTAATTTGGAAGGAGTGGAGATTGTCTCTGAGAATAGCGTCATCTGCTTTTTTAAACAGACATATATCTCGTTTTTTTTTTTTTTTTTTTTTTTTTTTTTTTTTTTTTTTTTTTTTTTTTTTGTGGGTTTGGAAGTTACGGTATTCAGTGTCGCCACGACAACCCTGTGTTCACTAATCCCTGTATCCGTTTTGATGCTCATTATTAGCTCAGCATTATTTGTTTATAAGAGCTCAAGTGCGTTTTCACAACTGTTTACTATTTCAGTGGGCTCATGAACTAATTGCTCGAAATAATTTTCAGAGAATGCGTTAAGCACAATTTCGGATGATATTTTATGCATACCTCCGGATTTAAACACCTAATTTCCCCAACATATCGAGATTTAAGTAAAGTCACCACCATCTGTAAATGTATGAGTATAGTATGTGTTTGAAATTATTCATATTTCTTTCAACCTATCAGCAGTTTTTCACTCGAGTGGGAAGGTCGGTAAAAGGATCCAATTATTTTATTCCGGTTGATGAGAATGACCTCTACCCTTACTAACTCACAGGAACTACTATTATAATTTCGAAGCAAGATAACTTCTACCAGCAACAAACACGCACCGCCAACTGTATTTAGCCCATCCTTTCTGAAAACCCTTAGGCCCTTCGAAAATATTTCGGCTGAACTTATTTCCTGATTTAGCCAACTTTCAGTGCCTGTAACGATTTGAGCATCAGCGCTTTCTGTTAACGCTAGGAATTCTAGTACTTTCCCAACACACCAACGACAATTTACAACCTAGATCTACGTTCTTTCTGTGTTCGATGTGCGCTCTTAGAGACTGGAGCTCTTTCAGTGTTTCACCAAGGCCCTCTAACCTAAAAAACCGCCCAGGTCCCGCCACCCATGTAGCCACCTCTTGCGTGTAGTGGACTCCTGACATTTTCAGCGGAACCCGAAACCCCTCCACCCTATGGCACACATCGAAGACCTTGTAGTCTACTCATTCGCAGAGCCTCTGATTGAGACCCTTCAATTGTCTATGTACCAGAGGGCCGCAATCAATCCTGTCTACTATGATGCAAATGACGAGCTCTACTTTCACCTTGCAAGTAGGACTGGCAGCTCTTACCACTTCCGATAGCCGTTCGAAACTAGAGAGAATGTTTTCCAGACCAAAGCGAGACACATCATTGGTACCGACATGAGCTACCACCTGCAGTTCGCTGCATACTGTGCTCTTCATCACATACAGAAGGACCCGTTCCACGTCTGGAATAATTCCGCCTGGTATGCACATGAAGTACACATTGGCTTTCTTCCCTTCCTTGGCAGCCGTGTTCATATGGAGCTCCATAATGCACCTAACATTGGAGCTCGCAGATACCAATAATCCCACCCTCTGTGACTGCCCAGATCTTGCAGGCTGAGAAGTTTCCTCTGACACAGAACAAGCGACTCCATCTGGCTGAGAGAGTGTCAGCCATTAGCATGCTAACTGAGTACCCAGCATTGCCTGGGTATTAATTTATTCCAAATCTGTTACCGAACTCATCCTCCCCTCTGTCTGTCTATTGCATCTCATCCTCCCCCTCTCTGTCCATCGCCTCCTCCCTCCTCTCTATCTCCTCTTCCTTTTCTCTGTTTATTTCCTCCTCCCTGTATTTCCATCTGTCTACTCCTCCATCCTCTCTCAGTACATCTCTTCCTCCCCCCTGTCTGTGTACCTCTCCTTCTCTTTCCTTTCTCTGCCCATTTCCCCTCCCCCTCACTGCTGCCATCTCCTTCTCCCTCATATGTGTTCAAGTCCTCTTTGCCCTTCTCTGCTGCATATCTTATCCCCACATTCTCTATCCAAGTTATCAACTAAACCCCCTTAGAAGGTTGCCGGTTCTTACTCCCACAGCATTTCTTTCCAGACAGTAATTGCATACAAAGTTTGGATGAAATCGATCCAGGGCTATAGGAGGACTTCTTTACCGGCGGCTTTGCCAGAATATGCACTTTTAAAAGCATTTCACACACACTTTTTAAATATATTTCACCTGTATCTCTAGTGAAATTCGTATTACGTTTTCGATTTCATGCAGCTCAATCTTCTGAACAACGTTATAATTTTGCAGGTACATGCAGTGGTATATCTATATACTGCCTGCGAAAAGTGTTGCGCTTAGAGTTAGTTGTAAAGACATAATAAATTACGAGGGGTGTTCAATAAACAAAGCAAACGCTTTTTTTTATGAAAGAGGTTGGTTTTATTCAGGATTCCAATACACCATGTTATTTCTCACACTTTTGGCTACAAAACCCTATTTTTCTACATAATCTCCGTTCAATGTGATGGCATATGCCTTCTTAGTATGTGTGTGTGTGTGTGTGTGTGTGTGTGTGTGTGTGTGTGTGCGTGCATGCATGGGGGGAGGGGGGAAGGGACTTTATGCTCGCATGGTATCACTCTACTGGTCGACTTTGTAAGGTGTCCGGATTTAACAGACCTTACATGAACTTTCTCCATAATGACAGTACTATACAGTATGAGATCCTCAGAAAATAATAATTTCATTATATCAACAAAAGGCAATTGCAGTTAATCTCAAGTACCCAAAAACTAACAAAACAACCTCTACCAATATATGGACAGTGGCATGAAACAAACAGGTTAAACCGAAATGCATCTTGGAGATGAACTGAGCAGGTGGCTGATGATATCGTAAAACTCCCGTTAACAAGAGAACTGCGAACTTAAGCGCAGAAAGGGATAAGGCCAGAACAATACATTATTCCTTTTAGCGTAAATACGGCCGGGACCGAGGGTAAGTGGCTGCCCGTCATTAACAGGGTTAGGCCGCGACCCAGAAAGAAAAATAAAAATGTATATTCACCCTATCGAGATTGTGATTGGCTGAAGCCATTCTTGGTGACACAGACGCGACACAGTGGGGAGATCCCCATTATATAAAAACATTTTGAGACCTAAAATTAAGGCTGTCTCTCTCTCTCTCTCTCTCTCTCTCTCTCTCTCCCTCATCTCGCAGTGGACCTCACTTGTGTGTCGAAATAAGCGAAGGCGTTGAGAGTCTGCTTTATGCGAAGTGAGGACGATACGCTACACCTATTGTGGCGCCAGGTAGCAAAGAAGTAGTTAATTATTCCTGCTGGAATTTTTGTGGGGAAAGAAATTGTGCACATCGCTCCAAACCATAACAAGTGTGCAATAGGCATTATTTCGACTAGGGAAAGATTAACGTTCTACAGAACGCAGGAAAGTTGTGATTGAGTGAGTTCAGTCAAGACCAGAGTAGGGAATTAGCGTTTCAGATCCAGCACAGAGACAACGCCATAGCAGATGCCACTTGGTTAAGTACCATCGCGCTTCAGTCCAGAGTAAATGTTGAGTCTAGCTTTTGCTGCTCACTCCAACTTGCATACGCTTTGACCATTGAATATCAAAAGCTAGGATACTAACCTACCCTCACATTGAGTACATGAGTTTTTTCATTGGTTCAAAAAGTAAATTTATTCTCCACCAACTCGGTGCATTGACCAGCTACAACAATATAGATTTATATGAGCTGATGAGGATCTTTAATATTCATTCTTTTCTGTGAAAAAAAATTTTCATGTGTACATATAACGATTTTAATAACTGTCATTTCAATATGTTCAAGAATTAAATATTTTGTTATTGATTATCAAAAGTAGTTTAACATGATTGTTGTTTATAAAAAAAAAGTGGTTCAAATGGCTCTGAGCACTACGGGACTTAACACCTATGGTCATCAGTCCCCTAGAACTTAGAACTACTTAAACCTCACTAACCTAAGGACATCACACAACACCCAGTCATCACGAGGCAGAGAAAATCCCTGACCCCGCCGGGAATCGAACCCGGGAACCCAGGCGCGGGAAGCGAGAACGCTACCGCACGACCACGAGCTGCGGACTGTTGTTTATCACTTGACCCCTGAAAGCAACAGTTGATAAATTATATGTAGAATGAAAAAGGGAATAGCTGTTTTGTCTTTCTTGAATAGACCCCAAACTTTCACTTTTCAGTTATTTCTGATGGCCATTCCATAATACTTCTGGAGCTGATCTATTGTTTTATCAGTCAGGCGACCTCTATGTGGCTTGCCATCAGACAGTGTGATGGTGAAAAGAGATTGTTTTTATTTTCTGAGACGTGTGCCCATCCTCTTTTGCACATGACCAACACATTTCAATTTCTTTATCAGGATATTTTCATATGGATTTGCTTCAACAACACACTTACATGACTTAGAATATCCATCCCCTAGGAACTGGGTGTATCGTACCCCCCTTTCCTGCAGTGATCAGCTAAACATTTTCATTTTGGCATCAGCTTCCATTCCTCCGCTAGTTCCTTCATAATTTTTCTGGCAGTTTTCATGTTCATTTTTCCATTTTTGTCACAGGAGCTATAGCAATGTTTTGTAAGTGCCTCAAAATCAATTACTTTGCCTGTGTCTACACTTGTGATTGTGGCAACTGAGTTTTTCGACGTGTGACCTCGCTTTTGCCATGTCCCATCAAACGCAACTGGTATATCAATGTTGCCTTTGTTCACTTCAACAGCTTCATTTGTTGCAGCTTTCATTGACGGGGAAGCGACAGATTCAACAGCTTCTCCTATAACCTGAATATACCTCTGAATTTTTGTAGATGGTGGTGGTAGATTCATAACCGGACAGAACACTGAGTTGCACTAAGACCTTTTCTAATAGCTCTCATGGCACAGAAAAGACTTACATTTACCCTATACAAGGTGGAGGACTCATCTGAGGCCGTGATAGAACTAGAAATGCGTATCGATTTGGAAGACATAAGGGATCGAGTGGAATACAATCTTTGAAGTTCTGCATGTAGCTTCAGTAAAACACAGGGAGCGTAAGAAACCAGTGGCTATTAGAGGGAGTGAAACAAGGTTCTAGGCTATCCCCCGATGTTATTCAACATGTGCATTGAGCAAGAACTAAAGGAATAAAAAAAAAAATAGGAGAAGGAATCAAAGTTCAGGGAGAAGAAGTAAAGACTGAAGTCTGCCTGAAGACATTGTAATTCGGTCAGAGGCAGCAAGGGACTTGGAAGCACAACTGAACGGAATAGACAGTGTCTTGAAAGGAGGATGTAATATGAGCACCAACAAAAGCAAAAAAATGACAATGGAATGTAGTCGAATTAAATCAGGCGATACTGACGGAATTAGTTTAGGAAACGAGACGCTTAAAGTAGTAGATGAATTTTAGTATTTGTGCTGTAATATAAGTAATGATGTCCAAAGTATACAGGATATTAGAATGTTTGTGAAGAAGTCAAATTTGTTAACATCAGATATAGGTTTAAGTATCATGAAGTCTTTTCTGAAGGTATTTGTCAGGAGTGGAGGGATGTGTAGAAGTGAAATGTGGACGATGAACAATTTAGACAAGAAGAGAATATAAGCTTCTGAAATGTGGTGCAACAGAACAGTGCTGAAGATTAGTTGTACTGAACGAATTCATGAGAAAATAAATTCTTTGTAAATCTTAACTAAAGGAAGGAATCAGTTACTCCGACTGAACAGGCCTCGGAAGGTCCAACGTTACCCGTCTACTGACATGTTACTCTCAGCTGCCAGGCGTCACTGAATGTGGATATAGAGGGGTATGTGGTCAGTACACTGACCTCCTGGCCGTTGTCAGTTTTCGTGACTGGAGCCGCTACTTCTCAGTCGAGTAACTCCTCATTTGGCCTCGCAAAGACTGAGAGCACCCCGCTTGCCAACAGCACTCGGCAGGCCCGGACGGTCACCGATTCAAGTGCCAGCTGAGCTCGAGAGTGCATAACTTCGGTGATCTGGCGGGAACCGGTGTTGCCATTGTAGCAAGGCCGTTAGCAAGAGATGAGTGCATAGCACACATTTTGAGACATCAAGTGATCATTACATTAGTGTTGGAGGGAAGTTTTAGGGTAAAATTAGAAGAGAAAGAAAATGTTCAAATGTGTCTGATATCTTATGGGACTTAACTGCGAAGGTCATCAGTCCCTAAGCTTACACACTACTTAACCTAAATTATCCTAAGGACAAACACACACACCCATGCCCGAGGGAGGACTCAAACCTCTGCCGGGATCAGCCGCACAATCCATGACTGCAGAGAAGATGAAAGCAGTAAGCACATTCAGAAGGATGTGGGCTACACTAGCTATTCGGAGATGAATAGTCTTGCACAGGTTAGAATAGTATGGAGAACTGCACCAAACTAGTCGTCGGATTGCAGACAACAACAACAACAGGGAATCGAGTATTAGAGTTTTAATGAGCTTTCAAAGACTTCCGATCAAAACGGCACAAACGACAGATAACATTGCTTCGGAATTTAAATACTTGTTGGGGAATGTCATACAAATAATTATTCAAGATAATCTACATCTACATCCATACTCCGCAAGCCACCTGACGGTGTGTGGCGTAGGGTACCTTGAGTCCCTCTATCTGTTCTCCCTTCTATTCCAGTCTTATATTGTTCGTGGCAGAATGTGCAGAATGTACGGAACTACAGATGTAGCATCAGATTTTAAGAAGAATATCTTCCACACAACACCGAAGATAGTAAGGGGAAGTAAGTGTTAGAACTACTGAAAAGAACTGTAATATGTAAGATGCCGACACAGCTTTGTATTTCTTATTAAGGTAGGCCATGGAGGAAATTTCAGCCCAATTATTTGAGAACCTGTCGAAAATTTAACATGTCAAAGACCTTCGCCCTAACTGGGACAGCATTCCATACTGAAGCCAGTGGCAGCTCGTGAACCACATATCCACTGTTATCTCGCAAACTGCTTGTCTACGAAGCCAAGTTTTTTGGGTGTTTTTTTCCTTCTATTATCGTATTCTTTCAACTATGTCAGTTTTCGCTGCTAATTATGATACATACTGCATATTTAGATACATAAATGATAATGTTTACAGAATTTATGTACTTATAGATCCGAGAGGTGTCATGAAAACTCGATGAAGTAGACCCACTTAGTTTTACTACTTATATCCGCTTTATTATTTCAAATCATTCCACTTTTATTTCAGATACATCCTGCCGTAGTTTCTGCCAGCCGTGATCCGGCGGCAGACCCGTGAATCGCAAATTCATATTAATAATATTCAAGGGCTTTCTACTGGATAGTACGATCTAACGCTGACAACGTTTTTTTTCTGAATTTGTAGAGGGCACTGCATTCAAAGTGTATCTTACGGTTCACACAACTTACATTTTCCATATGTAACACGTGAGTATACAACTGCATAAAACGTGCGTCAACAGCAAGCAGAAATTAGTATCTCATGAAATTCTTCACTGCTATTTTCAGATTTTACTGTTCAAACATTCTAGGCGCTATCCTTAGAAGAGAGAATATCCGTTGCGTATTTCCCGGTAAGTAGGTAAAAGATAGCGACGAGCGCATTTGCAGTCCTCGGCATTTCCTGGGGAAACAGTGGCGACACACACTCACTGCAGATGACGCTCGGCTCGTGCCAGCAAATGCCTTTACTTCTGTTTCCTACAAGTAAGTGAGTAACGTGATAAGAATGTACTGTCAGATCTGACTTTGGAGAAGAGATATCAGATCAATACAAAGTAAGAACGTTCCTAGATCTGAAAGTCCGCTCATAATGCCAAGTTATGTGTGAATATGAATAATTTTGTAACCAGTGAAATAACGTCACATACCTTCTCAACCCCTGAAATTTCATTACATTTTCACCTCCCCTCAACAATTCAGATTCCGAAGTAGACAGGTGGTGACAGTTGCGGATACTGCCGGACAATCGCTTTAATAAGTCATTGTTGCAAAATACTGACACGTATCATTTAGATAAGGATGGAAAATCTGGTAGCAGCTGACCTCGGAGAAGATGAGTTTAGCTCCCGGAGAAATGTAAGAACATGCCAGGCACTACTGACCATACGCCCTTAACCACAGAAGATAGGTTGAAGAAAGAAAAGTCTACGTTTATAACATTTGTAAATTTAGAGAATGCAGTTGATATTTTTGATTGAACTTCATTCTTTGAAATGTTGTTGGTAACACGGATAAAATAGAGGAAGTGGGAGGTTATTTGTAACTCATCCAGAAACGAGTCTGCTGTTATAAGGGTCGAGGGACATGAAAGGGAAGACGTAGTTGAGAAGGGAGTGAGATAGAGTTTTTGCCTATCTCCAATGTTATTCATTGTATACAGAACAATCTGTAATTGAAACTAAGATGAAAATTTGAAAAGAGAATTAAAGTTCAGAGAGCCGAAGTAAAAACTTTAAGCTTTGTCGATGACACTGTTATTCATACGATATTGCAGTGCCTTTCTTATTCCGAACACGGTGCAGAGTTCCTTTGACATGCATGCTTGTTCCAAAGAAATAACAAAGGCACTGCAATATCGTGTTCATCCGCCGACACCGGGCAAGCGACTCTGCAGTAAAATGTCTCGCCTGTGCGGGAATATACAATAATAATTTTACGAGTACAGGATGTCGACACATGGTTGACGACATATGGAAGTTTGGGTCTGGCCGTGAGTCCTGCACGGATAGCCACATCGTTGCAGGTACGGTAGCTCAGCGTGTAAGGAAAGAAACCTGAGTGAATGGATTAACGATGAGCTTGAACGGTTGTCATAGAAACGTCTGCCCCGAACCAATACACCGAATAATAACGAATAAAATAAGGTAAAAAAAAGGTGCCGCACAAAGCTTTCACTGTTGCCAGCCCATTCTACAGCTGATGGTTGTCCATATTCGCAATTGGGAATACATTTAATGTACAGTGTTATTCTGTCACGGAAGTCGGAAGAGAAATTAAACCGGGGTGCTTAGTGTCTTGAAAAGAGATTGTAAAACATTTGCATCAACGGAAGTAAAAAAAAATGGGGGAATGGAATGAAACGGGATTACATGAGGCGATGTTGAGGGAATTGGATTAGAAAACGAGGCACTAAACGTGGCAGATAATAAACAGGTCAGACAAGAAGAGAACAGATGTTTTTGAAATGTCGTGCTGTAGTAGAATGCTGAATATATTAAATTGATAAACTGTCTGACTAACGAGGGGGTACTGAATCAAACAAAGGGAAAAAATGGCATCACTTAATTAAAAGTAGGGGTAGATTGATGGAGCAAATTCCCGGGCATCGAGGAATTATTGTTTTGGTAATGTAAGTAACCGTATGGGGCTGAAAACTGTAGAGGGAGAACAAGACTTGAATACAGTAACGAGGTTCAAATTGCTGCAAGTTCATGTAGTTATGTAGAGATGAAGAGGCTTGCACAGGACAGTCTACATGGAAAGCTGCATCACAGCAGTCGTCGGACTGAAGATCGCAACAATAACAAGAAACTAGGAAACAAAATATGCTATGGAACTCGGTGAAGCAATCGAGATAGCCGTCCCGCAATTTTAAGAAGTGTTTATCTTGATGTCGAATCGACAACCCGCACAGGAACAACTGCTCTAAAGGATGGTAACAGCAATATTCTGTTTATTTGAAGGATACTTGGAATTCTCGGACTGAAGATCGCAACAATAACAAGAAACTAGGAAACAAAATATGCTATGGAACTCGGTGAAGCAATCGAGATAGCCGTCCCGCAATTTTAAGAAGTGTTTATCTTGATGTCGAATCGACAACCCGCACAGGAACAACTGCTCTAAAGGATGGTAACAGCAATATTCTGTTTATCTGAAGGATACTTGGGATTCTAGGCCCGTTCACAGTTTTTCAAAATAGCCAACATTTATCTTGATTAATTTTTGTCGACTTTATCCTAACTATAGCAACATCTCCGTTTGAAACCGATTAAGTTCAAGATGAAGGTAAAGCGATTTCGATGGAAGGCTCTGAACACTTGAATTATCCGAACATGTATTCCTTGCCATTTCTCCAAAATACAGTACTGGCCATTAAAATTGCTACACCAAGAAGAAATGCAGATCATAAACGGATATTCATTGGACAAATATATTATACTACAATTGACATGTGATTACATTTTGACGAAATTTGGGTGGATAAATCCTGAGAAATCAGTACCCAGAACAATCACCTCTGGCCGTAATAACGGCTTTGATAGGCCTGGGCATTGAGTCAAGCAGAGCTTGGATGGCGTGTACAGGTACAGCTGCCCATGCAGCTTCAACACGAGTTCAAAAATGGTTCAAATGGCTCTGAGCACTATGGGACTCAACTGCTGTGGTCATAAGTCCCCTAGAACTTAGAACTACTTAAACCTAACTAACCTAAGGACATCACACACATCCATGCACGAGGCAGGATTCGAACCTGCGACCGTAGCGGTCGTGCAGTTCCAGACTATAGCGCCTTTAACCGCTCGGCCACTCCGGCCGGCTCAACACAAGTTCATCAAGAGTAGTGACTGGCGTATTGTGACGAGCCAGTTGCTCGGCCACCATTGACCAGACGTTTTCAATTGGTGAGAGATAAGGAGAATGTGCTGGCCAGGGCAGCAGTCGAACATTTTCTGTATCCAGAAAGGTCCGTACAGGACTTGCAACATGCTGAAATGTAGGGTTTCGCAGGGATCGAATGAAGGGTAGAGCCACGGGTCGTACCACATCTGAAATGTAACGTCCACTGTTCAAAGTGCCGTCAATGCGAACAAGAGGTGACCGATACGTGTAACCAATGGCACCCCATACCATCATGCCGGGTGATACGCCAGTATGGTGATGACGAATACACGCTTCCGATGTGCGTTCACCGCGATGTCGCCAAACACGGATGCAAGCAGCATGAAGCTGTAAACAGAACCTGGATTCATCCGAAAAAATGACGTTTTGCCATTCGTGCACCCAGGTTCGTCGTTGAGTACACCATCGCAGGCGCTCCTGTCTGTGATGCAGCGTCATGGGTAACCGCAGCCATGGTCCCCGAGCTGCTGAGAGTCCATGCTTCTGCAAAAGTCGTCCAACTGTTCGTGCAGATGGTTGTTGGCTTGCAAACGACCCCATCTGTTGACACAGGGATCGAGACGTGGCTGTTACAGCCATGCGGATAAGATGCCTGTCATATCGACTGCTGGTGATACGAGGCCGTTGGGATCCAGCACGGCGTTCAGTATTACCCTCCTGAACCCACCGATTCCATATTCTGCTAACAGTCAATGGATCTCGACCAACGCTAGCTGCACTGTAGCGACACGATAAACCGCAATCGCGAAAGGCTACAATCCGACCTTTATCAAAGTCGGAAACGTGATCGTACGCATTTCTCCTCCTTTCGCGAGGAATCACTACAACGTTTCACCAGGCAACACCGGTCAACCGCTGTTTGTGTATGAGGAATCGGTTGGAAACTTTCCTCATGTCAGCACGTTGTAGGTGTCACCACCGGCTCCAACCTTGTGTGAATGCTGTGAGAAGTTAATCATTTGCATATCACAGCACCTTCTTGCTGTCGGTTAAATTTCGCGTCTGTAGCACGTCATCTTCATGGTGTAGCAATTTTAATGGCCAGTAGTGTAGTAATAGTTCTTCAATTACTGGGAAAAACTCTTTAATAAATCTACCTATCAGTTTTATATGTTCCGTTACGAAATCTCTTGGAGCTCACTGATAAAGGTACATTGTTTGACGACAGGAGGAACTTAAGCTTTACGTCACTGAGCATGTATCGACGAGAAGCAACAACCGCATTTGATCCCGAATGTCACGTCAGGCGACGGGGAGAGAACTTCGCCAAACCGCAAACGTTGCATAATATTGCATTTATATGTAGTCAAAACTTTAAAAGCGTTTTTCTCGAAATGACTTTTTTTATCGCGCGGTATACTAACTTCAAATCTACTGAACCGATTGACACGATTCTTTGTTTCCGACGAAGCTAACTAAATTATCTAGGAGGTGTACCACTATTATTCCAATCTATCAACTATAAATATTTTTACTTGACCGACGAAGTCGAAAAATCGATGAAAAAAACCGTATTTTTTTAAATGGCCGCCATTTTGTTTCGTATGGTCCAAATAACTTAAGTGGGGTACAACTCCTAAAGAATCTTATATACTTCGCTAACGTCAACTCAGTTTTGATTTCAGACGAGCCAGTTAACCTGTGACATACCGCTCGTGGAGGTCTACATCGAAATTTTGTTTCGTTCCGACGGCACTTCCGGCTTTCCTCTTTGACATTTCCGGTCAGAAACATTCCAGTTTGTAGAGAAAATAAAAATAAATATTTTGACCAAATTTGACATTGATATCTATAACGCATCCCGAGAAAAAAAATTCTCAAAGAACATGCTTTTTTCGGGCCAAAGATAGTAAACCTCCCCTTAACGTGAAAAACGGAGTTCTTAACCTTAGTTTTCACCCTTCAGCAACGCCCATTCGTAAAGCCCAAATACAGCTACGATCGCCGATTACAACATGATTTTCAAAAAATTAGAATAATAGAATGTTGATTTTTTTGTGGTATTCAACCACTTAACCACTTTTCGAGAAAAACAGTGAATGGTGGACGGAATAACTTTTATTTTCCTGCTTAATTTAGTATTTCTATTCTATGTGAGTAGTAACTGCGAATTAATTTTTCAGTCTTTCATCGATTTCTACGTTTGTGAGAGAAAATAATGGCAATAAAAAGCCGAAAATTGGTTATTTCAGACACGGGTTATTTTGAGTGGTTTCAACAGTCAGGTCAGACTGGCATAGAAAAAAACCTTCATTACCGAAAACCGGTTCTTACAGCGATAACCGCCATCCCATTCTCTGGACTCATCTATGACGAGAACTACGGAGTGCTGAAGGTGTACGTAGAGGCGAGTCTCGACGCGGGAAACCCGCAACGGGCACGCAGACGTGACCGCTGCGAGCATGCCAGGCGTGAGGCTCTCATTGGCATGGGCGTGGTTTACACACTGAAAAGGCAAATCCACTCGCTGTACGATACGGGAAGATTTCATTTAGATTACAATCATGATGACACAGAGATTCCGAAATCAAGTAGTGGATTGTAAGGCGTACCCAGGAGCAGACATGCAATCAGATCAAAATATAGTAGTGATGAAGAGTAGGCTGAATTTCAAGACATTAGTCAGGAAGAATCAATACGCAAAGAAGTGGGATACGGAAGTACTAAAGAATGACGAGATACGTTTGAAGTTCTCTAACGCTATAGATACAGCAATAAGGAATAGCGCAGTAGGCAATACAGTTGAAGAGGAATGGACATCTCTAAAAAGGGCCATCACAGAAGTTGGGAAGGAAAACATAGGTACAAAGAAGGTAGCTGCGAAGAAACCATGGGTAACAGAAGAAATACTTCAGTTGATTGATGAAAGGAGGAAGTACAAACATGTTCCGGGAAAATCAGGAATACAGAAATACAAGTCGCTGAGGAATGAAATAAATAGGAAGTGCAGGAAAGGTAAGACGAAATGGCTGCAGGAAAAATGTGAAGACATGGACAGACTCAGCATACAGGAAAGTCAAAACAACCTTCGGTGACATTCAAAGCAAAGGTGGTAACATTAAGAGTGAAACGGAAATTCCACTGCTAAATGCAGAGGAGAGAGCGGATAAGCGGAAAAAATACATTCAAAGCCTCTATGAGGAGGAAAATTTGTATGATGTGATAGAAGAGGATACAGGAGTCGATGTAGAAGAGATAGGGGATCCAATATTAGAATCAGAATTTAAAAGAGCTTTGGAGGACTTAAGATGAAATAAGGCAGAATTTTTAAAATCATTGGAGGAAGTGGCAACAAAACGACTATTCACGTTGGTGTGTAGCATGTACAAGTCTGGCGACGTACCATCCGACTTTCGGAAAAATATCATCCACACAATCCCGAAAATTGCGTAGTCGGCTTAAGAGCTCATGCATCCAAGTTGCTGTCAAGAATAATGAACAGAAGAATGGAAAAGAAAATTGAGGATGTGATAGCTGACGATCAGTTTGACTTTAGAAAAGGTAAAGGCACGATAGAGGCAATTCTAACGTCGCTGTTGATAATGGAAGCACGACTAAAGAAAAATCAAGACACGGTCATAGGATTTGTCTACCTGGAAAAAGCCTTCGACAGTGTCAAATGGTGCAAGATGTTCGAAAATCCGAGAAAAATATGGTTAAGCTATAGGGAACGACGGATAATATACATTATGTACAAGAGCCAAGAGCGTATAATAAGAATGGACGACCAAGAACGAAGTGCTTGGATTAAAAAGGGTGTAGGAGAGAGATTTAGTCTTTCTCCCTTACTGTTTAGTCTGCACACCGAAGAACGAACGATAGAAGTAAAAGAAAGGTTGGGGAGTGAAATTAAAATTCAAGGTAAAAGGATGTCAATGATACATTTCGCTGACGACATTGCTATCCTGAGTGAAAGTGAAGAATGATTACATGATTTGCTGAACGGAATGAACAATCTAATGAGTACAGACTATGGACTGAGAAAAAATCGAAGAAAGATGAAAGTAATGAGTAGTAGCAGAAATGAGAACAGGTAGAAACTTGACATCAGGATTGATGGTTACGAAGTAGATGAAGTTAAGGAACTCAGCTACCCAGGCAGTAAAATAACCAATGACGGACGGAGCAAGGAGAACGTAGAAGCAGACTAGCAATGGCAAAAAGGGCATTCCTGGCCAAGAGAAGTCTAGTAGTATCAAATATAGGCCTTAATTTGAAGAAGACATTTCTGAGAACGTACGTCAGGAGTAAAGCATTGTATGGTAGTGAAAACCGGAACAGAAGGGAATCGAAGCATTTGAGATGTGGCTTTACAGACGTATGTTGAAAATTAGGTGGACTGATAAGGTAAGAAATGAGAAGGTTTTGCGCAGAATCGGAGAGCAAAGGAATATATGGAAAACACTGATAAGGAGAAAGGACAGAATGATAGGACATCTGTTAAACCAAGAGGGAATGACTTCCATGGGTCTAGAAGAGGGCCGCGCGGGATTAGCCGAGCGGTCTTAGGCGCTGCAGTCATGGACTGTGCGGCTGGTCCCGGCGGAGTTTCGAGTCCTCCCTCGGGCATGGGTGTGTGTGTTTGTCCTTAGGATAATTTAGGTTAAGTAATGTGTAAGCTTAGGGACTGATAACCTTAGCAGTTCAGTCCCATAAGATTTCACACACATTTGAACATTTTTCCTAGAAGAGGCGCTTCAGTCTGGAACCGCGCGACCGCTACGGTCGCAGGTTCGAATCCTGCCTCGGGCATGGATGTGTGTAATGTCCTTAGGTTAGTTAGGTTTAAGTAGTTCTAAGTTCTAGGGGACTGATGACCTCAGATGTTAAGTTCCATAGTGCTCAGAGCCATTTGAACCTAGAAGAGAAAGACAGAGATTGGAATACATCCAGTAAATAACTGAGGACGTATGTTGCAAGTGCTACTCTGAAATGAGGAGGTTGGCACAGGAGGGAAATTCGTGGCTTGGATTGCCGCATCAAACCAGTCAGAAGACTAACCCCCTCCCCCTCCCAAAAAAAAAAAGTCGGCGGTTACGTTTTCGTTCCGCCGTCACTTTCGCGCGGCGATTCTCGCGGCGGAGGAGGCTCTGTAGGCGGGAAAGAGAAGACGAAACACGCATGTGACAAAAATAACAGAACTTATCCGATTCGCCCACTGTAGCGGGACGTTATGGTCTGCCGCGTGGGAAGACCCTTTCAAAGATAACACGACACGTCATTGTCTACGCGGTGCTTTGCCCGTGACGGAAACATCGCACGCAGAGAGAGAGAGATATTCGCGCTCTTGCGGTGCTGCCCGGGCCCTTCCTCCTACAGTTCCGCCGACCGGAACGACGCTCCCAGCTGACGTCAACAGTTGTTTAAAAGCGCGGCGCGCACTGCTGTGCTTTCATTCGGTCACCCGGCTTCGACTGGCGACTTAAGTAGCCGACACTACGGAGACGGGCATGGCAGTTCAACACTTGGCTGCGCTCTCCTTGGTGCTGGTCTGTGGTACGCTGGTGGCCGCAGCGCCGCGCGCCCTCTTCCTGCCTTGCTCCGAGCCCCAGCCGAGAGCCTTCGAGGCTAGACGACTTGCTGGGAGCTCGCCAGACGAGCTGGTATACCCGCAGTACGCCGTGCTGCACCGCTGTGACAACGCCGCCGGGTGCTGCCTGGGGTCGCGCTCCTGTTTGCCTCAAAGTCAAGAGGAGGTATGGCTCGTGTTCCGCGTGACCAGCGCTGTCCACGACGGTCCCTCGATGGAAGAACATCGGTTAGTCATCGCCACAAACCACACGGCTTGTGGATGTGTGGACGCCACTGAATTTCTTCCGAGGTAAAACTTGTTGTATTGATCATCGTTGCGAGGAAGACGAAGCTACCAACGTGTCCATCTCTCTGGCTCGAGACAATATAATATGGGCTGCCACGGCACGGAAGAAACGACGCAGGTGCGGAGTGCTGAACTTGGAAGCAAGGTACACCTTCATCACCTTTTACTAGCTCAGCACTGCCAATGTTGGAACCTGTGAAGCAGCTTGTGAAAAAATAGTATTCGTGCTGTGGCTTCAGATCTTTACGGATGGGCAACCAGACTTTCGAACTATCTCATATTTCCTCCTAACTTTCATATTGGTGTCACTGTGAATGACGTTTTCTGCTAGCCTTTTTTTGCTTATTTATTGTGTTGTACACGATAAATGTAATGCAGTTCAACACACATGGTAGAAATATCCATCTGTATCTCATTCAACGAACTTTGTGGACAATGATGCTTGGGGACAAACCGGTAGCAATGAAATTATTGAACTCCTCACAGGAGAAAGGAGGGAACAACAGACTGATTTAATTTATTTTGAAAGTGCCTCTTCATCTAGAATATGTTAATTTATTTTGATCTCACAATTATTTATTATTCGATTAATTGTTATTTTTTGTGTGTATTACCTTCTCATTCCGCCCAAAACATAAACGTATTTTGTTTTTATTGTCCCACTGACAAAAATATTTATTGTTGGCGTATCATATAAATAAATAGTGTAAAATTATCATTCCAGTGTATTCATTAATTTAACCGAACCCAATGTTCATTCTTTTACAGTTCTTCAATACAGCATTTGCTTATCGTTGAAAATCAGTCATACCATGTAGACTTATTCTTACGCTGCTGTACTGTACTCTCTTTTTGGTGGAACCAGTTTTCTGATGATACTAGACGGCCTTGTTGTACATTTCGATTATTTGTTATCCAATAATCATCCACTGGTTCTTATTAACAGCTCTTCAAGTCATGTGGAATGTAAATAAAGTTGACAAATAACTTTTCGGGTATCTTTTTGTTTTATACAATTAAGTTGATCATTTGCAGAATGACATCGTTATCAAAAAATGATTTACGGTATTTTTTCCTCCTTAAAAGCAAATCTTTTTTTCCCATACAGTGACAAGACATTCTGCAAGTTGTAATCTTACCCTCCCACACATCACTATTAAAATTCTAGTTCTTTGGACAAATTTTGAAAGTTTCGAAGGCGTAAGATATACAAAAGAATAACTGTTTACTTATCTTCACTATCTCGTTGTTGTTGTAGATGGCTCAGTTTTGTATATAGGTACATTCTTTCAGCTGAAATTTCGAATTTGTAGGTTCTTGATGAGTAAATAACTGATGAAGATCTGCCTGTATTATTCTTGAATTTTATTCTTTGTCACGCCTTTCAACGTCACACCGTTTTCACTTTTCCGCATTAAAAAAAAGAACAGTAATTACGTTGTTGTTGACAAACTTAGAGAACGTCTACTTCCATCAGAGGCATGCCCACCACCACTTACATCCTGTGGTAATCACATTATCCCATAGAGTTTACAAAACAAAAGAGTTTACAAACTTTCTTTACCAAAGAAGAATCTCCGCCAAAATATATCATTATTTTGTAAATCAAACTCGAAATAAATTTAATAACTAGCTTCAGATTGTGCAATAATTTTAAGTATGACACAAATTTTGTAATTTCAATTATTTTTAAAAGAAGAGTAATTTTAACTGTTAGTATATATCAATTATAACACATGTATTTCTTTTTTATACACTTTAGCCTAAAATATAATACATTGTACACAAAATCATGGACTTGGAAGAGCAGTTGAACGGAATGGACAGTGTCTTGAAAGGAGGATATAAGTTGAACATCAACAAAAGCAAAACGAGGATAATGGAATGTAGTCGAATTAAGTCAGGTGATGCTGAGGGAATTAGATTAGGAAATGAGACACTTAAATTAGGAAAGGAGTTTTGCTATTTGGGGAGCAAAATAACTAATGATGCACGAAGTAGAGAAGACATAAAATGTAGACTGAAAAATGGCAAGGAAAGCGTTCCTGAAGAATATAAATTTGTTAACATCGCGTATAGATTTAAGTGTCAGGAAGTCGTTCCTGAAAGTATTTGTATGGAGTGTAGCCATGTATGGAAGTGAAACATGGGCAATAAATAGTTTGGACAGGAAGAGAATAGAAGCTTTCGAAATGTGGTGCTACAGATGAATGCTGAAGATTAGATGGGTAGATCACATAACTAATGAGGAGGTATTGAATAGAATTGGGGAGAAGAGGAGTTTGTGGCACAGCTTGACGAGAAGAAGAGACCAGTTGGTAGAACATGTTCTGAGGCATCAAGGGATCACAAATTTACCATTGGAGGGCAGCGTGGAGGGTAAAAGTCGTAGAGGGAGACCAAGAGATGAATACACTAAGTAGATTCAGAAGGATGTAGGTTGCAATAGGTACTGGGAGATGAAGAAACTTGCACAGGATAGGGTAGCATGGAGAGCTGCATCAAACCAGTCTCAGGACTGAAGACCACAACAACAACAACACAAAATCATATGAATTCTTTCAATGAAACATCTGAAACAGTTTTAACCGATGCAAGAATGGATAGCATACATTGTATCGGTATAGAAAAGAGCTGGAAATGGAAATGCCGTGTGGCTGGGTCCTCCCGTCGGGTAGACCGTTCGCCTGGTGCAAGTCTTTCGAGTTGACGCCACTTCGGCGACTTGCGTGTCGATGGGGATGAAATGATGATGATAAGGACAACACAACACCCAGTCCTTGAGCGGAGAAAAGCACCGACCCAGGCGGGAATCGAACCCGCGCCCTTAGGTATGACATTCCGTCATGCTGACCACTCAGCTACCAGGGAAGGACAAAGAAAAGGTCATGTTTGAGGAGGATGATTCATTTTAAAGTATACAAAAATGGTATTATAACAAGCAAAAACAAAGATATCAGTACAAGTAACAGGAGAGGTACTGTCTAATATACGTTTACGAGAGGATTAGACCATGTTCGAAAATTTTGAGGTTGTTATTTGACCATATAAACAAGAAAGCTTATCTCGATTAACATCAGTCACCAGGATTCTATTTTTTGAGATTTATTTATTGATGGTTATAAAATTCTCCTGTTTTTTTCCTGATTCATTACCATTCTATTCTGAGTTTTAATAACACAGTGTGTAAGTAGGCTGTTTATGTTTTCTTTATGTAAGTAGGCTGTTTAGGTTCTTATATTGGTAACGCCGCCGCCACGTAGCGCTCTCTGTATGAAAATCACTGGCTGTGCTGTGTGCAGCCTGTGGCTAGTTTGCATTGTTGTCTGCCATTGTTGTCATGAACTGCTATAGCTGGATGTGAACAGCGCGTAGCGTTGCGCAGTTGGAGGTGAGCCGCCAGCAGTGGTGGATGTGGAGAGAGAGATGGCGGAGTTTTGTAATTTGTCATGAACTTCTATATATATACTATGACTATTAAGGTAAATACATTGTTTGTTCTCTATTAATATCTTTCATTTGCTAACTATCCCTATCAGTAGTTAGTGCCTTCTGTAGTTTGAATCTTTTATTTAGCTGGCAATAGTGGCGCTCGCTGTATTGCAGTAGTTCGAGTAATGAAGATTTTTGTGAGGTAAGTTATTTGTGAAAGGTATAGTTTAATGTTAGTCAGGGCCATTCTTTTGTAGGGATTTTTGAAAGTCAGATTGCGTTGCGCTAAATAATATTGCGTGTCAGTTTAAGCACAGTCGTGTACAATTGTTCTAAGGGGACGTTTCATATGTCGACCCTTAGCCTAGGATATCTCACTGGAATCTTCTGATTTTTTTCTTGTAGTTTGTGTATTTAGTGTAGCTTTTGTTTATTGCTAGCGCGTAATTATAGAGAGAATTTCCTTGGTAGTTGTGGTTTTTCATTGTTGCACAGTAAAACAGTTGTGGCATGCATGTAGATTTGCACCAAGTATTTCGCAGCTGCGCTTGCAATTAACTAGATATTATTTTCAGTTCTATGTTAATGTGTTCTCTTATTTTTGCTCTTCTAATTGTGTTTTTTTTTGTGTTGTCGTGTGAAATATTGTGACAATAATGCCGTGTGAAAAACGTAATACTAGGCTCCAAAGTAAACTGAGAAATGACAGTGAAGACGAAAGCAGTGTGTTAGCGCCACCGAGTAATGAATTAACTAATGTTCAAAGTAGTAATTTGGTAATTGTACATAGGGAAATGGAGCGGGATGCAAACAATGGTGTAGACAGTGAAACAATTAGTGGACAGGGAAGCATTATCGATCGATCGGTCGGCAACAGCTCCCCTCAGGAATCCGAAATGACAGAACACAATATTGCAAATACTGTAGACTTAGGTTTTGGGTCCTCACCGTTTTCTCAAATGAGTCAAGACACATTTTCTGCTTGTCAAAATGTGAATGTTGCCGGTGCAAATTCACTGCCGAAAAGCACTGAGGAACATGTTTCAGACACCAGTGCATTGTTATTACAGTTAATGCAACAAATGGGACAAAAGCTTCAAAAGTTAGACACAATGGAACAAAATCAGAGACAAACACAGCAACAGTTAGACACAATGGAACAAAAGCTTCAAAAGTTAGACTCAGTGGAACATACGCTTGAACAAACACGTGAAGATTTAACTACTGAGTTACATAAAATCGAATCGAAATGTCAAAAGGTCTGTAATGACGTAAAAACACAAATTTGTGAGCATTTTCAATCTATTTTTTCGCGGCATGAAAATGCATTACAGAATCACGAAGCAGCCATAAAAGAACTGCAAACTATTGTTCACGAAAATCATGAGACCTTGCAAGCTAAAATTGACTCAGTTGCATCTACCGATTCGGTTACGCAACTTGCAAAAACTCAGGAAAACTTAAAGGATACAGCAGATACTCTGAAAATTGGTTCAGAAAAACACACTGAGGAAATGTGTTCATTATCGGAGAAAGTAGCCGAACTTTCGGATCAGGTCACTAACTTATCTACAAAGGTAGATGATGATCTGAATGACACAAGACCCGTAGCCTTCACTGACACAGAAGAGTATGAACAAATAAGAAAATTCAAACAAAATCAAAATCAAATCAATATACAGTACAAAAGAGAAATCCGGGAAGTACAAGATCAGTTGACGCAGGTAATACAAGAATTACATATTTCAGAGGACACTCGCGCTCCAACATGGGAAGAGGAACTTAGAAATACGGAAAAGCCACAAAATAATAACACAGGGCATTTCGGTAATTATGAAAGAAATTGGCAAGGTACACCGAATTTTGAGATGGAACCGCCGACACGACGTAACAATGACCGATATGCTACTCGCCGACACGATGATTTTGACTATAAGCTGTTCATTACTACACGTAAATTCAAAACGTTTAAGAATTCTGCCAACGATATTCATCCACAAGCGTGGCTCCATCAATTCTCTCATTGTTTTCCTCCCAACTGGTCATTGGAGCACAGGTTAGAATTTATGTGTGGCTACTTAGAGAATGAACCAGCTGTAAGAATGCGATCGGTCATTCACGATTGCCACAGTGAAGGAGAATTTTACCATGCCTTCCTCTCAGCGTATTGGTCTCAAGCCACACAAGACCGAGTAAAACATAGCATCATAATGATGAAACAATTCGAACAATCTGAATTTTCAAGTCTTGTGAAATATTTTGAAGACATGTTGCACAAGAATCGGTACCTGTCAAACCCATACAGCCCCTCAGAACTCATCCGCATTTGCTTAATCAAACTGCCTGAACATTTACGACACATTATTTTAGCAGGACGTTGCAAAGACGACATTGAAGCTTTTCAGGGACTCCTACAAGAATTAGAAATTGACACAGACAGTCGTGGGATGCGAAAACGGGAAAACAATCACTACAGGTCATATCCGTCACAATTCCGTCACGACAGAAATAATAACTGGACATGTCAAGGCTATTCTTACAACGTAAATCGTGAACAAAACAGACACCACCCATATGACAACCACTGGCAGAGTAACAGTTACAGAGAAAGATCGCATTTCCGTAGTAATGAATATGACAGAGATTACCTTAGAAACAGACAATATGGGAACCAAAATAATTACTATCACAGGAGACAGAATAACTTTAGACGCAACAGTCCAGCGCGCAGTTACGACTCAGGGAGAAATTATCCACCACGTGACCGACAAGAAAGAAACTATGGAATCTACCGACATGACGACAGACGATATGATCGTAACAACAGACCTGAACTGCATCAGAACTGGCGGGATTCTCATCATGGTGAATTTGTAGAAGTTAGGTCTCCTAAGCCCAGTAACGAAGCACGCCAACAAAGAAACAGACAATGACTTGCACCACAGGCAGCCACTTGCACCGGCTGGCTCAGAGAAAAATAACATAGACGCTAACCTTGAGAAAAATTTTAGCACTCCTCACCGACGTATACCGCATGATAATGCCGTTCAAGTTGAAACTCTGCGTACTGAGAAGAGCAAAGGGTTACACTACATCTCACATGTAAAACCGTTTATTGAGAAATAAACTGTTTTTTGAATTTAGTCTTTGCTATAAAATTTTTCACTTCACGTTACTAGTACTCTTTGTCACACTTACAAACTATTAACATGCAACTATGTTTTAAAGCTAACTAACTATCCAGTCAAAAACATAGGTAACTTAGACAAGTAATTGCGAATGCATTGTTATTGCGAACAGACGACACAGTGTTGTTATGTATACATTCTTCCTTGTTAGTTGGACGCTTACATAACGAATATACGGCTTACATACTTAGAACATATACTACTAATGATATTTTAATCCAACATTTTGGTTTACTTGAAAATACATTCTGAATTAAAGTACTTTCTGTGAGATACCAGATGACACAGTGGTTAGTTTATGTGACAGCTACACGATTATATCACGACGTTACTAATGAGTGACAATTTACAATGTTGCTTTTGCGGTGTATCTGTTTTATATCTGCACAGTTTTTCGGAATTATTCTGGAAAGTAAAACATGTTTTAGTAGTAACTTTGGTGGTATAGCTACAAGGAGACAGCCTTTTCCGTAGCACAACAATACGTCACAGCACAGTACTTTCATCAGCACAACAATAAGCGTAATAACTAAGATATCTATACGCAAAGCATTTCACTTTTGTTTATCGTGCGGTCAGTACATTGACTTCTGCAGAACTCAGCTTTTGGAGGACGATAACTACGACACTTCCACAGAGATTATCTTACAACAAGATGCACAGTTTAGCGCTACAGGACATGTATTTGAGTGATTAATTTTGTACTTAAAACATTTATTTTTAAAGATTTTTGAATTACAAAGAAAGTTTTCCGTGATACATTTCATTCCATTGCTGTAATCTGTAACACCTGAGGGTATAATTACAATAAACCTCAGGGGGGTACACGCCTACTTTGTGTACCATGTGTTTGGCAAGCATAAGGAGCCCTAGCTAATATGGTATTTGCTTATACAATTTAACACATCGGTACCATATTTCTCTAACACATAAATTACACAGGTATCTGATCATTTAACAGAGAAACAAACATCTTTTTACTACATCAGTGACACATGTTTACGCAATTACAGAGTTGGATTACTTCACACTTACGAAATTGTATTTTGTCTGTACTTTGTGCACTGTTCATATTTTTTTGGAATCATTGTGATACTATGAGAGCTTTGAATGATGTATTTGGTATGGGATCACGAATTTTAAAGTATGTTTGAGGCAGATGACACTTTTGACATGAGCAGAGAATTTTTTTAGGTTTTGAAATTATTGGAGGAAACTACGACGATTTTGAGAATTGACTGAGATGTTATGATATTTTTACGAGGACGATGTGTATTATGCTGTAAGATTTTGTTTCTACACATTTGCAACGCAAATTCTTGACCTGTGAAATATTTTTATATGAGACTGTCACTGTAGCGGAAGCTGCTGTCGTAAATATTTCCGTAAGAAAGTTAAGTGACCACCTGCACGTGCGTCGTGGGCACACAGCTGTGTCAGACACCTGGAGAACAAGCCTTTTCAGACGCTCAGGTAGAAAAAAAAAAGTGAGGCCATTATCCTCGCTTTTGACATACCTTTGTAGAAAGCACCGCAAACACGACACGCTTACATCTGCACACCTGATTATGACAAGCGTCTTTCTCTAGAATTGAGGGAATTTTTACTGTGTTATGAAATGCCATATGGCTAATGAATGATGTTTCATGCCGTCCTTTGTACATATTTGCTCATTTTCTTTAATATCTAGTTTCTAGCTGCACTGCAGCATTGGTTAAAATAAAATTTAATATATGTACTAATATAGTTATTTTATGCCTACAGATCCAGTCAATAAGAAATTTGTGATCTACTTCCAAGAAAACGAGTGCACATAAATAGACATTTCCCTTCACAGGAATTGCATAAATAATTTCTTTACGATTTGGTAACTTATCTGCTAGTGTAAGTTCTCGTGATGCATCACTTTAGTGTTAAGATGTGACATAGGTATTAAACATGGCCATTTTTACTGTAATATTTTTTCTGCTTGAGCTATGTCATGTTTAGGTATAAGTTGCTGCTGTTTGCCAGGCATAGTGTTACTGAATTTGACTTTGTGTTACTCTTCTAAGCTAGTTTTACTACTGTTTTATTTTTCTTGTTTGCTGCACAGTGCCTTATATTAGTTGTAGTACTGCAATTGCTTTGCCTATTTAAAATTTTTGTCCTTGATGTTTGTGTTAATTGTTTTATGCTGCTGCATTGCCTCGTCCCTTAGTTTAGCATCTGAGCTCAGTAGATTTAAGTTGGCTTAAGAGGGGGTAGCCTCTAAGAGAATGATTTGCAATGAATTTGAAGAAATGCACTGAGAAGTTATACGAACAAAGTACAGGTATAGGTAGGATTTTCTTGGAAATAAATAATGAGGTAAGACATATGTGAAATAAATACAGAAAGCATGCTTGGACAGGATTTTTTTGGTGGAAGGAAAGGTTGAAATAAGACGAAAGATCTATGGAATGAAGATTTGGGATGGACTGCAGTACCAAATGTTACAGTGAAAACGAACCCTGTCCATTCCTTTTGTGTTATCCCACTATGTGTTTGTGTACCCTTGTGTAGTTGTTTTCTTCCTGTCTCTGTGTAGTTTCATAGAATTTTTTCTTCTTCTAATACTAAGCTATATTCACTATGATGAGGAATACTGTTATCCTCAAATATAATTGGCATTAATAATATGTTATTTACCTTGTAAAGATGCTTAGACATTATTTATTCTGTTTTGTTTTAACGATCATGTGTAAAGTTGATGTTTCAAAAGTTATTCTGATCGTTTATGTATTTACTTATGTCCTAATTCCTGTAACACTGATGTATATGTTTATTTCTATTCTGTTGTAAAGCCTGTACTACAAATGTTATCTGTATTGTTATGTTCTTTAAAGATGTATTTTGTACCTTTGTAATTGTATTCTCATGTTATAAAATGGTAATTGACACCAGTTCATCATATTAGTAACTTGTAAGTTACATTTCACTGCACACGTTTCCGTTGGTCATAGTATATGGACAATATGTGAGAAGTAGGGACTGTTAGTGTTTGCACGTGTGTTGATAATTCAGCAAGGGACTGGATAACAGCATTGCTGGTTCTAAGGACAATTCCAAAAAATTTGTGAGTGCACAAGTGGTGGTTATGGACTTGCTATATTATCTGCAAGACTCTTCAATGGTGATTGTGCACCTGCACAGTCACAACAGATGGCTGCTGCCCATCTCTACAAGTACAGTGGGTCTGCATCTTTGATGGCCCACCAATACCATTATTTCTACAAGGACTGCAGTGGGTCTACGCCTCTGGTGGCCCACCAATACCATATTCTCTACCAGGACTACAGTGGGTCTGCTCTGTGATGACCTACCTAACAATCTTCTTCAAAACGCCGAATGACTCTGCTGTGGATTTGCTCTGTTGTGGCCCATTACCTGTCAGCATGTCAAGAGTCAGCACTGTCTTTCAGTTGGAAGGACAACACTACTTCTTCAAGACTGCATGGAAATCCACTACTTCCGTGTGCATTGTCTTTTACTGCTCAGACTTAGAAAAAAAAAAAACACTGAAATTTTACTGTGATGAACAATCTGGACTGTCTTTATGGACTGTGAGACAATTTTAGGTTTTGACCAACATTGTATAAATAAGTGTGTGCATTTGATATCTTTGTTATTGTAATTATGAAAAATTTTTTCAAATCATTATTGGCCACTGGCCAAAAAAATTTGTAAAATTTTTTGTGGGGAGCATGGGGGCTATGTAAGTAGGCTGTTTATGTTTTCTTTATGTAAGTAGGCTGTTTAGGTTCTTATATTGGTAACGCCGCCGCCACGTAGCGCTCTCTGTATGAAAATCACTGGCTGTGCTGTGTGCAGCCTGTGGCTAGTTTGCATTGTTGTCTGCCATTGTTGTCATGAACTGCTATAGCTGGATGTGAACAGCGCGTGGCGTTGCGCAGTTGGAGGTGAGCCGCCAGCAGTGATGGATGTGGGGAGAGAGATGGCGGAGTTTTGTAATTTGTCATGAACTTCTATATATATATTATGACTATTAAGGTAAATACATTGTTTGTTCTCTATTAATATCTTTCATTTGCTAACTATCCCTATCAGTAGTTAGTGCCTTCTGTAGTTTGAATCTTTTATTTAGCTGGCAATAGTGGCGCTCGCTGTATTGCAGTAGTTCGAGTAATGAAGATTTTTGTGAGGTAAGTTATTTGTGAAAGGTATAGTTTAATGTTAGTCAGGGCCATTCTTTTGTAGGGATTTTTGAAAGTCAGATTGCGTTGCGCTAAATAATATTGTGTGTCAGGTTAAGCACAGTCGTGTATAAATTGTTCTAATTGGACGTTTCAAGTGAATACCCGAATTAAGAAATAAACGACTGATGAAAGCCTACCAGTACCTTCACGTGCCCTTCATTCCTTTGGCATGAGCACTACTCAACAACTTTCACCTTTTTTACGTTCTAGGTTTACCCCTTGTCCTTTTATCATAGTGTACGGCATAAACAATTCATGTTTCCGAACCATAAATGTGTCTTGGATAATTCTATATTTCTTGGTCTATTCTCGCCAACAGCCTCTTCAACGTTCACCATTTTTCCCAACTTCGTGATACAATTAATTCCATATCTTCAGACAGTACCATTTCTTATAACAATTCTCCTCTTAAGTCTTATCCAGGGCTTTAAGAATTTATGATACAATGACCTGTAAGACAATAACTTAAATCTAAAACGCTTACCTTCAAGCAAATATGCAATATACATTCTAGATCCTTACGCAAATTAGTTTGTTTTTCTCAACATTCTAACAAAGAGCTCTGTTTGATCTTTATTCCTGAATCAAAGTCCAGCTGAATTTAGTATTAGTTTGCTACGAACTTTCCCGGAAATGTCATTATCTTTTATCGAAGTTCATTGCTTTCCTGGTGAGCGGTGATTAAAAACCCTTCAGGGATCGTTTAGTCGATTCCCAGTTCTCAGTTAACATACCGTGTCTGCTTTTGAATTACTTTCATTCTTCACGTGAATTCTATGGTTCTGAAGCATTTCCTGTTCCAAACGTTCCGGAACGTCCCGCAAGCTATCTATCAATACTTACTTGTCAGCACATTGTGTAGGTGGCTCGTTCAAATAATATGCCGTTGAATTTGTAATTTACGAAAGTTCAAAAAATTCATAAGACTTGTATCACTTACAGATATTGAAGCGGCTTACCAAAGCTGTCTTTAAAACCTGAAATAAATAAGTACAACTGGAAAGATGTTAATCTGAATTATTACATAATTTTAAAATCAACCAATAAAAAATTTGGGACGGAAGTTTACTCTTCACCTCGGTCCATGGGCACAAATGATAAGTTGTAGTTGGATAGTAGAACTAAAACAGAGAAACGAGCACACTGTTAAAAATCACAAGATACGAGTTAATGCAAAAACATAGAGCAAAACCGTCGTGACACTAAGTTAATCAGTTAGAAACAGAGTAATAATCAGTGTATGACTAACCATAAATCTTCAAAACAATAACTTAAAATACCAAGAAAGTAAAAGAATTTTAGATCATTAGCACAAATATTAAAAGCATTTACAATAAAACTAATGAAATAAACTGATAGCTGAGGGTAAATAATTAATTTACAAATTCTTTCTTTTGTTTTGACACTACGGGGAGCACAACAAGTAGCGTAAAAGCTGGTGATGGTGCAATAGATGGTTGCAAAAACATACTGTCTTAAGGCCACCTGCAAGAGAAATTCTTTCAAGTAACGCCTTAAAACAGTTGGTCTAGTAGAGGTTGGCTTGACCATGGGTTAACCTCTAATTATACTGTTAACATACCAATGCATCGAAACATATGTGATGCTAACCATATGAGTGCAGCTCAGCGACTTCTTCGATGTGCTTAGATTAGTTCCAAACACTGTGCCAATCATCAACGGCCAACATGCTGCAGACTGTAAACGGCTTCAAATAGTTGCACACTGAACAAGGTGCACAACGTGATGGTAAATGGCGTCAAATCGCTGCACACTAGCTGGGTAGACCCTGTGTAGGTAAAAGCCTGCCGAACTTGACCACCAAGTCTGACAGACTTGTGGCGACAATCAAAATTGTCACTACACCACTTGCAGACAGGCGATGTCAGTTCGGCACCGCTAAACACACACTGATTCTACAGTAACCGTCTTAAGTCTGAGGAATCTGAGGAATCTAATATGGGCCGGCCGAAATTCGTAAGAGTCCGCCTGTTCGCCGTTAGCACAGAATCATACCTTAGTAGAACGACTGCTACGCCACCTAGTCGGGCACTGCAGCGGATTTTGGCCGACGATAACGTGCAGAATTGATGACATTCGATCTATGGCACTGGAGACAGTACCACACTGGTTCATTATCCTCTTATACATTGCCGCGCTGAGTAACCTCTCGGCTTGAGGTACTATGTCACGGATTACGAGGCCCCCCACGCCGGAGGTTCGAGTCCTCTCTCGGCCATGAGTTTGTGTGTTGTTCTTGGCATAAATTAGTTTAAGTAATGTGTAAGTCTCGGTACCGACGACCTCAGCAGTTTGGTCCCTTAGGAATTCGCACTCATTTGAACATTTCTTTTACGTTACTTACAGAAAAACTCTTATTATTTATTTCAAGGTAAGATGACATACATCATTACCTAGAGAGCTTATCTGGCCCAAGGTTTTCTGTTGCTATTGACCTATGTTTGAAAATCTTTAGCAACAGCTTAAATATTTACACAGTTTGACCTGTCAACTTCTACACCGTACTAATTTCATTAGAAAACTACTCATTCTCGATACAGGCAGAGATAATCTGTCTCCATGAACTTCTTGAGTTTCTTGTTCGCTGGTTCTAATCTGGTTTCTATATCCAAAATAAACGACGTCATGCTTATTTTAACTTGCTGAAACCTCCCTTCCAGGTTTTCTTCCATACATCTTAACATCAAACGCAAGTTAGATCGTTTTCAAACAGTTCTGTTCCAGCAAACAGTTAATCTATTTTTAAAAACTTTAGAACTAAATCTGCTACGGTAGCAGTTACTTCTGTAAAATATCTGGGAGTATGCGTGCGGAACGATTTGAAGTGGAATGATCATATAAAATTAATTGTTGGTAAGGCGGGTACCAGGTTGAGATTCATTGGGAGAGTCCTTAGAAAATGTAGTCCATACAAAGGAGGTGGCTTACAAAACACTCGTTCGACCTATACTTGAGTATTGCTCATCAGTGTGGGATCCGTACCAGATCGGGTTGACGGAAGAGATAGAGAAGATCCAAAGAAGAGCGGCGTGTTTCGTCACAGGCTTATTTGGTAACCGTGATAGCGTTACGGAGATGTTTAGCAAACTCAAGTGGCAGACTCTGCAAGAGAGGCGCTCTGCATCGCGGTGTAGCTTGCTCGTCAGGTTTCGAGAGGGTGCGTTTCTGTATGAGGTATCGAATATATTGCTTCCCCCTACTTATACCTCCTGAGGAGATCACGAATGTAAAATTAGAGAGATTCGACCGCGCACGGAGGCTTTCAGACAGTCGTTCTTCCCGCGAACCATACGCGACTGGAACAGAAAAGGGAGGTAATGACAGTGGCACGTAAAGTGCCCTCCGCCACACACCGTTGGGTGGCTTGCGGAGTATAAATGTAGATGTAGATGTAGATCACAGTAATTCAGTACATACATTCCTATTTACAAAAACTACGATACTTTGTTTCAACATAAATGCAGCGCTTAAATTTTATTATCCTGCTCAATCTGCAATTCTAGCGACAACAATTCAGCATGTTTTCAAGTCTAATCCAGTCTTCTGTACACCAAATATGTTGGTCCACAACTGACCGTCACAGTGAATCAGTCAGTATGATATACTATCTGGCATTATAGCAGTAGGCAGTGAATGTTATATCTACTGAGATGGCCGGCCGTGGTGGCCGTGCGGTTCTAAGCGCTCCAGTCCGGAGCCGCGCTACTGCTACGGTCGCCGGTTCGAATCCTGCCTCGGGTATGGGTGTGTGTGATGTCCTTAGGTTAGTTAGGTTTAAGTAGTACTGAGTTCTAGGGGACTGATGACCACAGCAGTTGAGTCCCAAAGTACTCAGAGCCATTTGAACCATCTACTGAGATGAGTTGCATTCGTAAGTTGTCGTTGAAGTGTGCGACGTATGCGAGTAGCTCGATACGTTTGCCGTTCGTCCTTGTGGAATTTCACATGGATACAACACTTACGCAGTAATCTAATTACTTAAAATGGTTTACCAAGTGTAATTCCTTAGTTTTAATATCAGAGATTTTGTAAATTGGAAGTTGTTCCGGTATTACATCCAGATTCATTTCTTTAAGGTTCGTTCCAAAATTATCTTACTTTCTAATGGAACCGTTTCTACTCTATCCCGCTTGTTTGCATTCGCCGGTGGCACGTTCATAGCACACTTCCAATGCACTGAGGAGATACTGCAACGCCGCTGGCAACCTAGAGCTGTCGTCATGATTAAAATCGTTCGAAAGTTTAGAAATCTCGACTGCCTTTCCTATTTTCCGTTTACATTACTGTGGTACATACCCCGACCGTAAGTGTCACTATATTCAGCTACAGCTGACTTGCTGGGTTGCTTGAGGGTCACACATCGTTCGTGTTATATAAAAAGTTCTTTAACTGCAGTACCTGCCTCCCATGTATATACTTTATCATACTAGCACCTAATTTCGTATAGTTTACCATTCTGTGATGGGTTTGCCCGATCTTTAGCCGATCTTGACAAATGTTCTATTTCACGATTGTGTAAAAAGACTGGCTTTAAATCTTTAACCCGGAGAATCCTCCCAAAGTCATCGATCAGGTTCTTAAAGTATGGCAGAAAAACAAGTTGTGCAGCTGCGTTCTCTTTCGCTCTCTCCTCTGGTACTTTCCTACGCTCCACAGGCTCTGTTTATTGACTTCGCGTTATAGCCATTTGTTACCAGTGTTTTTCGTTCTTTCAAAAGCATTCTTGTTTTAAACTGTGTCGCTGATGCGATATGCTCTTGCTGCCATCGTCCTCAGAACAGCTTGTTTCTGGCAGGGTGGTGGGGACAACTCGCACGCCGGTACCTCCGATATTTGAGTTTTCTATTTATTATGTGGTTATCATGGTTATCTAACTTTCTATCGGATCATCTGTAGGCAAGGACAGTGAAGAGGGCAAACCGAAAGCAATCCCTCTTTCCGCAGTGAAACAGATTTTAGTGTGGATGGTGTTGAGATATCTGTTAAAAACCAGCGGCTTCTGCTATTCACAAGGCTAGAAGACCAACAGAGCCAGTGTAACGGATCCATGGACTTCCTGCGAGAACCCTTTTGAAAGGCTCCTCGAAGACATCAACTATCAACAGTGACAGAAGAAAATGCATAGTTACTCCGTGCATTTTTTTTCTTTTGTCTTGCCACATGAAGTTACTACACCGCAGCCAGTGGTTCATTATCTCTGCTATGTCTGGCGATACCTTCTCGTCAAGTTGGTCCAAAAATGCATACGTTGGAAAATTTGTGAATGATGAATTTATGTCCGAGTTCTTCAATATAAGCGCTGAAGAAACGGTTATCTTTTGGAGCGTTCCCACAAAGTATCCAGAGTGCTTTACGAATGATCTTTCCAGCTAGGTGATGTAATTTTTTCAGTCATCAAACTTTACGGAAACGAGGGGAATATTGTCCTTAAATTAGGAATATCTGTTTTTGCGCCATATATTGTACAAACAGAGGGCTCATACGTCATATCGGAAGACTGACGCACTTACAATACCCGAGAAGTTTTAACGTCGCCAGTATAGGCCGCGAAGACCTATGTCCTACGCAATCTGTAAGCTGTCTGCACTACTGCATTCTGGAGTACTGATTTATTATTAGTTGACGATTTTTGTTACATTCGTCTGCCGTTGCAGGATATATGCTCTTCTATGTGTGCTATTTCTTTGCCCATCATCACTGCTGATTACAAATGAACACTAAGTGAATATCTCGTTTTAGCCTTCTGTTTTTGTTTTTTTTTTTTAATTTTTCTTTTGTGTACTCTCTAGTTTGTGCTTATTCTTCGTTGCTACGTGATCAGGTTTTATCAGTCCTGGTTTCTGTTCAAGAATTGTAAGATGTGCACCTATACTATATACTAGCAGGCAAAAATCCGCCATATAAGAAGAACTTCCCGTTCGGAATCAGATCCGCCGAAGTTTAGCTTTTGCTTCTACACCCGAGCTGCAAAGGGAACGCCCTTGGAGCAACCGGCATATCTGTCTGAGGAATGAGGGGCAGTACGGTTCCGAATTTGGTCTTCCAGGGCGATTATCGGATTTCGTGGTCTCCTACCGTCTATACTTCATGGTAACATCGCTGGCTGTAGCCGTATGTGTAATCTCTCTTACATGTAGGCCGCTATAATATTAGCTTCAGAAGGATATCAAAATGTTGATGTTTATCATATTACGGCCTCTCTACTTATGAATAGCTATAGTCAGTTTTGTCAAATTCGAGTAGAAAAAAATAGTATGACATTGTTAGAGACTGTATCCAAATTAAAAAGATTCATTTTTCGTCATCGAGGATAATGGTACATTTTCTTCTTGAAGAGCAAGAGGGTTACCTTAATTGTATCTGTTGAGTGTAGGTGATTGTAATAAGTGCATGTGGAGATTTAGTGTTTTAGCTTTGTTGATGACGGTGAGAGATAAATAAGGAGGTACCTGGTGGCGTCACACACCCTACTGATGTCGAAGAGCACCAAGAGAGCCATCGAGGTAAATGTCGCCATTCGACGGAGCCGAAAACTTTGCCACACATCACCACTGCACGAAACTGCGACTTGGTATTGAGTCGAAGACGATGGCACGTAGCCTCCTCTTTCCTGCTCTGTTAGTCAAACACTGTCGATAAAAATTCGAACAAGCTACCCGAAGTCGAGTGCCATCTTACAATAGGATCCGTACTAGGAAGGACTGATAGAGGAAATAGAGAAGATCGAAAGAAGAACTGGCGTTTTGTTACAGTTCATTTAGCAAGCAAGAACGCGTGACAGAAATGACCGACTCCATTGTCAAACTCTGTAACGGATGTGTGTCGGTCATCACGGTGTAGTTCATTGCTAAAGTTCCAAGAGCACACGTTCCTAGAAGAGTCAACAAATACATTGCTTCCTCGTATGTGTGTATTGCATAAAGCCCGTGAAGATAAAATCAAACAGAGATTCGAGGTCACACAGGCTTACCGGCGATCGTTCTTATATATATATATTGCGACAGTATCGACAGCTACGAGGGTATTAATTCCAGTAACTTTCAGATAACTTCGTTTCTAACACATCTTCGCTTGATGAAGTACCGTACAACAATCCGTGGGTAAATTATTCATGCATATTCGGTGAGTGATTCCTTTAGGAAACATATCTGTCACACAGACACCTCGTGCCTCCTCCATTAACTGGAATGTTCCGAGCGGCGGATAAAGGCTTTAAACACCTAGGCTTTTTATTTCCACGGATGTCTGAAAGAACAGATATCGTTGACAATCCACCGTTGTACGAAATACTTCGAAATATGGAACTAGATAATTATGTTTCTGGATGTGTAATTTTTAAGACCCCGATTTAATTTTTCACGAACGCGCTTTGCAGAGTATACTCGGCTAAAGAACATTAATACACAATAATGTCATATTCACCAGTTGCTATCGACCGTTTTTCTGTTCAGAGTTTGTGTTGGTGAGTTTTCTTCACGCATATTGGATCCAAGAGAAATAAAGTTATTTGTCTGTTCTACCTGTGAAATTTATGTATTGGTAAACTGTATTTTTGGCTCTTAGCGTATCTGTTGTAACTGATTATGTGTTTCAGCCTGGAGAAAATACAAATGACCATGACTAAATTCGGCCGTTACAGGCCGTCTTTGAATAGTAGCTTGTTTTCATTTCGACGCAACCAAATTGTAACTATCCTGTGGAGATGTGCCATTACCTGTAATGGCTTAATCTAGTCTGATCACTTATGTCTTCTCGGAGCTTTGGCTGAAATGAAAGAAAAAGTGAGTTGTAACTTATTAATAGTTATCGTATCTCTCCAAGACAAAACGTCTACTCTGGCAGTCTGTTATTCGAAGCAGAATTTATCACTCTCAAAGAAGTGTCGGTATGCTAGGAGTATACCATAAAAACTGTTTGTTTTCCACCGCAGCTGCTCAGAAGTATGTGCCAAAATTACTTCTGCAATATGTATAGAAACATTCGTGAGAAGCTTTACGGATTTATTCCTTATTTAAAATCATTACGAAAGCTTTATGTGAACATGGTCCGAAAATCCTACTTTAAGGAGGCATAATAGAATTTATTATACATTTCACAAAAATGATACGTTTACCAAACACGTAAACATTTAGACAAATAACTCAAGGTGACCACCTCCCTCTTCGATGCTCCACCTGGGCCATACATCGTGGAAAAGTCCTGTGTATCTCGTATTTGATCGGATGCATTTTGGATACGCTCTCTCAAAAGATCGACACTGAATACTGCGGCTGAGTACACCAAGGACTTTAAATGACTCGAAGGAAAAATCCTTCTTCGGAGACTGGTTATCGATATATTGGTGAACTATCCTTGCAAAGTGAGGTTGAGCATGTAAGCTGTATTCGGCGTTCTTGTCTGGGTATCGCACGTGCCCTCATTTGACATGCCTCATGCAATCCTTGCGCCCGTTGAAGGTGATGTGGATACAGAATATTCATGCAGAACGTTCCAGATCTTTATGTGGTCGACACCTTCCTTTTCGCAATTCCCCTTGTACTACTTGATGGTGTACTACCCATAGCACCGCGAAACCATCGTTCTGGCGTAGGCATTGGTCTCTCTTCTCAAATGAGACTGTCTCTCGCAAACGTTGTTACAGACGTACGAACGACTTTGCACAAGGTAACTGCTTTTCAGGGTAACGCTTAGCACAGAGTTGTGCTGCGCCCGCATACACATGTGCTACGTCGCATTTCAGACACTCATCATATCGTTGTGAAACAGAACGAACGACGATCATACAAAACAAATTAACGAAAGAAATTCCACGACCAACGGTAAGCAAGAGAGCGAGTAAAAATGCCCACTTGAGGTAAATTACGGAAGTAGAAGTCACTACGTTCGTGCCTCAATAAAGATGGACAGCTGGTCCGGCGATTATAAGAACTAATTGTTTTGTAAACAAAAACCACCTTCTCCTGCTACATTGTTTTTTTCCTCCTGATGCGTTTCGCCTTTTGCTTTAAGGCATCTTCAGTGGAATGTATAATGACACACTTTTATTTTGATACGTGATATTTTTAGATTACAAAACAGTTCACGTCTTGCTTTTTACGTGAATAAGCGATTACTTCCAGTTCTTCGTGTTTTTTGATTGGCATCTGGGTTTTCTCTCAACGGGTCACATGCTGGAGGTCGTACTATAATTTCACTTAGGAACCGTAAGCACGTTTTCATTTTACGAACTTTTTTCTTCACAATTTCACTAATCCTTGCACTATTAGTCTCCTGTCGATGGTTGTAAAAATTTTAACGAAAACTGTAATGTCGTAACTGTGTGTTTACTTCATCTCTCTTCCTGTTCTGTTTAAATACAAAAATTGTAAATTTGTGGTAGTAAGGTCTTATGGGACCAAACTGCTGAGGTCATCGGCCGCTAAGCTTACGCACTACTTATCTAACTTAACACTAAGGACAACGCACACACACCCATGCCCGAGGGACGACTCGAACCTCCGCCGGGGGGGGGGGGGGGGGGGGGGAGCCGCCCGGACCGTGGCAGAGCCCCCCCCTAGACCGCGCGTCTACCACACGTGGCCGTTTAAGTACATATTGCCAACTTAACGAAGTCCATGCTGAAAAGTAACGTAGGTTTATTTCTGTTATCTCTATCTCTACGCACGTGCGTGTGTGGGTGCACTTGCATGTGCGTGTGTGTGTGTGTGTGTGTGTGTGTGTGTGTGTGTGTGTACGACGGTGATTATTCAGGTCGAGTTGTAGAAAAACAAAATTTTGTACATGGCTGCACGTTCAGAGACCGTGAATAGTTACAATTGAAAGAAAAACAGCCCTCGGTCGCTATATTTAAACGAATTAACCGGGTTACAACACTGCTAGGAGTGTCTTCCTCAGAATTTAAATCAAAGAATGGTCTATATTCTATAACATGGTCACAGACTTATGACTAAAGACGTATGGTAGAGTATAAGTACGGAATTATCGTACTTATATGTCATTTATACAATAATAAATATGCCAAAAGGACATTAGTCACAAAGATATGTAAGATAACTAATGCCCTTTTGGCATATTTATTATTTTATAAATGACATATAAGTACGATAATTCCTTACTTATACGCTACCATACGTTTTTAGTCATAAGTCTGTGACCATGTTATAGAATATAGACCATTCTTTGATTTAAATTCTGAGGAAGACACTCCTAGCAGGGTTGAAACCCGGCTAATTCGTTTAAATATAGTGACCGGCGGCTATTTTTCTTTCAAGTGGAGTTGTAAGAAAGTTGAATAAGAACGTATCAGCTGTCAGAGAGTGGTTGAAAGTTTTCGTTTTCAGCCGATTTGAATTTTGGTTTAAATATTTTGTGGAGGGATTCATGGGCGAGTGAGTGTAAAGGGGTTGGGTGGTATAATTATTGTAATAATAATCCTCTGTCGGAGCGTTACCCTATTATTTTACCTATTAATGTAAACAGTGAGTTGTATATCATATTCTTATGAACCTTTTAAAATGTTCTTACGTGGAGAATAAACCCCTAAACTTTGTGACATACGTTTTTCGCACACTCTGTGCCGTGAGGGAAGTACCGCCAGTGACACGAGCGTCAGTGCGCGCCTAGACGCGCGGTGGCGACACTCGACCGCCCACCGCGTCCGCGTCGCGTCGGTGCTGCCCAGACGCCTCCTTCCTGCCGCTCGCAGGCCGGAACGGCGAGCCTCGCTGACGTCAAAAATAGTTTAAAACCACGGTCGGCTTTGGCGGGCAGTCATTCGATCGTCTGACTGCGGCCTAGGACAGAAGTGATCGACACGATGCACTCCTCTGCCGTAGCCGCCCTGGCAGCGGTCGTTTCCCTGGTGACGGCGGCTCCTCGCCCGCTGTTCCTACCCTGCTCCAGACCTCAGCCGCGGGCCGTCGACGCGAGGCATCTGGTGGAGAGCGCCCCAGGCGAGCTGCTGTACCCGCCGTACACCGTGCTGCACCGCTGCGACGACGGCGCCGGCTGCTGCATTGGGCCGCTCTCCTGCCTCCCGCGGCGCCAGGAAGAGGTCCTCCTCGTTTTCATGGTTGCCAACGTCGTGAGAGGCGGCGCGTTCCGCGAGCAATTCCGTGTCGTCACTGCCAGCAACCACACCGCCTGCGGATGTGAGGACCTGACGCAAATGATACCTAGGTAGACTCCTCAGTGCTTCACCGTCGATGTAGGTCGATTCCAGTGCTACCTGGCACATTACAGACAATCTTGATGAACAGAAATTACTCGCAGTGAAATCTTAAGCGAATCTGCTGCTGAATCCCGGAAGCAGAATAAGAAAATGGCACAGTGAAAGTTGTGTGTGGCACTTATTACTGTCTGAAGTGTGGAAAAACTTAGAAAATCTACGCGTTCTGCTTCATCTATTTCATCTTTTCGTGTGTTAGAGAGAGACAAAGAGAGAGAAACAGATACGAGGGCTATTCGGAAAGTACGGTCCGACCGGTGGGGAAATAGCAACCACAGTGAAAATCACAAATGTTTTGTTGGTAGCACTTTGCTACACCTTCCGGCTAGTTCTCTACATAGTCGCTGCTCCGACTTATTCGTATCTCGTAGCGTTGTACGAACATCTCAATATCCTCGCCGTAGAAGGCAGCCGCTGGTGCTTTCCGCCACTTCTCTACGCTGGTCTGCAGTTTGTTCTCTGTGACACAGTGTTCTCTTCATTGCCAGCGGTTCATGTGAGCAGAGATGAACGTCAGAGGGAACCATGTCCTGGGTGTATGGAGGGTGATCAAACACTTGTCACTGAAATCGCGGCAGGGGCATCCTCATTCCCCCTGTAGTGTGCGTCCGAGAATTGTTATGAAGAAGAAAATGCTTGGCAGGTACGTTAAGTGGCGTTGCATGAAATCTCGCTGCGGGCTCCGACACTCGGAGGGAGACGCTGTTGTTTTAGGCATCTTTACGTGCTTATTGTGTGCTCAGAACTGAAAATAGTGACGCGACGCGAACGAAACGCATTTTAGAGAACTGACCAACGCATCTGTGCAAAGCTTCATCGGATTTTCACTGTAGTTTCCATTTCGTGACTTATTGTCGGACCTTGCTTTCCGAATAGCCCTAATAGATGGAAAGACAGAGAGAGAGAGAGAGACAGAGAGACGGAGAGCGAAAGACTAATTCCCGTCCTTTGTATACTCCTGTTTCCACATAATTCATAAACTTATTCAGATCTCAGCGTCACTTCCACTATTATCTGCTACTTTAGTTTTAATCGTTTTGTTTTTATTTGTATTTATTTATTTGTATTATTTATTTATTTAATATTATGAGTTTCTTACGCTTATTACTGGTGATTTTTTTGTAAATGAATTTTTTTGGCTGTGATGTAACTTCTGTTTATTTTACTGTATGACACTATTAGCTTTCTGCTTAGAAGACTGAAAATAAATATTGTTTGGCTTAGCCGAATCGTACCTTTTAACCTTATGTTAACATAACACTGTTGCATACAAACATCTGCATACAAACAAAATTAATATTCTGAAGTCTAATTCTCATTCTTAAACTGCACTGGTTGCATAAAAGGAATCAACAATTCTGAAGAAAAAATTCTACTAAAATTATCTTAACAGGTAAACACATAGACGCAGGAAGAATGCAGACACAAAAGGGTACACAAAAACACATAACAGAATAACACAAAACGAAAGGACAGGTTCTGTTTTCAATGCAACATTTAGTAATTTAGTACTGCAGTACTTGTAATGAACATTTTATACTTAATTTATGCTCATACCTGTTTTACTTTCTACCAAAACTACTTCATTTCCAACTAAAACTTCATTTAATTCTCCCCAACCTCTCTTAGTTCAACAGTGTTCCGAAAAAAAGTCCTATTTAAGCATGCTTTCTGGAATTATACTTTCACATATTTCTTACCTCATCATTTATTTCCAAGAAAATCCTACCTAAACCTTTTGTCACTATACCCTACATGCATCTGTTCATTTCCTTTTTCAGAATAAATTCCTATTTCTACAATGTTCTTTGGCCAAGCCTTTTCCTTATAGCTTCTCAATGCATATCTATCAAACTCATCACAGTCATTATCTTATATAGTATACCCCCTCTTAAACTAACTTAAATCTACTGAGCTCAGATATATAAACTAGAGAACGAGGCAATGCAGCAGCACAAAACAGTTAACATAAACCACAAAACAACAAAATGCAAATTTGTAGAGCAGGCAGCAAAAATAAATCATTGGCAAAACTGACTTAATACAGTAACACAACGTAAAATTCAGTAGAACAATGCCTGACAAATATCAGCAGCAAATGGAATAACTTAAACCTAAGCATGAGAATGCACAAGCAGAAAAAATATTACTGTAAAGACAGCAATGCAGATAAGGGAAATGTCTATTCAGATCTTAATGTCTATGTCACATCTTATCACTAAAGCGATGCACCACAACAATTTCAAAAAATGGTTCAAATGGCTCTGAGCAGTATGGGACTTAACTGCTACGGTCATCAGTCCCCTAGAACTTAGAACTACTTAAACCTAACTAACCTAAGGACAGCACACAACACCCAGCCATCACGAGGCAGAGAAAATCCCTGACCCCGCCGGGAATCGAACCCGGGAACCCGGGCGTGGGAAGCGAGAACGCTACCGTACGACCACGAGATGCGGGCCACAACAATTTATTCTACCAAAAAATTATAAGTCCTTGAAAAGAAAATTTTGTATGCAGTTCCTGTTATTAGTCCCTTCTCCTTGTTATGCTTCTTTCCTTTCCTAGTGCTCCTGTTTTAAGAATGTGGATCATAAAATTATTATTTAATGGATCTGTCAACAGAAAGTATTTACATTAGCATATCTATTAATTTTTATTTTATTTTATAAAACCAATGCTGCAGCACATCTAGAAACTACATATCAAATAAAATAAGCAAATATGTACAAAGAAAAGCATAAAAACATCATTCACCAACCATATGGCATTTCATAAGTCAGTAAAAATTCTCTCAACTCTTGTAGAAAGACGCTTGTAACAATCAGGTGTGTAGACATAAGAATATTTCTCATCACTTCATAAGCATTTCACTAAGTAGCACAAAATGAGCTCCACAGTGTACAAATAGGTTTCCAAGTAATAATGTGTCTTGTTTGTGGTGTGTTCTGCAAAGAAATGTCAGTAGCGAGGTCAATGGCCTTTCTTTTCTGCAACTATGCGAGCGCTTGCGGAAGTGCGGCAAGCTTCAAAGTTGTTGAAGCGGCATAAGGAAAGTTTAAAGCCCACACAACACTAGGTATATTTGAAAGCAGCTAGCGCGCAGCTTAGCGCAGCATTACGTCAAAGTCACGTACACCTTTTACCAACATACTTAAGATAGCAATAATCAGCTACAGTGACAGTTTGATACAGAATAAAAAATTTCACAGGTTGAAAATTTGCGATAGAAGTGTATAGAAACGAAATCTAATGAGTAACAGTGCCCAATAACTTCCGTCAGCATGCTGGTACTCATATTCATATATATACTCACCTTTCATAATTATTAAAGTACGATTCTCAGTTTTCAACATCATTTTTCACAAATCAGAGTCCCTAAACCCTACTCATTATTCATTACCTCATTACACATATACATATTCGTCAATACTTCTTCAACCCTATATCATCATAAACCTGTAGCATACTCATATTCTGCATATAGCATCATGTTATTGATCATAAATGTATCTCAACATCATAATACACATTGTCGTCGTAATAACATCATCATAAGAGATCAATCAAAATCTCTAAATCCCCATAGCTTCTCACAATAACCTCAAAACCTCTAAAAAAATTCTCTGCTCGTTTCAATACTGTCATCTACCACAAACGTACTTCAAAAATCATAATGCCATACAATATACATCATTCAGTTCTCTCACAGTATCACAATGGTTGCGAAAATATATATGAACAGTTCACAAAATGCAGACAAGGTACAATTTCCTAAATGTGAAGTAATTGAACTGTGTAATTGCGTAGCAATGTGTCACCGACGTAGTAAATGTTCGTTTCTCTCATTAAAATGACCAGATAGCTGTGTAATTCTGTTACAGAAATATAGTAGCAATATGTAAAATTATATAAGCAAATACCATATCAGCTAGGGCACCTTGCACTTGCTACATGCATACTACACAAAGTAGGCGTACTGTTATTTAGTGCCTGGTCCATGACCCTACACGCAATTATCAAATTACTGTCTTAAATATATATCATTTCGTTAGAAGTTGATAGTAACACACTACTCTCATTTTCACTGTAATTTCTCAGTTTACTTTCAGCCTAGTATTACACTTTTCACACACCATGATTGTCCCAATATTTCACACGATACACAGAAAAAACACAATTTGAAAAGCAAAAAGAAGAAGATACACTAAAATAGCACTGAAAATAATCAATATCTAATTAGTTACAAAAGTGAGTGCAAAATATTTAGTGCATATCCACATGCATGCCACAACTGCTTTGCTCATTACAATACTCTACAACAATAAGAAATTACAACCACAAAGGAAATTCTCTATACAATTATGTGCTAGCAATAACAATAACTAATTTCTAATCATACACTAATTATTGAAACTACAAGAAAATCAGAATTTTCCAGTGAGGAATCCTCAGCTAAGGGTTGACAGGTGAAACTTCTTTATTTAATTTTTCTGCTTATGTTGCTAAGTGAAATTGAACGTACTGTCTCTTTACTTATTCTTATCTTCTCAACACTGACCCACAATTTGCCCTGACAAACAGAACTCAAACTTTTCCTATTCATTAATTGCTCACAATATTCAAGCATAACGCGATCTGACTGCTTTAAATTTGATAACATGACTTCAAATAATTAATACAAAAGAATGGCCCTGAGTTAGATGAAATCCTGACAATAACCCATACATATCATAAGTCACTTACCTCACAAAAAATCTTCATTACCCGAACTACATAAATTCTGAAAGCCACCAATACTGCCAGCTAAATAAAAGATTCTAACTACTGTAGGCTCTAACTACTAATAGGCATGTGATTAGCAAAGGAAAGATTTTGTTGCAGAGCAAATTTTACCTTAATCAAGTGACAACCAGTCCAAAAAAAATTATACCTCCAGCACTGCTAATTATTAAGCTCTAACCTCCATCACTACTGACTACTCACATCCAACTTTCATCACTGCTGGCTGTTCACCTCCAACTTCCATAACTGCTGGCGATTCACCTCCAACTCGTAGTGTCCAGCCACAGAGTCTCTTACAGAGTGTGCACAGCGCTGTCAGTGTTATTAATGCAGACCGATACATAGCGCTCCCAACATACAAACACATAAACAGCCTACTGTAAGTAGTTCGTCAGCTAGCATCGCGGGGCTGAGTGCACCATCTTCCAGTCCCTCACCAAAGAAGAATACCTTCCAGTACCGGGAATCGAACACGGATCCTCCGAAAGGCAGCTACCCAAGCTGACCACCCATCTAAGGAGGTGAACCAATCATATAGAGCAGAACGTACCTTCAAATGTCTGATCTACAAATAAATTGATGTATGGATGAAATCTTGTTGACGTAGTTTCCAGTCGGAAGGGTGGTTTGATGCAGCTCTCCATGATACTCTATATATGTGCGGGATTCCTCATTTACAAGTAACTACTGCAACCTACATCCTTCTGAATGTGCCTTTTTTCCCCCGCACACTTGCCTTCAATAATAAACTGACACCGAGCGAGGTGGCGCGGTGGGTAGCACAATGTACTCGAATTCAGGAGGACAACAGTTCACACCTACATCTGGCCACCCTGATTTAGGTTTTCCCTGATTTCCCTAAATAGCTACAGACAAAAGTCGGGATGGTTCGTTTCAAAGAGCACGGCCGACTTCCTTCCCCATCCTTCCCTAATCCGGCGGGACTGATGACCCCATCGTTTTCTCCCTCCCCCCCGCCCCCCGCCCCCCCTCCTAAATCAACTAACCAAACAACCAAGTCAACTGAAGATCTCTTCATGTCCCTCAATGTGTGTTGTCAACCGATCCCTTCTTTTAGTCAAGTTGTATCACAAATTTGTGGTCTCCCCAATTCTACTCAGTACCTCCTCATTATGAATACACTGAAGCAACAAAGAAACTGTTACAGGCTTGCGTATTCAAATACATCTACAGCATACTCCGCAAGCCACCTAATGCTGTGTGGCGGAGGGTACCTTCGATACCACTATCTGATCCCTCCAACCCTGTTCCACTCGCGAACAGTACGTGGGAAGAATGACTGTCAGTGAGCCTCTGTATTGGCTCTAATTTCTCGAATTTTTTCCTCGTGGCCAGTACGCGAGATGTATTTGGGTGGGGGGGGGGGGAAGTGCTGTCCCGAAATTTCAGTAGTAAATCTCTTCAAATGGCTCTGAGCACTATGCGACTTAACTTCTGAGGTCATCAGTCGCCTAGAACTTAGAACTAATTAAACCTAACTAACCTAAGGACATCACACACATCCATGCCCGAGGCAGGATTCGAACCTGCGACCGTTGCGGTCGTTCGGTTCCGGACTGTAGCGCCTAGAACCGCACGGCCACTCATGCCGGCAGTAAATCTCTCCGTGATGCACAACGTCTCTCTTGTAACGTCTGCCAGTGGAGTTTGTTTAGCGTCTGTGTTACGTTCTCTCGCCAGCTGAACGATCCCGTGACGAAACGCGCCGCTCTTCGTTGGATCTTCTCTATCTCCTCTGGCTTCCAGCGGCTATCTGATTTCGTGAAGACTGCCAGTCTCGCTAGCGGGATGAAAGCAGAGCTCACCATCTGCAGCATCGTCGACAGGACTGACTGCGGACCTTTGGTACAGAGCCGAGTGGAGGGTCTGAATCAGAGGCTGAGACGGTTCTGCGACCGTGTGGGCTGCAGATTCCTCGACTTGCGCCATAGGGTGGTGGGGTTTCGGGTTCCGCTGGATAGGTCAGGAGTCCACTACACGCAACAAGCGGCTATACGGGTAGCAGGGGTTGTGTGGCGTGGGCTGGGCGGTTTTTTAGGTTAGATGGCCTCGGGCAAGTACAGAAAGGGCAACAGCCTCAACGGGTGCGGGGCAAAGTCAGGACATGCGGGGACCAAGCAGCAATCGGTATTGTAATTGTAAACTGTCGAAGCTGCGTTGGTAAAGTACCGGAACTTCAAGCGCTGATAGAAAGCACCGAAGCTGAAATCGTTATAGGTACAGAAAGCTGGCTGAAGCCAGAGATAAATTCTGCCGAAATTTTTACAAACGTACAGACGGTGTTTAGAAAGGATAGATTGCATGCAGCCGGTGGTGGAGTGTTCGTTGCTGTTAGTAGTAGTTTATCCTGTAGTGAAGTAGAAGTGGATAGTTCCTGTGAATTATTATGGGTGGAGGTTACACTCAACAACCGAGCTAGGTTAATAATTGGCTCCTTTTACCGACCCCCCGACTCAGCAGCATTAGTGGCAGAACAGCTGAGAGAAAATTTGGAATACATTTCACATAAATTTTCTCAGCATGTTATAGTCTTAGGTGGAGATTTCAATTTACCAGATATAGACTGGGACACTCAGATGTTTAGGACGGGTGATAGGGACAGAGCATCGAGTGACATTATACTGAGTGCACTATCCGAAAATTACCTCGAGCAATTAAACAGAGAACCGACTCGTGGAGATAACATCTTGGACCTACTGATAACAAACAGGCCCGAACTTTTCGACTCTGTAAGCGCAGAACAGGGAATCAGTGATCATAAGGCCGTTGCAGCATCCCTGAATATGGAAGTTAATAGGAATATAAAAAAAGGGAGGAAGGTTTATCTGTTTAGCAAGAGTAATAGAAGGCAGATTTCAGGCTACCTAACAGATCAAAACGAAAATTTCTGTTCCGACACTGACAATGTTGAGTGTTTATGGAAAAAGTTCAAGGCAATCGTAAAATGCGTTTTAGACAGGTACGTGCCGAGTAAAACTGTGAGGGACGGGAAAAACACACCGTGGTACAACAACAAAGTTAGGAAATTACTGCGAAAGCAAAGAGAGCTTCACTCTAAATTTAAACGCAGCCAAAACCTCTCAGACAAACAGAAGCTAAACGATGTCAAAGTTAGCGTAAGGAAGGCTATGCGTGAAGCGTTTAGTGAATTCGAAAGTATAATACTAGGTACCGACTTGACCGAAAATCCTAGGAAGTTCTGGTCTTACGTTAAATCAGTAAGTGGCTCGAAACAACATGTCCAGACACTCCGGGATGATGATGGCATTGAAACAGAGGATGACAAGCGTAAAGCTGAAATACTAAACACCTTTCTCCAAAGCTGTTTCACAGAGGAAGACCGCACTGCAGTTCCTTCTCTAAATCCTCGCACAATCGAAAAAATGGCTGACATCGAAATAAGTGTCCAAGGAATAGAAAAGCAACTGAAATCACTCAACAGAGGAAAGTCCACTGGACCTGACGGGATACCAATTCGATTCTACACAGAGTACGCGAAAGAACTTGCCCCCCTTCTAACAGCCGTGTACCGCAAGTCTCTAGAGGAACGGAAGGTTCCAAATGATTGGAAAAGAGCACAGGTAGTCCCAGTCTTCAAGAAGGGTCGTCGAGCAGATGCGCAAAACTATAGACCTATATCTCTGACGTCGATCTGTTGTAGAATTTTAGAACATGTTTTTTGCTCGAGTATCATGTCGTTTTTGGAAACTCAGAATCTACTATGTAGGAATCAACATGGATTCCGGAAACAGCGATCGTGTGAGACCCAACTCGCTCTATTTGTTCATGAGACCCAGAAAATATTAGATACAGGCTCCCAGGTAGATGCTGTTTTTCTTGACTTCCGGAAGGCGTTCGATACAGTTCCGCACTGTCGCCTGATAAACAAAGTAAGAGCCTACGGAATATCAGACCAGCTGTGTGGCTGGATTGAAGAGTTTTTAGCAAACAGAACACAGCATGTTGTTCTCAACGGAGAGACGTCTACAGACGTTAAAGTAACCTCTGGCGTGCCACAGGGGAGTGTTATGGGACCATTGCTTTTCACAATATATATAAATGACCTAGTAGATAGTGTCGGAAGTTCCATGCGGTTTTTCGCGGATGATGCTGTAGTATACAGAGAAGTTGCAGCATTAGAAAATTGTAGCGAAATGCAGGAAGATCTGTAGCGGATAGGCACTTGGTGCAGGGAGTGGCAACTGACCCTTAACATAGATAAATGTAATGTATTGAGAATACATAGAAAGAAGGATCCTTTATTGTATGATTATATGATAGCGGAACAAACACTGGTAGCAGTTACTTCTGTAAAATATCTGGGAGTATGCGTGCGGAACGATTTGAAGTGGAATGATCATATAAAATTTATTGTTGGTAAGGCGGGTACCAGGTTGAGATTCATTGGGAGAGTCCTTAGAAAATGTAGTCCATCAACAAAAGAGGTGGCTTACAAAACACTCGTTCGACCTATACTTGAGTATTGCTCATCAGTGTGGGATCCGTACCAGATCGGGTTGACGGAAGAGATAGAGAAGATCCAAAGAAGAGCGGCGCGTTTCGTCACAGGGTTATTTGGTAACCGTGATAGCGTTACGGAAATGTTTAACAAACTCCAGTGGCAGACTCTGCAAGAGAGGCGCTCTGCATCGCGGTGTAGCTTGCTCGCCAGGTTTCGAGAGGGTGCGTTTCTGGATGAGGTATCGAATATATTGCTTCCCCCTACTTATACCTCCCGAGGAGATCACGAATGTAAAATTAGAGAGATTAGAGCGCGCACAGAGGCTTTCAGACAGTCGTTCTTCCCGCGAACCATACGCGACTGGAACAGGAAAGGGACGTAATGACAGTGGCACGTAAAGTGCCCTCCGCCACACACCCTTGGGTGGCTTGCGGAGTATAAATGTAGATGTAGATGTAGATAAGTCCTACCTGATAGGGATCCCAGATACATGAACAATACTCAAGAGTCGGGCGAACAAGCGCCATATAAGCCACTTCTTTCGTGGATGAGTTACACTTCCTTAAGATTCTTCCGATGAATCTGAGTCTTGTGTCTGTTTTTCCACTGTCTCTTTTATATGGTCATTCCACTTAAGGTTGCTCTGGGTAGTTACTCCTAGATATTTTACGGCAGACGCTGTCTCCAGCTGTTTGTCATCAATAGTGTAGCTGTACAGTAGTTGATATCTTTTCCTATGTATGCGCAATATGTTACATTTATTTACGATCAGTGTCAACTTCCAGAGTTTGCACCATTCATCAATTCTCTGCAGGTCGTTCTTCAAATTCTTACAATCTTCTGGCGTTGCTACTTTGGTGTAAACAACTGTTTCATCTGCGAATTGCCTTAAAGAGCACTCGACGCTTTCTACTAGATCACGTATATATTTACGAACAGCAACGGTCCTATAACACTTCCCTGTGTTGCTCCGGATATTACCTTTACATTGCCCCAGATAGCTGAGTGGTCAGCGTGTCGGAATGTCATACCTAACGGCCCGGGTTCGATTCCCGGCTGGGTCGGAGATTTTCTCCGCTCAGGGACTGGGTGTTGTCCTTATCGTCATTATTTCATCCCCATCGAGACGCAAGTCGCCGAAATGGCGTCAACCCGAAAGACTTGCACCAGGCGAAAGGTCTAGTCGACGGGAGGCCCTGGCCACACGCCATTTCCATTTCCATACCTTTACATCTGTCGATTTATATCCGTTAAGAGTGACGTGTTGTGTTCTATCTGCAAGAAAGTCTTGAATCCAATCGCAGGTCTGCTCCGATACTCCGTAAGCTCGTATTTTTTTCATTAAACGGCAATGCTGGACGATGTAAAATGCCTTACTGAAATCAAGAAAATCAAATACAGAGATACGTAAACAGGCAGAATACGGCGCTGCGGTCGGTAACGCCTATACAAGACAACGAGTGTCGGGTGCAGTTGTTGCATCGGTTACTGCTGCTACAATGGCAGGTTATCAAGATTTAAGGTGTTTGAACTTGGTGTTACAGTCGGAGCAAGAAGGATGGAACATAGATAGCGATGAAGTGGGGATTTTCCCGTACGACCATTTCAGAGTGTACTGTGAATATTAGGAATCCGGTAAAACTTCAAATCTCGGACATCGCTGCGGCCAGAAAAAAATCCTGGAAGAACGGGACCAACCAACGACAACTGAAGAGAATCGTTCAGCGTGACTGAAGTGCAACCATTCCGCAAAATGCTGCAGATTTCAATGCCGGGCCGTCAACAACTGGTAGCGTGCGAACCATTCAACGAAACATCATCGATATGGGCTTTTGGAGACGAAGGCCCATTCAAGTACCTTTGATGACTGCACGACACAAAGCTTTACACTTCGCCTGCGCCCGTCAACACCGACATTGGACTGTTGATGACTGGAAACGTGTTGCCTGATGGGAGTGGATGGACGTATACGAGTATGGGGACAACCTTATGAACCCATGGACCCTGCATGTCAGCGGTGCATTGTTCAAGCTGGTAGATGCTCTTAATGGTGTGGGGCGTGTGCAGTTGGAGTGATGTGGGACCCCTGATACGTCTAGATAGGACTCTGACAAGTGCCACGTACGTAAGCATCCTGTCTGATCACCTGCATCCAGTCATGTCCATTGTGCCTTCCGACGAACTTACAAATTCCAGCTGGACCATGCGACGTCCCACACGTCCAGAATTGCTACAGAACGGCTGCAGGAAAGCTCTTCTAAATTTAAACACTTCCGCTGGCTGCCAAACTCTCCAGACGTGAAGATTATTGAGCATATCTGGATTGCCTTGCAACGTGCTGTTCAGAAGACGTCTCCATCTCCTCTTACTCTTACGCATTTATGAACAGCCCTGAAGGACTCATGGTGTCAGTTCCCTCCAGCACTACTTCAGACATTCGTCGAGTCCGTGCCACGTCGTATTGCGGCACTTCTGCGTGCTCGCGTGGGCCAACATTCTTGTGTGGCACCACAAAAAATGGCTCTGAGCACTATGGAACTTAACTTCTGAGGTCATCAGTCCCCTAGAACTTAGAACTACTTAAACCTAACCAACTTAAGAACACCACACACATTCATGCCCGAGGGAGGATTCGAACCTACGACCGTAGCGGTAGCGCGTTTCCAGACTGTAGCGCCTAGAACCTCTCGGCCATTACGGCCGGCGTATGGAACCACATTTCTTTGTTTATCATCCATGTTTCACTTCTATACGTGGCTACACTATAGATAAATACTTTCAGAAAAGATTTCCTAGCACTTAAATCTACATTCAATGTTAACAAATTTCTCTTCTTCAAAAATGTTTTTCTTCCCATTGCCAGTCTACATTTTATATCCTTTCTGCTTCGGCCATGATCAGTTATTTTGCTACACAAACGGCGTATCTACTACTTTAAGTTTCTCGTTTCCTAATCTAATTTCCTTTGTATCACCTGGTTTAATTCGATTACATTTTCATCATCCTTGTTTTGGTTTTGTTGATATTCATCTTATATACCACTTTCAAGACAACGTCCGTTTTTTCAACTGCTTTTCTTTGCCGTCTCCGACAGAATCACAATATCATCGCCAAAGTCAGTTTTTTTTTTATTTCTTCTCTTTGAACTATAATTCCTACTCCAACATTTCCTCTGGTTTCCTTTACTGCTTGTTCAATGTACAGATTGAATATCATCGGTCATAGGTTACAACCTACTCTCAATCACTGCTTCCCTTTCATGCCCCTCGGCTCTTATACTGCCGTGTGGTTTCTGTACAAGATGTAAACAAGCTTTCACTCTCTGCATTTTACCCCTGATAGCTTCAGAGTTTCAAAGAGAGTATTCTAGTCAAAACTGTCAAAATATTTCTCTAAGTCTACAAATGCTATAAAAGTAGGTCTTCATTTTCTTAATCTATCTTCTAAAATAAGTAGTAGGATCTCCATTCCTACATTTTTCGGGAATCAAACTGATCTTCTCCGAGGTCGGCTTCTGCAAGTTTTTCCAATCTTCTGTAAAGAATTCGTGTTAGTATTTTGCAACCATGACTTATTAAAACGACAGTTCGGTAATTTTCACACCTGTCAGCAACTGATTTCTCTTGAACTGGAATTAATACATTCTTCTTGCAGTCTGAGGATATTTCGCCTGTCTCATGCATCTTGCACACCAGATAGAAGAGTTTTGTCACGGCTGGGTCTCCCAAGACTATCAGTAGCTGTGACGAAATATCGTACACTCACGGGGCCTTGTTTCGACTCAGATCTTTCAGAGCTCTGTCAAATAGTTCTCGCAGTATCTCTCCCGTCTCATCTTCATCTACGTCCTCTTCCAGTTATATTGCCTCCAAGTTTATGTTCATTGTATAGACGACTATAACTGTTTCCACCTTTCAGCTTTCCCTTCTTTACTTAGGACTGACTTTTCCATCTGAGCCCTCGATATTCATTAGGTTGCTTTTTTTTCCCCAAAGGCTGCTTTAATTTTCCTGTAGGCGGTCCTATCTTTTCCTAGTGAAGTATATTTCTAAATCCCTACATTTTTCCTCTAGCCAATCCTGCTTAGCGCTTTTTCACTTCCTGTCACTCATTTTTTAACGGTAGTATTCCCCTTCGCCTGCTTCATTTGCTGCATTTTTGTGTTTTCTCGTTTCATCAGTTAAATTCAGTATCTTCTGTGATATCGAAACATTTATACTATGACATGTCTTGTTATCTATTTGATCCTGTCTTCACTATTTCATCTCTTAAAGCTATGCATTCGGCTTCTACTGTATTCCGTTCCCTTATTCTAGTCAACTATAGCCTACAGCTCCCTCTGAAACACTAAATGATCTCTGGTTCTTTCAACTTACCCAGGTCCCATCTCCTTAATTTGCGATCTTTTTGCAGTTTATTTAATTTTAATTTATGTTTCCTAACCAATAAATCATGGTCAGAATTCATATCAGCCGCTTGAAATGTCTTACGGCATAAAATCTGGTTCCGAAATCTCTGTCTTACCATCATATAAACAGTCTGGAACCTTCCGGTGTCTCTTTCAAGTAAACGACCTTCTTTCATGATTCTTAAACCAAGTGTTAGCCATGATTAGATTATGCCCTGCGCAAAATTCAACCAGGTAGCTTCTTTTCTCATTCCTCTCCCCAGTCCATCTTCGCCTGCCATTTCTCCTTCTCTTTTTTTCCTCTTATCGAATTCCAGTCCCTCATCACAAATTTTCGTTTCCCTTAACTATCTGAATAATTTCTTTTATCTCATCATACGTTTCTTCAATCTCTTCATCATCTGCGGAGCTAGTTGGCATAGAAACTTATACTACTGTGGTAGGTATAGATTTCGTGTCTCTCTTGGCTATGGCAAATCAATCACTATACTATTCGTAGTAGCTTACCCGTATTCCTATTTTCTTATTCATTATTAAACCTACTTTGTACTTATAACCCTTTGTATTCACCTGATGAGAAATTCTTCTCCTTCTGGACCGAACTACAATAATTCCCACTTCAGCTTCTCCATTTACGTTTTTAATTTTCCTGACCAATCTACCCGATAAACAGATAAAATATTCCACTCTCCGATCCATAGAACACCAGTTTTCTTTCCAGTGCTCAGGGAATCCCACTGAGTAGTCCCCGCCCGGAGGTCCGAATGTGGGACTATTTTGCCTCCCGAATATTGGACCCAAGTAGATGCCATCATCAATTAACCATACAATAGAACTGCATGCCCTCGGGAAAAATTACAACTGTGAAACCTTCCTCTATATCTCTTTTGTTACGCAACCTTCCCTTCTACAAAAACCTATGAAACCTTCCCTTACGATTTCTGTCTCTTGCTTAATAATAACACTGAAATCTTCCCTTTGAAATTAATTCGCTTTCTCAATAATAATAAGTGCAATCTTCGCATACAAATTTAAATGCTGCTTATTAAAAGTGATTTGCTGATTTTTTCGACGAAACATAGAATGTGATGTCGTCGTGGCCCTCAGTCGTTACCTGCAATAGCCCAAAACCGTTCCTTACCTTTTTTACTGTTACTGGACCGCCATCTGACTGCTACATTGAACTGCGACATGAATATACTTACTCTGTTTTACTATACTCTATTAGCTGCTGGTGGGCGTCATAATAAGTGGCTGTATTTATTACCAAAGCTGACGTTATTCTTTAATAGCAAAGCTGACGTTATTCTTTAATTAATTTGACTGAAGGTACGTAATTCATAGTTAAACTTTTCTTGACAACAATAAAATTTCGCAAAGTTTTACATTGATGGTTTTTGGGATGGATTATAATCAGTAATGCAATATTGCTGCCAAAAATTAATTATATTCTGAAAACGATTCTTCAAATGTTTACTGTTGGTAATGAAATGATTTTACAAACGTTCAAATGGGACTTACTTTTTACAATAATCTTACAACTAGCAATGCGCAAACATACCTTCAGTAGTCTTGAGTTTGTCAAAAAATTAATTCAATAATATTAGTTCCTCTTATGATAATAGTTAGCTGATGTCTCTGTACATCCGTTTATAATCTCTTGTAAATCATAGCTGGTGGCTGGCAGGCACACCGCTCCTCTCAGCCTCTCGCTTCAGACCTGCTACCGACTCGCTTCACATCTCGCTTACTACTGACTTCCTACGAACGCTAAAGTGCGGTCTCTCCCGCCAACAATACTTTTGTGCAGACATTCCCTGCTACCACAATTATTTCCAAAATGACAAATATTAATTATTCCTACTTAATCCTATTAGTAAAACATAAACATCTTTCATAAATTGTGGTTTGACAATGGACAATAGAAGTATACACGTCTTAGAACTGTAGTTTCCCCTTGCTTTCAGCCGTTAGCAAGTACCAGCACAACAAAGCCGTTTTGGCTGTGTGGATGAGTATGGCCTCAATAATTTGCGTCCTTTTTTAGAAAAAAGCTACTTTTTCATACATCTCCATGTTTATGAGCCCATACCTACCCATCCGGACACCTATTAGTGGACACTAATGTGGAGTGTGTCTGTCTATCGCCTTTATGACGGCTTGAATTTTAATGAGGACGCTTTCAATGAGAGGTTTCAATGTTTGTGGAGGAATGGCAGCCCATTTTTTCTTAAGAGCCGAAATCAGACACTGGGGTCTGGAGTTAAATCGACGTTCTACATCTTCCCAAAGGTGTTTCATTGGGCTGTCATCGGGACATTGTGTGTGCAGGTCGACCATTTCAGGAATGTCCGCAAACCATTGCCTCAGAGATGCTGCTTTATGAAAACTTAGAAGTCCTTTGTAGTGGCCGTCATGTTACCTGGATTTGAAACTGAGGAATCACGTGAAGGCAATTTTGTATGCGGGGAAGATCAGAAAACGTTCACATCTCAGGGAGCGGATTATTGTTACTTGTGCTTTTATTCCGGTACATGTGTTGTTTAGGAGCCATTACAATATGATGGATGACATGGGGGACACATCGTATAGCTTTTATGTGCTATCCCCAGTGTTTCCCTTGTGCTATACAAAATGCAACGCTATTGCTTTTCTCGTGTGATTCTCTATTTGTCTTATGTGTCACATGACCTTCCTTCATTTGAAAATTAAAAGTCGCATACAAGTTGGTGGCTTCGAAATCGGCCACTAAGTTTCGTCCCCCCCCCCAACCGCCCCCCCCCCCCACAAAGCCCCCTCCCCCACGCCAATCCAACTACCTCATATTACTTGACTCTAAATTTCTGTTATCCACCTATTTCTGTTTTGGAAGGATTACTCCACAGTAAGGGCCTCTCTCTATTTACAATGTGGACATTTGTCCCATCAGCCACTAAAAAGATTCATTGCGTTATTTTTTAGATATAGTTTCTGCACAAGACTTTCTTGGCAAAGGCAGAGAAAATCTTGATATACACAGCTCTAGTTTCTAAAAAATTGGAAATTTTATCTTACTTCCTGCAGATACACTATTACAAATTTTGTATATTTCGTTAATCGACTGAGTGAAGTGGTACAATTGACACGGGTTGCCCGGTTCATGCCGTGTTTCTTGACTTCCGCAAGGCGTTCGATACAGTTCCCCACAGGCGTTTAATGAACAAAGCAAGAGCATATGGACTATCATACCAACTGTGTGATTGGATTAAAGAGTTCCTAGATAACAGAACGCAGCATGTCATTCTCAACGGAGAGAAGTCTTCCGAAGTAAGAGTGATTTCAGGTGTGCCGTAGGGGAGTGTCGTAGGACCGTTGCTATTCACGATATACATAAATGACCTTGTGGATAACATCGGAAGTTTACTGAGGCTTTTTGAGTATGATACTGATGTATATCGAGAGGTTGTAACAATGGAAAATTATGCTGAAATGCAGGAGGATCTGCTACGACTTGACGCATGGTGCAGGAAATGGCAATTGAATCTCAATGCCTTAGCCGGCCGAAGTGGCCGTGCGGTTAAAGGCGCTGCAGTCTGGAACCGCAAGACCGCTACGGTCGCAGGTTCGAATCCTGCCTCGGGCATGGATGTTTGTGATGTCCTTAGGTTAGTTAGGTTTAACTAGTTCTAAGTTCTAGGGGACTAATGACCTCAGCAGTTGAGTCCCATAGTGCTCAGAGCCATTTGATATTTGAATCTCAATGTAGACAAGTGTAATGTGCTGCGAATATATAGAAAGAAAGATCCTTTGTCATTTAGCTACAATATAGCAGGTCAGCAACTGGAAGCAATTCCATAAATTATCTGGGAGTAGGCATTAGTAGTGATTTAAAAGGGAATGATCATATAAAGTTGATCGTCGGTAAAGCAGATGCCAGACTGAGATTCAATGGAAGAATCCTAAGGAAATGCAATCCGAAAACAAAGGAAGTAGGTTACAGTACACTTGTTCGCCCACTGTTTGAATACTGCTCACCAGTGTGGGATCCGTACCAGATAGCGTTGATAGAAGAGATAGAGAAGATACAACGGAGAGCAGCGCGCTTCGTTACAGGACTATTTAGTAATCGCGAAAGCGTTCCGGAGATGATAGATAAACTCCAGTGGAAGACTGCAAGAGAGACGCTCAGTAGCTCGGTACGGGCTTTTGTTGAAGTTTCGAGAACATACCTTCACCGAGGAGTCTAGCAATATATTGCTCCCTCCTACGTATATCTCGCGAAGAGACCATGAGTATAAAATCAGAGAGATTAGAGTCCCCACAGAGGCATTCCGACAATCTTTCCTTCCACGAACAATACGAGACTGGAATAGAAGGGAGAACCGATAGAGGTACTCAAAGTACCCCCCGCCACACACCATCAGGTGGCTTGTGGAGTATGGATGTAGATGTAGATGAATTAAGGCGCTGGGCTCCACATTCAAGAGAAGGTTAAAATCCTCGCCCAGTAGACATTACTTCGGTTTTCTGTCGTTTACTTAAGTCACTTTAACCGAATGGCAGATTTTTAAGCAGTAGAAACTTTCGCCCTTCGTGGGCGGGCATTATCATGCTGAAATGTAAACTCTGGATGGTTTTCCACGAAGGAGAACAAAACGGGGTGTATTAATATCGTTGACGTAACACTTTGCTGTAATGGTGCCACGGATGACAACGTTTGTGGTCGTGCTATGAACAGATACGGCACACCACACCATCACTCCTGACTGGCGGGTCGTGTGGTGTCTCACCATCCTCTGGGGGTTCACCAGACACGCCTTCGCTGGTCAGCGGAGCTCAGTTGTGCGCAGGACTCATCACTGAAGGCAAGTAGACTCCAGTCAATGAGATTCCAGGCCAAAGACGTGTCTGGAAACGCCCCGGACATCAGTGGGATAACAACCTGACTGTCGCCTGCCATACCTCACGACAACTATGAGTGATGGTCTGGGATGCCATTTCTTTTCATAGCAGCGTCCCTTTGGACGTCATCCGTGGCATCCTCACGACATGGCGGTAAGCCAGTGATACTGTAGGCCCCGTTTTGTTGCCCTTCATGTCAAGCCGTTTTGGGCTCAAATTTCAGCAAGATAATGCCCGCCTGCACACAGCGAGGGTTTCTACTGCTTGTCTTCGTGCTTGCCAAACCCCGCTTTGGCTAGCAAGGTCTCCGCGCCTCTCCCCAACTGAGAACGTTTGGAGTATTAAGAGCAGGACCCTCCAACTAGACTGGGATTTTGGCGATCTAACGCGCCAATTGGACAGACTTCGGCACAATATTCCTTAAGAGGACATCCAACAGTTCCGTCAATAAATGTCAAACCGAATAACTGCCTGCATAATGGTCAGAGGTGGAGCAACGCGTTATTGACTTGCTCAATTTGTGAAGCTTTCTCTCTTGAGATAAATCATCTAATGTTTCCGAAATTGCAATCATTTGCTTGTCTATACATTTATGTCACAGCTTCCGATTTTCGTTTCGTTCGGATAATTTCTTAGCGGTGCGTTCTTTTTTCCTCTTTTTTCCTTAGAGCGTTTTTACTGTTTTTCATGTGTCCTCCTCTTATTCGATTTAGAACGTCTCAGTCATGGGATCCAACATACTTTTAAAGAATTTATACATGACATAACCGTTGAAATAATGCAACGGCGTCAAAGTTCGTCAACATGTAAAGGTAGGTGCCATCATTTGTAATGCACACTTCAGGGTTAAGCATGTATCTGCTGTGAGCACTTCACAGTTTTACTTGGTTCTTTATACCAGATTTATTCGCTGAATGAAACGAGAATGATTTCCTTACTGTACAATGTCGACACAGAACATTTCACTCACTCATGAAAGTCAACTTACAGGGGAACTGTCCAATCCGACATGTAGAAAACTGTCCCGGATTTTTTTTATATGGGAAGAATACACCGAATGAAACACAATGTTAAAATTTTAGCTGCTAAGAGCAACTGCAAGTATGTCTTTTTAATGTCGCCAAATTCCTAGCTTACCAGATGGCTAGGAGAATGAACCACTCCTCCTGTAGATGAGGCAGAGAGCGCATGCGCAACACGCAGGGTGCATAGCCTTGGTTGGGGCAAATCGGTAATCAAAAAACACGACACCACGCGATCGTTAATTTTTAAAGTTAATTTCAGTTTCCGTTGGAAGTTTCTTTGACACAATTGATCGCAGTTATTATTTGCTTGAATTTGCAACTCATTTAATACCCTTAATAATCAGTAGTTCCTTTGCGGATTCGCTAAGTGTTAACAATGGAGATAAAACTGAATTTTTTTTCTTCGTGCATGCCAGTTAAGAGCATTTGTCTTTTCACAGGTCCCAGAGTTTCCATCCAGTTAATCCCCCCATGAACCATAGACCTTGGCGTTGGTGGGGATGCTTGCGTGCCTCAGTGGTACAGATAGCCGTACAGTAAGTGCAACCACAACGGAGGGGTATCTGTTGAGAGGCCAGACAAAAGGAATGGTTCATGAAGAGGGGCAGCAGCCTTTTCAATAGTTGCTGGGGCAACAGTCTGGATGATTGACTGATCTGGCCTTGTAACACTAATGAAAACGGCCTTGTTGTGCTGGTACTGCGAACGGCTGAAAGCAAGGGGAAACTACAGCCGTAATTTTTTCCCGAGGGCATGCAGCTTTACTTTATGGATAAATGATGATGGCGTCCTCTTGGGTAAAATATTCCGGAGGTAAAATAGTCCCCCATTCGGATCTCCGGGCGGGGACTACTCAGGAGGACGTCGTTATCAGGAGAAAGAAAACTGGCGTTCTACGGATCGGAGCGTGGAATGTCAGATCCCTTAATCGAGCAGGTAGGTTAGAAAATTTAAAAAGGGAAATGGATAGGTTGAAGTTGGATATAGTGGGAATTAGTGAAGTTCGGTGGCAGGAGGAACAAGACTTTTGGTCAGGTGAATACAGGGTTAGAAATACAAAATCAAATAGGGGTAATGCAGGAGTAGGTTTAATAATGAATAAAACAATAGGAATGCGGGTAAGCTACTACAAACAGCACAGCGAACGCATTGTTGTGGCCCAGATAGACACGACGCCCACGCCTACGATAGTAGTACATGTCTATATACCAACTAGCTCTGCAGATGATTAAGAAATTGAAGAAATGTATGATGAAATAAAAGGAATTATTCAGATAGTGAAGGGAGACGAAAATTTAATAGTTATGGGTGACTGGAATTCGGTAGTAGGAAAAGGGAGAGAAGGATACGTAGTAGGTGAATATGGATTGGGGGTAAGAAATGAAAGAGGAAGCCGTCTGGTGGAATCTTGCACAGAGCACAACTTATTCATAGCTAACTCTTGGTTCAAGAATCATAAAAGAAGGTTCTATACGTGGAAGAAGCCTGGAGATACTAAAATGTATCAGATAGATTATATAATGGTAAGACAGAGATTTAGGAACCAGGTTTTAAATTGTAAGAGATTTCCAGGGGCAGATGTGGACTCTGCCCACAATCTATTGGTTATGGCCTGTAGATTAAAACTGAAGAAACTGCAAAAAGGTGGGAATTTAAGGAGATGGGACCTGGATAAACTGAAAGAACCAGAGGTTGTACAGAGTTTCAGGGAGAGCATACGGGAACAATTGACAAGAATGGGGGAAAGAAATACAGTAGAAGAAGAATGGGTAGCTTTGAGGAATGAAGTAGTGAAGGCAGCAGAGGATCAAGTAGGTAAAAAGACGAGGGCTAGTAGAAATCCTTGGGTGACAGAAGATATATAGAATTTAATTGACGTAAGGAGAAAATATAAAAATGCAGTAAATGAGGCAGGCAAAAAGGAATACAAACGTCTCAAAAATGAGATCGACAGGAAGTGCAAAATGGCTAAATAGGCATGGCTAGAGGACAAATGTAAGGATGTAGAGGCTTATCTCACTAGTGGTAAGATAGATACTGCCTACAGGAAAATTAAAGAGACCTTTGGAGAAAAGAGAGCCACTTGTATGAATATCAACAGCTCAGATGGAAACCCAGTTCTAAGCAAAGAAGGGAAAGCAGTAAGGTGGAACGAGTATATGGAGGGTCTATACAAGGGCGATGTACTTGAGGGCAATGTTATAGAAATGGAAGAGGATGTAGATGAAGATGAAATGGGAGATATGATACTGCGCGAAGTGTTTGATTGAGCACTGAAAGACCTAAGTCGAAACAAGGCCCCAGGAGTAGACAACATTCCATCAGAACTACTGACGGCCTCGGGAGAGCCAGTCCTGACAAAACTCTACCATCTGGTGAGAGAAATGTATGAGACAGGGGAAATACCCTCAGACTTCAAGAAGAATATAATAATTCCAAACCCAAAATGGTTTAAATGGCTCTGAGCACTATGCGACTTAACTTCTGAGGTCATCAGTCGCCTAGAACTTAGAACTAATTAAACCTAACTAACCTAAGGACATCACACACATCCATGCCCGAGGCAGTACTCGAACTTGCGACCGTAGCGGTCCCGCGGTCCCAGACTGAAGCGCCTTTAACCGCACGGCCACACCGGCCGGCCCAATCCCAAAGAAAGCAGGTGTTGACAGATGTGAAAATTACCGAACTATCAGTTTAATAAGTCACGGCTGCAAAATACTAACGCGAATTCTTTACAGACGAATGGACAAACTGGTAGAAGCCGACCTTGGGGCAGATCAGTTTGGATTCCGTAGAAATATGGGAACACGTGAGGCAATACTGACCCTACGACTTATTTTAGAAGCTAGATTAAGAAAAGGCAAACCTACGTTTCTAGTATTTGTAGACTTAGAGAAAGATTTGGACAATGTTGACTGGAATACTCTCTTTCAAATTCTGAAGGTGGCAGGGGTAAAATACACAGACCGAAATTCTATTTACAATTTGTACAGAAACCAGATGGCAGTTATAAGAGTCGAGGGCCATGAAAGGGAAGGACTGGTTGGGAAGGGAGTGAGACAGGGTTGTAGCCTGTCCCCGATGTTGTTCAATCTGTATATTGAGCAAGCAGTAAAGTAAACAAAAGAAAAATTCGGGGTAGGTATTAAAATCCATAGAGAAGAAATAAAAACTTTGAGGTTCGTCGATGACATTGTAATTCATTCAGAGACAGCAAAGCACTTTGAAGAGCAGTTGAACGGAATGGACAGTGTCTTGAAAGGAGGATGTAAGATGAACATCAACAAAAGCAAAACGAGGATAATGGAATGTAGTCGAATTAAGTCGGGTGATGCTGAGGGAATTAGATTAGAAAATGAGACACTTAAAGTAGTAAAGGAGTTTTGCTATTTACGGAGAAAAATAACTGATGATGGTCGAAGTACAGAGGATATAAAATGTAGACTGGCTATGGCAAGGAAAGCGTTTCTGAAAAAGAGAAATTTGTTAACATCGAGTATAGATTTAAGTGTCCGGAAGTCGTTTCTGAAAGTATTTGTGTGGAGCGTAGTCATGTACGGAAGTGAAACATGGACGATAAATAGTTTGGACAAGAAGAGAATATAAGCTTTCGAAATGTGGTGTTACAGAAGAATGCCGAAGATTAGATGGGTAGATCACATAACTAATGAGGAGGTACTGAATAGGATTGGGGAGAAGTTGAGTTTGTGGCACAACTTGACTAGAAGAAGGGATCGGTTGCTAGGACATGTTCTGAGGCATCAAGGGATCACAAATTTAGTATTGGAGGGCAGCGTGGAGGGTAAAAATCGTAGAGGGAGACCAAGAGATGAATACACTAAGCAGATTCAGAGGGATGTAGGCTGCAATACGTACTGGGAGATGAAGAAGCTTGCACTGGATCGAATAGCGTAGAAAGCTGCATCAAACTAGTCTCAGGAGTGAAGACCACAACAACAACAACAATGTTTGCCGGCCGTGGTGGCCGAGCGGTTCTAGGCGCTACAGTCTGGCACAGCGCGACCGCTACGGTCGCAGGTTCGAATCCTGCCTCGGGCATGGATGTGTGTGATGTCCTTAGGTTAGTTAGGTTTAAGTAGTTCTCAGTTCTAGGGGACTGATGACCTTAGAAGTTAAATCCCATAGTGCTCAGAGCCATTTGAACCAGTTAATATTTTCAACCTTCCAAAGAACAAATATGAATAATGTGGTATCCAGTCGAAATTATCTACGTCTCCTGAAGATGTACATATGTTTTATTCGTTAGTTAATTCCTTGATCATTCATTCGAATTATGTCCACATTTCCTTAGAAATTGTGGAAAAGTTACAAGAAACAGGAAATAACTGACGATTCTGTGAAATGTGGTTCGAACGAAGATTGTTATGCTAATTAAAGTACACAGTAAAAACATAGCACTTTCCTAGATCGAAATAAACATATACGGTAATAGCTTTGTGCGTCAAAGAAAAGGCTATAAATTTTTTGGTTAAATGAAGGAGGGAGAAAGCATACAACGTTAAACAGCGTGCAACGCTGTTTCCGTTTCGTGAAATCTGAACGTGAATTGTATAAATAGAACAAAGATTTATACAAAGTATGAAATACATGCCACAATGGCACACATAAAATTGTGAAAGAAAAACTATTCGAAAGATTTAGAATTGTTCGTGAATGTTAGTGCACCGTTATCGAAGGAGATGTATGTAACCGGGCCCTCTGAATTGCAAGTGATATTACCATTACTGATATCCATGTTTCTTTGACGTAGTCAAACAGATTCAGAAGATTACATGGAAAAGGAAGGCGCATAATTAGGAAGCTTACTTCAAGTACATACATAGAAGAGGTCCTTAATAGGTAATAACATACAGAGATACGTAGCTGGTGTGAAGACGAAGCCTCTTGTTCTCCCATGAGAGGCTTTGTGTAAAACCAGTCAGGTTTCGTACAAAAAACTGCGTGCAGATTGCATTCTATGACTTCGAGAGAAAGAATAGAAAGTCGCTTGTACAGTCGATGAATGATGCCCTTGTAAAAGAGGTGTACAAATTCTCCTTCCAGCCTGCTTGCTCCTATTTCCGGCTGCAACTATAAAAACAGTTCAACTTTCCGCAACGGAGGCACAAGAGTACATACATGTGTACTGAATCACAGTAATTAAATCAGACCAACTTGGGTTTCCGCCTGCATGACAAGCTTCACGAGACCCGTTCAGCCTCAGAAAAGGTTGGACTATCAAACCAAGAAGACTACCCGGGTATATGTTTGCGTAGGTAGTTTCATTGCAGTTCATTTATCATGGCGGCGAGAGCAGCAAAATGAACAAACCAAACTTAAGGTAAACCGGAGAGAAGTTAAGAATTGGGGAATATATACCAGTCGTAAAACAGAGCCCAATTGCAGCAGGGGAAAGTTGCCGAGTGTTTGTGAGGCAGCTTCAAATAAATTGAAACGCATATTGTGTTAAACGTTACTACACACTCATTCGGGAACCTCGAGTGTGGTATGATATGATATGTTTGCAAAATTTGACCAACAGTTTCTTCACTCCATAAATATTTTTAAATAGGACAAAGATGTAGTGGGTGACAAGTGTGTGGAAATGTGTGCTAAGAAACTGAGGCCATTTAGCAGACATGGCTTTATAAATTTAGGGCAAACATTGAATGAAGAAGGAAAAAAATTACGGCTCAGTGGATATTAAAAACCACATTCTGGTGGTGTACAACGTAGTGCGAAGAAAGCTTACAATGAAATAAAACCTTTCAGACATGCACTTTTTAGAGTACCGTAATATCAACACCGAACTTCGATTTTTGCTAAAATACACTCCTGGAAATTGAAATAAGAACACCGTGAATTCATAGTCCCAGGAAGGGGAAACTTTATTGACACATTCCTGGGGTCAGATACATCACATGATCACACTGACAGAACCACAGGCACATAGACACAGGCAACAGAGCATGCACAATGTCGGCACTAGTACAGTGTATATCCACCTTTCGCAGCAATGTAGGTTGCTATTCTCCCATGGAGACGATCGTAGAGATGCTGGATGTAGTCCTGTGGAACGGCTTGCCATGCCATTTCCACCTGGCGCCTCAGTTGGACCAGCGTTCGTGCTGGACGTGCAGACCGCGTGAGACGACGCTTCATCCAGTCCCAAACATGCTCAATGTGGGACAGATCCGGAGATCTTGCTGGCCAGGGTAGTTGACTTACACCTTCTAGAGCACGTTGGGTGGCACGGGATACATGCGGACGTGCATTGTCCTGTTGGAACAGCAAGTTCCCTTGCCGGTCTAGGAATGGTAGAACGATGGGTTCGATGACGGTTTGGATGTACCGTGCACTATTCTGTGTCCCCTCGACGATCACCAGTGGTGTACGGCCAGTGTAGGAGATCGCTCCCCACACCATGATGCCGGGTGTTGGCCCTGTGTGCCTCGGTCGTATGCAGTCCTGATTGTGGCGCTCACCTGCACGGCGCCAAACACGCATACGACCATCATTGGCACCAAGGCAGAAGCGACTCTCATCGCTGAAGACGACACGTCTCCATTCGTCCCTCCATTCACGCCTGTCGCGACACACTGGAGGCGGGCTGCACGATGTTGGGGCGTGAGCGGAAGACGGCCTAACGGTGTGCGGGACCGTAGCCCAGCTTCATGGAGACGGTTGCGAATGGTCCTCGCCGATACCCCAGGAGCAACAGTGTCCCTAATTTGCTGGGAAGGCGGTGCGGTCCCCTACGGCACTGCGTAGGATCCTACGGTCTTGGCGTGCATCCGTGCATCGCTGCGGTCCGGTCCCAGGTCGACGGGCACGTGCACCTTCCGCCGACCACTGGCGACAACATCGATGTACTGTGGAGACCTCACGCCCCACGTGTTGAGCAATTCGGCGGTACGTCCACCCGGCCTCCCGCATGCCCACTATACGCCCTCGCTCAAAGTCCGTCAACTGCACATACGGTTCACGTCCACGCTGTCGCGGCATGCTACCAGTGTTAAAGACTGCGATGGAGCTCCGTATGCCACGGCAAACTGGCTGACACTGACGGCGGCGGTGCACAAATGCTGCGCAGCTAGCGCCATTCGACGGCCAACACCGCGGTTCCTGGTGTGTCCGCTGTGCCGTGCGTGTGATCATTGCTTGTACAGCCCTCTCGCAGTGTCCGGAGCAAGTATGGTGGGTCTGACACACCGGTGTCAATGTGTTCTTTTTTCCATTTCCAGGAGTGTATTTTCGAAGATATCCCGTAGGGTCAGTATCGCCTCACGTGTTCCAACATTTCTGCGGAATCCAAACTGATCTTCGCCGAGATCGGCTTCTACCAGCTTTTCCATTCGCCTGTAAAGAATTCGCGTTAGTGTTTTGCAGCTGCGACTTATTAAACTGATAGTTCGGTAATTTTCATCTACAATGAAAGGGAAGGACTGGTTGGGAAGGGAGTGAGACAGGGTTGTAGCCTGTCCCCGATGTTGTTCAATCTGTATATTGAGCAAGCAGTAAAGTAAACAAAAGAAAAATTTGGAGTAGGTATTAAAGTCCATGGAGAAGAAATAAAAACTTTGAGGTTCGCCGATGACATTGTAATTCCGTCGGAGACAGCAAAGGACTTGGAAGAGCTGTTGAACGGAATGGACAGTGTCTTGAAAGGAGGATGTAAGATGAACATCAACAAAAGCAAAACGAGGATAATGGAATGTAGTCGAATTAAGTCGGGTGATGCTGAGGGAATTAGATTAGGAAATGAGACACTTAAAGTAGTAAAGGAGTTTTGCTATTTGGGGAGCAAAATAACTGATGACGGTCGAAGTACAGAGGATATAAAATGTAGACTGGCTATGGCAAGGAAAGCGTTTCTGAAAAAGAGAAATTTGTTAACATCGAGTATAGATTTAAGTGTCCGGAAGTCGTTTCTGAAAGTATTTGTATGGAGCGTAGCCCTGCATGGAAGTGAAACATGGACGATAAATAGTTTGGACAAGAAGAGAATAGAAGCTTTCGAAATGTGGTGCTACAGAAGAATGCTGAAGATTAGATGGGTAGATCACATAACTAATGAGGAGGTGCTGAATAGGATTGGGGAGAAGATGAGTTTGTGGCATAACTTGACTAGAAGAAGGGACCGGTTGGTAGGACATGTTTTGAGGCATCAAGGGATCACAAATTTAGCATTCGAGGGCAGCGTGGAGGGTAAAAATCGTAGAGGGAGACCAAGAGATGAATACACTAAGCAGATTCAGAAGGATGTAGGTTGCAGTAAGTACTGGGAGATGAAGAAGCTTGCACAGGATAGTGTAACATGGAGAGCTGCATCAAACCAATCGCAGGACTGAAGACAACATGTAACCTTTACACAATCGAACAACTTTCATCCAAATACGGGAATGATCACAAGACACGCCACTAACTGTAGCTCTTGGAAGACCGCTTAGCAATTCATACCCTTAACCGATTGAGAAGGTATAAAATTTAAACATAAATGCCCACCCGTATTTGCAACAAAACATTAACAACAACCCTGAATAAATATACAATTGCCCAAAATTCTCAATAACTTTAAATACATGGAACTGAAATGTACTTCAACTGGTACACACCAGCAGAAATTGTGGCAACTTTTAATAAGAATACAATTGCCAAAAAATTCAAGATAAGATGAAGTACATGCAACGGGAACGTACTTCAAGTGGTATAAACTAGCAGAAACTTTGACACGACCTTCAATAACTAAACAGTTGCCCAGATTTCAAAGTAAGCTGAGAGCTACAGCAGAGGCTACCACAGTCAGGCTTGGAAAACACACCTTAACCTCCTGAGCTCTTTAAATCCACCAGACAGATCCAGCTACGGGTTCCCGCTTACACGGCGACACTTCGCCGTGGCCCGCATTAAATAATCAACTTCACTTAATTTGAGCCACCGTGACGCGACTGGCGGGGGCGGCCGACTGCCGGTCAATCCAGACGCCGTGCGACAATGGGAGCAACACCGCACCAACAAACAAACAGGGCTCTGATCCGGGCCCAGGGAACAGAAACTCGTCGTCTGTCGGCAAAGCTGCCTTGCCATCACACATGATTGAGGGAACAGTACTCTGCGCAAATATAAGCTTCACACAAGAATGGCCAGGGCGTGGCAAAGTGGGCACCAATACAGTTAAACATAATACTCCTTAAAAATTTCTACACTACTGGCCATTAAAATTGCTACCCCACGAAGATGACGTGCTACAGACGCGAAATTTAGCCGACAGGAAGAAGATGCTGCGATATGCAAATGATTAGCTTTCCAGAGCATTCACACAAGGTTGGCGCCGGTGGCGACACCTACAACGTGGTGACGTGAGGAAAGTTTCCGACCGATTTCGCATACACAAACAGCAGTTGACCGGCGTTGCCTGGTGAAACGTTGTTGTGATCCCTCGTGTAAGGAGGAGAAATGCGTACCATGACGTTTTCGACTTTGGTAAAGGTCGGATTGTAGCCTATCGCGATGGCGGTTTATCGTATCGCGACATTGCTGCTTGCGTTGGTCGAGATGCAATGACTGTTAGCAGAATATGGAATCGGTGGGTTCAGGAGAGTAATACGGAACGCCGTGCTGGATCACAACGGCCTCGTATCACTAGCAGTCGAGATGACAGGCATCTTATCCGCATTGCTGTAACGGATCGTGCAGCCACGTCTCGATCCTTGATTCAACAGATGGGGACGTTTGCAAGACAACAAACATCTGTACGAGCAGTTCGACGACGTTTGCAGCAGCATGGACTATCAGCTCGGAGACCATGGCTGCGGTTACCCTTGACGCTGCATCACAGACATGAGCGCCTGCGATGGTGTACTCAACGATGAACCTGGGTGCACGAATGGCAAAATGTCATGTTTTCGAATGAATCCAGGTTCTGTTTACAGCATCATGATGGTCGCATCCGTGTTTGGCGACATCGCGGTGAACGCCCATTGGAAGCGTGTATTCGTCATCACCATACTAGCGTATCACCTGGCGTGATGGTATGCGGTGCCATTGGTTACACGTCTCGGTCACCTCTTGTTCGCATTGACGGCACTTTGAACAGTGGACGTTACATTTCAGATGTGTTACGACCCGTGGCTCTACCCTTCATTCGATCCGTGTGAAACCCTACATTTCAGTAGGATAATGCACGACCGCATGTTGCAGGTCCTGTACGGGCCTTTCTGGATACAGAAAATGTTCGACTGCTGCCCTGGCCAGCACATTCTCCAGATCTCTCACCAATTGAAAACGCCTGGTCAATGGTGGCTGAGCAACTGGCTCGTCACAATACGCCAGTTACTACTCTTGATGAACTGTGGTATCGTGTTGAAGCTGCATGGGCAGCTGTACCTGTACACGCCATCCAAGCTCTGTTTGACTCAATGCTCAGGCGTATCAAGGCCGTTATTACGGCCAGAGGTGGTTGTTCTGGGTACTGATTTCTCAGGATATATGCACCCAAATTGCGTGAACATGTAATCACATGTCAGTTCTAGTATAATATATTTGTCCAATGAATACCCGGTTACCATCTGCATTTCTTCTTGGTGTAGAAATTTTAATGGCCAGTAGTGTAGTATTCACGAGTGATAACATTAGCGCCTACTGGTACAATAACCCTAACATACACATGTACCACCTTGCCTCCGACACAGATCATGTTACAATTTATTCCCTTCACGAAACGTATCACAGGGAACACTCTTACACTTGCACGATTTATAGCCAAAAACACAAACTGCTATTAGTAACACTGACCGATGGCGATGTTCTCAAACACCGGTAGGCGCGGTAATATAACAGCTCCGAATCCCGTATAACACAGACATGGCTTTACAGCTCAGAGTAAGAAAATAACACTTAACTCCAGTCAGGTGTGAAGGAGCCGCGACTTGTAGGATTCCAGCCAGGCCATTATTGTCTCCAACCCATACAGGCGGTCGTCAAGGTGCCGTAAATCTTATGTTTGCAAAGCCGTCTGTTTTCGCGCCGCCCGCCGCTATCAATTCTTAAGCCAGCTGGCCAGGCTTACCCCCGATTGGTATAACCTTAAGCCGCTTCTCGAGACCGGCACCGGACAGCCGGAGTCCTCCAAAAGCCACAACTTTCCCGCCAAGTACCCCTCACCCACAGCACACACAACTGACCAAAGACCTTAGCTACACACGATCGAATCGATTTCGGCAACCCAAATAGTAAGTGGCGCCAGTGGAGTGCCATACTGCCAAGATTACATCCACCACGGCTCAAAAATGATCTATTTTCGCCAATTAGAAGGAATTCAGCGAAACTGCTATACAAATCCTGGAACAAGTAATTAAGATTGGTATAACTGGGCTCATGTTTGTCCGGAACACACAGAGGTTACAGAAACTAATCTTTCAAAATCTTAACTTTAGTTGTCGTGGCAGTACAATAGACACCTTCAGGTTCTTCGGTGCAAAGGATCTCCACTTTCAGAGACGGTTCTGATTACTACAGAAAACTTGTATTAGAGGTGACCTGATGATAGTTCGAATTGAGAATAGCTAATACTAATCGAAAGGGGATGAAATTGCACAGAAAGAGGTTCGTATCGAAATAAATAAATAAGCCCGAAATAGGTACAAGAGAAGGAAAACGAAAAATAAAATCGACCATTGTCTGGCCTACAATGACCGAAAATGAATATGTATTACGTTGAGCCTCGTCTTGTGATACTCGGGTATCTTCATTAACTTCCAAGCCCCACCTCATAAAACTACAGTGGCTAACAGAGGAGCATGGACAGGTTAAAAGCGGGATGTGTACACTTCTCATTCGCATACAACAATGCCAGTGATAAGTGTCAGTGGATTACTGTTTCCGCAGCTTTACACCTGTCTTCAGGAAATTGAAGGCAAATTGAGATCAAAACTTAAAGAAAAGGACTGTTTGGTTACAAAAAATCTTGTAGTCACCGTAGCAAAATCTGGAAAAATGGAAGAGAAATTTTTGTAATATTACATCCGAAACGTCTTCGCACCAGTTACAGCAAATAATTCAGTGCTTTTGTTGGACTGGACGACGAAGAGATTCAGCCTCTCAATAAAGACACACTGTAAAACATTTTTCAGAAAATTGTATTGCGGAATAATATTGTTAAACTTCAGCCATTTGTGCGTCACCAGGCCTTACGAATGTAATCAAGCATGTCTGGTTCAAAATGGTTCAAATGGCTCTGAGCACTATGGGACTTAACATCTATGGTCATCAGTCCCCTAGAATTTAGAACTACTTAAACCTAACTAACCTAAGGACAACACACACATCCATGCCCGAGGCAGGACTCGAATCTGCGACCGTAGCGGTCACGCGGTTCCAGACTGAAGCACCTAGAACCGGACGGCTACACCGGCCGGCCATGTCTGGTACATAGATCGGTGTTGAGAACAACTACCACGACCATTTTTACTCTATCCCAATTTTATTTAAATAAAACTAATAACTACTGTGGCGTGTCTAAATACATTAATTTTTCTTTTATCAGGTGTGCCAGGTGTAAAGAAATTGTTTGTTTTCGTCATCCAATACATACTTCGCTTTTTTGTGACGTCTACTGAAAATAAACGAGGAAATTTTTCATTGTTAGTAACCTAGAAATTGTTTAAAAATTGTCGTAAGGACTGTGCTGCAGCAATTGTTATAAAATACTTCAGGTCAACATATTAAAGTCCCGACTGACTGAAGTCAGCTGTAATGCAACATCTCACACCACCTTGATAATTCTTTCCTCTGCCTGTCATTTACATAGGAATTACATCTGCATCAGTTTAGCTAACGATATGAACTGCAAGTAATTCACAAATTAATGATTTGAAACTTTCTGGTATGGTTTAAGTCCTTAAAATTCGCGTGTGTGCGCTTTCGACTTCGCACTACGCTTCGCTAGCTTCTCTTGTCGTGGCTGCATCTGCTTATTCACCAGTTCGCATGCTAGGCAGGAAGGGCTGTACAAACCGCCGTCGTAAGTTATTCTTAGGCGGCAAACATTTTTTAAGTAAAATACTTGCAGTGAGGCTTAGCAGCTAAAATTTTGACAGTACATCTATTTCAGTGTATTCTTCCTGTATGAAAAATTCAGGTTATGAAACTTCCTGGCGGATTAAAACTACACTCCTGGAAATTGAAATAAGAACACCGTGAATTCATTGTCCCAGGAAGGGGAAACTTTGTTGACACATTCCTGGGGTCAGATACATCACATGATCACACTGACAGAACCACAGGCACATAGACACAGGCAACAGAGCATGCACAATGTCGGCACTAGTACAGTGTATATCCACCTTTCGCAGCAATGCAGGCTGCTATTCTCCCATGGAGACGATCGTAGAGATGCTGGATGTAGTCCTCTGGAACGGCTTGCCATGCCATTTCCACCTGGCGCCTCAGTTGGACCAGCGTTCGTGGTGGACGTGCAGGCCGCGTGAGACGACGCTTCATCCAGTCCCAAACATGCTCAATGGGGGACAGATCCGGAGATCTTGCTGGCCAGGGTAGTTGACTTACACCTTCTAGAGCGCGTTGGGTGGCACGGGATACATGCGGAAGTGCATTGTCCTGTTGGAACAGCAAGTTCCCTTGCCGGTCTAGGAATGGTAGAACGATGGGTTCGATGACGGTTTGGATGTACCGTGCACTATTCAGTGTCCCCTCGACGATCACCAGTGGTGTACGGCCAGTGTAGGAGATCGCTCCCCACACCATGATGCCGGGTGTTGGCCCTGTGTGCCTCGGTCGTATGCAGTCCTGATTGTGGCGCTCACCTGCACGGCGCCAAACACGCATACGACCATCATTGGCACCAAGGCAGAAGCGACTCTCATCGCTGAAGACGACACGTCTCCATTCGTCCCTCCATTCACGCCTGTCGCGACACCACTGGAGGCGGGCTGCACGATGTTGGGGCGTAAGCGGAAGACGGCCTAACGGTGTGCGGGACCGTAGCCCAGCTTCATGGAGACGGTTGCGAATGGTCCTCGCCGATACCCCAGGAGCAACAGTGTCCCTAATTTGCTGGGAAGTGGCGGTGCGGTCCCCTACGGCACTGCGTAGGATCCTACGGTCTTGGCGTGCATCCGTGCGTCGCTGCGGTCCGGTCCCAGGTCGACGGGCACGTGCACCTTCCGCCGACCACTGGCGACGACATCGATGTACTGTGGAGACCTCACGCCCCACGTGTTGAGCATTTCGGCGGTACGTCCACCCGGCCTCCCGCATGCCCACTATACGCCCTCGCTCAAAGTCCGTCAACTGCACATACGGTTCACGTCCACGCTGTCGCGGCATGCTGCCAGTGTTAAAGACTGCGATGGAGCTCCGTATGCCACGGCAAACTGGCTGACACTGACGGCGGCGGTGCACAAATGCTGCGCAGCTAGCGCCATTCGACGGCCAACACCGCGGTTCCTGGTGTGTCCGCTGTGCCGTGCGTGTGATCATTGCTTGTACAGCCCTCTCGCAGTGTCCGGAGCAAGTATGGTGGGTCTGACACACCGGTGTCAATGTGTTCTTTTTTCCATTTCCAGGAGTGTATGTGTCGGATCGAGACCTGAACTCGAAATCTTTGGATTTCGCGCGGCCAAGAACTCTACCGACTTTCTCTCACTCTCTCTCTCTCTCTCTCTCTCTCTCTCTCTCTCTGTCTCTCTCCATTTTGATCATTATTGTTCTCGTCATTCGATGTGTTCAAGTTAATCGTTGAGTACTTCACTCAGTTTTTTTATTACAGAGGGCAGCCAGGCCTGTGACCGAACACGCTGCGCTACCGTGCCGGCAACTGAGCTACTCAGGCATGACTCACGACCCGTTCTCACGGCTTTACTTCCGCCAGTACCCCGTCTCTAACCTTCCTCGTAGGAGACCTTCAGTGAAGTTTGGAATGTAGGAGACCAAGTACTGCTGGAAGTACACCTGTGAGGAAAGCTCGTGAGCCGCTCTGGCGCAGCTCAGTCGGTAGAGGGCTGGCACACGAAAGGCAAAAGGCCCGAGTTACAGAGCGGTGCAGCATGCAGCTTTAATCTGCGAGGAAGTTTCACGTCAGCGTAGCTTCCGCTGCAGAGTAACATTTCATTCTGAATTTCAGGTTATGTTTCGACATGTCAGAGTGGACCTTTCCCTTGTTAGTTCAGATAAAATTCTCTCTTGAAGTAGTCCGATACGTTGTATTTTATTTGTATATTTTATTTAAGTACCAAACGGGGATAAAAGTTCTTCTTATGAAATACAGCTCAATGATTTTCGTGTGTATTTGGTGATTTTTTAAAGTGTATCACAGTTGCAAATGTGTGCATTACACCGTTACAAAGGTAAATATTTGTTCGAAGGAATATTCAAGAGTAGTGAGCCGTGTATCGACTCGTCATACACCTTGTGTTTAGATTGCATTGGTTTTCCTTTTCTTCCCCTGACATGTTTGTTTGATATGTTGTCTGTCATTAAGTGGCTGCTTGGTTGTCTTTTCCCTCTGCTATCGATATCTGCGTTTTTGCTTCCGGGAAACTGCTATGGAGGAATTGAGATCTTTGACCGGTTGTAACCTAGTGTGGTGGGGCGGAAGTAGGGGAGTTGCGCGCAGAGAGTGTGGTGGACACGGGAGGGCAGTGTGGCTCTCCAGCTCGAAGCAGGCGCGGTCGGTTGTACCGAGTCGCCACGTGATGTATGTCGGTTGTGTGTAAGGCCGTCGGCACACGGGCCGTGTGGTAGAACGTTAGCGTTGAGCGTGCCAAGTTCAACGTGCTCAGGAACGATGTGACTTGTGCACACGGTACGTGTGCCCCAACGTGGTATACGCGATCGCAACGCACTGCAGCGACAGTTCAGGGATGCTTCCAGTTCGTAAATCACACTGTTTACTCAACGGGCGCGCGTAAAATTCCCACGTTAGCTCTATTGAAACGCACATTTCTTCCATCGTCCACGAAAAGGAAAGTACCATGTCCAATCAATAAGGACACAGGCTTATAAAAGTTCCATTAGAAACAGTGCGTTAGAAATTTGGAATACTTTTCTGCATAAGATAGACATTATTTCATCATTCCCACATTTTAGTAAAACCCCAAGGTCAGTCTTACTTGATCACTATTCCTAGCCAGTAGCAGCATCTTAGCAACATGTGAATTACGAAGCGTAAAAGATGGAGGAGTAAAATATCTTTATACAAGTAGCGCAAGCTGTCCGTTAGATTAAGCCAATCGAACAGTCACCTCTCAACAAAAGGTGAACTTGTATTTACATAACATCAAATATTATAGTCTATACTTACATTAAACTAATAATAACGCATCAGAACCTAATAAAAACGCGAATGTTAGGGGGAAAAAATTGGTTGTCAGGACGCGAACCACTGCCGCAACAAAAATACTTATTAGTGGGCAGTGACGCTATTCATTACGCTAAACCAACCTCACGCCTTTCGTTACTAATCACAGTATCTTAAGGCTTGCTAAAAACCTTAATCGTAGATATGTTACTAACTGAAATTTAATTATAACAAATTGTACCAAGAACAATGCGTTTTGGGTGGATCTTCAGTGTGTCGCAGCCTTCAAATAGCCTACTGTCATTATACGCAAGTTACAATAATTCTTTTGCCACGAATATGATGTTTCTCATTATTTTATTGGAACGAATCACACAGTTAACAACGGGGTTTTGCAGTGATTCTCAATTTACTGGTGCTCGGAACGGCATGTATACATATAGGCTTTAAATGTATGCCAATATGGCGCCTCACAACTCTGTACTGAAGGGAGACGGCGTGCGTGTGACGTAGGTGGCGTTGTATCATCTCATTGGTCAACACTAGACGCACGCTCAGAATATCTGACATGCCAGATATTTCTCTGCACTTCGGAAAGACTCCCGAGCGTGCCGTTCCACGCTATGACGTCAGAAACGTGGCACGCTCAACGCTCAACGTTCGGATGCGCGGTCCGTCTGCCGACGGCTTAACGAGCGGCTCTGACGGAAGAGCTCCCCGCGTGTTGGTTGTATACAGAATCGCCCCACGAGTAGTTGCTGTTCATTTCGCCTTGGTGGGCGTTAACAAGCTCCTTTAAATCCTCCGTTTCAACACTGGAGTTTAAAAGGAGACACCTAACATGAAGGAGCGGTCACTACCCGTTGCAGAGAAGTGAACTCCGGCGACAGAGCGTGTTGTCGCGTGACCGTGGCTTGTTGGGTAACCTGGCGACGCGTGCGCGGTCGGATGTGTGGATCCTTGCCATCGGAGGTCGTGCACTGCCTGTTAGAGTATAACTGCAAGTTAAGTTCGTGGAAGATTTAATCACTAAGTAATAATTTTGTGTAACCAGCGTCTCTTCTGCCTTGTGGCCTCCGGCGACCGGGTTTCCTGTCCCCGGCACCGGTTTAATTGAAGACAGTGATCTTTCCTCCTCCTCTCGTTACTGTCCGATGGGAGGTGTAGTTTTGGCAGTTTAATTGTTTCGCTATTCTGTCGTGTGTTATGGGTAAATTCATGCTTCTTGTTGGTTGATCATGTGGTCGCTCATTCAGGACTGTGTGGTGCAATGTTTCCTTGCACGAGGTTAGCTCTAATTCTGTCAGAAAGTTAAGCCATCTTATAACAACTTCTCGCTGGCTAAAAATCGGTGCAGTGACCAGCCTGAGAGTGGCAATTGTGTTTACGGGCGTATTTAAATTGGTCAGTATTCTGTCTAGCCTGAGAATCCATGAGAGGTGATTTGTGGCCGCCTTACACGGGTCCGTCATATCTGTTATGTTCTAATGATATTCCAGGACACTTTTGTTTAAAAATTTTTTAAATTCCTCCAAGCTTGTAAATTCCTTTTATTGTCATTAATCGTGTGTTTGCTGAGACCTGTTTAATTTTTTTTTAATGGCGGTGTTGGTAGCTTCACTACCTCGCCATACTTTATTAACAAAGTTCTGGATTTACTTTAGTAGCCTGTTTACTAATGTTCTTTAAATTTTTTAGATTGTTGTATTGCTATAAATTACTTTGATTGGCGTTAGCGGCGTGTTTTAAAAGGTTGTTTATTGCCGTACTGCTAGCTTCTGTGTTTTTCTTTAATTTTTTAAAAAATTGTTGTATTGCTATAAATTACTTGATTGCCGTTAGCGGTGTGTTTAAAAGGCTGTTATTGCTGTACTGCTAGTTTCTGTAAGATACGAATAAAACATTTGTGAAAATTTCATCTCGACAGTAAACTACCAGAAATTAGGCCCCGTTTCCCAACTTGTGGTGTGGCTTATAGTAACCGTAACCACTGTGTGTGTGTCAAATAGATTCTGTTTCCGATATTGTTCACAAACATTTAAGTGATTGTTAATCAAAGGAATGCTGCTAGTGGGCATTTAAATCAAACAATGGGGAAACTTGAAAACATGTATTGGATTGAGTCTCGAACACAGATTCTTCCGTTTCTCTCAAATGATCGCCTTGATCGCCTCGACCATCCAGACAAGTCCTTCAGAGACCCAAATTTCCAACTTACTCACAAACTACTGCTGCCCTCTACCCTCACTACTCGAAGCGATCGCTGATTCCCACAGGAGTTCGGGCCTTATGTGCATCTGCACAGAAAGGATCATTGGCCATCTCGTCCTAGTTGTTGTATACACACACACACACACACACACACACATATATATATATATATATATATATATATATATATATATATATATATATGCACACACACTGAAGAGCCGAAGAAACTGGTACACCTGTAGGGTGTAGGGCTCCCGCAAGGACGCAGAAGTGCCGCAACACGACATGGCATGGACCCGACTAATGTCTGAAGTAGTGCTGGAGCGAATTGACGCCATCAAACCTTTAGGGCTGTCCATAAATCCGTAGGAGTACAAGGGGTGAAGATCTCTTCTGAACAGCACGTTGCAAGGCATCCCAGATATGGTCAATACAATGTTCATGTCTGGTGGCCAGGAGAAGTATTTAAACTAAGAAGAGCGTTCCTGGAGTCACTCTATAGCAATTCTTGACGTATGAGGTGTCGCATTGTCCTGCTGGGCTTGCCAAAGTCCGTCGGAATGCATAATGGACGTGAATGGATGCAGGTGATCTGACAAGATGCTTATGTACGTGTCACCTGTTAGAGTCGTATCTAGAAGTATCAGAGGGTCCATATCACTCTTACTGCACACGCCCCACACTATTACAGAGCCACCACAAGCTTGGACAGTCACATGCTGAGATGCAGGGTTCACGGATTCATGAGGTTGTCCTCATATCCGTATACGTCCATTCGCTCGATACAATTTGAAATGAGTCTCGCCCGACCAGCAATCTGTTTCCAGTCATCAATAGTGAGACGTCGGTGTTGAAGGACCCAGGCGAGACGTAAAGCTTTGTGTCATGCAGTCATCAAGGATACATGACTGGGCCTTCCGCAACAAAAGCCGATATCGATCATGTTTCGTTGAATGGTTCGCACGCTGACACTCGTTGATGGCGCAGCGTTGAAACCTGCAGCAATTTGCGGGAGGGTTGCACTTTTCTCTCGCTGAACGATTCTCTTCAGTCATCGTTGGTCCCGTTCTTGCAGGATCTTTTTCCGGCCGCAGCGATGTCGGAGATTTGATGTTTTAACGGATTCCTAATATTCACGGTACTCTCGTGAAATGGTCGTACGGGACAATACCTCGTAGATGCTGTGTCCCATCGCTCGTGTGCCGACTTTAACACTGCACTCAAACTCACTCAAATCTTGATAACCTGCCATTGTAGTAACAGTACCCGATCTAAGAATAGTTCTTTGGGAGGACCGATTCAGCATGCAGAAAAATCATGAGGACCTCCGGTGAAATTAAAAGCAAATGTGTCAATATTAAGCATACGAGAGGACTTCCACTGTTAAACACTGAGGAGAGCGCGGGTGGTTGGGAAGAGTATAATGATGGCCTCTATGAGGCGGAGGAACTGTCTGATGACGGAAGAGAAGAAGAAATAGTTCATTTTGAAGACATATGTGATCCAGTATTAGAGTTTAACACAGCTTTGGAAGATTTTCAGGCTGATAACGCAGAAAGCGTAGATAATATTCCTTAGGAAATTCTAAAATAACTGTTGTAAATGGAAGTTAATCGCTTATTCGAGTAAATTTGTAGAACCTGTCAGTTATGAGAGGTACGAGGGCAGTTCAATAAGTAATGCAACACATTTTTTTTCTCGGCCAATTTTGGTTGAAAAAACCGGAAATTTATTCTGGAATATTTTCAAACATTCCCGCTTCGTCTCGTATAGTTTCATTGACTTCCGACAGGTGGCAGCGCTGTACGGAGCTGTTAAAATGGCGTCTGTAACGGATGTGCGTTGCAAACAATGGGCAGTGATCGAGTTTCTTTTGGCGGAAAACCAGTGCATCTCAGATATTCATAGGCGCTTGCAGAATGTCTACGGTGATCTGGAAGTGGACAAAAGCACGGTGAGTCGTTGGGCAAAGCGTGTGTCATCATCGCCGCAAGGTAAAGCAAGACTGTCTGATCTCCCGCGTGCGGGCTGGCCGTGCACAGCTGTGACTCCTGCAATGGCGGAGCGTGCGAACACACTCGTTCGAGGTGATCGACGGATCACCATCAAACAACTCAGTGCTCAACTTGACATCTCTGTTGGTAGTGCTGTCACAATTGTTCACCAGTTGGGATATTCAAAGGTTTGTTCCCGCTGGGTCCCTCGTTGTCTAATCGAACACCATAAAGAGCAAAGGAGAACCATCTGTGCGGAATTGCTTGCTCGTCATGTGGCTGAGGGTGACAATTTCTTGTCAAAGATTGTTACAGGCGATGAAACATGGGTTCATCACTTCGAACCTGAAACAAAACGGCAATCAATGGAGTGGCGCCACACCCACTCCCCTACCAAGAAAAAGTTTAAAGCCATACCCTCAGCCGGTAAAGTCATGGTTACAGTCTTCTGGGACGCTGAGGGGGTTATTCTGTTCGATGTCCTTCCCCATGGTCAAACGATCAACTCTGAAGTGTATTGTGCTACTCTTCAGAAATTGAAGAAACGACTTCAGCGTGTTCGTAGGCACAAAAATCTGAACGAACTTCTCCTTCTTCATGACAACGCAAGACCTCACACAAGTCTTCGTACCCGAGAGGAGCTCACAAAACTTCAGTGGACTGTTCTTCCTCATGCACCCTACAGCCCCGATCTCGCACCGTCGGATTTCCATATGTTTGGCCCAATGAAGGACGCAATCCGTGGGAGGCACTCCGCGGATGATGAAGAAGTTATTGATGCAGTACGACGTTGGCTCCGACATCGACCAGTGGAATGGTACCGTGCAGGCATACAGGCCCTCATTTCAAGGTGGCGTAAGGCCGTAGCATTGAATGGAAATTACGTTGAAAAATAGTGTTGTGTAGCTAAAAGATTGGGGAATAACTTGGTGTATTTCAATGCTAAATAAAACAACCCCTGTTTCAGAAAAAAAAAATGTGTTGGATTACTTATTGAACTGCCCTCGTACTATCGGACTACTATCCGTACAGTCTCGATGACAGCAGGGACAGGTAAGTGCGAGGGCTATAGCAGAATCAGCTTGTCAGCTCGTTACTGCACAAGAATACTATAGAGAAGAATGGAAAAGAATACTGAGAAGCCATTAGATCGGTTTTGCTTTTGGACAGTACTGACGTTGCGATTGATAATGGAAACAAGAGTGTAAAAGCTCAAAATCCGTGCATACAACTGGTCCACCTATAAATAGAATTCCACAATGTAAAATGATACAAGATGTTCGAAAGTCTGAGAAAGATAAGGATAAGCTATAGGGAGAGAGATGTAATACACAATACTCAAGGAACATACATAATACACAAGAAACAATAAGAATGGAAAGCCAAAAACGAAGTCTCGAATTGAAAAGGGAGTGAGACAGGGATGTGGTCTTGTGCCCCTACTGTTCAAGCTGTACATAGAAGAAACAATACAGGAAATGAAGAAAAGATTCAAGAGTGGGATTAAAATTCGAGTTGACAGGATACCAATGATAAGATTCGCTGATGACATTGCTATCGTTAGTGAGAGAGTCGACTTCCTGTCAGAGAGGTCACAGTTCATAGTAATTGACGGAGAGTCATCCAGTAAAATAGAAGTGATTTCTGGCGTTCCCCAAGGTAGTGTTATAGGCCATTTGCTTTTCCTTATCTATATTAACAATTTGGGAGACAATCTGAGCAGCCGTCTTAGGTTGTTCGCAGATGATGCTGTCGTTTATCGACTAAGAAAGTCATCAGAAGATCAAAACAAACTGCAAAACGATTTAGAAAAGATATGTGAGTGGCGCGAAAATAGGCAGTGGACAGTAAATAACGAAAAGTGTAAAGTCATCCACATGAGTGCTGAAAGGAATCCGTTAAACTTCGGTTACACGATAAATCAGTCAAATACAAAGGCCGTAAATTCAACTAAATACCTAGGAATTACAATTACGAACAACTTAAATTGGGAGGAACACACAGAAAATGTTGTGTGGAATGTTAACCAAAGATTGCGCTTTATTGGCAGGAAATTTAGAACATGTGACACATCTACTGAGGAGACTGCCTAACTACGCTTGTCCGTCCTCTTTTAGAATACTGCTCTGCGGTGTGCGATCCTTACCAGACAGGACTGACAGAGTACATCGAAAAAGTTCAAAGAAGGGTAGCACGTTTTGTATTATCACGAAATAAGGGAGAGAGTGTCACTGAAATGATACAGGATTTGGGCTGGACATCATTAAAAGTAAGGCGTTTTTAGTTGCGACGGAATCTTCTCGCGAAATTTCAGTCACCAACTTTCTTCTCCGAATGCGAAAATACACTCCTGGAAATTGAAATAAGAACACCGTGAATTCATTGTCCCAGGAAGGGGAAACTTTATTGACACATTCCTGGGGTCAGATACATCACATGATCACACTGACAGAACCACAGGCACATAGACACAGGCAACAGAGCATGACAATGTCGGCACTAGTACAGTGTATATCCACCTTTCGCAGCAATGCAGGCTGCTATTCTCCCATGGAGACGATCGTAGAGATGCTGGATGTAGTCCTGTGGAACGGCTTGCCATGCCATTTCCACCTGGCGCCTCAGTTGGACCAGCGTTCGTGCTGGACGTGCAGACCGCGTGAGACGACGCTTCATCCAGTCCCAAACATGCTCAATGGGGGACAGATCCGGAGATCTTGCTGGCCAGGGTAGTTGACTTACACCTTCTAGAGCACGTTGGGTGGCACGGGATACATGCGGACGTGCATTGTCCTGTTGGAACAGCAAGTTCCCTTGCCGGTCTAGGAATGGTAGAACGATGGGTTCGATGACGGTTTGGATGTACCGTGCACTATTCAGTGTCCCCTCGACGATCACCAGTGGTGTACGGCCAGTGTAGGAGATCGCTCCCCACACCATGATGCCGGGTGTTGGCCCTGTGTGCCTCGGTCGTATGCAGTCCTGATTGTGGCGCTCACCTGCACGGCGCCAAACACGCATACTACCATCATTGGCACCAAGGCAGAAGCGACTCTCATCGCTGAAGACGACACGTCTCCATTAGTCCCTCCATTCACGCCTGTCGCGACACCACTGGAGGCGGGCTGCACGATGTTGGGGCGTCAGCGGAAGACGGCCTAACGGTGTGCGGGACCGTAGCCCAGCTTCATGGAGACGGTTGCGAATGGTCCTCGCCGATACCCCAGGAGCAACAGTGTCCCTAATTTGCTGGGAAGTGGCGGTGCGGTCCCCTACGGCACTGCGTAGGATCCTACGGTCTTGGCGTGCATCCGTGCGTCGCTGCGGTCCGGTCCCAGGTCGACGGGCACGTGCACCTTCCGCCGACCACTGGCGACAACATCGATGTACTGTGGAGACCTCACGCCCCACGTGTTGAGCAATTCGGCGGTACGTCCACCCGGCCTCCCGCATGCCCACTATACGCCCTCGCTCAAAGTCCGTCAACTGCACATACGGTTCACGTCCACGCTGTCGCGGCATGCTACCAGTGTTAAAGACTGCGATGGAGCTCCGTATGCCACGGCAAACTGGCTGACACTGACGGCGGCGGTGCACAAATGCTGCGCAGCTAGCGCCATTCGACGGCCAACACCGCGGTTCCTGGTGTGTCCGCTGTGCCGTGCGTGTGATCATTGCTTGTACAGCCCTCTCGCAGTGTCCGGAGCAAGTATGGTGGGTCTGACACACCGGTGTCAATGTGTTCTTTTTTCCATTTCTAGGAGTGTATTTTGTTGACATCGACCTACATAGTGAGAAACGGTCACCAAGATAAAATAAGGGAAATCAGAGCTTGTACGGAAAGATGTAGGTGTTCGTTCTTTCCGCGCGCTATACGAGAGTGGAATAATAGAAAACTGTGAAGGTGGTTCGATGAACCCTCTGTCAGGCACTTAAATGTGATTTGCAGAGCATCCATAAAGAAGATATGAATCCCTTTTACATGGAGTGAATAGTCTATTAAACACACAGTATGGACTGAGAGAAAACCGAAGGAAGACGAGTGCAATGAGTAGTAGTAGGAATATGGTTAGTTGTAAAACTTAGCGTGAAAATTAGGGCAACTAAATGGACGAAATGAAGGAAATCTTCTACCATGGAAGCAAAATAACATAAAGGATGAAGCAAGGAGGACGTAAAAAGTAGATCAGCACAGTCATACAGGTGTAATGGCGCTCAGAGTGGTAGCTAAAATTAGGTGCACTGCTGTGGGTTAGGATGGCGCTGAATGTTGATCAGCAGGGCAGTAGGTTCATGATGTCAGGCGCTGGTCTGTCGGAAAATCACAGAAACAGAAAAAGCATTTTTTTTAATTCCTTGCGAATAGCACAGCAGTCATAGAGTTGTCGGGTGGCGGGCAGGGCCCTGAGACGGAGGCTGGTAACGGAGGATGGAGTGTGACCATGGAATGGTCACCGCGCCAGTCGAGGCGATGTTACGTTGTCAGCAGTCGTGCAGCATAGCGTCGCTACAGGGCCCGGTCAGGCAGTCAGCACACGGATATGCAGCCGGTAGTGTTGGGTAGTGCAGACGCATGACTCAGATTTAAGCCAGGACCCCAGCGCAGGATGCAGCTTCAGTGGCCGGCAGGGGCAAGCCTGCAGCAGTAGTGTGTGCCCTCACAGAGCAGGTGGCGACTGCAACTAATCAAGCCCAGGTATGAACTATGTACTCCCGAGCAGGTATCCTGCAGTGATTAACACTTAGTCAGCAGATGGTACCCAGGTTGCAAAGCACCGTTTCAGCTTGTAACCAGTCCTCTTTAGATATGTTGGAAATGTTCGTTGATGAAATTCGTGATCCAACCAACTAGCGGTAGAAGGTATATATATTGTCTTATGAGGAACACAACATAAAAAATTCTGTCCTGCTGCACTGAATTCAAGCCGAGTGCGTTTCAATGATACCGACCAGTTCAAATAATCCTATGCTCCCCGACATGTACGAGCACAGCTACACGTAGCTGCACACCAATGGCTATCCTTGTACTAATTATGGCTACAGTCCTTGTACGGCAATAGTTTCTCCCCTAAAGTTTTCAGTTTACGTAAGCTTCATAATTCGATCGGTATAATAACTAACGCGACAAAGAATATTTATGCATGCTGCGCTCTGTTATTAATCTATGTCGTCTACAAATAAATATTTCATAAACACACAATATTAAATAGGTTTAAAGAAGTATCACACAGTAAATCCACTTTATGCTGCTTTATTCTATACTATTCACGTCCTATCATTGTACTCAGGAAGTATCTTTTCCCTAAGATAGGTGGAATTAATTACGTAAGTTTTAGTCGAAGAGTTTGTAACAAGATCCAGATTTCATTTGCTACTTTAACGAAACTTTCTCACAATTCAATACCAATGTTCACTTCCTCTGTCGGTAAATTGCTAACAGTCTATTACTTTGGGGCAAAGTTCAGCCTTCCCTGTATGATAATCAATTTAAGACAAGTTCGGATCTTTTCCCTTCTTGGCTTTACGTAATGATATACTCAAGGTTGCTGATCTACCTATTTCAAGTTTAATGATTCCTAGCAGATGGAAAAAATTTCCAAATATGCCGAAAAACAATATCGTCGCGCGTACGTGCAAGAACACACGTTGAGATACGAACTGATCCATCAAGGGCTAGCAGCACATTAACAATGTATGACTTTTTTCTTCTGTATTACGCAGTGTCCTCAAAGAGTACTCACAAAGAGTATTCTTTGAGTTCATTCGTTTTATTCCGTGATCTGTAAGTACACTACTTTGAGATCTACTATTATTTTAGTTTGAAGTTAATGGATTCTATTTCTTTTCTTTCCCTTTTCAAAACATTAAGTAACTTTATACTGGATTTCTTTTCTATGTACCTGCCACTATTGAAGTAATGTTATTCCAGTGGGACTTGAAATGTGGATCTTGGAATTTGGGGCTTTTATTGGGTTTTGCGTACTATTCTATAATTTCAATTTTGCGTTCAAAGGAAGTGGCGTTACAAAGTCCTGACCGCACCAGACCTAGGTGCAGCTCGTATTTCTACTGCTGGTGGAGGCGGCGTCTAATAGCAATAGGTTGGATGGTTTCAGATAGACGACTGTAGTGGAGTATCTCTTAACTGACCCTGCAGAAAAGCATTTTGAAGTTTTCCATTTGCTTGTTTTTGACAAATATTCACTTTACTACATCTTTATGACCTCGCAGTTTGGTCCTTCCCCCCCCCCCCCCCTTTTTTAAACCAACCAACATCTTGCACGACTGGCTGATATCGGTCTTACAAGCCATTTTCATGCGCAGTAGGTATCATTATAATAAACTGAACACTTGTCGAAAACGGCAGAGGCGAAAAACTTCAAGATGGCTTCTGACAAATATACGATTATATCAATGCGTGATGACTGTATTTCCCGACATGTCCGAAACAATATACACCTCGCATTCATTTGACTTACGCATCTCGATGAATAATGAGTCCAACACCTTCTGTGTGGATTATGGTATATTAATGTATGCAAACCTCACATTTGGGGGCCGTCCGAGGTGGCCGAGTGGTTCCAGGCGCTACAGTCTGGAACCGCGCGAACGCTACGGTCGTAGGTTCGAATCCTACCTCGGGCATGGATGTGTGTGATGTCCTTAGGTTAGTTAGGTTTAAGTAGTTCTAAGTTCTAGGGGACTGATGACCTCAGAAGTTAAGTCCCATAGTGCTCAGAGCCACTTGAACCTTACATTTGGGTGCGACGAACTGATACTGTGGTGAACGGCATATACTGACTGTGAGAATCGGACGTTCCGTGCTACGATCGCATCTCCGTGTCTTACTACTGAACCTAAGATTTCGTTTTAAGACTCTTTGTGAAGAAAATGGAGAGATCGGACATGTGAGAGGAGAGAGATTGTATTGTTGTGAGACGCCATTACGGTATATAGTAAATTTCAAATAGTTTTTTTTTCACAAAATAAAATCCAATAATTAATATCAAGTATTCAAGGTGTATGTATCTCCATACCGGCACAGATATTACGAGAAGTAGATAGCTTGGAGGTGAAGTTTGGAACGATAGTGCGAACTTGCATTTTCCACGGTCAGAATTCGTCGAGAGATTATCTCCGAATTAATAAACTTTAACTTGCTAAATTGTTGGACCTATCATCCAGACTCATTTAATAACATAGCACACAGTGTGTCGAACGATCTGCGTAGCGAGTAAAGCTTTTTTAGATTTCAGGTGGAGCTGATAACGACGAGGAATTTCTGTGAGATCGCCGCTGCGGAATGCATCTCTTGGTCTCCTGTGGTATTTACAACGAAATATTTATATTTTTCAGGTATTTAGGAGAGAAAAGGTAAAGGAAACAGGGAACTAAGCTAATCCAACTAAAACTTATAACTAAACCAATAATTAAAATAAAAGCACGCACAGAATATTTATTTACAGTAATAAAAAATAAAGGACATTTTTAATTAATTAACTAATAATAACAATAATATATTAAAGGATGCACAATTGCGTCCGACGTCCTGTGGGAATCTCAAAGTAGCGAGGATGGAGGGCATGGATAGGGGCTGCGAATAGGTGGCGCTAGATAGGTGTGTGGGTCGACCAACAGGCTTGTCTAGATAGTTCGCGCAATTTGCCGTAAACACCCTGTACGGGTGGCGCCGTGGTTAGCGCGACTGTCTAATAAGTAAGAGATACCGGGTTCGAATCCCAAAGTCCTACCGATGATTATTCACGTGAACGGCATACATTCTCGTTGGTATTTTAAGATTCATGGGTCATATCTTACAGGAGAACTACGAAGTATTGATCTAATTGTGAACCTAGTCTTCACTGACAACCATTAGTACTGCGGAAAAATTTCTCATTTTCTTTGAAAGCTAATAGCAATTTCTTCTGTATTTGTTACGCGGTTTTCTGAGGCAGAATGTTTTTTTTTTTCTGTCCACTGCAGTCGAAACGCCGACTAACAAACGTATTTTCCCCGCACTGCTACCCAACACTAGTAGACCACACTGCTATTCAACGCCAGTAAAAGATGATCTTCAGCAGCAGTTTTTTTTAATTAATCATTACATAATTTGTCAACACCACTAGCGAACTACTCGCTGTTGAGAGGAATGTCGTTACACGTATTTCCAAATGCATTGAGGTTGACGGACATCATTTCGAGCATTTATTGCATTAATGTGGTATTTACAGGTAATTTAAGATGAACCATGAACCATGGACCTTGCCGTTGGTGGGGAGGCTTGCGTGCCTCAGCGATGCAGATAGCCGTACCGTATGTGCAACCACAACTGAGGGGTATCTGTTGAGAGGCCAGACAACCGCGTGGTTTCTCAAGAGGGGCAGCAGCCTTTTCAGTAGTTGCAGGGGCAACAGTCTGGATGATTGACTGATCTGGTCTTGTAACACTAACCAAAACGGCCTTGCTCTGCTGGTACTGCGAACGGTTGAAAGCAAGGGGAAACTACAGCCGCAATTTTTCCCGAGGGCATGCAGCTTTACTGTATGGTTAATGATGATGGCGTCCTCTTGGGAAAAATATTCCGGAGGTAAAATAGTCCCCCATTCGGATCTCCGGGCGGGGACTACTCAAGAGGACGTCGTTATCAGGAGAAAGAAAACTGGCGTTCTACGGATCGGAGCGTGGAATGTCAGATCCCTTAATCGGGCAGGAAGGTTAGAAAAATTAAAAAGGGAAATGGATAGGTTAAAGTAAGATATAGTGGGAATCAGTGAAGTTCTGTGGCAGGAGGAACAAGACTTTTGGTCAGGCGAATACAGGGTTATAAATACAATGTCAAACAGGGGTAATGCAGGAGTAGGTTTAATAATGAATAAAACAATAGGAATGCGGGTAAGCTACTACAAACAGCACAGCGAACACATTGTTGTGGCCCAGATAGACACGACGCCCACGCCTACGACAGTAGTACAAGTCTATATGCCAACTAGCTCTGCAGATGATTAAGAAATTGAAGAAATGTTTGATGAAATTAAAGAAATTATTCAGATAGTGAAGGGAGACGAAAATTTAATAGTCATGGGTGCCTGGAATTCGGTAGCAGGAAAAGGGAGAGAAGGAAACGTAGTAGGTGAATATGGATTGGGGGTAAGATATGAAAGAGGAAGCCGTCTGGTTGAATTTTGCACAGAGCACAACTTAATCATAGCTAACTCTTGGTTCAGGAATCATAAAAGAAGATTGTATACATGGAAGACGCCTGGAGATACTAAAAGGTATCAGATAGATTATATAATGGTAAGACAGAGATTTAGGAACCAGGTTTTAAATTGTAAGACATTTCCAGGGGCAGATGTGGACTCAGACCACAATCTATTGGTTATGAACTGTAGAGTAAAACTGAAGAAACTGCAAAAAAATGGGAATTTAAGAAGATGGGACCTGGATAAACTGACTAAACCAGAGGTTGTACAGAGTTTCAGGGAGAGCGTAAGGGAACAAATGGCAGGAATGGGTGACAGAAATACAGTAGAAGAAGAATGGGTAGCTTTGAGGGATGAAGTAGTGAAGCAGCAGAAGATCAAATAGGTAAAAAGACGAGGGCTAGTGGAAAACCTTTGGTAACAGAAGAAATATCGAATTTAATTGATGAAAGTAGAAAATATAAAAACGCAGTAAATGAAGCAGGCAAAAAGGAATAGAAGCGTCTCAAAAATGAGATCGACAGGAAGTGCAAAATGGCAGAGTAGGGATGGCTAGAGGATAAATGTAAGGATGTAGAGGCTTATCTCACTAGTGGTAAGATAGATACTGCCTACAGGAAAATTAAAGACACCTTTGGAGAAAAGAGAACGACTTGTGTGAATATCAAGAGCTCAGATGGGAACCCAGTTCTAAGCAAAGAAGGGAAAGCAGAAAGGTGGAACGAGTATATGGAGGGTCTATACAAGGGCGATGTACTTGAGGGCAATGTTATAGAAATGGAAGAGGATGTAGATGAAGATGAAATGGGAGATATATACTGCGTGAAGTGTTTGATAGAGCACTGAAATACCTAAGTCGAAACAAGACCCCGGGAGTAGACAACATTCCATTAGAACTACTGACGGCCTTGGGAGAGCCAGCCCTGACAAAACTCTACCATCTGGAAAGCAAGATGTATGAGACAGGCGAAATACCCTCAGACTTTAAGAAGAATATAATAATTCCAATCCCAAAGAAAGCAGGTGTTGACAGATGTGAAAATTACCGAACTATCAGCTTAATAAGTCACGGCTGCAAAATACTAACGCGAATTCTTTACAGACGAATGGAAAAACTAGTAGAAGCCGACCGTGGGGAAGATCAGTTTGGATTCCATAGAAATAATGGAACACGTGAGGCAATATTGACCCTACGACCTATCTTAGAAGCTAGATTAAGGAATGGCAAACCTACGTTTCTAGCATTTGTAGACTTAGAGAAAGCGTTTGACAATGTTGACTGGAATACTCTCTTTCGAATTCTGAAGGTGGCAGGGGTAAAATATGGGGAGCGATAGGCTATTTACAATTTGTATAGAAACCAAATGGCAGTTATAAATAGTCGAGGGGCATGAAAGGGAAGCAGTGGTTGGGAAGGGAGTGAGACAGGGTTGTAGACTCACCCCGATGTTATTCAATCTGTATATTGAGCAAGCAGTGAAGGAAACAAAATAAAAATTCGGGGTAGGTATTAAAATCCATGGAGAAGAAATAAAAACTTTGAGGTTCGCCGATGACATTGTAATTCTGTCAGAGGCAGCAAAGGACTTGGAAGAGCTGTTGAACGGAATGGACAGTGTCTTGAAAGGAGGATATAAGATGAACACCAAAAAAAGCAAAACGAGGATAATGGAATGTAGTCGAATTAAGTCGGGTGATGCTGAGGGAATTAGATTAGGAAATGAGACACTTAAAGTAGTAAAGGAATTTTGCTATTTGGGGAGCAAAATAACTGATGATGGTCGAAGTAGAGAGGATATAAAATGTTGACTGGCAATGGCAAGGAAAGCGTTTCTGAAGAAGAGAAATTTGTTAACGTCGAGTATAGATTTAAGTGTCAGGAAGTCGTTTCTGAAAGTATTTGTATGTAGCCATGTATGGAAGTGAAACATGGACGATAAATAGTTTGGACAAGAAGAGAATAGAAGCTTTCGAAAAGTGGTGCTACAGAAGAATGCTGAAAATTAGATGGGTAGATCACATAATTAATGAGGAGGTGTTGAATAGAATTGGGGAGAAGAGACGTTTGTGGCACAACTTGACAAGAAGATGGGATCGGTTGGTAGGACATGTTCTGAGGCATCAAGGGATTGCCAATTTAGTATTGGAGGTCAATGTGGAGGGTAAAAATCGTAGAGGGAGACGAAGAGATGGATACATTTAGCAGATTCAGAAGGACATAGGTTGCAGTAAGTACTGTGAGATGAAGAAGCTTGCACAGGATAGAGTAGCATGGTGAGCTACATCGAACCAGTCTCAGGACTGAAGACCACAAAAACAACATCATGTTTATATGTAATTGCACTGATTATTGACTGGAGACTTAGAGACCATTTTCAGCCATTGGAGTTCATGTGCCCAATGGAATTCTTAAGGACGACAATGCGCCATATCACTGGACCGCATTAGTTCGCGATTGGTTTGAAAACATTCTGGACAGTTCGAGCGAATTATCTATTCATCACTAACGGCGTAGGACGTCTACAGGAGGGGCTGTGGTTTTCGTTTCGTCCGATTCATACCGAGGATCTCGTTGTTTCCTGAAATGAGTATTTGCTGCTTCGTACCCAGAGATATGACATCACTTTAAAAAATGGAATGGAAGTGCCCATTGTCAGTTGTCGCCAACATAGATAGTGTGGTCAAACTCTTTAACGCAGGTTACTGATGCATTTGTTCTGCGTAACCACCACTAAGCTCACATCCTCCTCTTTCAGATCAAAATTACAGATCTGTATAGTAACCACTGTCACATCTCTGCACTACATACTACAGTATCCGCTCGCCAGGATCTTGGACTTACCAAACACTATATTATGGTTTGCTCACTGCAAAGAGTGTCTTGATACACCTGACTTTCCCATTTCACTCGTCTGTTTCCTTCATGATCCTCTGATTTTCCGCCGTTACTCAAAGATACGAATAACCTACCTGATGTGTCTAACGGCATCTGTGACTGTTTGGAAATTTAAAAGTTCTTTTTCAATTTAAAATAATGAAAAATCTCTCTACGTTCTGCATTGAGTTAGGAAGACTGAAGACCTGGTTCGGTAACACCACGAGCAGAAAATTAAAGCGGACAACATATTGATCTTTCCCAAAACAATAGGCGATTTTGTAGCTATAAAAATGAGGGGCATCATTTACGTAGTATGCAAATTTAGGCCACTAAGTGCATAAATTTCATTAGCAGTTTATATTTTGACGTGGTTATTCAAAATTGCGTACTTCTTTCAAATGAATTTAGGTTTATGTAGTGCCCTACAATAATGTGTCAGGTATTTTTATCACTTTTGTTCCACGTTATCAGTAACTCGCTTTTAATTATTCTGTTCTGAACGTAAGAAGCTTCTTTTACTAGATAAATGCAGAGTTTCAGAAAAAACGTTTGTTTATATGTTTCATATTATTTGCTTTCAATACTGTGTAGTACACTACTGTCCATTAAAATTGCTACACCAAACTGAAATGCAGATGATAAACGGATATTCATTGGACAAATATATTATATTAGAACTGACATGTGATTACATTTTCACGCAATTTGGGTGCATATATCCTGAGAAATCAGTACCCAGAACAACCACCTCTAGCCATAATAACGGCCTTGATACGCCTGAGCATTGAGTCAAACAGAACTTGGATGGCGTGTACAGGTACAGCTGCCCATGCAGCTTCAACACAATACCACAGTTCATCAAGAGTAGTAACTGGCGTATTGTGACGAGCCAGTTGCTCAGCCACCATTGACCACGCGTTTTCAGTTGGTGAGAGATCTGGAGAATGTGCTGGCCAGGGCAGCAGTCGAACATTTTCTGTATCCAGAAAGGGCCGTACAGGACCTGCAACATGCGGTCGTGCATTATCCTGCTGAAATGTAGGGTTTCACAGGGATCGAATGAAGGGTAGAGCCACGGGTCGTAACACATTCGAAATGTAACGTCCACTGTTCAAAGTGCCGTCAATGCGAACAAGAGGTGACCGAGACGTGTAACCAATGGCACCGCATACCATCACGCCAGGTGATACGCTAGTATGGTGATGACGAATACACGCTTCCAATGTGCGCTCACCGCGATGTCGCCAAACACGGATGCGACCATCATGATGCTGTAAACAGAACCTGGATTCATCAGAAATCATGACGTTTTGCCATTCGTGCACCCAGGGTCGTCGTTGAGTACACTATCGCAGGCACTGCTGTCTGTGATGCAGCGTCAAGGGTAACCGCAGCCATGATCTCCGAGCTGATAGTCCATGCTGCTGCAAACGTCGTCGAACTGTTCGTGCAGATGGTTGTTGTCTTGCAAACGTCCCATTCGGATCGAGATGTGGCTGCACGATCCATTACAGCCAGCGGATAAGATGCCTGTCATCTCGACTGCTAGTGATATGAGGCCATTGGGATCCAGCACGGTGTTCCGTATTACCCTCCTGAACGCACCGATTCCATATTCTACTAAGAGTCATTGGATCTCGAACAACGCGAGCAGCAATGTCGCGATACGATAAACCGCAATCGCGATAGGCTACAATCTGACCTTTATCAAAGTCGGATACGTGATGGTACGCATTTCTCTTCCTTACACGAGGCCCCAAGTTTTTATATATTTTTAGGATTTAGATACATATTTTAACGGTTTTTGTGGTAATATTTACTATATAAGTGACTTATTAGTGGTTTCTTCATTCACCTCTGCCTTTCTTGTGTTGTGACCTGATATTTGTGAGTGTTTCGTATCGAGCAACGTAACCTCTTACCTGTGTTTACATTCCGCGCTGACCAGTTGCAGCTGTAGCGGCGCATCGAAAGCTAAGTACTAATTAATTGTTTGTGTGTAGTGGTTTATTTTGGAACTTTAGTAGTCTTCAACCGGAGTTTTTTGTGTTTTCTGGTGAAATAATTTCAGAAGAACCTTTTGGGAACTGTTTTCAGCTTCGTTACTGTGTCATTAGACATTTGATTCTCTTTCTGTATTAGTCTTTTGTTATATTCACATTTGTTGTTTATTAATACTGTTAATAATAGTAGTTACTTCCCTTGTAGAGTAAGTTTGTGATTATTGTAGTCAGGTTTTTAACATCTTCTTATTGTAGTAGCGGAACTTAGAAAAAGTAAAATTTTACCATGAGTGAGAAGTGTGGGCTTTGTCGTAGGTTCGTGAATAGTGGATTGCGGTGTGAGACTTGTTCGAAGTATTTTCACTGGGGGGAATGCAGTGGGGAAGCCAGTGGGCATTCTGGTGAGATCCTCTCACCAGAAGTTGATAGAGGAGCAGGAGCGTAAGATCTGTGCCCTTCAGGTGCAGTTGAAAAACGCACAGGAGGAGCAAGATAGGATGAGGACGGAGAATGGGGTTGGGGAATGGGAGCTGGCTGTTGGCAAGAGATCTGCTAGAAGAAGAAGATTTTCAGATAGTTTTACTATTGGTGTTTACAATAGATATGACCAACTGTCAGCGTCTAGTGGAGAGGAATCTCTAGTAGCTGTAGATGTAGTAAGTATGCAGCAGACCTCAGTAGTTACGGTGGCTAGAACAGTTGCAAAGTCGAAGAGGAAGAAGAAGGTTCTGCTGTTAGGTAGTTCTCTTGGCACACGTGTAGGCCAGCAGTTGCAGGAAGTGCTGGGGAGTGAGTACCAGGTCACCAGCATTGTGAAGCCTAATGCAGGATTGGCTCAGGTGACTGTTAACATAGGGGGGTTATGTAGGGGTTTTACTAAAGAGGATCAGGTAGTGATTGTCGGTGGGACTGGTAATAGTATTGATAGGGATGGGGAGTATGACATAGATTGTGACCTGGAAAAGATAGCCACTCAGACTGGCAACACGAATGTGCATTTCGTGGAACTGTTTCAGCGTCACGATCGGCCTCATCTTAATACAGCCGTCAGGCGTAATAACATGAGACTTGGGGGTGCGCTGATGACAGAAAGCATGGCTCACATTTCAGTGGTGTCGGTGGAGTCTATCAGCAGGGCGGGTTTCACTAGGCATGGCCTGCACCTCAACAGGTATGGGAAGATGAGGTTGGCAAAGCTTATAGGTGACAGCATAGGTGGGGTTGGTGGGATCACTCATGGGAAAATTCCTGCAGTAGTGGGTGTTAGAGCTGCACCTTTTTTAGATTGAAGTCAACTGACAGGTATTCCTGCTTAATGGAAGTCTCTCTAACAAAGGAAACACTTTTGACAAAGCTTAGGTATCCGAGTAATGAGGGAATTAGTATATTTCATCAAAATATACAAGTTATTACAGATAAAGTTAGTGAACTGCTTATAGATGTGTATGGTGTATCTGAACACTTCTTAAATAAGGAGATAATTCAGAGGCTTCCTTTACCAGGATACAGGTTGGCTGGCAGCTTTTCGAGGAGCTCTTTGCGGTGTGGGGGAGTAGCCATGTATGTGAAAAACGGCATTCCATTTGAGTCAATTGATGTTTCGAAGTACTGCACTGAAAAGCTGTTTGAATGTTGTGCAGGTGTGGTTAAATTTAACGGAGCTAAACTTCTAACTGTTGTTATTTATAGATCCCCAGACTCCGATTTCACAACATTTTTGCTAAAGCTAGAGGAGGTTCTTGGTTCACTTTATAGGAAATACAAAAAGTTAGTTATATGTGTTGACTTCAATATTAATTGTATAAGTGATTTTGCAAGGAAAAGGATGCTGGTAGACCTCCTTAATTCGTATAATCTTATGCAAACCGTATTCTTTCCAACGAGAGTGCAAGGGAACAGTAGAACAACCATAGACAACATTTTTGTTCATTCCTCATTACTACAAGGCATTCTGTTAGCAAAAAGGTGAATGGCCTTTCAGATCATGATGCACAGATTTTAACTCTAAAAGATTTTTGTGCTGCAACACGTGTTAAATATAGTCATCAGCTGTTTAGGAAAGCTGATCCAGTTGCTGTAGAGACCTTTGTAAACCTTATCAAGGAACAAGAGTGGCAAGATGTTTATAGCGCTGATACAGTAGACGATAAATATAATGCTTCTCTCAAGACTTTTCTCGTGCTCTTTGAAAGTTGCTTTCCGTTAGAACGTTCAAAACAGGGCACTAGCACAAACAGGCAGCCTGGGTGGCTGACTAGAGGGATAAGAATATCTTGTAGAACAAAGTGGCAATTATATCAAAACGTTAGAAACAGTCAAAATCTAATTGCAGCAGCCCATTACAAACAGTATTGTAAGGTGCTTAAAATGTTATTAGGAAGGCAAAAAGTATGTGGTATGAAGATAGAATAGCTAAGTCTCAGGATAAAATTAAAACCATATGGTCAGTCGTAAAGGAAGTGGCTGGTCTGCAGAGACAGGTCGATGATATAGAATCAGTGCGTAGTGGGAATGTCCGTGTTACTGATAGGTCGCATATTTACAGTATTTAATAATCACTTTCTGAATATAGCAGGTGAACTAAATAGAAACCTAGTCCCAACAGGGAATCATATAGCGCTCTTAGAAAAAAGTGTTCCGAGACTGTTACCTGAAATGCTCCTACATGATACTGACAATAGGGAGATTGAGTTAATAATTAAATCACTAAAGACCAAGAACTCTCATGGATATGACGGGGTATCTAGCATAATACTGAAGTATTGTTCTATGTATGTTAGCCCAGTACTTAGCCATATCTGTAACTTTTCCTTTAGGAGTGGTCGGTTTCCTGACCGATTAAAGTACTTGGTAGTGAAGCCACTTTATAAAAATGGAGACACTGATAATATTGACAATTTTAGACCTATTTCTATGCCATCGGTGTTTGCTGAAGTTATCGAGAAGGTTGTATATACAAGGTTACTGGAGCATTTAAATTCACATAATTTGCTGTCAAATGTTCAGTTTGGTTTTAGAAATGGTTTAACAACTGAAAATGCTATATTCTCTTTTCTCTGTGAGGTTTTGGACGGATTAAATAAAAGGTTGCGAACGCTAGGTGTTTTCTTTGATTTAACGAAGGCTTTTGACTGTGTTGACCACAAAATACTACTGCAGAAGTTGGACCATTATGGAGTAAGGGGAGTAGCTTACAATTGGTTCGCCTCTTACTTTAAGAACAGAAAGCAGAAGGTAATTCTCCGCAATATTGAGAGTGGTAGTGATGTTCAGTCCCAATGGGGCACTGTTAAGTGGGGCGTTCCCCAAGGGTCGGTGCTGGGGCCACTGCTGTTTCTTATCTATATAAATGATATGCCTTCTAGTATTACAGGTGATTCAAAAATATTTCTGTTTGCTGATGACACCAGCTTGATAGTGAAGGATCTTGTGTGTAATATTGAAACAGTATCAAATAATGTAGTTCATGAAATAAGTATGTGGCTTGTGGAAAATAATTTGATGCTAAATCACAGTAAGACTCAGTTTTTACAGTTTCTAACTCACAATTCAACAAGAACCGATATTTTGATCAGACAGAATGTGCATATTATAAGGAGACGGAACAGTTCAGGGTCCTAGGCGTTCGTATAGATAGTAAGCTAATGTGGAAAGCCCATGTCCAGGATCTTGTTCAGAAACTAAATGCTGCTTTATTTACTATGAGAACAGTATCTGAAATAAGTGACACTTCAACACGAAAAGTAGTCTACTTCGTATATTTTCATACCCTTATGTACGCACAACAACAGCAACATGTCGTATGGTATTATTTTTTGGGGTAATTCTTCAGATTCAAAAAGGATATTTTTGGCTCAAAAACGGGCTGTTCGAGCTACATGTGGTGTAAGTTCGAGAACCTCTTGTCGACCCCTATTTAATAGTCTGGGAATTCTGACATTGCCCTCACAGTATATACTTTCTTTAATGTCGTTTGTTGTTAGCAATATTAGCCTATTCCCAAGAGTTAGCAGCTTTCACTCAGTTAATACTAGGCAGAAATCCAATCTGCATGGGGAATGCACTTCCTTGACTCTTGTGCAGAAAGGAGTGCAGTATTCTGCTGCATCCATTTTCAATAAGCTACCACAAGAACTCAAAAATCTTAGCAGTAGCCCAAACTCTTTTAAGTCCAAACTGAAGAGTTTCCTCATGGCTCACTCCTTCTATTCTGTCGAGGAGCTCCAGGAATAGCTAAAAAATTAAGCAAATTCAAGTGTTACATTGTTGATTTTCTTTATTTAAACTTACGACTTGTCACCTGAATATGTTTTTTTATATTTCATTTTATCTGTTTCTAATATCGTGTTATAATTTCATGTATTGACTCGTTCCATGACCATGGAGACTTCTCCTTAATTTGGTCCCACGGAACAATAAATAAATAAATAAATCACAACAACGTTTCACCAGGCAACGCCGGTCAACTGCTGTTTGAGTGTGAGAAATCTGTTGGAAACTTATTCCTCATGTCAGCACGTTGTAGGTGTCGCCATCGCCGCCAACCTTGTGTGAATGCTCTGAAAAGCTAATCATTTGCATATCACAGCATCTTCTTCCTGTCGGTTAAATTTCGCGTCTGTAGCACGTCATCTTCGTGGTGTAGCATTTTTAATGGCCAGTTGTGTATTTGTAATGTGCATTGATACGGGGACGAACTACCAGAAAAGTTGTGTCAAGATTACATTTGGTATTATTAAAAATATTAAAAAAGGACTTTTTTGAAACAAAGTACTTATAATCCATTTTCCTTTTTCATACAAGTAGGAGAAGAGATGACAGGGTGATGATGTAGTGTAATTGTATGTCAAGGATAAAATCCGCTACAGTTGTAAAAATTATTTATTTGCAAAAAAGAAAGCAGCACCTGGTTGCACGACATGTGTCCCATATTCAGGTGCATTTTAAAACATGAATCCACAAAGAATGCGTAACTAAGGTTAAAATAGGTTAAAATACTGCATCCCTGGTATGTATTTCAACGTATTTTAACATGTTTTAACCTTCTAGAATGAAATTTTCACTCTATAGCGGAGTGTGCGCTGATATGAAACTTCCTGGCAGATTAAAACTGTGTGCCGGACCGAGACTCGAACTCGGGACCTTTGCCTTTCGCGGGCAAGTGCTCTACCGACTTTTTTTCTTTTTTTTTCTTTTTTTTGAGAAAGTAAAACATAAAATTTTCCGGAACGGCCTTCTTTTTTTATTTTATTTTATTTTTTTGTTAACATAAATGAGTATACAGTCTCACCATCAGCAGCGACCCAAATTTTTTTACGTTTTTTTCGTTTTTTTTTTTGGGGGGGGGGGGGCAAGCACAGGAGAAAGAAAACAAATAGGCTGCAGATAGAGAGCTATGCGTGAAAAGGATAAACATGTTTAAGGAAAAAAAACTTAGAAGAGAAGGAGAAAAGAGTAGTGAAATAAAATAGGAATGCTTTCCGCGCCAAGCTCCACTTTGGCGCACCATCAGAACAAAATGCATTCTATCATTGACCATTGAAAGGGAACGTGGGATCGCCCAGTCTTGGCTGGCACGGTTCTTTGAGATTCCAGCTTTGAGGCGGGTTGGTGAATATACTCTGTAAATAGTTCGCGGAAGTGGCCCGATAGTGTCGATGTCGGTGAAGGGTGTGGTGATGTACTTGGAGGCGTGTCCAAAAGTCCGCCGGATCGACGATGTCGTCCCGGAAGAGGTAATGGACAGCCATGCCACTGATCCATGTGATGGCGTGCCACTTAGCCGATGGAAAGTAGGTCGTGTCGGGATATATCATCATGGTAGGAGAAACGTGATGTGGTGGTACTCGGAGGTAGAAAGCCACAATCTTCTGTACGAGGGTCCAGACAGCTGCTGCTGGCCCACACTCAAAACGATGTAAATCTGTATCTTCGACATTGCACTTGAGGCACAGCGGTGAGTCCACCAGTGCGATTCGATGCAGTTTCTGTTTTGTAGTAAACTTGCCGTTGACGAGAAGGTACCACATAGAGGTGGTGTCAGTGGTGTGATATGGTTGGTGGATCGTTTTCCAAACTGTAGGCCATGAAACCTGGGGGTGACGTGTTTCGACGGGGTTGCGGGATGGAAACTTTCGGAGAAGGCAATAGATGTCGCGGGTGGTCGTCTTCCTGGTGCTGGGGAGCTCGGTGCATATGTAGCTGTACTCCAAAAAGAAACGGCCGATATGTGACATCGGAGGTGGGATGTGTGCCAGAGACGTCGGTGGGCGTCTCGAAACAGGTGCGAGCTCGGTGGTCAACATTCCAGTAAAACTAGCATTTTGGCTTTTCCATAACCGGAGCATAGTATTGGTGTAAAGTGCCGTAGTCCTGGCTCTCACATTAACCAGATCGAGGCCACCGTCCCGCTTCGGTAAGGTGAGAGCTTCATACTGGACTTTGAAGATGTGTCCAGAACATATAAAATACCCGAAAGCCACCTGTAGTCGGCCGCCATTGTCGCAGCGATGGGCAGAATCTGTGCGATGTGGGGTATCTGGGCTGCCAGATGGGTATTGCCGAAGGTGACCCTCTGGCACATGTTCAGGGTGCGTAGTAGACCATTTTGTATGTTTGCCCGGATGCGTTTCAGTAGAGCCGAAAAACTGATCACCGAGTTGTGGCTAATGTCTCGCGTGCACACTAATCCGAGACAGAGAAGGGTGTCCACCAGATGAAAGAGGGACTACACTGCCTGTGGGAAGACCGCGGCCGATCTTCATGGAGCATGATTTTGGGACGTTCATTGTGCTCCCTGCCCCTGCACTGTAACGGGTAATCCACTGCATAGCAGCTTGTACGTTGGCCGCTGAACATACGACGAGGGCGAAGTCGTCCGCGTAAGTTCGGCAGCGGAACATATGATCCCGGAGTGGAATACCTGTCAAACGTCGCCGTAATCCGCAAATGAGTGGTTCCATCGCAATGGCATAAAGCACCGTCGACAAAGGGCAACCCTGCCGTACTGAGCGTTCAACCCGTATAGGTTCTGTAAGTCTGCCGTTGACGAGAAATCTGGACGTTGCTCCACGAAGGAGCCGCATAATCACTTGCGTGAACGTCGGGGGAATTGCCATTCGTTCATCACTGCGTTGAGAAATGCATGATTGACGCGGTCAAACGCTTGTTTCAAGTCGATGGAGATTAAAGCGCCTGGCAGTCGCGAGTGTGTTGCCACAGCGATCACATCTCGATATTCACTGAGGGCTGTCTGTATATTACGATCGCCGCCTAAGAATGTTTGTTCGTGGGAAACAATGTCTGGTAAGACATGTTTGAGTCGCACTGCTAGAAGGCGTGTGATAATCTTGAAGTCTGAATTGAGTAACGTGATCGGCCGATAACTGTCGAGTCGTGTTCCTACTGCGGGTTTCGGGACTGGTACAAGTAAGCCTACCATGAACATTGGTGGCGGGTTCGCCGCGCCGGACAAAAGTTCCCAGTACATCTCCCTCCATCGTGGCAACATCAAATCTTGGAAGGTTCTGTAAAATTCGAGAGGTAAACCATCCGGGCCGGGAGATCGATTCAGAGACCCTTTGGCCACAGCGCCTTGGACGTCGTCGGTGGTCACTTCAGAAGTCAGGAGGGTTGCAGCTGCTGCGTTTAGAGTACCAAGTGTCTCCTGGGCAACCTCAGCAATGGCCTCTGCACCGGCAGGCACTTCTTGGTAGAAAAGTCTATAGTGCGTTGTGAATGCTTCCGCAATGGTAGCTTGCCAAGTCAGCCGTCGTCCATCAAGTAGGTCTAAAGTTGTCATTAAAGCCTGTCGACGAACATTTTGAACAATATGATGGTTCTTCACCGTTAATCCTACCTTAACTGCGTGCTCGTGCAATGGCTCCCTCTAGACGGCATCTGGTCAAGGTTAAAATCTTGCCTTGATGCGTTGAGCTTCTTTTAGACGATCCGGGGATGGAAGATGATCCATGAGTTCACGTAGAGCTCTATAGTAGAAATAAGTTGTGTGGTGATTCCACCTGGCTTTGGCTCTGCCATAGTGTGTCAATGTGCGTCGGATGGCCGTTTTGGCGCACAGTAACCACCACTGCAGTGTGGTCTCGTAACGCATAATGTGTTGAACACAGCTGTGCCACGTGTCGGTGACTTGTTGTCGACATTCAGGGTCCCGCATTAGCGTGACATTTAGTTTCCAAGGTCCTGAACTGCGCCATATAAATTGTCGACGTAGGTTCATGGTACAGATGTAGATGTCATGATCCGAAAAGGCAGACGGCCAACGTTCCTCGTCGAGGAGAACTGATTTTAGAGCGTCAGAGATGTATATTCTATCAAGTCGGCTGGCGGAGTGGCTCGTGATGTGTGTATACCCCGGGCGGTCGCCGTGTACCACTCGCCAAGTGTCGAGGAGACGAAGGCGGCGGACGAGGAAGCGAAGTTCCGGACATGTGGTGCAATGGGGGTATTGGTCTGTGCGCTCGAGAACACAGTTGAAATCTCAACCTACGATGAGATGATCTTATCGGCCGACGAATAAAGGCGTGATATCTTCTGCGTAGAACTGGGAGCGATCCCTCCGTTTATCAGTGCCCGATGGGGCGTAGAGATTTATGATTTTGAGTCCTTCAACTGTTATGGCCACCCCTCGCGCCGTTGGGAGGTATGCGACATCGGAAACTGCAATCCCTTCTCGTAGGAGGATGGCTGCGCCTGTGTGTTCCATAGCTTCAGGGGCGGCGTACGTCTCATATCCATAACACCCAGTCCAAGTTGCTGTCCTCAGTTCACGTAACAGGGCGATGTTGATGTCCACTGCTCTTAGCGTATCACGGAGCAGTTGAAGTTTAACGTTGGAGCCGATAGTATTAGTATTGATAGTAGCTATTCGGTACGCCTGATGGCAGATCCGTGCTGCCGATAGATTCGTAGCTGGTGAAGGTTGTCATGGTGGATGCTGGAAGTCCATAGAAGTCGCAGGAGTCGCCGTAGAAACTTCCCCCATTTTAGTGTTGGTCTAACGGAGGAACAGATCTCATTTCCGCATCAGATGGAGGTGGGAAATCCGTGTCATCCGCCCATGAAAAATGTCCGACAGGTTTGACATCGGCGGGAAGTGGCAGCGCTGGCCGAGTCGGCTCAATTGCATCGGTGACAACAGGCGTGCTATGTTCCATGGCTTCTGGGCGCGGTGCTTGCGCACGATCTCTGTTGGACGGTTCACCGTCTTGTGGATGACGCGTCTCCGTGGCAGAGGAGAAAGTGTTATCGTGTTCTCCGTCAGAGTGATGTGCCATCTCTTCGTCCTGCGGAGGGGGCTCAATGGTCTATTCTGATGTCTTGCGGCGTTTTTTTCTTCGTTTGGGCGACTTCTTCTTTCGGCAATGAGTTTCGGTGTCTGAGGAAGGAAGAGATTCACGTCGTTCCGGCACAAAAGCCGCGGGTGCTATGATGCGGTCGTCATTCTCCAGAACACTCTCATTGGTATCCTTGTGATCTTCTAGCGTGGGTGTGTCCGGCTGTTGGACATGTTCACGGGCGGCATCGCCGGTGTCAAGGTACTGGGACGCCTCCGGGTGTATCGGTCCAGAGAGACGCTCAAGAACGGCGTCTTGTGAGGGCTGGACGTGCAGTGTCGCCACATAGGTGACTGGAAGGGTGGTTGTGCTTCTGTCGGTGTTCGTTTCGTCGTGCCTTAGTTGCGTGATGCGGCGTTGCAGGCATTCATTACGGACGTGGCCTTCTTTGCCACAACCGGAACATGTTCGAGGTTGTCCGTCGTAAATGACCAGCGCACGGCAGCCGCCGATAGAAATGTACGACGGGACGTGCCGTTTGAGATCGATTCGGACTTGTCTCACACCATTAAGCACCGGATACGTCGTAAACTGTGCCCATGTCTCGGCTACGTGACTCTGGACTTTTCCGAACGGGCTTAACACCGCGATGACTTCATCTTCATTCGCCTCGAAAGGCACTTCGAATACACGGATCGTGCGAATGCCAAGTCCGGCATGGTCGACATCCACAGGCCCGACGTTTCCGTCGGAGTGCCGAAATTTTAGTCCATGTTGCGTCCTTTGAATAATCTCGTTGCAGGCAGCGTCGGAAGTCATCTTAACATAAACGACACTGCTAATGATCGATAGCTGTATGCCGATGAGTTCGTCACGGGGTATCTTCACGTCTTCGCGTAGGAAGCGTTCGACGGCCCGTCTTCACAGCTTTAATTCCGCCAGTACCTCGTCTCCTCCCTTCCAAACTTCACAGAGGCTCTTCTGCGAACCCTGCAGAACTAGCACTACTGGAAGAAAGGATATTGCGGAGACATGGCTTAGCCATAGCCTAGGGGATGTTTCTAGAATGAAATTTTCACTCTACAGCGTTATGATGTCACATATGTCCTGAAACCGGGTAGTGCTTTCCTTTTCAGAAATAAATAATGTTTAACTACCCCTATGAACCATGGACCTTGCCGTTGGTGAGGAGGCTTGCGTGCCTCAGCGATACAGATGGCCGTACCGTAGTTGCAGCCACAACGGAGGGGTATCTGTTGAGAGGCCAGACAAACGTGTGGTTCCTGAAGAGGGGCAGCAGCCTTTTCAGTAGTTGCATGGGCAACAGTCTGGATGATTGACTGATCTGGCCTTGCAACACTAACCAAAACGGCATTGCTGTGCTGGTACTGCGAACGGCTGAAAGCAAGGGGAAACTACAGCCGTAATTTTTTCCCGAGGGCATGCAGCTTTACTTTATGGATAAATGATGATGGCGTCCTCTTGGGTAAAATATTCCGGAGGTAAAATAGTCCCCCATTCGGATCTCCGGGCGGGGGCTACACAAGAGGACGTCGTTATCAGGAGAAAGAAAACTGGCGTTCTACGGATCGGAGCGTAGAATGTCAGATCCCTTAATCGGGCAGGTAGGTTAGAAAATTTAAAAAGGGAAATGGATAGGTTGAAGTTAGATATAGTGGGAATTAGTGAAGTTCGGTGGCAGGAGGAACAAGACTTTTGGTCAGGTGAACACAGGGTTATAAATACAAAATCAAATAGGGGTAATGCAGGAGTAGATTTAATAATGAATAAAAAAATAGGAGTTCGGGTAAGCTACTACAAACAGCATAGTGAACGCATTATTGTGGCCAAGATAGACACGAATCCCATGCCTACTACAGTAGTACAAGTTTATATGCCAACTAGCTCTACAGATGATGAAGAAATTAATGAAATGTATGATGAGATAAAAGAAATTATTAAGGTAGTGAAGGGAGACGAAAATTTAATAGTTATGGGTGACTGGAATTCGAGAGTAGGAAAAGGGAGAGAAGGAAATATAGTGAGTGAATATGAATTGGGGGAGAGAAATGAAAGAGGAAGCCGTCTGGTAGAATTTTGCACAGAGCATAGCTTAATCATACGTCCACTTGCTAACACCTTCATAAAAGAAGGTTGTATACATGGAAGAATTCTGAGATACTAGAAGGTATCAGATAGATTATACAGGGTGAGTCACCTAACATTATCGCTGGATATATTTCGTAAACCACATCAAATACTGACGAACCGATTCCACAGACCGAACGTGAGGAGAGGGGCTAGTGTAATTGGTTAATACAAACCATAAAAAAATGCACGGTAGTATGTTTTTTTTAACACAAACCTACGTTTTTTTGAATGGAACCCCGTTAGTTTTGTTAGGACATCTGAACATATAAACAAATACGTAATCACTGCCGTTTGTTGCATTGTAAAATGTTAACTACATCCGGAGATATTGTAACCTAAAGTTGACGCTTGAGTACCACTCCTCCGCTGTTCGATCGTGTGTATCGGAGAGCACCGAATTACGTAGGGATCCAAAGGGAACGGTGATGGACCTTAGGTACAGAAGAGACCGGAACAGCACATTACGTCCACTTGCTAACACCTTTTTATTGGTCTTTTTCACTGACGCACGTGTACATTACCATGAGGGGTGAGGTACACGTAGACACGTGGTTTCCGTTTTCAATTACGGAGTGGAACAGAGTGTGTCCCGACACGTCAGGCCAATAGATGTTCAATGTGGTGGCCATCATTTGCTGCACACAATTGCAATCTCTGGCGTAATGAATGTCGTACACGCCACAGTACATCTGGTGTAATGTCGCCGCAGGCTACCACAATGCGTTGTTTCATATCCTCTGGGGTTGTATGCACATCACGGTACACATTCTCCTTTAACGTACCCCACAGGAAGAATCCAGAGGTGTAAGATAAAGAGAACGGGCTGGCCAGTTTATGCGTCCTCCACGTCCTATGAAACGCCCGTCGAACATCCTGTCAAGGGTCAGCCTAGTGTTAATTGCGGAATGTGCAGGTGCACCGTCATGCTGATACCACATGCGTCGACGCGTTTCCAGTGCGACATTTTCGAGCAACGTTGGAAGATCGTTCTGTAGAAACGCGATGTATGTTGCAGCTGTTTGGGGCCCCTGCAATGAAGTCAGGACCAATGAGGTGGTCGCCAATGATTCCGCACCATACATTTACAGTCCACGGTCGCTGTCGCTCTACCTGTCTGAGCCAGCGAGGATTGTCCACGGACCAGTAATGCATGTTCCAAAGATTCACTGCCCCGTGGTTTGTGAAACCCGCTTCATCGGTAAACTGGTAGAACTGCAACGCATTCTCTGTTAATGCCCATTGACAGAATTGCACTCGATGATTAAAGTCATCACCATGTAATTGCTGATGTAGCGACACATGAAACGGTTGAAAGCGGTGGCGATGCAGTATGCGCATGACACTACTTTGACTCAGTCCACCGGCTCTCGCAATGTCCCGTGTACTCATGTGTGGGTTCATGGCAACAGCAGCTAACACACCAACTGCACCCCCTTCTCCTGTGACGGGCCTGTTACGGACCAGTTTGCGTGCTACGACCATACCTGTTGTATACAGTTGGCGGTAGATGTTTTGCAATGTGAGGCACGTTGGATGCTCTCTGTCCGGGCACTGTTCAGCATACACCCTGCAGGCGTCAGCTGCATTTCGTCGACACTCGTCATAGATTAGTATCATCTCCGCTTTTTCAGAGTTCGAATACACCATGGTCACAGTTCCTACACGACAGCCAGAGTGGCCGAGCGGTTCTAGGCGCTTCAGTCTGAAACCGCGCGACCGCTGCGGTCGCAGGTTCGAATCCTGCCTCGGGCATGGATGTTTGTGATGTCCTTACGTTAGTTTAAGTAGTTCTAGGGGACTGATGACCTCAGATGTTAAGTCCCATAGTGCTCAGAGCCATTTGAGCCACAGTTCCTACAACACTACACTATCACAGACGTCTGGTAACACGGTGTACTACAGTTGGTCTGCGTGCGGAGACGAATGCAGAATAACAATAGCAGCAAGCGCTACATGCGGACACTGCGACAGCTAGACCAAACCACAACAGTGCACTACAGCCGCACTCGTAAACACGGTCGTCATCGTAAACATGTCCCTGCAGATGCTGCTCGCCGACCGTGGCCCGTGTTTGTTACAACACGCAACTGAACGTCGGAGGTTTCAAGCGTCAACTTTAGGTTACAATATCTCCAGCTGCAATTAACATTTTACAATGCAACAAACGGCACTGATTGAGTATTTGTTTATATGTTCAGATGTGCTAACAAAACTAACGTGATTACATTAAAAAAACGTAGGTTTGTGTTACAAAACATACTTCCGTGCATTTTTGTATGGTTTGTATTAAACAATTACACTAGCCCCTCTCCTGACGTTCGGTCTGTGGAATCGATTCGTCAGTATTTGGTGTGGTTTACGAAATATACCCAACGGTAACGTTAGGTGACTCACCCTGTATAATGGTAAGACAGAGATTTAGGAACCAGGTTTTAAATTGTAAGACATTTCCAGGGGCAGATGTGGACTCTGACCACAATCTATTGGTTATGAACTGTAGATTAAAACTGAAGAAACTGCAAAAAGGTGGGAATTTAAGGAGATGGGAACTGGATAAACTGAAAGAACCAGAGGTTGTACAGAGTTTCAGGGAGAGCATAAGGAAACAATTGACAGGAATGAGGGAAAGAAATACAGTAGAAGAAGAATGGGTAGCTCTGAGGGATGAAGTAGTGAAGGCAGCAGAGGATCAAGTAGGTAAAAAGACGAGGGCTAGTAGAAATCCTTGGATAACAGAAGATATATTGAATTTAATTGATGAAAGGAGAAAATATAAAAATGCAGTAAATGAAGCAGGCAAAAATGAATACAAACGTCTCAAACATGAGATCGACAGGAAGTGCAAAATGGCTAAGCAGGGATGGCTAGAGGACAAATGTAAGGATGTAGGGGCTTATCTCACTAGGGGTAAGATAGATACTGCCTACAGGAAAATTAAAGAGACCTTTGGAGAAAAGAGAGCCACTTGTATGAATATCAACAGCTCAGATGGAAACCCAGTTCTAAGCAAAGAAGGGAAAGCAGAAAGGTGGAAGGAGCATATAGAGGATCTATACAAGGGCGATGTACTTGAGGACAATATTATGGAAATGGAAGAGGATGTAGATGAAGATGAAATGGGAGATATGATACTGCGTGAAGAGTTTGACAGAGCACTGAAAGACCTGAGTCGAAACAAATCCCCAGGAGTAGACAACATTCCATTAGAACTACTGACGGCCTTGGGAGAGCCAGTCCTGACAAAAATCTACCATCTGGTGAGCAAGATGTATGAGACAGGCGAAATACCCTCAGGCTTGAAGAAGAATATTATAATTCCAATCTCAAAGAAAGCCGGTGTTGACAGATGTGAAAATTACCGAACTATCAGTTTAATAAGTCACAGCTGCAAAATATTAACGCGAATTCTTTACAGACGAATGGAAAAACTGGTAGAAGTCGACCTCGGCGAAGATCAGTTTGGATTCCGCAGAAATGTTGGAACACGTGAGGCAATATTGACCCTACGACTTATCTTAGAAAATAGATTAAGGAAAGGCAAACCTACATTTCTGGCATTTGTAGACTTAGAGAAAGTTTTTGACAATGTTGATTGGAATACTCTCTTTCAAATTCTAAAGGTGGCAGGTGTAAAATACAGGGAGCGAAAGGCTATTTACAATTTGTAAAGAAACCAGATGTCAGTTATAAGAGTCGGGGGGCATGAAAGGAAAGCAGCGGTTGGGAAGGGAGTGAGACAGGGTTGTAGCCTGTCCCCGATGTTATTCAATCTGTATATTGAGCAAGCAGTAAAGGAAACAAAAGAAAAATTCGGAGTAGGTATTAAAGTCCATGGAGAGGAAATAAAAACGTTGAGCTTCGTCAATGACATTGTAATTCTGTCAGAGACAGCAAAGGACTTGGAAGAGCTGTTGAACGGAATGGACAGTGTCTTGAAAGGATGATATAAGATGAACATCAACAAAAGCAAAACGAGGATAATGGAATGTAGTCGAATTAAGTTGGGTGATGCTGAGGGAATTAAATTAGGAAATGAGACACTTAAAGTAGTAAAGGAGTTTTGCTATTTGGGGAGCAAAATAACTGATGATGGTCGAAGTAGAGAGGATATAAAATGTAGACTGGCAATGGCAAGGAAAGTGTTTCTAAAGAAGAGAAATTTGCTAACATCGGGTATAGATTTAACTGTGAGGTAGTCGTTTCTGAAAGTATTTGTATGGAGTGTAGCCATGTATGGAAGTGAAACATGGACGATAAATAGTTTAGACAAGAAGAGAATAGAAGCTTTCGAAATGTGGGGCTACAGAAGAATGCTGAAAATTAGGTGGGAAGATCACATAACTAATGAGGAGGTACTGAACAGAATTGGGGAGAAGAGGAGTTTGTAGCACAATTTGACAAGAAGAAGGGATCGGTTGGTAGGACATGTTCTGAGGCATCAAGGGATCACAAATTTAGCATTGGAGGGCAGCGTGGAGGGTAAAATTCGTAGAGGGAGATCAAGAGACGAATACACTAAGCAGATTCGGAAGGATGTAGGTTGCAGTAGGTACTGGGAGATGAAGAAGCTTTCACAGGATAGAGTAGCATGGAGAGCTGCATCAAACCAGTCTCAGGACTGAAGACCACAACAACAACTGTAGTGAATTTTATCATACACAATAAATAACAGTTGTGGATGTCCTGTCAAGAGAAACTAAGTGTATACCTCTGTGTGGTGCAGAAGAACGTGGAGGGGGAAATGGCTGTGAGAGAAGAGACGGGGTGACCCAATTTAGCTACTTGCACCGAGACCGCCACGGATGTAGCTACGACCCTGTTGGTAACAAGCAGTGGCGATTGCAGAGACTACCAGCAGTGCATTCTAAAACTAGGTGGCGGCTCAAGCTCGACGGAACCAGTCCTCCTGCGGCCTTTACATTCTGTTATGCAAATTAAATGCGAAGTGCGTAAGCCATCTACGTATTTCAGTAACCTGGTCTTGCCACCTTTCTGACCTCCAAGTAACACTTACGTCACTCGCACGGGTTTCAGCGATTAAACTGTCCCTCGACGAGATAGTACATAATTGATGTACAATTCATTGGCAATCTTCCAGGCTTCCAAAGGCATACAGTTTTGTGGAATATGTTGACAATGATCACATCATTTCAGTCATACTATATAACAACTATCGAATAACTTATTAATAAAGCAGGTGAAGAACGTGTTGCCAGAAGCCAGTGACGACTTATCCGTTTGGAAACTAGCACTACGAGGTTTGCGTTGGCTTATGAGTCGTTCAAAGATAGATCCATTAGAGGAGTTTTTCGGTGAAGACTGGTTGTCAGCTTTTGACACGCTGCACGATGGGCGGTTTTAGCTCCTCATAATGCACACTTGTCTAAAATCAACATTTTCAGTACGTTGCTTAGATTACATTAAAACGTAATCATTACGGCAGCTAATACCGTGCTAGGGAGTACAGTGGGCTCTCTCTTCCTTCTATAATATCGTCTTGTACCGTGTTCTACGTCAAATGGCCTTCCAACTTTCAGGGGCATCATTTGAATTTGTCTTAAGAACTTAATGTCTATAACTTCCGTGCTTTGATACTTTTTTGTGTGATTCTTTTAGTTTGTTGTTAACGCGCATTATTCAAGCTTTTGATCTTATGACTCGATGTGATTGGTTTCTACCGAAGACAGATTGCTTTTGTTATTGTTACGTCCCCCACATAAAAATGGAAGTCAACACATAAATGACTTTATCACCGTAGGTACCGACATGAGAGTTAACATAAAAATACATTCTAAGACAAAAAAAAGAACAACGCACCACGAAGTAATTACCCGAATGAGACGGAAAGCGGTAGCTGTGAATCCGGCCGCTGTGGTCGATCGGTTCTAGGCGCTACAGTCCGGAGCTGCACTGCTGCTACGGTCGCAGGTTCGAATCCTGCCTCGGGCATGAATGTGTGTGATGTCCTTAGGTTAGTTAGGTTTAAGTAGTTCTAAGTCTAGGGGACTGATGGCCTCATATATTAAGTCCCATAGTGCTCAGAGCCCTTTGAACCATTTTTGGTAGCTCTAATGTGCATGTTGTTGTTTTGTAGTCTTCAGTCCAGAGTCCAGCTCTCCATGCTATTCTATCTTGTGAAAGCCTCTTCATCTCCGAATAATTCTGAATCTGCTTTGTGTATTCCTCTCTTCGTCTCCCTCTACGATTTTTCGCTCCAAGCTTCCCTTCAATACTAAATTGTTGATCCACTGATGCCCCAGAACATGTGCTACCAACCGATTCCTTCTTCTGGTTAAGTTGTGCGAGTATATATAAACAAATGATTAAATTTCAGAAAAAATAGATAGTTTATTAAAGCGAAAGGGTTTCACAGATTGAGCAAGGCAGTAGCGCGTTGGTCCACCTCTGGCCCTTATGCAAGCATTGGCATTGATTGATAGAGTTGTCGAATATCATCCTCCTGGGAGATTCTGTTCTATCGCTTGTGCCTTGTCCCGCAGTTACGCAGGGTCAGCCATCGTTAATCGGATTTGGCATGTTAATGTTTAAGGGGTGGCCGAATGCCCTTCCTGCCGCCACCCCGTATCCCCCAGGATGGAATTAGTGTACCCCAACTGTCTGTGTCGAGTGTAATTCATGGAATAGTGCGGAAGTGTTCAGATGTCTGCGAGCCGTGTAACTGAGGCGGAACATGGGGACCAGCCCGGTATTCACAGAGTGGGATGTGGAAAACCGCCTAAAAACCACACCCAGGTTGGCCAGCACACAGGTTGGCCTCGTCGTTAATCAACCAGGTGGGTTCGATCCCGGGCCGGCGCGCCTACCGGAGTCCAGGAAGCAGCGCGTTAGCGCCCTCGGCTACCCTGGCGGTTGTCATCCTCCTGGGAGATACCGTGACAAATTCTGTTCAACTGGGGCTTCAGAGATCCGGCGACCTTGCTGGCAAAGTAGGCTATGGCAAACACGGAAAAAATATATAAGGCCAGGAGGGCTTGCCGTGAAGGGGAGTAAAACAGGGTGTAGAATATCGTCGACGTACCGCTGTGCCGTAAGCAGGCCGCGCATGACAACCAAAGCGGTCCTTCTACAAAAAGAAATGGCTCGCCAGACGATCACTCTCGGTTATCGGGGCTTATGGCTGGCGACAGTAAGGCTGGTATTCCACCGCTGTCCGGGACATCTCTAGACACGTTTTCACTGATCATCGGGGCTCAGTTCGAAGCGGACTCTCCAGTGATGAGTACGACGAGATGGTTGAAATATTTTTAGAAAATATTCCAAGTGTGGACCAAAGTGTAAAAAACAAAGCTTCGCGATTTGAGATCAAGTTTCTGAAAACAGCTCAAATATGTGGAGGCCACTGAAAGAACCGGAAAAGAGAAAGGATGAATTGTATAAACGAATAAAAAGATCAATATAAAATTTGCCTTGATAGTACATTTATAAAACGATGACTAGTCTCTATTGCAGATGCAACAATCTACGGATCATTAAAACGTCGTTACAATGATTAATTCGTCTCATGCGGTGAAAACGCATCCTGTGTCATTGAAAATTCAAATGGCTCTGAGCACTATGGGACTTGACATCTAAGGTCATCAGTCCCCTAGAACTTAGAACTACTTAAACCTAACTAACTTAAGAACATCACACACATCCAAGCCCGAGGTAGGATTCCAACCTGCGACTGTAGCGGTCGCCCCGTTCCAGACTTAAGCGCCTAGAACCGCTCGGCCACAGCAACCGGCCCTATGTCATTGAAAAGACGCATTACACACACGTAATGTCTTTTAATTTCTATTTTTCGATGACCTTAAAAAGACATAAAAGGCAGTACAAAAGCGGACTGTGTTTTTTCCCTTTTTTTTTTCAATGACGCAAAACATGTTTTTAGTACATGTTATTAGTCATACACTGTAGCAAGATTTCAATTACCTAAAAATACTTGCTTGAAGAATCGAATCCGGTCATCATTTTATAGATATGCGAGCAACGCAAATAAATCTCATATTTGAAGATTAAGACCGGGTACTTCACTAACGTGACCATCTCACGTCTTATAAATGTGATTCCGTGATAATGTCACAAATTTCTGGGAATGATGAAGAAGGCTAAAGGTATCCATTTGAGTTAAGGGACACTGGTCCGGAAACTACCGAGTCGACAGTTATAAGCGAAAATCATTCCGATGCTTCCGACACTGGAATACATGTAGGCCTACCGAAACTGTTGTTGCTAAGAGGTGGCCGAGTGTTTCTAGGCGCTACAGTCTGGAACCGCGCGACCCTACGGTCGCAGGTTCGAATCCTGCCTCGGGCATGGATGTGTGTGATGTCCTTAGGTTAGTTAGGTTTAAGTAGTTCTAAGTTCTACGGGACTGATGACCTCAGCAGTTAAGTCCCATAGTGCTCAGGCGGTAGTATGGACGAAAAAAATGGTTCAAATGGCTCTGAGCACTATGGGACTTAAATTCTGAGGTCATCAGTCCCCTAGAACTTAGAACTACTTAAATCTAACTAACCTAAGGACATCACACACATCTATGCCCGAGGCAGGATTCGAACCTGCGACCGTAGCGGTCGCGCGGTTCCAGACTGTAGCGCCTAGAACCGCTCGGCCACTTCGGCCGGCAGTATGGACGAAAAGAAGAACAAAGCGTGCAGTAAACACGGACTCTAAAATGCGTACCTTAAGAGCTATGAGCGCTTGTTCATGTTCGAGACTGTGTAACACATCTCTTTTGCAGAACAAGTGCTCATAGCCCTTAAGGTACGCATTTTAGAGCCCATGTTTACTGTACATTTTGTTGTTGTTATGCTCCATACTACGTCCTGCAAAAACAGGGAAACAGAAAGTCTTGCAGGAAAATATGTGTTTCATAGTATAGATTCCATATTTACGGGTCACATTTTTCTTGTTTTTTTGAGTCATCGCTGTTGTGACTGGTTTGATCAGGCCCGCCTCGAATTCCTCTCCTGTGCCAAACTCTTCACATCGATGTAGTGCTTTGCACGTACGTCCTCAAATATTTGCTGGATGTGTTCCAACCTCTATCTTTCTCTACAGTTTTTTAGCCTTTCAGCTCCCTCTAGTACCATGGAAGTTATTCCCTGATGTCTTAACAGATGCCCTCTCATCCTGTCCCTTCTTCTTGACAGTGTTTTTCATATATTTATTTCCTCACTTATTCTGAGGAGATCTCATCCGTTAGCTTATGAGCCGTGTTCAGTCCGTAGCACCGCATCTCTTCTGTTCCGGTTTCCCTCACAATCCATGCTTCACTACCATACAGCGTTGTGTTAAAAACGTATATTCTCAGAAATTTCCTCCTCAGATTAAGGCCTATGTTACATACCAGTAGACATCTCTTCGCCAGCTGATCCATATTATCACCTCCGTAAGCTGCCTGCCCTACACCCTTAGCAGCATCAGTACCGGTATATGTATTTCACTTGATAGTTTACCCCTCTCAATTATCCCTGAAGTCTGTGATACCAACACGGAATCACCTTATATGAAAATAAAAAGTTGTTTGTACTACGCTCATTATTACATTTCGCATTACAGTGTTGCAGCTATTGTTTTATAAGTATTACGAGCTACATTTGTCCATAAACTATCAAGAACGTCCTCTTCCTAGTATATCAAATCTTTACGGTTCTCAGCGGAGTTCCTACGATTGAGAAAGCCAATCATTGTCCTGGCGAAATTGTGTGTTTCTTTCTGTTTCATGTGTCCGACCATTTCTAAAGATAAAAGCATAACATTCAAATATAATTTGCTGTACTGGACAATCATCAACCGTGGAGTACTAACAAAAATGAAATGTACGTAACTAAAAGTCCACCGAAATTATACTAACTCACTGTGAAGTAGTTGTAGTCCTGAGGTTCAGTATCTCAGACGCATTGAATGCATGCACGCATGCATGCTGTGATCATAACACACGGGACTAACTTTTAAAGGACAGTTTCTGAAGGAAGTACCACCTATGATTTTCTTAAACAGCATTTGGAGTTTTATTTCTCGGAACAACTTCGCCGACCTGTCTGCACACAATGTCAGAACGACTTCCTGATGGAGTTATAGTAAGTACCACAAGAAGCACAATTTTTATTTTGTATTCATTTCTAGTAACCTCTATGGAGGAGAGATATAATGCCTGATACAGAAATAACATTAGTGAAACGTTTATTAACGAAAAAGCCCTTTCACATAATGTCAGCTATCTTAATGTGCCCATGGAACAAGGCAGTTTTCTATATTCCGAGTGATCGAGTGGGCTGTATGGGATATGGCCCATTAAGAAGTGGCGGTTATTTTCAGCAGCCAAATGCCACAGCAGGATGGGAGTGCGGCGGAGGGAGTCGTCTTCTCACCTTTTGCCTTACCCCTTCACTTTTCGACTGTGAATTTACTTAGTGCAAACTGTGGACTGTTGGATACAGACGAAATGGTTGATATTAAAGGTGTTGATCCAGGCCTCACATGTTACTGTTCAAAGTTGCTGTTAAATGCTCTGTGCTCGTTTCCGGTGATACTACTGTCGTTGATATTCGACATGCGGAAACCGTGTGTGTTTGTTTCAGGACGTTTGCAGCACGTGAGAAGAATCACGAGATGCTGCGGAAGTGTGGAAGGCCACCGCAGTGTCAAACAAAGGTCTCCTACTGGGCCACTGACGGAATCGACTCGTTCTTATCTTCCGACAGCTTGCAGAAAACCTTCCAGACAGGGCAACCACAGCTGTGACTTATCGTCTTAGAGATTAATAAGTTGACTCAGCTGTATTTAATCTCTTTTATTATTAGATCACAACCGGTTCTCTAGCACTGCAAACCGCATCCTCAGGTTACATCTGCATAACAGTAGATCATGGAAGAGTGACAGTCATAAAAATACCCACCAAAAACATCTCTTGCCATGTTTTACAGTTTACCGTTGTAGTGTAGTTGTCCGCCTACCTAGCTGAGTGGTCAGTGCGGTGGACCACAATGCCGCGAGCCGGACTCGATTCCTGGTACCGTCGGGGATTTTTCCGTAGTGGGAGGACTGTGCACTCACTCTCGTTAGACCAGCCCAAATCAAGGAACCTAACAAAGAAAGGCGAGAGAGCATTGTGCTGACCGCATGTCCCTCCATATTGCATCTGATGACGCCTGGCAAAGGACGACATAGTAGTCGGTCTGACCCGATTCGCTTGTCTAGAACCAGAACGCAAAACTTTATCGGTCACTATGTGGTACAGTTGTTAAAATTGTAGTACTAATGAATACAGTACATTGCTTTATAAAGGGTCGTAAAGGTTACATGGCATCACAGGTCAAAGAACCCTAAGGTGATGAAAGTCATGAGATAGTAATATTCACATATACAGATGGCGGTAGTATTACGTACGCAAGGTACAAAAGGACAGTGCATTACCGCAATAGTATTTGTACACAGATGATTCATGTGAAAAAGTTTTCGACGTGATTATAGTCACACGGCGGGGAATTATCAGACTTTGAACGCGGAGTGGCAGTAGACTCTACACGCATGGGATATTCCATTTCGGGAATCGTTAGAGAATTCAATATTCCGAGATCCACAGTGTCAAGGGAGTGCAGAGAAAACCAAATTTCAGGCATTACCTCTCACCACCTACAGCGTAGTAGCCGACGACCTCATTTAACGGCCGAAACAGCGGTGTTTGCGTAGAGTTGTCAGTGCTAATATACAACCAACACTGCGTGAAACAACCACAGAAACGAATGTGAGTCGTATGACGAACGTATCCGTTTGGACAGTGCTGCGAAATTTGGCGTTAATAGACCGACGCGAGTGCCTTTGCTAACAGCACGACATCGCTTGCAGCGCTTCTCCTGGGCTCGTGACCAAGTCGGTTGGACCCTGAACGACTGCAGAACCTTGGCCTGGCTGGATGAGTCCCGATTTCACTTGGTGGGAGCTAATGGTAAAGTTCGTGTGTGACGCAGACCGCATGAAGCCATGACCCAAGTCAACAAGGCACTGTGCAAGCTGATGGTGGCGCCATGATGGTGTGAGCTGTGTTTACATGGAATGGACCGGGTCCTCTGGTCCAAATGAGCAGGTGATTGCATGGAGATGATTGTGTTCAGCTGCCTGGAGACCTTTGCAGCCTTTCGTGGACTTCATTTTCCAAAACAACGATGGGATTCTAATCTAAAACAATGCCACATTCCACCGGGCCACAGTTATTGTTTATGACTGGTTTGAATAACATTGTGGACAATTCACGTGAATGATTTGGCCACCCTCATCGCCCGACATGAATCCTATTGAACATTTATGGGACATAATCGACAGGTCAGCTCGTGCACAAAATCCTGCACCGGCAACGCTTCCTAAATTATGGGTTGGTATAGAGGCTGCATGGCTCAATATTTCGGCAGGCGACTTCCAGAGACATGTTGAGTCCATGCCACGTCGAGTTGCTGCACTATGCAGGGTAAAAGGAGGTATCTCATGACTTTTGTCACCTCATTATATATGGCGTGGCATTCAGATGGTCTTATATGGTTCTGGTTCTCCATCTATTCCACACAATTTTTTTTTTCATGTGCCTCCATTCGAATTCTTATTCACACTACTATGGGGTCAGGTATGTCTCCACCACACAGGATCTTTTTCCAGACTGTAAGGCTAACATGTACATAATCTGGCTGAAATTGCTGTAGGTGTTCTAGAATTCTCACTTCCACCCCTAGTGATGCATTTTTCTTGGCTACTGGCCCAGACTGCTCAAGGTATTCCAGAGTTCCTTAACGCGCTGTCAGCCCCAACTACTCTCTCCCTATCCCAACCCGCCATCTTGCCCCAAGAAGCATCTGTTGCCACTGTATTTATATAGCCAGCTGTTTTATTTCTAGCTATATAGTCGTATAGCTTAACGCACAGGTCGCTAACTTGTGAAACAAGGAGGTAAGTCACATCCAAATCGAATTCACGCAGCTGTGTGACGACTCCTGCTCTGGTACACCAGTCAGAATGAATGTAGGTTCTGGCGGTCTTCATGCTCGATTGGCCAAATGCTGGTCTGGCCCCAATCAATGCCTCAAAGAATACGACACACAAAGAGTGAAAATACGGCAACACACGGTTCACTGACAGAGTGCAAAAACTACTTTCCTTACGTTAACTGAAGTCTCTGGCGACAGATAGATCATCTGGACAAAAAGTATGCAGCACACACATGCACACACACGCAAACACATTGAGCAGAACATACTTTCCTTAACATACTACTAGTACATCAGGCAACTGGTAGACTCCAAGAGATCGTTCACGAACGAGGTGGAAAGATAGAGCTTTAGTGACCTTGGAAGAATCAGTCTCAATAGCCAGCATTAAGGATGCACGAGACAGAAGTAAATGGCAAACGTATGCAATTTTTGTTTTGTTAGAATTCTATTTAGTCATTATTCACGGACTAGATGTGTTGATCACGTCTTTATGTTCATGTATTTATATACATTCGTCTTCTGCTATGGGCCTAAATTGCGTGATTGTCTGCAATAAATGATGATGATTAACTGAGTGATATTATTCATATAAGTCAATTTGGTAATTCAGTAGTATCATCGAAGGCAAAGTGTTGCTACGGAGCCGGCCGAAGTGGCCGTGCGATTCTAGGCGCTGCAGTCTGGAACCGTGAGGCCGCTGCGGTCGCAGGTTCGAATCCTGCCTCGGGCATGGATGTGTGTGATGTCCTTAGGTTACTTAGGTTTAACTAGTTCTAAGTTCTAGGGGACTAATGACCTCAGAAGTTGAGTCCCATAGTGCTCAGAGCCATTTTTTTTGTTGCTACGGAGAAATGTTACATTACTACTACTTGAGTTTCTGGGTAAGCGTTCCGTTCAACCATAGCAGAATATTTAATTAGTGAGCAGCAGCGTGTGAGGTTTACGTACGGCTGCGAGAGTGCACAGCGGTTCCAGGCAGGCGACAGAAGAGTCATTGAACTTTTGCTTTTCTATGACACAATTACTAGCACGCAACAAAAATACCAGAGTCAAACCACGATTCCCTTGTATGACTAATGAGAAAAAGTTCGTTCTTACAGATTGTCGAAAAAGTTGCAAGCACGTGACAATATTTTCCGTAGAACTTCATGCAAGTCACTTCCCAGCCTGTTTATGTATCCATATCAAAGAATGCAGCTTCTTCCGCCTACTGATTACTAGTCGCAGGAGGACTTCTATTTCCGATTTCTTGCATAAACTGTAATTTTGTGTCTTTAGTGTTGTTTACATTTGGAACAGAAGTTATATTAAATTTACTCTCCCAACATTTATGAGCAGCCGAAAATGGTGATACATTTCAAGCTAGACAGCAGCTGGAGTTTGAGGTTAATTTGAAGATCGGAGTTCCAGGTGACAAGTAAGACCGGAAGTTCTTGCAGCATGTCTCACAGGTGCTCTCTACAACAACTTTATCCAGAACATGCTTCTGTATTTGCTATGGGACATACTTCAACAAGAAAGAGGATATGGCTAGTGGTATCGTCCAGAGATCATGGTGTCACGCCAAATTCGGCAACGCAGATCGGTACCACAGATATTAGTGAGGGATCCCTGCAATCCGCAACGACATACGGGAGGCGCTCCAGGAGACCACGCCTACCTCTCAGCAACAGCAGAACCCTCACGCTCAGGTCAATATAATGTCGAGCATGCAAGACCCAGCTCATTTCGAGATCTCAGCAACAGCAGTCAACATCATCGTCTGGGTCCAACAGTAGTTAAAGTTTCAGATGAACTTGTAGTATATGTTGAACCACAAAGCTCAAGAAAACAGTTTGTTAATTAGTGCATCAAGTGATGCTTTGCTAGTCCAAGACAGCGGTAAGTTACCAAGTACTCCTGTGTAAAGTACTGTTTCAAAGTTAAGTAAATATTTTATTCCCTTATGTAATAAAGTGAACTAATATTTCATGTGTTCTAGTTTAATGTCCCATCTCACCGGGCAATCAGAACACCTACAGTTGTGACCAGACGATGGAAGTTCCGCCTGGTCACAATAGGGCTCCAGCACATTTCATTCGGACTATTAGAGATGCTGTCGGTGGCACTGCACGACCGATGGATGGACAAGGGAGGACCAGTTACAAGAACTGCGTGTTCCCCTAACCTCTGGAACCATGTAAAAATTGGGATTGTACAGCAGATGTTTCTAATTCGTAGATGTTTCATCAAAATATCATGAAAGCTTACAAAGTTCTTCAACAACCTACACAGGTGTTTGGGTGTTTGAAAGGCAGCTTCAGTCCACAATACGACGTGTGCATTCATGTATAGAAGCAAATGTAGCGCTTTTCGACATTTGTATGGACCGTCTTATAATTTTGTTGGGAAGAATGTACCCTCACCCCCCCCCCCCCCCCCTCAAATTTTCTTGAAGGATTTCTAATGGACTTTGTTTATGTAGATAACCAATGCATTAAACAGTAGACCGTACCGTGACTGAGACTCGACATTCATACATAGAATGTGAATAAGCAATATCCATCCATATGAGGAAGAAAAATGAAAACAATGATTTTCGTCGGATACTGCACTGTAAGAGGTGAGGAAGTGGTAAACGGTAACGTATTCAGGAGAGATTTAGAAGTTAATATACACAAACGTATGTCAGTTCAGAGTATGTTATGCATTACCGAATGCTGAATCACGAGGAAGAGCTAAGTGAAACTGAAACACACAGAAAATCTTCTCAGGCCCAAATTGATAGTACACTCTACATGATCAAAAGTATCTTGACACCTGCTAATGGATATTAATTTGGGATGTGTCCACCCTTCCCCTTTATGACGGCTTGAAATCTGCTCGGGGCACTTTAAATGAGGTGTCTGAATGTCTGTGGACGAATGGCAGGCCTCTCTTCTTCAAGAGCCGAAGCCAGAGAAGATGGTGATGTTGGACACTCCAGTCTAGAGCGAACTTCATCTATAAGGTGTTCCACGGGGTTCAGGTGAGGGATCTGAGCAGGTCAGTCCACTCCATGATTGCTATTGTCCAAAAGTCATTGCCTCACAGCTGTTGCTTTACAACAGGGTGCATTGTCTAGCTGATACAATCGACGTCTCTGAACTCCCCTACTGTACGCAGTAATTGATGCTGTAAAATGTATTCATAACCTTAGATATTTAGAGTTTTCTCAAACGTGACAATCGGATCCCACCATATCGACGAAAAACCCCACTCTAAGCCAAACCCGCTCCCCCGTACATCCCTGTCGGTACCGGTCATGATGACAGGCAACCTCAAGACATTTGCCAAACCCACACCGTTCCATCCTATTGTCAAATAATGTAGCCTAATTAATCATCATTCTAAATGAGTTGTTTGCAGTCATTCACTGTCTATTGGCGCCGATCTTTACACCGCTTCAAGAGTCATTTAGCAATGACTGTAGAAATGTGTGGCTTATTAGCAGCTGCTCGACCGCTGTTCCCCATCCCTTTTTGACTATCTACACACAGTCATTGTTCTAGCTATACTGCTGATAACACAATGGAACTCTGATGCCATGGGCTGATTTAATAGGATATTTTACAGTCACCCTCCGCAGTGCCCGACGAACCCTGTCTGACAGCAGATAATGTCTGTCTTGCCTTGGTTTAACTGTGGTTGTTTATTTGGATCTCAACTTGACAGTCACATTACCAGCAGTCGTCTTGGGCAGCATTAGGGCTGAAATGTCACTGGTGGATTTGTTGCTCAGGTTCTTTGAAGTCTCTGAGAACTCCTCCTGTTATTTCAACTGACTACACAATACTCCGCACCTCCATTTGTACTAGCGCGTCCATCTATCGTGACATCTAATGGTCGAATATGCATTACGGGAGAGTTGCCAGATACTTCTGAGCAGACAGAGAATATTTACTAGAATAAGTAGCTCCGCGACCAGTCTCACAGAACCGACTGGTTGTCGCCAGCCTCCGTGTCACCCTCTGTCACAAGGCGTCGTTTGGATGATGCATGGAAGGACGTGGGGTCAGCACATCGCTCTCCTGGTCCCTTACTTTTCACTCAGGTAGCTCCTCAGCTGACATAACTAGGATGTGTGCAACCCGTTCCTGCACTCCCACCAAGGATAAGTCTCTCATAGAATCGAGGTGTGAATCCAGATCCTCCACTGTCAGGCACGCTGACCACTCAGCAACGGAAGCGGACCTGGTGCAGATGTATGCCAAGAGCTATACGTGTAGTGTTCAGTTGCAAATACCTTAACAGACAAACTGAAAAGAACATCTCATGCGCATGTTGTATATAATGACCATGTAACAGTGAAGTTCCATCCTTTATGTGGCGAGCCTTGTACTCTGGTGCTAAAGTGCGGGCCTTGAAACTGAAAGGTCGCGAGCTTGAATCCTGGTCAGAGGTGACAAAGTCATGGGACTGAGATACGCGCATATACAAATGGCGGCAGTATCGAGTAAGAGGTATACAAGGCCAGTGCTTTGAAAGAGCTGGCATTCGTTTTCATATGAAAAGGATTCCGGCGTGATTATGGCCGCACGATGGGAATTAAGAGACTTTGAACGCGGAATGGTAATTGGAGTTGGACACAAGGACCATTACATTACGGAAACCGTTAGGGAATTCACTGTTCCGAGATACACAGTGTCAAGAGCTTCAGGAGAATACCAAATTTCAGGCATTATCTCTCGCTACGGCCTTCACTTAACAACCGGGGCCACCGGCGCTTGTGTAGAGTTGTCAGTCTAACAGAAAAACAACACTGCGTGAAATAACCACAGAAATCAATGTGAGACGTCCGACGAATGTATTTGTTAAGACAGGGCCGCGAAATTTGGTATTAATGTGCTATGGCAGCAGACGACCGACGCGATTTCCTTTGCTAACAGCACGACATAGCCTGCAGCACCTCTCCTGGGCTCCCGATTATGTCTGTTGGACCCTAGACGACTGGAAAATCGTAGCATGGTCAAATACGCCCCGAGTTTACTTCGTAATAGCTGATGGTAGGGTTCGAGTCTGCCGGAGACCCACTAAGCCAAGTTGTCAGCAAGGCACCGTGCAAGCTGGTGGTGGGTCCTTAATGATGTTTACATGGAATCAACTGCGTTCTCTTGTCCACATGAACCGATCATTGACTGGGAATGGTTATGTTCGACCACTTGGACGCCATTTGCAGCCATTCATGGACTTCATGTACCCAAACAACAATGGAATTTTTATGGATCACAAAGCGCCATGTCAATCGGCCATGGTTATTGTTCACGGCTGGTTTGAGGAATGTTCCGGACAGTACGAGCGAATGGTTTGGCCACCCAAATCGCCCGATATGAGGCTCATCGAACAGATGTGGGACGTAGTCGAGAGATCAGTTCGTGCACAAAATCCTGCACCGGCAACACTTTCAAATTATGGACGGCTTTAGTGGCTGCATGGATCAGTATTTCTGCAGGGGACTTCCAACGACTTGTTGAGTACGTGCCACATAGCGTTGTTGCATCACGCCGGGAAAAAAGAGGTCCGACACGATTCTGGGAGGTATCCCGTGACTTCTGTCACCTCAGTGTATTTGAATACGCCTTGAACTAGCCTTCACTTCTCGATGCTGCGGCACATGGTTCAGATTCCACGCTAGACTGTAGATCCTTTTTTCCACTTAGGGTTATTGCTGTAGATTAGGGACGCGTCAGCCGCCGAAGTGGCGTCTAATTGACCCATATATGTTATTATTATTATTATTATTTATTTTCGATTATTCCCATTTATAGAGAGCGTTTGAACTTGAATTCCTTTGTGATGATTGTTTATATTTTTTCTGAGTCCAAATTTTCTTCATGTGTTCACTGTGTTGTTTCTTTCGGTCCACTGTCCATTTGCATCCTGGTCTCTTCTGTGTTGTGGTGTCAAATTTATGTTTTTTGATAATGTTCCTGAATTCAGTTCTATTTTCTGCATCGTGTACTGTTATGTGTGCTTGTCTGAGGTCCTCTTCAACTTCTTTTATCCATTTTGTTTTTCCCCTGCTTGAGTTGATGACTTTAAGAATTCGCTTTGAAATTCTGTTTTCATTCATCCTGTGGATATGTCCGTAGAACTGCATTATTCTTTTCCTTATTGTATCCGTAATCTTGTCTGTGTATTTATGTAATTCTGATGTTGGTCTCTTCTTCCAGGTTCCTTGCTCTTGTATCGGGCCAAAAATTTTCCTGAGAATTTTCCTTTCTTGTTTCTCTATTTCTTTGATTTTAGTTTGCCCACCTATTTTGTTGTTTCAGGTGCATACAGTGCCTCCGGAAGTACGACAGTGTTGTAGTGCCTCAGTTTTGCGTTAATGGATATGCACTTTTTGTTATAGTAGTTCAACGTGAGTTTGTATGCTTTCTGCAGTTCTTTTATTCTTTCCTCATTGGCCTTTAGGTTGCTCCCTGATGGCTGGATGATTTCTCCCAGGTACTTAAAATGTGGTACTTGTACGATTTTCCCATGGGTTATCACAATATTATTATTAATATTATCCCTTATGTAACATCCGAATATCGCATATATGTTTGTGTGGCTCCAGCATGTGAATTTGATTTCGGGAAGGAGAAAAAGAAGTAAATCAGTAAACACAATAGAAAGCAAACGTTTAAAAACGGAGGTTAATTCCAGAAAGATAAGCAGACGGCTTCCCAGACGAACTGGTGAAACTCTTCGCGCTTTACTCATATGTACAGTCACCTACAGTTCCGTCCCGGTTTACATCTTGAAGACAGCTCATAGAGTTCTCGAAGAAATATGTCATATGTTTGTTGATTTAGAAACAGGGAGACACGTCATTCCCGCAAAATAGTAGCTCACGTCTTTGTGACAGTTGTGTTTTCCAATTGTTGCCATTATTTCTGCGTACCAGATACGGATGATATCAGCTGCGTAAGGGGAAAGATATCAGTTCGGAGATACCTCCATGACTCCGTCGATATGATGCAGTAATCGGTTTATCTTATAAAATACGATACATATACAACCGCTTACAAGTTTCTGTATACATTAATAAAAACTAAAAACTAAATAAAAATGTTGTGATTCTTCTTTTGAATTACTGTAAGGCACTATAATCATTTCTGTAAAATATTTTTGAAACTTAGTTGTTGAAAATAGCAGCGGTCGTAAAATATTATTAATTTTTTTATAAAATAAAGAACAGTCTAGACTGCACACAATAACTGGTGTATTTTTATTATTTAAAACATGTTCTTTAAGATGGTGTTCTTGAAAATGATAGAAAAAATCTTTTTGATTATGCAGAGGTGTTTTTCGTGAGCAGTATACTACAAATTATGTCCTTGGATGCTTGTATTTGTCTGTGTTTCAAATTTGACAAGGTACGCCTATGAGCTAAATCAGGTATGGCAGCCACAATCCCGTGTTTCTCAGATAGTACGCAAACGATTTTGTGCTTGGATACCGCAAAGGGATGCGTAGTGCCTCCAAAAGACAGGGTTCCGAGATCGAATCCTGGACTGTCACAATGTATTAGTTTTTTACGTCTACTTCCACTGGGAAGCGTGTGCACGACCGTATTATTGCCATTTTTTGTAATAAAAGTGAAAATATCCTTTGGAAGTAATCATCACAGTACATGTTACACCACATAGACAAATGTTGTGTTATTATGATGTGAGCCTAGGAGGTTCGTACAGTTTACACTGAAGATGGTCACGCAGTGACCGAAATCGATCTGTAAAAATAACGAATTTCAATCTTTATGACCGATGCTGCCGTTTATCCAAAATATATTGAATATTTTAGCTTGTCACATATGGCCCGTAGAGAAAAGAGATTATCACGTAACGTTGTTGTTTTGTCTTCAATCTGAAGACTGGCAATTTGATACAGCTCTCCATTCTGCCCTCTACAAACTACATCTTCTCTGCATTACTATTTCAGCCTACATCTGTATGAAACTGTTCACGGTATTCAAACTTTGGCTTCCTTCAACAACAATTTCCTTCTTTCCTCCACCCCCACTTCCCTCTGTTATCAGTTTGACGATTCCCAGGTGCCCCTGGATGTGTCCTATCAATCGACAATTTGCAGTCAACTTCTTTTTTTGCTTAATTCGCTTCAGTACTTCAGTACCTCCCATTAGTTATTCGGTCTACGCAATTAATCTTCAGCATTCTTCTTCAAAACCATTTCTCAAAAGCTTGTATTCACTTCTAGTCTGAACTGTTTATCATCCACACTTCATTTCTAAAAAGGGCTACACTGCAGTCAAATATCATAAGAAATAACTTTCGAACATCTAAATTTATATTTGGCGTTAGCAGATTTATCTTTTTCAGAAACTTTTTTGTTGCAATTCCCAATCTTCATTTCATTTCCTCTCTACTTCCGGCGTCATTATTAGTTTTGCTGCCCAACTACTTTTAGTGTCTCATTTCTTAAGATAATTCCAACAGCGTCACCTGATTTAACGCGAATGCATTCCATTTGTTTTGCTTTTGTTGATATTCTTCTTAGTATCTCTTTACAGGACATTAACGGAAACGTGGAACTTCTCTTCCAAGTCCTTTGGCGCCTGTACCAGGTTTCCAGTGTGATCAGGCGGTTCATTTTTTTTTCCTTTAACCTGAACATCAATTATCTTTCCTCGGGTTTCTTTACTACTTGCTCGATATACAGATTGAATAACATCGAGAGCAGGCTACTCTTGGTCGCATTCTAAGCAACAGCTTCACTTTCATGTTCTTCGACTCTCACTGATTCAGTCAAGTTTCCTTACGAGTTGTAGATAACCTTTCACTCCCTGTATTGCCGGCCGGGGTGGCCGTGCGGTTCTAGGCGCTACTGTCTGGAACCGAGCGACCACTACGATCGCAGGTTCGAATCCTGCCTCGGGCATGGATGTGTGTGATGTCCTTAGGTTAGTTAGGTTTAATTAGTTCTAAGTTCTAGGCGACTGATGACCTCAGAAGTTAAGTCGCATAGTGCTCAGAGCCAACTCCCTGTATTCTATCTCTCTCTGTCATTTTTTTTCCCTTTAACCTGAACATCAATTGTCTTTCCTCAGGTTTCTTTACTACTTGCTCGATATACAGATTGAATAACATCGAGAGCAGGCTACTCTTGGTCGCATTCTAAGCAACAGCTTCACTTTCATGTTCTTCGACTCTCACTGATTCAGTCAATTCTCCTTACGAGTTGTAGATAACCTTTCACTCCCTATATTGCCGGCCAGGGTGGCCGTGCGGTTCTAGGCGCTACTGTCTGGAACCGAGCGACCACTACGATCGCAGGTTCGAATCCTGCCTCGGGCATGGATGTGTGTGATGTCCTTAGGTTAGTTAGGTTTAATTAGTTCTAAGTTCTAGGCGACTGATGACCTCAGAAGTTAAGTCGCATAGTGCTCAGAGCCAACTCCCTGTATTCTATCTCTCCTGTCTTCAGGATTTCAGAGAGTAGGCCCGACAACATTTTCAAAAGCTTTCTCAGAATCTTCAAACGTTATAAAAGTAGGTTTGCCTTTTTTCAGTCTACCTTCTAAGACGTAGGTTCTGTATTTCCCGTCTGCGTGTCTACATTTCTTTGGAACCGAAACTGAACTTCCACGATGTCGACTTGTAACATCTACATTTACATCTACATCTGTACTCCATAAGCCACCTTACGGTGGCTTTATCTTCAACCGCCACTTTCCCCTTTTCATGTTCCAGCCGTGAATAATTCGTGAGAAAAAAATTGCCGGTAAGTCTCCGCGTGAGCTCAAATCTCGCTAATTTTATGCTCATGATCTTTTCTCCAGATATGCGTAGAAGTAGGTAATATGTTGGTTGAGTCTTCTAGGAACGTATCCACCAGAAACTTTAACAGTAAACCACACTGTGAAGCAGAACGCCTCTCTTGCAGTGTTTGCCACTGGAGTTGACTGAACATCTCCGTGACGCTTTCGTGCTCACTAAGTCAATCTGTAACAAAACGTGCTGCTCTTCTTCGAATCTCCTCTGTTTCCGCTATCAATGCTATCTGATCTCAGACTGACAAGCAATCTTAATATATTGGTCCAACGAGATTTTTGTAAGTTATCTCCTTTGTGAGTGGACTACACTCGTTGTGGAGTCTTCCAATACATGTCTGCCATCTGCCTTGACTACTTTCTTTGAAAACATTTCTGGAGAAAGTCCGTGATCGAAATAGAATATCTGAAACTAAAAGACATTCTAGATCGCAAAGGTACGTTTATTACATGGTCACCGGTTTCGATCACCACATGATCATCTCCAGACACTCAACGGTAGTATGATATAGAATATAAAAGTATCCCTCTAATTTATATTTTGTATCATATCATTGTTGAAGGAGTCAATAAACGTGCCTCTGTGATCTAGTCTGTTTTATAATCAATTTCAAATGCCTTAACTACGATCAGATTCACATGGACGCTCCACTTTAAATCGCTCAGCACGCATACAACTAGACATCTCGTGGATGTTATTGCTTCCAGTGATCATTCTGCAGTCGCGTAATCATAAAATGATGGGTAAATCTGCGTATTTATGCGCATTACGTTGCATATTTTGTCTGCGTTGACGATCGGTTGCCAGTTCTTTTCAATCTCCCATAAATTATTCGTGTCAGTATTTCGCAGCTTATTAAACTGACGGTTTGGTAATATCCATGTCATCTATAAAATGTTTGTGATATCTACAAAAAGAACATGTTTGGTATTTTAGATTATATAATGCTGTGTCAACAGCCAGGAGCCTTTTTAGAAAGTGAAGCGATACAGTTGTTCACTGCATTGTACTGGCTCTCTGGAGAAGCAGGAGTCCAGTTACCTTCGTGCAGTCCAGAGGTGGGTTTCCCATTGTTTCTATAAATCACTTAACGCTTTTGTTGATGTTCTTCTTAGTGCCTCTTTTCAGGACACTACCGGAAACTTTGAACTGCTCTTTGGCGTCTCTAACAGATTTCCAGCGCGATCGGGTGCCTCACATTTTTCTTTACTCCGAACATTACTTGCCTTTCCTTGATTTCCTTTACTGCTTGCTCGATACACAGATTGAATAACATCGGGAACAGGCTACAACTCTGTGTCACTCCTTCCTCAACCATTACTTCCCTTTCGTTCCCCTCGACTCTTACAGCTGCAGTCAAGTTTTCTAACAAGTTGTAGAAAATATTTCGCTCCCTGCATTTTAACCCTTCCGCCTTCACAATTGCAGGGTGTAGGTCAATCAAAATCTTTCTCAAAATCTTCAGATGTTATAAAAGTAGGTTTGCCTTTCTTCAGTCTTCTTTTTAAGACGTAGGTTCTGTATTTCCTGTGTGTGTGTGTGTGTGTGTCTACATTTTTCTGGAACAGAAACTGAACTTCCACGTACAACGTTCAACAAAACTGTACGTCCAGTTTCTTTCCCCAGCCTTCTCCAATGCTTACTGTATGACCTTATCATCGACAGGACGTTAAAACCCTGTGTTGCTTGCCCAACATCTTTTCTGAATCTGTATGATAACGCTACTGTCTACAAACCAAGGGCCATTGTATCATGATTCGAAGAAAATCATGTTAAAAACATTCTGGATGTGCTGTCACATTATGTTATACGATTCTTAAATACTAAAATTTACATTTTAATGTTTTAAGTATTTAGTAATATGACGTTCATTTTCTAAGATGATGTGCAGTTTAATATTTTAAGATTTTGTAAGATGACGGGGCAATACACCCAGAATGTTTTTAAAGAGATTACACCGGCGGCGGAAGCCAACGTATTCATTTAATATGGAATTATTCTTGTACCCTTGTCTGAAGCAACATCTGAACCCCACCTAATATGTTTTGGATTAGTTATAGCGTAGATTACGTGACAGACCAGTACGTCAAAAATATCCACAACAGCGATTAACCACGCTTCTGGGAAATGAGAAGCACTGTGCTTGTGTATAAAAAGCTGAAGCCATAGATTAAACGCTGTAGCAATTGCAACAGTAAGTGCTATATCCTGTTAGTTATATGGCTGCACTGTTTTGAACGAACAGCAAGGAATGTTCTGACGATATTACCAGCGTAATATATTTTTCAGGTGTTTAGTACGTAAAACAGCATTAGCTATAGGGAGGAGGTCTCCACTTATAAATTTTTGTAGCGCTTTCGACTGATGTTTATTATACTTCTTCATATGTTAAGCATAATAATCTCTAAATGTTCTTGTGGATACTCTGACCCTAGCCGATAATGATTTGTGAAGGATTAATAAAACTTGTCATACTTTTGATTTAGAGACTCTGAACTTTGTCGCTGATACCTCTGGCTGCATTTACTTGATGCCTGATGGAGTTTACCTTACGCCAACAAACATACTCACTGTTAAGACTCATCAGAACAAAGCTTTCACGTTACAGAAAAAAATCAAACGAAATAGCGTATTATTCTTACTGCCTACTACTTGTTTTTTAATCTCTTACCTTCTCTTAGCGTAATCGGAATGAAAACTACCGGAAAAATGCTACTTGTATCAAAGAGGGGACGTTTCAACGTCAGTTAAACCCATGTTGCCCTGGTTTACTTTTCGTCCTCGCTCAGCATCGTATAGGCAAAGACAGGCTTCCAGTTAAACGAAGCTAAATAACAATGATTATATGTTAATAAAACGTAGTAAACGTCAAAACATATGTGGTAGGAGAAAACTAATGATCAGTTTTGTATTTACTGGTGTTAAACAAATGCCCTTAGTTGCTTATAACAATAATAAAAGCTTTGATGTCTCAAATAAACGTATAGAAACGCTCTTCTATGGCAGGTGACACACAGCGGCAACATTTGTACGCTGAATCTCCTTCAGTAGAAAGAACTAAAATTCTTCGTCAGTAAATTTCCTTAATTACTGGTAGAAGATAAACAATGCATTTCACTGTCTTGCATAAGAAGTCTTTCAAAGCAATGTTTCAGAAGAATTTGTTGTATGCTGTATTGAGGAGTTACAAAGCTACGTAGGGGTTATAACGTTTGCTATGAAGCTTCTCCACATTTAAAATAAATGATTGACTTCACTTTTAGTAACAAAATACGAAGATGAATGATTCAGCCTGGAAAAGTGGCATTAACGGATGTTAAGCTGTTAGGAACAATTGTTATTTTCTCCTTCTCGCCACTTATTGAGTTGTGTATAGTCCTCTATCTATATCTTCTCGTCCACTCTATTGTTCTCCCCAAAAAGTCTCATTGCTCCTGTCTGTAATATTTGTTCGTATAGCTCTTAACCTTATGTACATACTCTAGTAACATGTGGTCTGTAGAAACGTTCGCAAAATATATGGAACATACTGCACCCTTACTGTTACTGTAAACGTGACTCTCTTCGTTTGTTACATACATTCTTCAAAGTATTCGCTAATTCAAATCCGTGTACACGCTGCACATGTCTTCTATGGAGTGTTCTCCTGCATGACTCACACACTTTTTCACACAATGATATCGACTGTTCGTTAATATTACTAGTCACGCCAGTTTTTGTTCCATTTTTACTTTTTTTTTGTATTACTCTTTGAGAATATAAGGTCATTTAAAAAAAAAACTGGACTGTTAGGAATAAAATGTCTCAATACCAGAAAATATGCCCATTTAGTAATAACTGATGTCTTCCATTGGCGATTATAATGTATGTGGCGAACTTCATTAAGTGCACTTTCAGAGGGTATATATGTGGTGATGGGTTTCCTAAATTATCGAACTTGAGAAGATTTTCAAAATTTATTAACTATAGACCACGAAAGGAAATTTGGCATTAGTAATAATTAAAATAATTGGATTAAGAGCTCAAATTGCCAGAAAATATGATAGTTATTTGTTCCACGAAATTTATTTGTTTCAGACCGTAGTTAAATTTATTTGTAGCTCTTCTCCTAAAGTTGCTTCATAATTTATTCCGTGTTATTTGAACAAAACAGTTTATATAATTCTATAACATATATAAATTAAAAATAATGTAACAATGTATGCAAATTGATAATCTCAGGGTAATTACTAGAAAAGGGTGTTAAAGTCCACGGAGTGAACAAAAATTTTGAGATTTATTGATGAGATTGTGATTCTGTCAGAGATGGCAAAGTACTTGGAAAACCCAAAGATAGAAAGACTAGCGCGCACTAGAGTGGAGAGCTGCATTAAACTTGTCTTCAGAGTGAAGAACGCAGCAGCATAATGAAAATAACAATGGTAGAATTGTCTCCAACAGATGGGCAGGTGCTCCTGTGAACGAGAACGCATTATGCAGATCTTGGTGCCTCTCGCGTCCATGTAGAAAAGATAACCTGAAGATGCCTAAATAAGGCGAAACGTGCCGTAGAAAAATAAAATAAAAAAATTTCAACCAACACTGTTTTTAACCAATACTGTATGCTAAATTGATATACAAATTGGGTAATTGTGTTCACCTGTTAATACGTTTCTAACGCCAGATGCTGAAAAGGATGCTAATCTGCTTTCGAGGTTCTAATAACATAGAAGATAATGTTGTAAGAGAAAGCATTCGGTGCCCTAACAGTAGAATATACGGAAATCGAAGCTTTCAGTATTGTAAGCAATAAAGATTTCATCCTGATTAGATTAGAGTACATTAAATATAGTTTACAGATTAGAATAGTTAGACATACTTTTTTCCATAAATCCACAGTGAGCAGATGCTCAGTGTATATCCACGTAGCGCGACTCCGATGCGGGTATATGAACAGCGATATGTAGGCCAGGGATTAGTGTGGCATTCGTGTCTTCCCGACGTGCGTGCGGTAAATGCGGAATCGTGAGCTACGGCTACGTAATTACGAAACGCGTCCAAACGAAACCAACGCGCTGTAATTCTTTTCTTGATTTCCAAAGGACAAACCGCGGTAGACAATCATCGGAGAATGAAGAATGCGTATGGGACAGCACGCCTGTGGAAAGCCGCCATTGTGGAATGGTGCGCCAAAGAGTGCTCCTGCTTCGCGATGACGCACGTCTCAATATCGCAAATGTAACGCAGAAGCTGTTCGACCTCAGGAGCGGGGACATCCGAGCCTCTCTCCCTATAGTCTACGTCCCTCCTCATGTGATTATCACGCCTTCGGTCCTTTAAAATAGACCTTGAAGATTCAATGATTCCTGTCGGATGAGGATGCGCAACAGACAGGACACGGTGTTCTAGCAAATTCGTATCTTCAACCTCTTGTGTCGGTAGGATGATTGTCTCAATGCTCACGGCGTTCTTTACCTTTCTAACATACCGATTCTGTAATATACGGCCGTCGTACGAAAACTTTTAGATTGTCCCTTACACAACACATGAAGATGGACCCGTGGTCTAGCGGTAGCGTCTTTGATTCATAATCAAACCGTCTTTGGTCCCAGGTTCGATCCCTGCAACTGCATCAATTTTGGTAAATAATCAGCATTTTCGGCCGAAGACTTCCGGCATAAGAAGTCAGCATCATTCTGCCAACGGCCTTGTCAAAGAGGGCGGAGGAGTGGATAGAGGTTCAGGGCACTCTCTTGTCCTAGGGGTGGGAAATTGCCCCTAAAGGCGAAGAATCAGCAATGATCAACGACACGAGGATGCAGAAGGCAATGGAAACCACTGCATTAAGACACGTAACGTGTATCCACAGGACATGTGGCCTGTAGTTGAAGAAGTGTCATGATGATCTCTCCACTGGAAAAATATTCCGGAATAGTCCCCCATTCGGATCTCCGGGAGCGGACTGCCAAGGGGGAGGTTACCATGAGAAAAAGATTGAATAATCTACGAAAGGATAACGTTCGACGAGTCGGGGCGTGCGTGGAATGTCAGAAGCTTGAACGTGGTAGGGAAACTAGAAAATCTGAAAAGGGAAATGCAAAGGCTCAATCTAGATATAGTAGGGGTCAGTGAAGTGAAGTGGAAGGAAGACAAGGATTTCTGGTCAGATGAGTATCGGGTAATATCAACAGCAGCAGAAAATGGTATAACAGGTGTAGGATTCGTTATGAATAGAAAGGTAGGGCAGAGGGTGTGTTACTGTGAACAGTTCAGTGACCGGGTTGTTCTAATCAGAATCGACAGCAGACCAACACCGACAACGATAGTTCAGGTATACATGCCGACGTCGCAAGCTGAAGATGAACAGATAGAGCAAGTGTATGAGGATATTGAAAGGGTAATGCAGTATGAAAGGGGGCCGAAAATCTAATAGTCATGGGCGACTGGAATGCAGTTGTAGGGGAAGGAGTAGAAGAAAAGGTTACAGGAGAATATGGGCTTGGGACAAGGAATGAAAGAGGAGAAAGACTAATTGAGTTCTGTAACAAGTTTCAGCTAGTAATAGCGAATACCCTGTTCAAGAATCACAAGAGGAGGAGGTATACTTGGAAAAGGCCGGGAGATACGGGAAGATTTCAATTAGATTACATCATGGTCAGACAGAGATTCCGAAATCACATACTGGATTGTAAGGCGTACCCAGGAGCAGATATAGACTCAGATCACAATATAGTAGTGATGAAGAGTAGGCTGAAGTTCAAGACATTAGTCAGGAAGAACCAATACGCAAAGAAGTGGGATACGGAAGTACTAAGGAATGACGAGATACGTTTGAAGTTCTCTAATGCTATAGACACAGCAATAACGAATAGCGCAGTAGGCAGTACAGTTGAAGAGGAATGGACATCTCTGAAAAGGGCCATCACAGAAGTTGGGAAGGAAAACATAGGTACAAAGAAGGTAGCTGCGAAGAAACCACGGGTAACAGAAGAAATACTTCAGTTGATTGATGAAAGGAGGAAGTACAAACATGTTCCGGGAAAATCATGAATACAGAAATACAAGTCGCTGAGGAATGAAATAAATAGGAAGTGCAGGGAAGCTAAGGCGAAATGGCTGCAGGAAAAATATGAAGACATCGAAAAAGATATGATTGTCGGAAGGAAAGACTCAGCATACAGGAAATTCAAAACAACCTTTGGTGACATTAAAAGCAACGGTGCTAACATTAAGAGTGCAACGGGAATCCCACTGTTAAATGCAGAGGAGAGAGCATATAGGTGGAAAGAATACATTGAAAGCCTCTATGAGGGTGAGGATTTATCTGATGTGATAGAAGAAGAAACAGGAGTCGATTTAGAAGAGATAGGGGATCCAGTATTAGAATCGGAATTTAAAAGAGCTTTGGAGGACTTACGGTCAAATAAGGCAGAAGGGATAGATAACATTCCATCAGAATTTCTAAAACACTGGGGGAAGTGGCAACAAAACGACTATTCACGTTGGTGTGTAGAATATATGAGTCTGGCGATATACCATCTGACTTTCGGAAAAGCATCATCCACACAATTCCGAAGACGGCAAGAGCTGACAAGTGCGAGAATTATCGCACAATCAGCTTAACAGCTCATGCATCGAAGCTGCTTACAAGAATAATATACAGAAGAATGGAAAAGAAAACTGAGAATGCGCTAGGTGACGATCAGTTTGGCTTTAGGAAAAGTAAAGGGACGAGAGAGGCATTTCTGACGTTACGGCTAATAATGGAAGCAAGGCTAAAGAAAAATCAAGACACTTTCATAGGATTTGTCGACCTGGAAAAAGCGTTCGACAATATAAAATGGTGCAAGCTGTTCGAGATTCTGAAAAAAGTAGGGGTAAGCTATAGGGAGAGACGGGTCATATACAATATGTACAACAACCAAGAGGGAATAATAAGAGTGGACGATCAAGAACGAAGTGCTCGTATTAATAAGGGTGTAAGACAAGGCTTAGCCTTTCGCCCTTACTCTTCAATCTGTACATCGAGGAAGCAATGATGGAAATAAAAGAAAGGTTCAGGAGTGGAATTAAAATACAAGGTGAAAGGATATCAATGATACGATTCGCTGATGACATTACTTTCCTGAGTGAAAGTGAAGAAGAATTAAATGATCTGCTGAACGGAATGAACAGTGTAATGAGTACACAGTATGGTTTGAGAGTAAATCGGAGAAAGACGAAGGTAATGAGAAGTAGTAGAAATGAGAACAGCGAGAAACTTAATATCAGGATTGATGGTCACGAAGTCAATGAAGTTAAGGAATTCTGCTACCTAGGCAGTAAAATAACCAATAACGGACGGAGCAAGGGGGACATCAAAAGCAGACTCGCTATGGCAAAAGAGGCATTTCTGGCCAAGAGAAGTCTACTAATATCAAATACCGGCCTTAATTTGTGGAAGAAATTTCTGAGGATGTAAGTCTGGAGTACAGCATTGTATGGTAGTGAAACATGGATTGTGGGAAAACCGGAACAGAAGAGAATCGAAGCATTTGAGATGTGGTGCTATAGACGAATGTTGAAAATTAGGTGGACTGATAAGGTAAGGAATGAAGAGGTTCTACGCAGAATTGGAGAGGAAAGGAATATGTGGAAAACACTGATAAGGAGAAGGGACAGGATGATAGGACATCTGCTAAGACATGAGGGATTGACTTCCATGGTACTAGAGGGAGCTGTAGAGGGCAAAAACTGCAGAGGAAGACAGAGATTGGAATACGTCAAGCAAATAACTGAGGACGTAGGTTGCAAGTGCTACTCTGAGATGAAGAGGTTAGCACAGGAAAGGAATTCGTGGCGGGCCGCATCAAACAAAAAAAAAAAAAAAAAAAAAAAAAAAAACAACACACGAAGATGTAAATGATAATTCGTAGGCTATTACAAGCATGTATCATCAAACAGAAAATCGGCTTAGAGCACTTATTTGTATTAGCCGTCCTCCTCCACAATTGAAAGCTCAGCGTAAATATTTGTCAAGAGGAGGCCTGTGTTCGATTCCGGTACTGCCAGGGACTTTTCCCTCTTGCGAGGACTGAGACGGGATGCACTCAGTCCCTTGAAGCCAACTGGGGAGCTACTTCAATGACAAGTATTGGCTGCACAATCTGGAAAGTCTGCAAAACGTCCGGGAGAGCGGCGTGCTGACAACATGTCCCACCTTACTGCATTCGCATGACGCTGCAGGGCGCAGGATGACAAGACGGCCGGTAGACATCCTTTGGGCCCTTAGGTCCTGAGCGAGGAGCTCTATCTTCATTAATCACATTACTGCATCGAAATGTGGAAGTCAGATTTTATGCAACAACCACGTTATTCGATATTATTAATCATATGCACACATAAATCGGTTTTACTAAGAAATTCAACAAAGGAGTAGAAGGAGTTGACCTCAAGTACAACCTTGAGCATTCTTTCAAACTGAACATCATTAGTAGTAAAACTTTTTGTGGCTACTGGAAAATTATTTAAAAACTGCCACCTTCCTGGTCCAAAGTAATCAATTTCATACACTCATGAATACTGTTGTTATATCTAGTATTAATACCATGAAATGAGCTGCTTGTTTGAAAAAAAGTTAAGTTATTCATGACACATTTCATTACGAAATAAACCTGTTAGTCGGAGATCAAGAAAAGAAGAAAGAACTGGTTGAAGTGAAGTACACAAATCTTTCAGGGAAAGAAATTATTGTTTCTATTAAAAAAAAATGTTTTTCTTGAAATTGTCTGTACCTTACAAAAAGAAAAGTATAAGTAAGTGTTGAGGAATGTACCACTTCCGTGTTTCACACAAGGGAAAATTCATTACTGAGCAAACCATATTACATGATATCTGAAAGGACATTGAAAACAGTTTTACTTTCTTCCCAAAAAGCCTACGCTGAAATATGGATATTTCTGTATTTTACTTTTTGCTTATTGTTGTTGTTGTGGTCTTCAGTCCTGAGACTGGTTTGATGCAGCCCGCCATGCTACCCTATCCTGTGCAACCTTCTTCATCTCCCAGTACTTACTGCATCCTACATCCTTTTGAATCTGCTTAGTGTATTCATCTCTTGGTCTCCCTCTACGATTTTTACCCTCCACGCTGCCCTCCAATACGAAATTGGTGATCCCTTGATGCCTCAGAACATGTCCTACCAACCGGTCCCTTCTTCTTCTCAAGTTGTGCCACAAACTCCTCTTCTCCCCAATTTTATTCAATACCTCCTCATTGACTATGTGATCTACCCATCTAATCTTCAGCATTCTTCTGTAGCACCACATTTCGAAAGCTTCTATTCACTTCTTGTCCAAACTATTTATCGTCCATGTTTTACTTCCACACATGGCTACCCTCCATACAAATACTTTCAGAAACGACTTCCTCACACTTAAAACTATACTCGATGTTAACAAATTTCTCTTCTTCGAAATCGCTTTCCTTGCCATTGCCAGTCTACATTTTATATCCTCTGTACTTCGACCATCATCAGTTATTTTGCCCCCCAAATAGCAAAACTCTTTTACCACTTTAAGTGTCTCATTTCTTAACCTAATTCCCTCAGCATCATCCGAATTAATTCGACTACATTCCATTATCCTCAATTTGCTTTTGTTGATGTTCATCTTATATCATCCTTTCAAGACACTGTCCATTCCGTTCAACTGCTCTTCCAAGTCCTATGCTGTCTCTGACAGAATTACAATGTCATCGGCAAACTACAAAGTTTTTATTTCTTCTCCATGTATTTTAATACCTACTCCGAATTTTTTTTGTTTCCTTCACTGCTTGCTCAATATACAGATTGAATAACATCGGGGAGAGGCTACAACACTGTCTCACTCCCTTCCCAACCGCTGCTTCCCTCTCATGCCCCTCGACTCTTACAACTGCCATCTGGTTTCTCTACAAATTGTAAATAGCCTTTCGCTCCCTGTATTTTACCCCTGCCACCTTCACAATTTGAAAGAGAGTATTTCAGTCAACATTGTCAAAAGCTTTCTCTAAGTCTACAAATGCTAGAAACGTAGGTTTGCCTTTCCTTAATCCAGCTTCTAAGATAAGTCGTAGGGTCAGTATTGCGTCACGTGTTCCAATATTTCTACGGAATCCAAACTGATCTTCCCCCAGGTTGGCTTCTACCAGTTTTTCCATTCGTCTGTAAAGAATTCGCGTTAGTATTTTCCTTCCGTGATTTATTAAACTGATTGTTCGGTAATTTTCACATGTGTCAGCACCTGCTTTCTTTGAGACTGGAATTATTATATTCTTCTTGAAGACTGAGGGTATTTCGCTTGTCTCATACATCTTGATCACCAGATGGTAGAGTTTTGTCAGGACTGGCTCTCCCAAGGCCGTCAGTAGTTCCAATGGAATGTTGTCTACTCCCGGGGACTTGTTTTGACTCAGGTCTTCAGTGCTCTGTCAAACTCCTCACACAGTATCATATCTCCCATTTCATCATCATCTACATCCTCTTCCTTTTCCATAAAATTGTCCTCAAGTACATCGCCCCTGTATAGACCCTCTATATACTCCTTCCACCTTTCTGCTTTCCCCTCTTTGGTTAGAACTGGGTTTCCATCAGAGCGCTTGATATTCATGCAAGTGGCTCTCTTTTCTCCAAGGGTCTCTTTAATTTTCCTGTAGGCAGTATCTATCTTACGTCTAGTGAGATATGCCTCTACATCCTTACATTTGTCCTCTATCCATCCCTGCTTAGCCATTTTGCACTTCCTGTCGATCTCATTTTTGAGACGTTTGTATTCCTTTTTGCCTGCTTCATTTACTGCATTTTTATATGTTCTCCTTTCGTCAATTAAATTCAATATTTCTTCTGTTACCCGAGGATTTCTACTAGCCCTCGTCTTTTTACTTACTAGATCCTCTGCCGCCTTCACTATTTCATCCCTCAAAGCTACCCAGTCTTCTTCTACTGTATTTCTTTCCCCCTTTCCTGTCAATTGTTCCCTTATGCTCTCCCTGAAAGTCTGTACAACCTCTGGTTCTTTCAGTTTATCCAGGTCCCATCTCCTTAAATTCCCACCTTTTTGCAGTTTCTTCAGTTTTAATCTACAGTTCATAACCAATAGATTGTGGTCAGAGTCCACATCTTCCCCTGGATATGTCTTACAATTTAAAATCTGGTTCCTAAATCTCTGTCTTACCATTTTATAATCTATCTGATACCTTCTAATATCTCCAGGATTCTTCCATGTATACAACCTTCTTTTATGATTCTTGAACCAAGTGTTAGCTATGATTAAGTTATGCTCTGTGCAAAATTCTACCAGACGGCTTCCTCTTTCATTTTTTACCAACAATCCATATTCACTTACTACGTTTCCTTCTCTCCCTTTTCCTACTGTTGAATTCCAGTCACCGATGACTATTAAATTTTCGTCTCCCTTCAATACCTGAATAATTTTTTTTTATCTCATCATACATTTCATCAATTTCTTCATCATCTGCAGAGCTAGTTGGCATATTGACTTGTACTACTGTGATATGCGTGGGCTTCGTGTCTATCTTGGCCACAATAATGCGTTCACTATGCTGTTTGTAGTAGCTTACCCGAACTCCTATTTTTTTATTCATTATTAGACCTACTCCTGCATTACCCCTATTTGATTTTGTATTTATAACCCTGTATTCACCTGACCAAAAGTCTTGTTCCTCCTGCCACCGAACTTCACTAATTCCCCCTATATCTAACTTTAACCTTCCCATTTCCCTTTTTTAAATTTTCTAACCTACCTACCCGAAAGGGATCTAACATTCCACGCTCCGACCCGTAGAACGCCAGTTTTCTTTCTGCTGATAACGACGTCCTCTTGAGTAGTCCCCGTTCGGAGATCCGAATGGGGGACTATTTTACCTCCGGAATATTTACCCAAGAGGACGCCATCATCATTTAACCATACAGTAAAGCTGCATGCCCTCGGGAAAAATTACGGCTGTAGATTCCCCTTGCTTTCAGCCGTTCGCAGTACCAGCACAGCAAGGCCGTTTTGGTTAATGTTACAAGGCCAGATCAGTCAATCATCCAGACTTTTGCCCCTGCAACTACTGAAAAGGCTGCTGCCCCTCTTCAGGAACCACACGTTTGTCTGGCCTCTCAACAGATACCCCTCCGTTGTGGTTGCACCTACGGTACGGCCATCTGTATCGCTGATGCATATAAACATAGCCCACAACATTTTGGTGCCACCATCAGTTTTCAGAGTGCCTTGTGCCTTGCTTCGTGGGGTCTGCACCACACTCGAACCCTACTATCAGCTCTTGCCAACAGAAATCGGGACTCATCTCACCAAGCCACGGTTTTCCAGCAGTCTAGGAGCCAACCGATATGATGGCGACGCCAGGAGAGGCGCTGCAGGCGATTTCATGGTCGACAGGCCCTCGCGTTGGTCGTCTGCTGCGATAGCCCATTAACGCCAAATTACGTCGCACTGTCCTAAGTGAAGTCGGCCACTGCATTGTCCATGGCAAGAGATAACGCCTGAAATTCGGTATTCTCGGCACACTCTTGACACTGTGGATCTCGTAATCTTGAATACCCTAACGATTTCCGAAATGGAATGTCCCATGCGTGTAGATCCATCTATCATTCCGTGTGCAAAATCCGTTAGTTCCCGTCGTGTGACCATAATCACGTGGGAAACCTTTCATATGAGTCAGTCACCTGAGTACAAGCGAGAGATCAGCCAATGTACTGCTCTTTTGCCCCTCGTGTACGCGATATTACCGCCATCTGCACGTGTGCAATCGCTTTCCTATGAGTGTTGTCAGCTCAGTGCAGTTATCTTCGTAAATAGTGCCGCTTTGTAGGAAACTGTATGTGCTCACTTTCCGTTTTAGATACCAACTGTAACTTCTATCCACTAAGAAAAACAGTTACACTAGAGATAAAGCAATCGTCTCGCGGTTCTAGGCGCGCAGTCCGGAACCGTGCGACTGCTACGGTCGCAGGTTCGAATCCTGCCTCGGGCATGGATGTGTGTGATGTCCTTAGGTTAGTTAGGTTTAAGTAGTTCTAAGTTCTAGGGGACTGATGACCACAGCTGTTAAGTCCCATAGTGCTCAGAGCCATTTGAACCATTATAAAGCAATCAGTGTGTCCATAATCGATACATGAGTCCGAGCTAGACATGAAAACAACAAATCCAGTGTTCGAAGTTATAAAATGTATCTGCAGAGTGTGGTGGAACTAGGAAAAGGGGGAAAGACATATGTATTATATATTCTCCGTAAAATGATTAGGCGTAGCACTCTGCCAGTCAGTACATAATTAGAAATAAAGCTGTTCAAAGCGATGTTCGCGGTACAATGCTGCATACGAGTTTGTTAAATTCTCTCAGACATAACTGCTGTTTGTATATTGGGTGGTTAGTGAACAGGACTTACATTCGGGAGGACGACTGTTCAAACCCGCGTCCGGCCATCCAGATTTAGGTTTTCCGTTACTTCCCTAAATCGCTCCAGGCAAATTCCAGGATGGTTCCTTTGAAAGGGCACGGCCGATTTCCTTCCCCCTTTCTTGACACAATCTGAGCTTGTGCTCCGTCTCTAATGACATCGTTGTCGACGGGACGTTAAACATAACCTTCCTTCCTTTAGTTGTGGAGAGTAGTCCGTTACCAGGCAGCCCACGTAAGTATTTCATTATTTATGTTGCTCTTTACACTGGCACAGGAATCCTGATTGATTAAGATCTTTCAGGGTGCATGTATCTGAATAGATTGCACTTAAAAGAAATTCGGGAGAAAGAAGGTTCAAATCCCCGTGCGATCATCCAGATCTAGGTTTTCTGTGGTTGCCCTAAATCGCTTAAGGAAAACAGAGGAATGATTAATTTGAAATAGCACGACCGATTTCTTTCCCCTTCCTTCCCTAAACCGAACTTTTGCTCCGTCTCGAATGACCTCGTTTTCGACAGGACATTCACCTCTAACCTTTCCTTACATCCTTCTTTTCTTTTTAAAAGAAACCTGGAAATCTTACATGCTTGGTGTTCCGCATACCAGTAGAGCAATTCAGTATTTTACATGCAACTCATGGTGTGCAACAAGATGTCATGTAATGAAAGAAATGTCTACCATTTTAATCCGAAAGCAGCTAAAAGTTGATGAAATGGCCATGAAATTATTTATTTATTCATTCACTTATTTACGTTTGCCAGATTATTAACTTCCGGTCCTTATTCTACCGGATCATACAGTTTTACGTAATTTGATCTAACAAGTAACAGCAACAAATCAAACTACATTACTAGTCTGTATTATAATAACAAATACATTGAAATAAAAGGGTGGGGAAAAAAGTAATTAAAGAAGTAGTACTACAGTCAGGTTACCAGTGATGGAGAATGTGATATATTAATCAATTTTAAAAGGCCATCTTCATAGAAATCGTGGTAAAATGGTGATTTGATGCACTGAAAGGTCAATAACAGTTTTCTTCACTAAATGTAAGATCATCAGAATCTATGAGGTTAACAGGTTTTACTTGCTGTAAGCTTTTTGAATTTCAAAGATTCCAGAATTGAAACCGAGAGTTAGTATCCAATAAAGCCACAGCTTATTTACAAGCCGTGGTTGCGAACTTTTCTATGATGTGGTAAGCTCTTAGTATATAGGGCCATCTTTCACACAAGTAACCAAAAAAGATCCACGTGAAAGACACACACCAGTTATTAAATTAGTATTTCATGCTCTTACTGAGTGTTATATTCTCTTAGACACAAGAATAGATTCGCCTGACATAACATGTGGTCCGAAGTTATCGCTCGTGTCGACTATCACAGGCGGAAGTGGGAACGGAGACATCCGAGCCGGCACCGCAGTTCCCGGTATGCGAGTCGTCGGTAAGGCAAGGCCACGGAGGAAGGAGCGCAGGCGACCGGGACGCTGCACATTAGTTACTCGAGTACCGCCGGTAGGGAGCCTGCGGAGAGAAGCATTGGGCGGTGAATCACGTGTACTCGTCTAGTGTGTAGGTGAGTTAGCTTAATTACTATTTGTTGTGTCGCATCAGTTTCACATTGTAATAGTGATGTCTGGTCGAAACTGCATGCGGCCGGATAATGCACCGGTGGCCGTTAAAGTTGTAACACCAGGAATAATAGCAAATATCAGCAGTTACTAGATTAACAACTGTCAGATTTATAGCCGCGGTCTAGTGATTAAAATTACACGAAATTTCGGCCAAGCACCGCTTGGTCGTTGTCAAGTTGTATGGCTGCTAGCGGGCTGCTGGTACGTCCTTATGCACACTAGCGCCGGCTGTGACGTCACTGGTGCTCGCGGCATCGCCGTATATGGACATATGTTGACTGGGCGCTCGATGGCCTGGTTTTAATTTCTCGATCACTGGATACTAAGCTGCTGCTAGCTACAGGTCTCCGTCTCTATTAACGGTGTTATCTGTGGTTTTTATTCCAATGGCTTCTTTAATTACACAGTCTCGAAAGCCGTTAGTGCGGGCCATCTTGAAAGCCATTAGAGTGGCTCACGACACAGGTTTCGTCGAATTTGATCTAGTGACCTTTTTCTAATATATATTCAACTAAAGCAGATTTCTCAGGGTAGCGTAGGTGATAAAACCTGTTGTTCTGCAGTGCGTACTGTTTGTCCGACTTAAGACTGGCTCCACTTTCAAGGTATCTTGTAGACCCGAGGGGTTCTGAGACCTGCTGCACCTTTAACTAGTCGCAGTATTGTCGAATTTTTGTTGGAGTCCCGAAGATCGATTTGATCTTGTGCCTTTTCAGCAGGCAGCTTATCTTGCCCGACACGGTGCTGCAGAATGGCGAGAAAGCAAGTCTCTTTTCCTGCTCCACGTCGGTGGTCTTACTGTGATTCTTGCTTGAAATCACTTCATTTATTCTATGGACGTTGTAGCAGATGTTCCTGGAGACCCTGAGTAGGGGGTTGAGCTCATGGGGCAGGTTATCTGTATCTGGCATATATAACGCCGTACTAGCAGCCCAGTGGCAGTCATACCGTTAGGCAATGGCCAACGAGTGCTTGGCCAAAATCTCGTGTAAATTTGGTCACTTGACACGACTAGAAAAACGAGAACATTTTATTCAACGTCACGGCCGCGAGACTGCATTCTTGCATCAATATTTACTTATTTCCAGTACGCAGTGTAGTAGGAAAAATGCATTATTAAATGTGTAGTTTATTTGGAGTTATACATCAAAACGCCTCATGCCGGCTGCCCATCACACTACGAGGGCTGATCAACGAAGACTGATTTTTTCCTGTAGCTTCCACGACAGTTTCCTATCTGTACCAGGAAAAATTTGAAACGAGCGGCTTTTTATGTATAATGTCCATAGCCCTCACCTTTCTCGTATCGGTGGGAGAGCGTGTTTTTATTTATAATGTTCATAGGCGTCATCACTCTCGTATCGGTAGATTGGTAGTAATTCTCTATTTTGTAGACGCTCTTTGCATTTCTCATATCAAACAATGGAGGCGATGCGAAAGGACAAAGGGCACAATAAAATTCTATGTTCGTTTAAATTGTGCAGCCACTGAGACTTATGAAAAGCTGTAGCAAAGGTACGTTGAAGATGCACTACCCGTGCAACAGTGTTGAGGAGGTTCAAGTACTTCAAAGAAGGCCAACTGTGTTACGCAAAGTTGGGCTCGTGTTAAGGCTTCTGCTATGACTGAAGTCTACAATTAATGTGTCCGTCCGCGAGGATCGGTTGGTTGGTTGGTTGGTTTGGGGAAGGAGACCAGACAGCGTGGTCATCGGTCTCATCGGATTAGGGAAGGAAGTCGGCCGTGCCCTGTCAGAGGAACCATCCCGGCATTTGCCTGGAGTGATTTAGGGAAATCACGGAAAACCTAAATCAGGATGGCCGGACGAGGGATTGAACCGTCGTCCTCCCGAATGCGAGTCCAGTGTCTAACCACTGCGCCACCCCGCTCGGTGAGAGGATCAGTGGATAGCATTACGTAACTTCAGTGAAGTGTTGAGAATTTCATTTCACAATGTCTTTACGGGTATGCAAGATCATCTCCAATAACCCGGTTTGTACCCGTTGGGTGCCAGGTCTGTTGACACCCGAATAAAAGGTTGTCCAAATGGAAGTAAGCCGTGAGGCGCTACTGATGGAGGGGATGCGTTTCTGGAACTTATTATGACTGCATAATTATGATCCTGAAGCAAAACGAGCCAGTACGGTATGGAAGCCACCAACAAAGGCGAAACTCGTTCCATCTGCAGGGAAAGTGATGGTGATCGCATTTTTTTAGTGTCATGGAATGATTTAAAAGCACGTACTTTCCCTCACACTACTGTTAGAGCAGCACACTATACGCCACTACTGGTTAAACTGAGAAAGAACATTGCAAGGAAACGACCAGAAATATCTCGAGCTGAGTGGCGACGTCATCATGATGGTACTCAACCTCACGTCACAAATCAAGTCATGCAGTTTCTGGCTCAGTTCAACATTAGTGTGTATTGCATTCGCGTTGTAGCCACGATCTTGCACCACATGATTTTACTTTATTGCCATCACTGAAGACAAAGCACGGGGCATTCGATTTGAGAACTCCGAAGCAATGTTAAAAAAAAAAAGAGCGATTCTCAAGAACGTTACAAAGAATGGCCTCCACCATATGTTCTAGGACCGGCAGAGACGCTTAAAAAAAGTGCATTCAAGCAGGAGGGAAGTACTTTGAAAAATATCTTTTAAATATTGAACTGTAATAATAAATATCAATGAAAAAAGAACAGCCTGCGTCTTTCTTGATCAGCCCTTGTACTTCAACTCTCATGACAGAGCTTATAAAAGTAACGGTCGTCGAGTGGTGGTGTGCCAATCTCTGGGCAACCAATGACCAAATATTTTCAATGGCTGAGTTATCTGAAGAACATCCTCTGTGTAGAGTCTGGCCAGAACAACATGGTAAACATGTAGTCCTGCGTTACTTTATTGAAAAATAACATCACAGTAACCTCGAAGATGGGGGAACAGCGATCGGTTTCAACGCCAAGCATGAAATTCCTACTATCTAAATTACTGAGTATGCGAAATAAAGGTGATCGTGTTGTGTACCTAGCGGCATCGCATACCATAGCGCCATGCACTAGGCCCAAAATACGATGACTAATGCAACCTGGCAACGTTCTTTCTTCCCAGACACTCCACCCTCGGATACGTCCATTGTACAGCCGTTGACTACCATGGAATTTGGCAAGAAGAAAGGTTTCGCAATACACGTAAAGGAAAAAAATCAGAAAATTATTAATTTGGAATCATACCACATAAAAATATTTTTTTGTCTTTACAAACTTATATTACATTCGTTATCTGCCAAAACTTTCTGGAGTTACTGTAGGTATTTTGATCTGGTTTCAGTAATAAGTAGAGTGATTCGTAAGTGCTGACTGGCTGAGATACGATGAAGTGAATCTCCTGCCGCTGTGAAAACGGTGCCTTTGCCATCTAGCACGACAGGTGTAAGTCTGACCGACTCCCGAGCCATGCTGGTATTAGCACCGCAGATCCTTTACAAATTGCTCATTCTACATACGGACGTTACCTGACAGTTTATGTCTACGACACGGAGAGCGTCTGTAAAGTTTCAGAGCAAAGTAATACTGGTAACTGATGCGGGATTGTCCTTCTATTGTTTCGGGCGAGGTTCCGAAATCTCATAAAATATCTGTTGTAGCATTCCACAGAACAATTCGAAATTTGCGTAACAACAGTAGCCCTATGGTCGACTCTGATCTAGAGACTTGCTTCAAATCTTACCAGTAATCGCAGCAGGGACGAGAGTAGAGGAAGTAAACGCATCTGAAATTGTTAGTTTGCATAACTTGTAAATATAACCCCAAAATTAATAAAATAAATGAAAAATAAGAACAGCAAATACGAAATTACACAAAAATGTAAGCTTAAAACATAATTAAAGCATTCTCGAAAGTTTTGGAATTCCCGGGACAGATATCTTGCCTCTATCGATACCGATAAGAGGCAAAAATCATTGAGTGTCTCGATTCCCAGGGTGAATGAACTGCCTATATACATAAGTAATTTTGAATGAAACCTTCGGAGCGCTAGTCCTAGCCTATAGCCACTGCGTCACTTGCATCTGTGCTGAACTCTGTGCTGAAACGATAGAAATATAACGATCAAGTCAAGTGTATTGACTCATATACGGCCGACCGCGGTGGTCTAGCGGTTCTGGCGCTGCAGTCCGGAACCGCGGGACTGCTACGGTCGCAGGTTCGAATCCTGCCTCGGGCATGGGTGTGTGTGATGTCCTTAGGTTAGTTAGGTTTAAGTAGTTCTAAGTTCTAGGGGACTTATGACCTAAGATGTTGAGTCCCATAGTGCTCAGAGCCATTTGAACCATTTTTTTGACTCATATACGTTGAAAGGAATTGGCTGATTAAGGTCTTTGAAGTGCACTTTATGCCCATTAGAGAACATCGCCTGCAACTACAAGTAAAACGAAAGTAAATACCACGTTCAGTTACTCAAGGGCAAAGAAGTAAGAAAAGGACGAGATCAGCAGACAACTGCCCATTAGTGCTATTCAGGAAGCGCTGAACAACGCCACGTGTTACGTAACGCGAGTAAAACGTCGTTTAAAATGAAGCCTTCCTCTACTTAAGACCGTCTACCAATAATATTCGACTAATAGAAGCACCACAAAATGTGGAAACACATTCTCAGTATCGATAACAGTCAAATAACACTGCACGTTCACAAATCTAAAGAAGCATTCTTTGAACAGACACTGGACTCAGATTTGAGAAGAGAGGGGTATACAATTCCTGGGCGATCATCCCGATACCTCTGTGGTTTACATAAGTAGTACCAGGTTGGTTTCACCTGGAAGATCGAATTCCTTTCCAGTCATTCTGCTGTGATCGTCTATAATCTTACTCTTTCTGTACCTGTTCACGGGAGTCCATCTGTCCTCAGTTATATAATGAGTCTGCACATTCCTTACACTACATCAAAAACCCATCAATCAGCGCTCTACGCAGTCAAGGACGGTTTCGTGTCCTCCCAGGCAGCCGCTTGGCCTCTCTATCCGGTTTATGCGTTACTCACACCGTTGGCAGTTAAAGACCGAGGTCGCTATTCCTAGAACATTTAACATCCTTTTGATTCATCAGTACAGGTAAAAAACATTTTCTTATTATAAAAACATTTCCTTATTCACGAATGTGTGTCTAGTCACGTAACACAATACACAGAAAAATTCTGCCGTTGTACGAGAACTAGGCACTTGCTTGTCCTTGCACATAGTCTGAACGTTACTACTGTGCTCTAATTCGCTAAGTAGCCGCTGATATTTGTTCCCAATATAGATAACATGCATATATTTGCATATCCCGCGCACGGGGTCCCGGGTTCGATTCCCAGCGGGGTCAGGGATTTTCTCTGCCTCGACTGGGTGTTGTGTGTCTTTCATCATCATTTCATCCTCATTCACTCGCAAGTCGCCGTAGTGGCGTTAAAGAACTTGTGGAGCGGCGGCCGAACCGCCCCGCGAGGGATTTCCCGGCCACCAATGCCATACGCTCATTATTAAGTATTATATTATAGTTCTGATAAAGTATTATATTTACTTTACCAATGTTGATTTTTACAACATTTTGTGAGCAGGTGACATTATACAGGGGTGAGTCACTAAGTCTTGCCACCAAGAATAACTCCGAAAATATGATAGGAGCTGAAAAGTTTGTGGGACAAATGTTGCAAGGAACAACGGGGCCCACAATATGACGTTGGTTTTTTGTTGCTATGTGGGGTCGCTTCAGAGATAAGAAGGTCAACTTTGTTTTTTTTTTAAAATGGGATGCCATGGTTTGGTACTTCCTTAGCTTTGACTGCGGCTATCGAGACGAATCCAATGATGTGTAACAGTAAGGGCTTTGAAGGTCAACGAAGGTCACAAAGGTGGCATGAACGTCCATTCACAGAAGGTGTTCGAAGCGATGACCTCTGGTATCAATGCAGTGCTGCAATCTTCTTATCACGGATTGAGTAGTATTCCTTATTGACTTGGAAATTAAATACACGTGTTTCAGCGTTTTGGCAATTCATTCCCTAAGAGAATGAAAACTTTTATGAAATTATTTCGTTATGAAACCATTTTCAAAGCTAAATCTATAAAAAAATGTATTTACTTCTCCGCTAGAATGAATGAAATACGTGTTTCACTGTTTTGCAAATTCAGTCGGTGTGAGCATGATGTAGGGGATTGAGGTTTTTATGGAAATATTTTATTATGAAAGCATTTTTGAAGCTATGAAACTTTGTAATTATTTTACCAATTAGAAATCAGAAATACGTGTTTCAATTTTTTGAAATTGATGCCTTAATGGGGTGAAATATGGGATGTAAGAAATTATTTCGTTATATTAAAAAAAGAATTTAAAGCTAAATTTGTGAAAAGTGGTATTTCACTTATCAGTGACACATTCCGATGGAAATATCACCACAAGAACACAAAATACAGGATTAACAAAAATCTTGGACTCCTGCTACTAGAATTGCTTTTTAGTCTGGAGTTCATTTCGAAAAGACCATGCTTCTATGGCCTTAATTTTGCGAGAAAAGCTTAGAATGTGTTGAAATGTATGAACAATTTAAAAATTCGGTTAAAGAAAAACAAAAAAAAAAGTGAAGACCATAAAATCTAAGCGAGCGAAGCAGCGGGCGCTAAGATAGCGTTGAAATAAACAACGTTGTTCGTATTTACGGAAACCTGAATATGTAGGACCAACCCATGGTACGAAAAACCCTCCGAAACATCGCACAACCACTTACGACCTGAAACGGAGTTTCTGCGCACTGCATGTTGAAGGCCACATTTGTCCATCGGTGCTTTCGACTGCTTGCATCATTCGAAAAGGGGCGAAATCGCTACTTGTCGGGTCCGACATGCAACCGAAGTACCTGACTCCATTTCATGCAGTCCCCTTCGCAATGTTCGCTCAATAACCGCCGAGATACACCTGCATTCACTGGTGGCACCGGTTCATGTCGGGTTTGAAACAAGCTGTCATTGAGAAGGCAGGAGTCTCGTATCCGGGGTCTGTCGGTTGATACCTTCTTACGGCCATTGTTCTTCCGTGTTACATTTCTGCGAATTATACACTTGTAGACGCTTTGGATCACGTTAATACTGCAACGAATCTGGAAACTTGATTCACAGTGTGATCGTGGGTATGTCGTAACACTAGCTCTTTTTTTGTCATGTTTGTACGTCGACCCATCTTACTGTACTGATTCCAATTAACCGACTGGCACAGACATACCACTTCACAGCCATGACTCGCGTCGGCTGTGGAGAACTGTTGACAGCCTGGTACCAGCTCCAAATATTTCTAAAGAGCTTATGTTTGAATTGACGATCATCGACATGAGAGAACAGGGAATCCCGTACCAGCAGAATACCCTACTGCGCTCGAGTAGTGGTATCACCGAACTCAACGTCTGCATCCAACGAACTTAGCATTATCAACCTATATGCTCTTACTTCCGGAAAGTTAAATTGTCCGGGACATCGGTGACAGTCTAGTGATCAGGAAATTTTCTCCCTTTGCCAACGAGATACCGCTAAGAGATTCAGTACAAGCATAATCCGCAATAATGTAGTCCCCCTTCTGCAGACTCATAAATTCAAATTTTTTCGATTTACATCTTATATGTGAGAATAATGTTTGTACTAGATGCTAGAAGACTGCATAGACACTGAAATAACGTACAAAAATCACTCCTTTAACCCAGAAATTTGTTTCTTTACAGTACTACGAGAACTTACTCTTCTTCGTTGGTCGTACCCCTTAATATTGATTTCAGCTAATAGTCAAAAAGAAAAAGAAATTTTTATCAGACACTGTTTAAAAATGTTTCGGAGTCTTTACTCCAACATGTCGTTAGTCCTCACTGGCTTTAGTTTACTTGTATCTACATTCTCTTTATCCTATAATTTGTGCCCTACCTAGTCCAGACTAGGCTTGTACATTGTAATCTAACTACGTAGATGCATCGATGAGCTTCCAATGTGATTATGATGACAGTTCACGCCGGAACGCTTTGGGATGTAAAATTTATAAAATAAAATCATTGATCAAAACAGAAAACTATGAACTTCGGCATCTGTATAGTGATTTTGTATCATTTATTGCCTAGATTAAATAACAATAACGTTATTTTATCCATCATGGGTTTACAACAGTGCCGCTTTTTCATAAATATCACTGTAGGGTATATCTGCAACCAGCCAGCTTTTTGCTGTATGTCAGAACTAGTTTCGGTTCTGAGCCCATCATCAGAAGTCACCGAGGATTTTTTGTACAAATTTTACATTATTTTCCTCCTAAAATATAACACAATATTCGCGATTGCGTTATTTACAAAAGTTTTTTCATTATATAGGATGTATTTACATTTTACTTACCAGAGGAAAGGTTTTTCTTGAATCATCGCAGCATAACGGTCCTAATCCTTGATATGGAGCTTGCTGAACACGATTATGAATAAAGACAAGATGGCGGACACTTGGGTTTACATCTGGCTTCACGTCTGCTAGTGATTTCATTTGCTGTACCAAGAACAACACGGTGCAATATTACATGTATTATTACAAAGATTCTTTTCCTTTTTAGCACGGATTGTGATGGTCGCTACAAATTTAACTTTTAAAATAGTGACAATGCAACTCAAAGTTTTTTCTACATGGAGGTTTTTTTACTAACTAGGCTAATTATGGCAGTGTACATATGCTCTCTTTCTCTGTAGAAATGAGTGAATTTCTGTGGGTATATTTGGTTAGCTCTGTTTGATCATTCAGGGTACAAAGAACTTTGTTACGAAGGTGGCTGTATATTTCTCTTTGTCCCAACAAATTTATTTGTATTCGCTTCTCAGCAAAATGTAGTATTTCTAAGCTCCCTTGGGTGTTCTTATCTGAGTCAATACGTTGGGCCATATGAACATCAAAAGTTGATTTATCTATATTTCTCAGGCTAGGTGCATCCAGTGTTCTCTCCATCTAATGCTAATACTCCCATCAGTTTGGCCAGTATAAAATTTGGGACACAAAGAGCTGTCCAGTTTATAAATACAAGCTTTTTTCTTCAGACAGCTTTTAAGATTTTTGTGGAACAGATGCTGTACTGTGACTTTTGAACTGTTATCTGAGTAACACAAACAATATTACTCAAGGCACTAAAATTACCCATCGCAGTTGACTTATGAGCCCCATTCATATGGCGAATAATCTCTCGACCATAAACTGGAAATCAAGTTTCTGAACCAGGACCCATATAGTCCGTGTATACACTGAACTGGACAAGTGGCAAAGATGATCTTTCACTTGCTTTCTTATAATGACAAGAGTAAAGTAGCCGTTGTTCAGGCTGTTATCATCGCTGTAACTACCGGTTAGCAAAACTGTCAGTTACCCGTCATTACAGGGCCTGGCTTCCGCTGCTTGATTCTTTTGTTGCAGCTCACATTAGAAAAACAAAAGCGTCATATTATGAACGTTACTGTTGTGAATAACCGAATGAGTTTTTCACTATCGTCTGATGCAGAAGAACTTATTTAGCACCAATCACTGCAGTCTCTGATTCGTTAACAATTGAAGGGATTATCTGTGCCTCAGCTTTTTCTATTTAGTACCGCAGATTCACTGTAATAAAAACCACGCTTTATTGACAAAAACGAAAATGTCATTTGTCTAGATAGAATAAATTCCTTATACATGTTAATTTTCATCGCATACATTGTTATTTAAATTAGGAAACTGAACACCAATAAACGTACAGAATTTGAAACTTTAGATACAACAAAATTTCTCGACAAGCCCAGTAGTCTCGTGTCACACAATGAAAAGTCGCTGCTCGCTGTTAACTGCGAAACTACATTAACAAACCATTTCTAGCCAATGTTTCTTAAAAATGTAAAGGAAACAAATTGACAATAATACTGTGGCGTAAGTACATTCCACTACATAGTGGAACACAACATGTGGATTAAACACTTGTGTCAATTCGTAATAAGTAAAATGTGGTTAATGAAGTAGAATTACGTCGACCGTATGCTTCAAATGTTAAAAATTACACACAATTTTACGTAAATGATCTATTTTTTCTGGATTTGAAATATACTGCAGGATCATTCGCTCATTATTCTAAAAGGTGTTATTAATTTGGTTTCATATCTGCTGACAGTTAATTTAACCCTAATTACACGAGTCGGTACAGAATGGGACCAATAACAGGGAGGGACCAGTAACATGTGCTACACGTAACGTACGGGTAAACCACCTCTGAGCGGCGTAGTTTATGAATTTATTTTATTTATTCTTTTCTTTCACCTGGAAAGATTGGAGCCTTCATTCAGGCCCTCTTCTACATGTAACCATTACTCTAATGAGTCAACATTGCAATTTTTTTAATACATCGGCAATATATGGGGTGTTAGGAGTATAAGCAAAAAAATTTTGATCACTGACACCGAAATACGTACTCATTTCAGTGTTTTTTCTCTGTGTCTAACAGTCTTTCCGCAAACATGTCACATAATTTACTGTACTACGTTTTCTACACCGTCGTAATTGAACCGCAAAGTGGACTTCGGCTGTCCATATAGGATCCCCATTTTACATCCACGCATCCACAGTTCAGTACCTGACCTACAACGCAGGGGAACATTATCATTAATAGCTTGCTTGTGCCATGTGTACTTGGAGACTCTAACCAACCTAAAAATATACTGTTCGTAGCAACTACAATTATTAGTCTTAACTGAAATAAATACTGACGTAATGTTATTCCGTATACTGTCTTCAATCGTCAGTAGAAATATCAACACTCATACTCCTAACACCCTGTATAATGATGATTACATAATTATAATTGTTATTATTTTTATTATTACTAGTACTACTGTTATTATCATTGTCAGTTTTATTAACAATATGTTCAGCAAATTCTCTATTGCGTTCTTATCGAACATAAATAAACGTTTGTAAGATACAAGTGCAGGAGCATTGTGGGAGTAATAAATACGGAGAAAATGTTGGCTGGTCAGAGGAAGTGCGAGAAAAAAAGGTTAGATTAGGAGGTGAAATGCAGGGAAGAAAACAAAAATAGAAAAGGAGGAGAAAAGCATATTGAGGTGTCGGGTGTTCTGGCGGTACACAATTCTTCGGCAGTGACTCGTTGCCTTCATCAGGTGCTACCAGAGGCTGCTAATGAAGTGGAACGGGTCTTAATATTTACGCCTAATGTCTCCCCCCGCCCCCCTATTCGGTCGTTTCTAGGTATTCCGTATGCTGTCCGTTCCCACCAGAAGGGTCCTGAGACGTTCCGTTTTCGGCCCGATACGCCTGACAGCCCTCTGTTCTCGGTACGGTGCACCTGAAGCTTTATCTGGGGTTCGTTTTCCATGCCCACAATCTCAGCTCTTCTTCTTGTTGAGTTCTGTTGCTGCCCCATTGCGTTTTTAGCAACTCCAGAACAGGATCCCAGGCTTCAGTTTTCCACCGCCTGTATCTCTATTGACGCTCTGGTATTACTGTCCCGGTATTCAGGGATCTGTGCCAGAAACTTCGTTTTTACATAGTTCATGGAATTATTAAGTTCCAGACGATACTCGACGATAGCTGACTTAGTTGCCTTTCCCAGTCGGGTGAGCCTCTAAAGTTCTTGGTATCTGATGTTCACTGTCCTAATTATTTGACCTATGCACACCATGCAATGTTAGCAATGTGCACTATAAATTCCAGATTTTCGTATATCCACATCATCTCTCACTTTTCTCAGTAGTTCTCTTGTTTTGGTAGGTGGACAGAACACACACTTGATGTTATGCTTCTTGAGAATCCTGCTGATCTTGGAGGGAAATGGATCCTGCGAACGGCAGGTGAACCAGAGTCTTTGCTTCACCTTGCTCTTTTTCTCTATTGTACAGTGGAGTGTCTGTGTGAAAGGCCTTCTTTATCTGTTGAACCATGTATCCATCTTTTGCAGAAGACTGTGTGTAGATGATCTGTTGCTGATGTTGATCTTGATCTGACAAGATATGCGCCTTGTGGACCAATGTCTTTAAAATTCCATTCTTCTGCGCTGGTTGATGACAATGACAAGTTCATCCAGAGACGGCTGCTGACCATCCTTCTTCGTTTCCTTCGTGAACTTTGTATTTCGGAGGCGTGAGTTAAGAAGTTAAAGAAACTCACTGAGCCCCTCCCTACCCCGACGTCAGATTACACATCATCTCCATGATCAGATCCGCACCCACTTCACACAGGTGACTTCCTGTGGCAACATCTTCTGTCTGCTCGTAATAAGAATTGTCACTAAACAAAGAAAAGTACGAGGTCATCCACATGGGTACTAAAAGAAATCCGATAAATTTTGGGTATACGATAAATCGCACAAATCTAAGGGCTGTCAATTCGACCAAATACCTATGAATTAGAATTACGAGCAACTTAAATTGGAAAGACCACATAGATAATATTGCGGGGAAGGCGAAACAAAGACTGCGCTTTAGTGGCAGAACACTTAGAAGATGCGACAAACTCACTAAAGAGACAGACTACATTACACTTGTCCGTCCTCTGCTGGAATATTGCTGCTCGATATGGGATCCTTACCAAGTAGGATTGACGGAGGACATCGAAAAAGTGCAAAGAAGGGCAGCTCGTTTCGTCTTATAGCGCAATAAGGGTGAGAGTGTCACAGATATGATACGCGAGTTGGGGTGGCAATCACTGAAACAAAGGCGGGTTTCTTTGCGGCGAGATCTATTTACGAAATTTCAATCACCAACTTTCTCTTCCGAATGCGAAAATATTTTTTTGACACCCACCTACGTAGGGAGAAATGATCACCATAATAAACTGCTGGTGAGTCCTGTGGATGCCTTGGGCAGATGGAGGGAATATTTTGAAGAGTTGCTCAATGTAGGTGAAAATGCGATCAGTAATGTTTCAGATTTCGAGGTAGAATGGGATAGGAATGATGATGGAAATAGGATCACATTTGAGGAAGTGGAAAAAATGATCAGTAGATTGCAGTGCAATAAAGCGGCTGGAGTGGATGAAATTAAGTCGGAACTCATCAAATACAGTGGAATGTCAGGTCTTAAATGGCTACACAGGCTAATTGAAATGGCTTGGGAGTTGGGACAGGTTCCATCAGACTGGACAAAAGCAGTAATCACACCAATCTTTAAACATGGAAACAGAAAAGATTGTAACAACTACAGAGGTATCTCTTTAATCAGCGTTGTGGGTAAAATCTTCTCAGGTATTGTTGAAAGGAAAGTGCGAGTATTAGTTGAGGACCAATTGGATGAAAATCAGTGTGGGTTTAGGCCTCTTAGAGGTTGTCAGGACCAGATCTTTAGCTTACGGCAAATAATGGAGAAGTGGTATGAGTGGAACAGGGAATTGTATTTATGCTTTATAGATCTAGAAAAGGCATATGACCGGGTTCCTAGGAGGAAGTTATTGTCTGTTCTACAAGATTATGGAATAGGAGGCAAACTTTTGCAAGCAATTAAAGGTCTTTACATGGATAGTCAGGCAGCAGTTAGAGGTGACGGTAAATTGAGTTCATGGTTCAGAGTAGTTTCAGGGGTAAGACAAGGCAGCAACCTGTCTCCACTGTTGTTCATATTATTTATGGATCATATGTTGAAAACAATAGACTGGCTGGGTGAGATCAAGATATGTGAACACAAAATAAGCAGTCTTGCATATGCGGATGACTTAGTTGTGATGGCAGATTCGATTGAAAGTTTGCAAAGTAATATTTCAGAGCTAGATCAGAAATGTAAGGACTATGGTATGAAGATTAGCATCTCCAAAACGAAAGTAATGTCAGTGGGAAAGAAATATAAACGGATTGAGTGCCAAATAGGAGGAACAAAGTTAGAACAGGTGGACGGTTTCAAGTACTTAGGATGCATATTCCCACAGGATGGCAACATAGTGAAAGAACTGGAAGCGAGGTGTAGCAAAGCTAATGCAGTGAGCGCTCAGCTACGATCTACTCTCTTCTGCAAGAAGGAAGTCAGTACCAAGACTAAGTTATCTGTGCACCGTTCAATCTTTCGACCAACTTTGTTGTATGGGAGCGAAAGCTGGGTGGATTCAGGTTACCTTATCAACAAGGTTGAGGTTACGGATATGAAAGTACTAGAATGATTGCAGGTTCTAGTAGATGGGAACAATGGCAGGAGGGTGTGCACAATGAGGAAATCAAAGAGAAACTGGGAATGAACTCTATAGATGTAGCAGTCAGGGCGAACAGGCTTAGATGGTGGGGTCATGTTACACGCATGGGAGAAGCAAGGTTACCCAAGAGACTCATGGATTCAGCAGTAGAGGATAGGAGGAGTCGGGGCAGACCGAGGAGAAGGTACCTGGATTCGGTTAAGAATGATTTTGAAGTAATCAGAAGAGGCACCAATGTTAGCACTGAATAGGGGATCATGGAGGAACTGTATAAGGGGGGCTATGCTCCAGACTGAAAGCTGAAAGGCATAATCAGTCTTAAATGATGATGATGATGATGATGAATAAAATAAGAGAAATCAGAGCTCAAACGGAAAGATTTAGGTGTTCCTTTTTCCCACGCGCCATTCGAGAGTGGAATGGTAGAGATGTAGTATGAAAATGGTTCGATGAACCCTCTGCCAGGCACCTAAGTGTGAATTGCAGAGTAACCATGTAGTTGTAGATGTAGATGTAGATAAGAATTATATGAAACAAGTTAGTTTACAATATGATAGAGATACTGGTTCCCAGATGAGCAGGAGGAAAACCACTAGTATATCTCGAGACGAAACCCAGAGCGATGATAACACATAAGCCTCAAACTCCTCTTGAATGCAGAATGGTTTTGGATGAGACGTAGATCACAGGGTAGTTTGTTCCACAGTCGTGTGGCCGAAATGGAGAAGGAGAAATATTTAATGTTCTGCGAAGCTGCAGTTGGGTGTATCCGATCTCGTATTGTAGTTATGGAATGATGACAGATATTTGATATGTAGCGATTGGTACTTAGAACACCATTGGCTGATGTAACACAGTGGAACGGAAATTTTAGCAGTGTCGGGACCGGGAAATAGGTCGCTGTGGGACCGACGCCGTTTTAAAGGATGTTTCTCCGTGTAAATTGTCCAGTCAGGCTTCTTTTCCCCCACCCAGCTATCTATCTACTGTTTATTTCTTAATCACTTAATCATGGCTGTTTTCATTTTTGAACTGAGGCACTTGCGATAGCTTCAGAATTTAACATGTGAGAACCGCACTGTGTCCTTCCTTCAGCGTCGTCTCTGACGGAATACCAGTTCGATTCTACACATCGTATACGAAAGAACTTGCCCTTCATCTAGCAGCATTGTACCCTGCGTATCTTGAGGAGCGAAGCGTTCCTAATGATTCTAAGAAAAGCTTAGGTCACTCCAATTTTTAAGAAGGGTCATCGAACAGATGCACTAAATTACAGGCCTATATTTCTTACGTTGGTCTGCTGTAGAATTCTGGAACATGTTTTATGCTCGCGTATTATGATATTCTGTAGGAAAGGACATGCGTTCCGAAAACAACGATCGTGTGAAATCCATCTGATTCTGTTCGTTCACGAGACACAGAAAGTCGTAGATACAGGGACCCAGGTAGAAATCGTGTTCCTTGACTTCCGGAAAGTATTCGATACAGTTCCGCAATGCCGCCTAATGAACAGAATACGCGCGTATGGAATACCAGACCAACTGCGTCACTGGACTGAAGAGTTTCTAGAAAACAGAACACAGCACGGCGTTATGAATGGAGGGAAGTCCGCAGACGTAGAAGTAACTACGGGCGTGATCCAGTGGAGTGCCATAGGAGTATTACATTCAAAAATATAAATAACCTAGTAGATTACGTGAGAAATACCATCAGGCGAAAGCACATGATGAGACATCGTTGAGTATTCCCGCTGCAGCTCTTATATTTTCGTGAAGTTCCGTAAAACTAGAGCATCATAAACGTATGCGGAAGACCTGACAGTGAACAAAAGCACGGTGAGTCGTTGGGTGCCAGTCATCACCACTACAAGTTTGTTCAAAAATGGTTCAAATGGCTCTGAGCACTATGAGACTTAACATCTATGGTCATCAGTCCCTAGAACTTAGAACTACTTAAACCTAACTAACCTAAGGACATCACAAACACCCAGTTATCACGAGGCAGAGAAAATTCCTGACCCCGCCGGGAATCGAACCCGGGAACCCGGGCGCGGGAAGCGAGAATGCTACCGCACTACCACGAGCTGCGGACTATATTTGTTCAATGAATACCCGTTTATCATCTGCTTTTCTTCTTGGTGTAGCAGTCAGTCCACGGCCGAGTTTCAGACAAGACCCTGTGTTGGTTAGAACAACAACAATTCATCAAATTAACTGTGAAATAAGTGTTACACAATGAGATCATGTGTTAAAACAATGACAGTGTCTGCTCCATACATACCTTTCTATTCTTCAAGAACTGTGAACTTTGTGATTATGCTTTTTACTACTCGTAGATGTTCAGTAGTAAACTATTGTAGCAATATGTGGAGGTTTGCCTGCGAACTATTAATGAGGCTTATTGAAAGAACAGTGGTGCACTGCCCATATACAAATGTGTATTATTGGGGGTTGTGAACAGTGAAAGTAAACTGCTGTGAAATGCAACTGTTCACCTGTTGGCTACATTATTTAAAGTAGTCAGTGTTGCACTTTCACACCCCATTTTTCAGCCAGTATCACAACGTAGTACGTCGATACTGGGGATAATAAACGGAGAAAAAAAAGGGTGAACCGTCACACTGTCTCTTCTCCTTGTCAGTGTTTTCCACATATTCCTTCCCTCTCCGATTCTGCGCAGAACCTCCTCATTCCACACCATTTCCATCCACCTAATTTTCAACATTCATCTTGTAGGCCACATCTCAAATGCTGCGATTCTCCTCTGTTCCGGTTTTCCCACAGTCCATGTTTCACTGTCATACAATACTGTGCTCCAAACGTACATTCTCAGACATTTCTTCCTCAAATTAAGACCTATTTTTGATACTTGTAGACTTCTCTTGGCCAGTAATGCCCTTTTCTCCAATGCTAGTCGGCTTCTTATGTCCTCCTTGCTCCATCCGTCACTGGTTATCTTGCTGCATAGGTAGTAAGTAGAAGTCCTTAACTTCATCTACTTCGTGATCATCATTCCTGATGTTAAGTTTTTCGCTGTTATTTCTGCTACTTCTCATTACTTTCGTCTTTCTTCGATTTACTCTCAGTCCATATTCTCTACTCACTAGACTGTTCATTCCCTTCAGCAGATCTTGTAGTTCTTTTTCACTTTCACTCAGGATAGAAATGTCATCAGCGACTCGTATCAATGATATCATTTCACTTTGAATTGTAATCTCACTTCTGAACCTTTATTTAATTTCCATCATTTCTTCTTTGATGTACAGATGGAACAATGGGGGCGAAAGACTAGATCCCTGTCTAACATGCTTTTTAATCGTTCTTTGTTCTTGGTCGTCCACTCTTATTATTCCCTCGTGGGTTTTGCACATATTGTATGTTACCCGTCTCTCCCTATAGCTTACCGCTATTTTTCTCAGAATTTCAAACATCTTGCACAATTTTACATTGTCGAACGCTTTTTCCATGTCGACAAATCATATGAACGTGTCCTGATTTTTCTTTAGTCTTGCTTCCGTTATCAACCGCAGTGCCAGAATTGCCTCTCTGGTGCCTTTATCTTTCCTAAAGCCAAACTGATCGTCATCTAACACATTCTGTATTTTCTTCGCTACCTTCAGGAAACTGAAGAAGCGACTGCGGCATGTTCTTGGCCACAAAAATGCAAACGAACTTCTCCTGCCCCCTAACAACGCAAGGATTCACCCAAGTCTGTACACTCGAGAGTAGCTCACGAAACTCCATTGTACTTTTCTTCCTCATCTTCCTTGAAGGGTGGATTTCGCGCCTTCCGACTTCCATTTTTTGGCCACATGAAGGATGTACCATACTCCGCAGGAAGCTGTATGTGGATGATGGGAAGGTTACTGATGCAGCTAGATGTTGACTGCGACGTCGACAAGTAGGGAGGTACCAAACGAGCATACAGGCCCTCCGCGTAAGGTGGTGTGCGACTGTTGCACGGGACGGAGATTATGTTGAAAAATTGGTTTGCGGATTAATATCATGTATTGGAATCTTGGATGAAGCCAACCATTACTTATTGAACGCCCCTTGTGTATTAAATTTTTGGTCGTGGCCTCATACCCAAAGACAGTAGGTAAATGTCAAAGCATCTTTCGTGCACCATTCTGGTTGATTTTGCTTGGGGGCTGTGTAACTCACCTTCGTTGCAGTACCATTACAAATACGAAAGCGGCCACCATCCATACCCAACATCCTGGAATAATCGGCCGTTGCTTCCACTGTAGAGGTCGCCGTCTCATGTCCGCCCTGACAGAATGCAATTTCCAGTTCTCCGAACAGCCCATCCCACTGGCATCCAGGCTCACTGGGAACTGAAAGGACTGTTGCGATCAAATAACAGAATGCTACGAACGTAACGGGCCGCTGTGGCCGAGCGGTTCTAGACGCTTCAGTCCGGAACCGCGCTGCTGCTACGGTCGCAGGTCCTAATCTTGCCTCGGGCATGGATGTGTGTGATGTTAGGTTTAAGTAGTTCTAGGTCTAGGGGACTGACGACCTCAGATGTTAAGTCCCATAATGCTTAGAGCCATTTGAACCATTTGGGCTACGCACGCATCTATCACAAGCACTCACAACTAGCACAAGTCGTCTTGGGTTTTCACTATACATACGGTGTGCAATGCGGGCAAATGTTGAGGACAAGAGTGGTGACGTGGAGGCGGCTCTTATACCAGAAGGAAACTGCTCTTCCTCGCAAACCACCGCAGATTGCAGGGAAGTGCGCGCAAGAGCCTCGCCGTTGTTAATGAACGCGTGCGTGACTCAGCCTTGAGTCAGAGCCAGCCGGCGGCGGGGCAAGCGTCCCTGCCGCCCGCGGGGTTCCCCAGACATTCCGGCAGGCGGCCAGCACCTGCCAGCCGCGACCTCAGCCGTTCCTTGCTCTCTCGCTTCCGCCGAGAGCCAAGCCCAAAGGCGTTACACACGACTGACTCAGACTCTTGCCCGCAGCGGCAGTAGCATCCGCCTTCGGCAGGTAAACCTGATAGTCCTTCGGTTGACGTTACTAACGCATCGAAAGATGTCATGCATCACAAACGGGTGCTCAAGACAAGCCACGAATTCTAAGCATTATTTTCGACTTTTCGTTACGAGGTCAAGGAACTTCTCCCAAAGGGCTTGAAAACGCGAAAACAGGAAATAAGTAACTCTCACGTCTATGCTCTTTCGAAGTTGCTCATCCACTCGTTACTAACTCTGGTGGTACAGAGATTAAGACAATGGATTTTAAATCTAAATCTATTATCTGCAATTCATCTTATGGTGTGTGGTGCAGGGTTACTTTGTGTATCACAACCTCCCCCCCCCCCCTTTCCCATATTCCTTGATCCAATTGTGAATGGTGGGCGGAGAAACGATTATTGGTAAACCTCGGTGTGAACTTGAATCTCTCTATTTTTACTTTCATAGTATTTTCGGGAGATATGTGTGGAAGGAAGACTGACTCTTCTACCAGAATATCTCACGGAATTTTAACAGTAAACCATACTGTGATGCACAACGCCTCTCTTGTTAAGTCTGCCACTTTCGCACGTCCTAAGTTAAACTGTAACGAAACGTGCTGTTTCTTTGGATCTTGTATCTTACTTATATCAATCCCATATGGTACGGGTCCCAAACTGATGACCAGTATTCAAGTATCGGTCGGACGAGGGTTTTGTAAGCTACTTCCTCCTCAGGTTGGATTCTTCCAGTGAATGTCAGTGTGACATCTGCGTTTCTTGGATTAGTGTCATGTTGTCTTTCCACTGTAAATCGCTCCACGTGAACTCTCTCAGATATGTAATGGATTTTCTTGTTCGGTAAACGCGTACGGGAAGCGAAAGATTCCAATTTGCGTCCGGCCAACCAGTTTACGTATGGTTCCTCTAAATCACTTCGTATGTATCTGGGACTAATCTTCTTGGCAGGTCACAGTCCGTTTCGTGGCCTGTCGGTATCTCGTTCTCCGTCCGCCATTAACACACGCCTCTATCGACCCCGTTGTGGACGAGAAGTTGAACTTTAGACTTTCTTTCTTACCTGAAACTTTTGTCTATTATGCACCATATCGTCGAACGTAAGTATTGGTCACTAAATTAGAACTGGGTTTGTTTGACTGTTGGAAAGGTTTTTGTTGATGTATCCGCCACTCACAAGTATACACAAACATGACGACAGGCGTTCAGTACATCAGCGGCTGAAAACCACCACATATCAATACACTTTATTTACAGAATAAGAAGTTTGCGAAGGGTTTCACGTCCGTTCGAGGACGTGACAATGTTAAAGAAAGGAAGATCAGAGTTTAGCGTCTCATCGACGAAAAGTTCGTTAGAAACGGGTGGATATTACAGATGGCACACAAGCTCGAATTTAGTAAGGGCAGAACAAGAAAAGAACGATTCACCTGAGTTGACAAAGGGAATCCACAAAACAGGTAAATAGGGGCTGCTCGACACGAATTCTTTCTAAAAAGGAAGGAACATTAGGATAACAGGATGAATTGTCGGTTTCAGGAGAAGTGAGCCAATATAGTCTAGAATAGTTCCTAACAACCAAATAGTATAACAAGTAAGCAGTTTATTATACACTCCTGGAAATTGAAATAAGAACACCGTGAATTCATTGTCCCAGGAAGGGGAAACTTTAGTGACACATTCCTGGGGTCAGATACATCACATGATCACACTGACAGAACCACAGGCACATAGACACAGGCAACAGAGCATGCACAATGTCGGCACTAGTACAGTGTATATCCACCATTCGCAGCAATGCAGGCTGCTATTCTCCCATGGAGACGATCGTAGAGATGCTGGATGTAGTCCTGTGGAACGGCTTGCCATGCCATTTCCACCTGGCGCCTCAGTTGGACCAGCGTTCGTGCTGGACGTGCAGACCGCGTGAGACGACGCTTCATCCAGTCCCAAACATGCTCAATGGGGGACAGATCCGGAGATCTTGCTGGCCAGGGTACTTGACTTACACCTTCTAGAGCACGTTGGGTGGCACGGGATACATGCGGACGTGCATTGTGCTGTTGGAACAGCAAGTTCCCTTGCCGGTCTAGGAATGGTAGAACGATGGGTTCGATGACGGTTTGGATGTACCGTGCACTATTCAGAGTCCCCTCGACGATCACCAGTGGTGTACGGCCAGTGTAGGAGATCGCTCCCCACACCATGATGCCGGATGTTGGCCCTGTGTGCCTCGGTCGTATGCAGTCCTGATCGTGGCGCTCACCTGCACGGCGCCAAACACGCATACGACCATCATTGGCACCAAGGCAGAAGCGACTCTCATCGCTGAAGACGACACGTCTCCATTCGTCCCTCCATTCACGCCTGTCGCGACACCACTGGAGGCGGGCTGCACGATGTTGGGGCGTGAGCGGAAGACGGCCTAACGGTGTGCGGGACCGTAGCCTAGCTTCATGGAGACGGTTGCGAATGGTCCTCGCCGATACCCCAGGAGCAACAGTGTCCCTAATTTGCTGGGAAGTGGCGGTGCGGTCCCCTACGGCACTGCGTAGGATCCTACGGTCTTGGCGTGCATCCGTGCGTCGCTGCGGTCCGGTCCCAGGTCGACGGGCACGTGCACCTTCCGCCGACCACTAGGGACAACATCGATGTACTGTGGAGACCTCACGCCCCACGTGTTGAGCAATTCGGCGGTACGTCCACCCGGCCTCTCGCATGCCCACTATACGCCCTCGCTCAAAGTCCGTCAACTGCACATACGGTTCACGTCCACGCTGTCGCGGCATGCTACCAGTGTTAAAGACTGCGATGGAGCTCCGTATGACACGGCAAACGCTGACACTGACGGCGGCAGTGCACAAATGCTGCGCAGCTAGCGCCATTCGACGGCCAACACCGCGGTTCCTGGTCTGTCCGCTGTGCCGTGCGTGTGATCATTGCTTGTACAGCCCTCTCGCAGTGTCCGGAGCAAGTATGGTGGGTCTGACACACCGGTGTCAATGTGTTCTTTTTTCCATTTCCAGGAGTGTAGCTTCACATTGGCAGTACCATAATATTTGTATTCTGGGGCAGCAACTTGAATCTCCAGATCGTCCAGGCCTTCTGTAATGTCTTTAGATAATTTTAGATAACCGGAGTCAACAGTCGAGACAGATATGCAACCCAGTGACAAAACATTGCAGTTTTGAAAGACAAATTACAACAAAAGTTTATGCTCTGCATTCAGTGCCCACTCTCAGCTCACACGACACTACGCAATTACTCAACCTACCCAACCTGTCATAAACTAAGGAACAAACTTTTGATACCTATAACACCAGTTTTACATTGTAATTTCAAACAAATAGAAAAAATAAGAACTATACGATATCTACATATAGCTCGGGAGAAAAATTCTAGTTTTCAGTTTTGTTCTACATTTACCGGACTTTTCTATTCAAAGCCTTGAATGAAAGATGCTAAGAATATTCCAGTGCTAGATATCGTGACATAAACGTGTTGAGTTCATGCGTGGATAACTTCCGTC